>NC_092726.1:90608952-91208952 GCF_047496885.1 Scyliorhinus torazame | reverse complement strand
AAGGACACAGACAGAGTGACAGTGGGAGCATTCTGGGCCGGCTGGGCAACTGAGAGACAACAGCAAGGACACTGACAGAGTGACAGTGGGAGCAGTCTGGGCCGGCTGTGTAACTGAGAGACAACAGCAAGGACAGTGACAGAGTGACAGCGGGAGCAGTCTGGGCCGTCTGGGCAACTCAGAGACAACAGCAAGGACAGTGACAGAGTGACAGTGGGAGCAGTCTGGGCCGTCTGGGCAACTGAGAGACAACAGCAAGGACACAGACAGAGTGACAGTGGGAGCAGTCTGGGCCGGATGGGTAACTGAGAAACAACCGCAAGGACACTGACAGAGTGACAGAGGCAACAGGCTGGGCCGGATGGGTAACTGAGAAACAACAGCAAGGACACTGACAGAGTGACATCGGGAGCAGTCTGGGCCGGCTGGGTAACTGAGGGACAACAGCAGGGACACTGACAGAATGAAAGTGAGAGCAGTCAGGGCTGTCTGGGTAACTGAAAGACAACAGCCATGACACTGACAGAGGGACAGTGCTGGGAGCAGTCTGGGCCGGCTGGATAAATTAGAGACAACAGCAAGGTCGCTGACAGAGTGACAGTGGGAGCAGTCTGGGCCGGCTGGGTAACTGAGAGACAACAGCAAGGACAGTGACAGAGTGACAGTGGGAGCAGTCTGTGCCGGCTTGGTAACTGAGAGACAACAGCAAGGACACTGACAGAGTGATAGTGGGAGCAGTCTGGGCCGGCTGGGTAACTGAGGGACAACAGCAAGGGCACTGACAGAGTGACAGTGGGAGCAGTGTGGGCCAGCTGGGTAACTGAGAGACAACAGCAAGGACACTGACAGAGTGACAGTGGGAGCAGTCTGGGCCGGCTGGGTAACTGAGAGACAACAGCAAGGACACTGACAGAGTGACAGTGGGAGCAGTCTGGGCCGGCTGGGTAACTGAGAGACAACAGCAAGGACAGTGACAGAGTGACAGTGGGAGCAGTCTGGGCCGGCTGGGTAACTGAGAGACAACAGCAAGGACACTGACAGATTCGATAGAGTCGATTTCAGCGTGAGCAGTGCGCAAGTGATTTCTGGGAGGTAAGTTTCTCCTTTAAAAAGAAACACTTATTTTCTGCTTTATTTTTTTTCGACCCGCGGACTTCTGGCAAGAGCACCCCCCCACCCCCCCGCCCCCCCCACCCCCCCCCCCCCCCCCCCGCCCGCCTGCCAATAAATTCTGGTGGAGAGGAAACCTGAGACACTACACGTGTGGTGTCTCCCACCCACCCCCCTCCTCCATACAAATAATGAGACCCATTGGTGTAAGGTAAGTGCCATATTATATTATTATTATTAGCATTACTATATTATATTATTAGCATTGCGCAGGTCAAGGAGACGCAGCCGGAGTGAGAGAGATACAGACAGTGAGAATTTGGTAGTTTGGTGCAGTAAGGCAACCAGGAAAGGTAAGTTGTTAATCTAATTGTGTTGTTTTTCAGTTAAAAGTGCAGGGTAGTGTCTGATTGGCTGAAGCTGCCCCCACCATAAAATTTAATAAAATTAATTAATTAATTAGTGATGGCTGGTCAGGTGATGTGCTTGAGCTGCTTGATGTGGGAGCTGGCAGATCCCATTGCGAGCTGCAGCGACCACATCTGCAGTAAGTGTTGGCTGCTCGAAGAGCACCGGCTCAGAGTTGATGAGCTGGAGTCTGAGCTTCAAACACTGAGGCACATCCAGGAGGGGGAGACTTACCTGGAGACTGTGTTTCAGGAGGCAGCCACACCTGTCAGAGTAAGTAGTTTAAATCCTGCCAGTGGCCAGGGACAGCAGGGTGTGACTTCAAGTCAGGCAGGTAAAGGGAACCAGCAGTCAGGAACTCAGGAGCCTCAGCCCTTCACCCTGTCCAACAGGTATGAGGCACTTGCTCCCTGTGTGGATGGCGAACAGGGCTGCAGGAAGAATGAGTCAGCTGACCAAGGCACCATGGTTCAGCAGGCCATTCAAGGGGAGGGTGTAAATAGGCAAGTTGTAGTTGTAGGGGATTCTATTATCAGGGGGATAGATAGTATCCTTTGTGAGCAGGATAAAGAGTCCCGCATGGTATGCTGCCTGCCCGGTACTAGGGTGCGGGACATCTCTGACCGGCTTGAAAGGATACTGGAGAGGGAGGGGGAGGATCCAGTTGTTGTGGTCATGTCGGTACCAACAACATAGGCAAGTCTAGGAAAGAGGACCTTTTTCGAGATTATAAAGAGCTAGGATTCAAATTAATAAACAGGTCCTCAAGGGTCATAATCTCCGGATTACTGCCCGAGCCACGTGCAAATTGGCATAGGGAGGCAAGAATAAGGGAAGTTAACACGTGGCTGAAAGAGTGGTGTGGGAAAGAGGGGTTCCTTTTCATGGGACACTGGCATCAGTTTGGGGACAGGGGGGACTTATACCGTTGGGATGGTCTCCACCTGAACCGAGCTGGGACCAGTGTTCTGGCGAAAAGAGTAAATAGGGTGGTCAATAGGACTTTAAACTAAAGATTGGGCGGGGCGGGGGAGGAAAAGTCAGGGAACAAAGAGGTGAAGTAATCAGTGGGAAGCGTAGCTGCTTAGGAATACAAAAAAGCACGAAAAGACAGAACTCAGGAGAGGTTACAAAAGTCCCCATCCCACAAAATATGACACAGAGTATGGAAAGACTCAGTAAACCAAGGTCCACCCCACTAAGAAAACAAAAAGGGACGGTCAATAGAGAATTAAAGGTGCTACATTTAAATGCAAAGTGACAGTGGGAGAAGTCTGGGTCGGCAGGGTAACTGAGAGACAACAGCAAGGACAGTGACAGAGTGACAGTGGGAGCAGTCTGGGCCGGCTGGGCAACTGAGAGACAACAGTAAGGACACTGACAGAGTGACAGTGGGAGCAGTCTAGGCCGGCTGGGTAACTGAGAGACAACAGCAAGGACAGTGACAGAGTGACAGTGGGAGCAGTCTGGGCCGGCTGGGTAACTGAGAGACAACAGCAAGGACACTGACAGAGTGACAGTGGGAGCAGTCTGGGCCGGCTGGGCAACTGAGAGACAACAGTAAGGACACTGACAGAGTGACAGTGGGAGCAGACTGGACCGGCTGGGTAACTGAGAGACAACAGCAAGGACACTGACAGAGTGACAGTGGGAGCAGTCTAGGCCGGCTGGGTAACTGAGAGACAACAGCAAGGACAGTGACAGAGTGACAGTGGGAGCAGTCTGGGCCGGCAGGGTAACTGAGAGACAACAGCAAGGACACTGACAGAGTGACAGTGGGAGCAGTTTGGGCCGGCTGGGCAACTGAGAGACAACAGTAAGGACACTGACAGAGTGACAGTGGGAGCAGTCTGGGTCGGCAGGGTAACTGAGAGACAACAGCAAGGACAGTGACAGAGTGACAGTGGGAGCAGTCTGGGCCAGCTGTGTAACTGAGAGACAACAGTAAGGAAACTGACAGAGTGACAGTGGAAGAAGTCTGGGTCGGCAGGGTAACTGAGAGACAACAGCAAGGACACTGACAGAGTGACAGTGGGAGCAGTCTGGGTCGGCTGGCAAACTGAGAGACAACAGCAAGGACACTGACAGAGTGACAGTGGGAGCAGTCTCGGCCGGCTGGGTAACTGAGAGACAACAGCAAGGACACTGACAGAGTGACAGTGGGAGCAGTCTGGGCCGGCTGGGTAACTGAGAAACAACAGCAAGGACAGTGACAGAGTGACAGTGGGAGCAGTCTGGGCCGTCTGGGCAAATCAGAGACAACAGCAAGGACAGTGACAGAGTGACAGTGGGAGCAGTCTGGGCCGTCTGGGCAACTGAGAGACAACAGCAAGGACACAGACAGAGTGACAGTGGGAGCATTCTGGGCCGGCTGGGCAACTGAGAGACAACAGCAAGGACACTGACAGAGTGACAGTGGGAGCAGTCTGGGCCGGCTGTGTAACTGAGAGACAACAGCAAGGACAGTGACAGAGTGACAGCGGGAGCAGTCTGGGCCGTCTGGGCAACTCAGAGACAACAGCAAGGACAGTGACAGAGTGACAGTGGGAGCAGTCTGGGCCGTCTGGGCAACTGAGAGACAACAGCAAGGACACAGACAGAGTGACAGTGGGAGCAGTCTGGGCCGGATGGGTAACTGAGAAACAACCGCAAGGACACTGACAGAGTGACAGAGGCAACAGGCTGGGCCGGATGGGTAACTGAGAAACAACAGCAAGGACACTGACAGAGTGACATCGGGAGCAGTCTGGGCCGGCTGGGTAACTGAGGGACAACAGCAGGGACACTGACAGAATGAAAGTGAGAGCAGTCAGGGCTGTCTGGGTAACTGAAAGACAACAGCCATGACACTGACAGCGGGACAGTGCTGGGAGCAGTCTGGGCCGGCTGGATAAATTAGAGAAAACAGCATAGTCACTGACAGATTGACAGTGGGAGCAGTCTGAGCCGGATGGGTAACTGAGAGACAACAGCAAGGAAACTGACAGAGTGACAGTGGGAGCAGTCTGTGCCGGCTTGGTAACTGAGAGACAACAGCAAGGACACTGACAGAGTGACAGTGGGAGTAGTCTGGGCCGGCTGAATAACTGTGAGACAACAGCAAGGACAGTGGCAGAGTGAGTGAGAGCAGTCTGGGCCGGCTGGGTAACTGAGAGACAACAGCAAGGACACTGACAGAGTGACAGTGGGAGCAGTCTGGGCCGGCTGGGTAACTGAGAGACAACAGCAAGGCCACTGACAGAGTGACAGTGGGAGCAGTCTGGGTCGGCAGGGTAACTGAGAGACAACAGCAAGGACACTGACAGAGTGACAGTGGGAGCAGTCTGGGCCGGCTGGGTAACTGAGAGACAACAGCAAGGACAGTGACAGAGTGACAGTGGGAGCAGTCTGGGCCGGCTGGGCAACTGAGAGACAACAGTAAGGACACTGACAGAGTGACAGTGGGAGCAGTCTAGGCCGGCTGGGTAACTGAGAGACAACAGCAAGGACAGTGACAGAGTGACAGTGGGAGCAGTCTGGGCCGGCTGGGTAACTGAGAGACAACAGCAAGGACACTGACAGAGTGACAGTGGGAGCTGTCTGGGCCGGCTGGCCAACTGAGAGACAACAGTAAGGACACTGACAGAGTGACAGTGGGAGCAGTCTGGGTCGGCAGGGTAACTGAGAGACAACAGCAAGGACAGTGACAGAGTGACAGTGGGAGCAGTCTGGGCCGGCTGTGTAACTGAGAGACAACAGCAAGGACACTGACAGAGTGACAGTGGGAGCAGTCTGGGCCGGCTGTGTAACTGAGAGACAACAGCAAGGACAGTGACAGTGGGAGCAGTCTGGGCCGTCTGGGCAACTGAGAGACAACAGCAAGGACAGTGACAGAGTGACAGTGGGAGCAGTCTGGGCCGTCTGGGCAACTGAGAGACAACAGCAAGGACACAGACAGAGTGACAGTGGGAGCAGTCTGGGCCGGATGGGTAACTGAGAAACAACAGCAAGGACACTGACAGAGTGACAGTGGGAGCAGTCTGGGCCGGCTGGGTAACTGAGGGACAACAGCAGGGACACTGACAGAATGAAAGTGAGAGCAGTCATGGCTGTCTGGGTAACTCAAAGACAACAGTCATGACATTGACAGAGGGACAGTGCTGGGAGCAGTCTGGGCCGGCTGGATAAATTAGAGAAAACAGCATAGTCACTGACAGAGTGACAGTGGGAGCAGTCTGAGCCGGATGGGTAACTGAGAGACAACAGCAAGGACACTGACAGAGTGACAGTGGGAGCAGTCTGTGCCGGCTGGGTAACTGAGAGACAACAGCAAAGACACTGACAGAGTGACAGTGGGAGCAGTCTGGGCCGGCTCGGTAACTGAGAGACAACAGCAAGGACAATGACAGAGTGACAGTGGGAACAGTCTGGGCCGGCTGGGGAACTGAGAGGCAACAGCAAGGACACTGACAGAGTGACAGTGGTGGGAGAAGTCTGGACCGGCAGGGTAACTGAGAGACAACAGCAAGGACACTGACAGAGTGACAGTGGGAGCAGTCTGGGCCGGCTGGGTAACTGAGAGACAACAGCAAGGACAGTGACAGAGTGACAGTGGGAGAAGTCTGGACCGGCTGGGTAACTGAGAGACAACAGCAAGGACACTGACAGAGTGACAGTGGGAGCAGTCTGGGCCGGCTGGGTAACTTTGAGACAACAGCAAGGACACAGACAGAGTGATAGTGGAAGCAGTCTGGGACGGCTGGTTAACTGAGAGACAACAGCAAGGACGCTGACAGAGTGACAGTGGGAGCAGACTGGGGGTGCTGGGTAACTTTGAGACAACAGCAACGACACTGACAGAGTGACAGTGGGAGCAGTCTGGGCCGGCTGGGAAACTGAGAGACAACAGCAAGGACACTGACAGGGTGACAGTGGGAGCAGTGAGGGCCGGCTGGGTAACTGAGAGACAACAGCAAGGACACTGACAGAGTGACAGTGGGAGCAGTCTGGGCCGGCTGGGTAACTGAGAGACAACAGCATGGACACTGACAGAGTGACAGTGGGATCCGTCTGGGCCGGCTTGGTAACTGAGAGACAACAGCAAGGACAGTGACAGAGTGACAGTGGGAGCAGTGAGGGCCGGCTGGGTAACTGAGAGACATCAGCAAGGACACTGACAGAGTGACAGTGGGATCCGTCTGGGCCGGCTTGGTAACTGAGAGACAACAGCAAGGACAGTGACAGAGTGACAGTGGGATCCGTCTGGGCCGGCTGGGTAACTGAGAGACAACAGCAAGGACACTGACAGAGTGACAGTGGGAGCAGTCTGGGCCGGCTGGGAAACAGAGAGACAACAGTAAGGACAGTGACAGAGTGACAGTGGGAGCAGTCTGGGCCGGCTGGGTAACAGACAGACAACAGCAAGGACAGTGACAGAGTGACAGTGGGAGCAGTCTGGGCCGGCTGGGTAACTGAGAGACAACAGCAAGGACACTGACAGAGTGACAGTGGGAGCAGTCTGGGCCGGCTGGGTAACTGAGAGACAACAGCAAGGACACTGACAGAGTGACAGTGGGAGCAGTCTGGGCCGGCTGGGTAACTGAGAGACAACAGCAAGGACACTGACAGAGTGACAGTGGGAGTAGTCTGGGCCGGCTGGGTAACTGAGAGACAACAGCAAGGACACTGACAGAGTGACAGGGAGAGCAGTCTGGGCCGCCTGGGTAACTGAGAGACAACCGCAAGGACACTGACAGAGTGACAGTGGGAGCAGTCTGGGCCGGCTGGGTAACTGAGAGACAACAGCAAGGACACTGACAGAGTGACAGTGGGAGCAGTCTGGGCCGGCTGGGTAACTGAGAGACTACAGCAAGGACAATGACAGAGTGACAGTGGGAGCAGTCTGGGCCGGCTGGGTAACTGAGAGACAACAGCAAGGACATTGACAGAGTGACAGTGGGAGCAGTCTGGGCCGGCTGGGTAACTGAGAGACAACAGCAAGGACACTGACAGAGTGACAGTGGGAGCAGTCTGGGCCGGCTGGGTAACTGAGAGACAACAGCAAGGACACTGACAGAGCGACAGCGGGAGCAGTCTGGGCCGGCTGGGTAACTGAGAGACAACAGCAAGGACAGTGACAGAGTGACAGTGGGAGCAGTCTGGGCCGGCTGGGTAACTGAGAGACAACAGCAAGGACACTGACAGAGTGACAGTGGGAGCAGTCTGGGCCGGCTGGGTAACTGAAGGGCAACAGCAAGGACACTGACAGAGTGACAGTGAGAGCAGTCTGGGCCGGCTGGGTAACTGAGAGACAACAGCAAGGACACTGACAGAGTGACAGTGGGAGCAGTCTGGACCGGCTGGGTAACTGAGAGACAACAGCAAGGACACTGACAGGGTGACAGTGGGAGCAGTCTGGGACGGCTGGGTAACTGAGAGACAACAGCAAGGTCACTGACAGAGTGACAGCGGGAGCAGTCTAGGCCGGCTGGGTAACTGAGAGACAACAGCAAGGACAATGACAGAGTGACAGTGGGAGCAGTCTGGGCCGGCTGGTTAACTGAGAGACAACAGCAAGGACACTGACAGAGTGACAGTGGGAGCATTCTGGGCCGGCTGGGTAACTGAGAGACAACAGCAAGGACGCTGACAGAGTGACAGTGGGAGCAGTCTGGGCCGCCTGGGTAACTGAGAGACAACAGCAAGGACACTGACAGAGTGACAGTGGGAGCAGTCTGGGCCGGCTGGGTAACTGAGAGACAACAGCAAGGACACTGACAGAGCGACAGCGGGAGCAGTCTGGGCCGGCTGGTAACTGAGAGACAACAGCAAGGACAGTGACAGAGTGACAGTGGGAGCAGACTGTACCGGCTGGGTAACTGAGAGACAACAGCAAGGACAGTGACAGAGTGACAGTGGGAGCAGTCTGGGCCGGCTGGGTAACTGAGACACAACAGCAAGGACACTGACAGAGTGACAGTGGGAGCAGTCTGGGCCGTCTGGATAACTGAGAGACAACAGCAAGGACAGTGACAGAGTGACAGTGGGAGCAGTCTGGGCCGGCTGGGTAACTGAGACACAACAGCAAGAACACTGACAGAGTGACAGTGGGAGCAGTCTGGGCCGTCTGGATAACTGAGAGACAACAGCAAGGACACTGACAGAGTGACAGTGGGAGCAGTCTGGGCCGGCTGGGTAACTGAGAGACAACAGCAAGGACACTGACAGAGTGACAGTGGGAGCAGTCTGGGCCGGCTGGGTAACTGAGAGACAACAGCAAAGGCACTGACAGAGTGACAGTGGGAGCTGTCTGGGCCGGCTCGATAACTGAGAGACAACAGCAAGGACACTGACAGAGTGACAGTGGGAGCTGTCTGGGCCGGCTGGATAACTGAGAGACAACAGCAAGGACACTGACAGAGTGACAGTGGGAGCAGTCTGGGCCGGCTGGGTAACTGAGAGCCAACAGCAAGGACACTGACAGAGTGACAGTGGGAGCAGTCTGGTCCGGCTGGGTAACTGAGAGACAACAGGAAGGACACTGACAGAGTGACAGTGGGAGCAGTCTGGGCCGGCTGGGTAACTGAGAGACAACAGCAAGGTCGCTGACAGAGTGACAGTGGGAGCAGTCTGGGCCGGCTGGGTAACTGAGAGACAACAGCAAGGACAGTAACAGAGTGACAGTGGGAGCAGTCTGGGCCGGCTGGGAAACTGAGAGACAACAGCAAGGACACTGACAGATTCGATAGAGTCGATTTCAGCGTGAGCAGTGCGCAAGTGATTTCTGGGAGGTAAGTTTCTCCTTTAAAAAGAAACACTTATTTTCTGCTTTATTTTTTTTCGACCCGCGGACTTCTGGCAAGAGCACCCCCCCACCCCCCGCCCCCCCACCCCCCCCGCCCGCCTGCCAATAAATTCTGGTGGAGAGGAAACCTGAGACACTACACGTGTAGTGTCTCCCACCCACCCTCCTCCTCCATACAAATAATAAGACCCATTGGTGTAAGGTAAGTGCCATATTATATTATTATTATTAGCATTATTATATTATATTATTAGCATTGCGCAGGTCAAGGAGACGCAGCCGGAGTGAGAGAGATACAGACAGTGAGAATTTGCTAGTTTGGTGCAGTAAGGCAACCAGGAAAGGTAAGTGGTTAATCTAATTGTGTTGTTTTTCAGTTACAAGTGCAGGGTAGGGTCTGATTGGCTGAAGCTGCCCCCACCATAAAATTAAATTAAATTAATTAATTAATTAGTGATGGCTGGTCAGGTGATGTGCTTGAGCTGCTTTATGTGGGAGCTGGCAGATCCCATTGCGAGCTGCACCGACCACATCTGCAGTAAGTGTTGGCTGCTCGAAGAGCTCCGGCTCAGAGTTGATGAGCTGGAGTCTGAGATTCAAACACTGAGGCACATCCGGGAGGGGGAGACTTACCTGGACACTGTGTTTCAGGAGGCAGTCACACCTGTCAGAGTAAGTAGTTTAAATCCTGCCAGTGGCCAGGGACAGCAGGGTGTGACTGCAAGTCAGGCAGGTAAAGGGAACCAGCAGTCAGGAACTCAGGAGCCTCAGCCCTTCACCCTGTCCAACAGGTATGAGGCACTTGCTCCCTGTGTGGATGGCGAACAGGGCTGCAGGGGGGATGAGTCAGCTGACCAAGGTACCATGGTTCAGCAGGCCATTCAAGGGGAGGGTGTAAATAGGCAAGTTGTAGTTGTAGGGGATTCTATTATCAGGGGGATAGATAGTATCCTTTGTGAGCAGGATAAAGAGTCCCGCATGGTATGTTGCCTGCCCGGTGCTAGGGTGCGGGACATCTCTGACCGGCTTGAAAGGATACTGGAGAGGGAGGGGGAGGATCCAGTTGTTGTGGTCATGTCGGTACCAACAACATAGGCAAGTCTAGGAAAGAGGACCTGTTTCGAGATTATAAAGAGCTAGGATTCAAATTAAAAAACAGGTCCTCAAGGGTCATAATCTCCGGATTACTGCCCGAGCCACGTGCAAATTGGCATAGGGAGGCAAGAATAAGGGAAGTTAACACGTGGCTGAAAGAGTGGTGTGGGAAAGAGGGGTTCCTTTTCATAGGACACTGGCATCAGTTTTGGGACAGGGGGGACCTATACCGTTGGGATGGTCTCCACCTGAACCGAGCTGGGACCAGTGTTCTGGCGAAAAGAGTAAATAGGGTGGTCAATAGGACTTTAAACTAAAGATTGGGCGGGGCGGGGGAGGAAAAGTCAGGGAACAAAGAGGTGAAGTAATCAGTGGGAAGCGTAGCTGCTTAGGAATACAAAAAAGCACGAAAAGACAGAACTCAGGAGAGGTTACAATAGTCCCCATCCCACAAAATATGACACAGTGTATGGAAAGACTCAGTAAACCAAGGTCCACCCCACTAAGAAAACAAAAAGGGACGGTCAATAGAGAATTAAAGGTGCTACATTTAAATGCAAAGTGACAGTGGGAGAAGTCTGGGTCGGCAGGGTAACTGAGAGACAACAGCAAGGACAGTGACAGAGTGACAGTGGGAGCAGTCTGGACCGGCTGGGTAACTGAGAGACAACAGCAAGGACACTGACAGAGTGACAGTGGGAGCAGTCTGGGCCGGCTGGGCAACTGAGAGACAACAGTAAGGACACTGACAGAGTGACAGTGGGAGCAGTCTAGGCCGGCTGGGTAACTGAGAGACAACGGCAAGGACAGTGACAGAGTGACAGTGGGAGCAGTCTGGGCCGGCTGGGTAACTGAGAGACAACAGCAAGGACACTGACAGAGTGACAGTGGGAGCAGTCTGGGCCGGCTGGGCAACTGAGAGACAACAGTAAGGACACTGACAGAGTGACAGTGGGAGCAGTCTGGACCGGCTGGGTAACTGAGAGACAACAGCAAGGACACTGACAGAGTGACAGTGGGAGCAGTCTAGGCCGGCTGGGTAACTGAGAGACAACAGCAAGGACAGTGACAAAGTGACAGTGGGAGCAGTCTGGGCCGGCAGGGTAACTGAGAGACAACAGCAAGGACACTGACAGAGTGACAGTGGGAGCAGTCTGGCCGGCTGGGCAACTGAGAGACAACAGCAAGGACACTGACAGAGTGACAGTGGGAGCAGTCTGGGTCGGCAGGGTAACTGAGAGACAACAGCAAGGACAGTGACAGAGTGACAGTGGGAGCAGACTGTACCGGCTGGGTAACTGAGAGACAACAGCAAGGACAGTGACAGAGTGACAGTGGGAGCAGTCTGGGCCGGCTGGGTAACTGAGACACAACAGCAAGGACACTGACAGAGTGACAGTGGGAGCAGTCTGGGCCGTCTGGATAACTGAGAGACAACAGCAAGGACAGTGACAGAGTGACAGTGGGAGCAGTCTGGGCCGGCTGGGTAACTGAGACACAACAGCAAGAACACTGACAGAGTGACAGTGGGAGCAGTCTGGGCCGTCTGGATAACTGAGAGACAACAGCAAGGACACTGACAGAGTGACAGTGGGAGCAGTCTGGGCCGGCTGGGTAACTGAGAGACAACAGCAAGGACACTGACAGAGTGACAGTGGGAGCAGTCTGGGCCGGCTGGGTAACTGAGAGACAACAGCAAAGGCACTGACAGAGTGACAGTGGGAGCTGTCTGGGCCGGCTGGATAACTGAGAGACAACAGCAAGGACACTGACAGAGTGACAGTGGGAGCTGTCTGGGCCGGCTGGATAACTGAGAGACAACAGCAAGGACACTGACAGAGTGACAGTGGGAGCAGTCTGGGCCGGCTGGGTAACTGAGAGCCAACAGCAAGGACACTGACAGAGTGACAGTGGGAGCAGTCTGGTCCGGCTGGGTAACTGAGAGACAACAGGAAGGACACTGACAGAGTGACAGTGGGAGCAGTCTGGGCCGGCTGGGTAACTGAGAGACAACAGCAAGGTCGCTGACAGAGTGACAGTGGGAGCAGTCTGGGCCGGCTGGGTAACTGAGAGACAACAGCAAGGACAGTAACAGAGTGACAGTGGGAGCAGTCTGGGCCGGCTGGGAAACTGAGAGACAACAGCAAGGACACTGACAGATTCGATAGAGTCGATTTCAGCGTGAGCAGTGCGCAAGTGATTTCTGGGAGGTAAGTTTCTCCTTTAAAAAGAAACACTTATTTTCTGCTTTATTTTTTTTCGACCCGCGGACTTCTGGCAAGAGCACCCCCCCACCCCCCGCCCCCCCACCCCCCCGCCCGCCTGCCAATAAATTCTGGTGGAGAGGAAACCTGAGACACTACACGTGTAGTGTCTCCCACCCACCCTCCTCCTCCATACAAATAATAAGACCCATTGGTGTAAGGTAAGTGCCATATTATATTATTATTATTAGCATTATTATATTATATTATTAGCATTGCGCAGGTCAAGGAGACGCAGCCGGAGTGAGAGAGATACAGACAGTGAGAATTTGCTAGTTTTGTGCAGTAAGGCAACCAGGAAAGGTAAGTGGTTAATCTAATTGTGTTGTTTTTCAGTTAAAAGTGCAGGGTAGGGTCTGATTGGCTGAAGCTGCCCCCACCATAAAATTAAATTAAATTAATTAATTAATTAGTGATGGCTGGTCAGGTGATGTGCTTGAGCTGCTTTATGTGGGAGCTGGCAGATCCCATTGCGAGCTGCACCGACCACATCTGCAGTAAGTGTTGGCTGCTCGAAGAGCTCCGGCTCAGAGTTGATGAGCTGGAGTCTGAGATTCAAACACTGAGGCACATCCGGGAGGGGGAGACTTACCTGGACACTGTGTTTCAGGAGGCAGTCACACCTGTCAGAGTAAGTAGTTTAAATCCTGCCAGTGGCCAGGGACAGCAGGGTGTGACTGCAAGTCAGGCAGGTAAAGGGAACCAGCAGTCAGGAACTCAGGAGCCTCAGCCCTTCACCCTGTCCAACAGGTATGAGGCACTTGCTCCCTGTGTGGATGGCGAACAGGGCTGCAGGGGGGATGAGTCAGCTGACCAAGGTACCATGGTTCAGCAGGCCATTCAAGGGGAGGGTGTAAATAGGCAAGTTGTAGTTGTAGGGGATTCTATTATCAGGGGGATAGATAGTATCCTTTGTGAGCAGGATAAAGAGTCCCGCATGGTATGTTGCCTGCCCGGTGCTAGGGTGCGGGACATCTCTGACCGGCTTGAAAGGATACTGGAGAGGGAGGGGGAGGATCCAGTTGTTGTGGTCATGTCGGTACCAACAACATAGGCAAGTCTAGGAAAGAGGACCTGTTTCGAGATTATAAAGAGCTAGGATTCAAATTAAAAAACAGGTCCTCAAGGGTCATAATCTCCGGATTACTGCCCGAGCCACGTGCAAATTGGCATAGGGAGGCAAGAATAAGGGAAGTTAACACGTGGCTGAAAGAGTGGTGTGGGAAAGAGGGGTTCCTTTTCATGGGACACTGGCATCAGTTTTGGGACAGGGGGGACCTATACCGTTGGGATGGTCTCCACCTGAACCGAGCTGGGACCAGTGTTCTGGCGAAAAGAGTAAATAGGGTGGTCAATAGGACTTTAAACTAAAGATTGGGCGGGGCGGGGGAGGAAAAGTCAGGGAACAAAGAGGTGAAGTAATCAGTGGGAAGCGTAGCTGCTTAGGAATACAAAAAAGCACGAAAAGACAGAACTCAGGAGAGGTTACAATAGTCCCCATCCCACAAAATATGACACAGTGTATGGAAAGACTCAGTAAACCAAGGTCCACCCCACTAAGAAAACAAAAAGGGACGGTCAATAGAGAATTAAAGGTGCTACATTTAAATGCAAAGTGACAGTGGGAGAAGTCTGGGTCGGCAGGGTAACTGAGAGACAACAGCAAGGACAGTGACAGAGTGACAGTGGGAGCAGTCTGGACCGGCTGGGTAACTGAGAGACAACAGCAAGGACACTGACAGAGTGACAGTGGGAGCAGTCTGGGCCGGCTGGGCAACTGAGAGACAACAGTAAGGACACTGACAGAGTGACAGTGGGAGCAGTCTAGGCCGGCTGGGTAACTGAGAGACAACGGCAAGGACAGTGACAGAGTGACAGTGGGAGCAGTCTGGGCCGGCTGGGTAACTGAGAGACAACAGCAAGGACACTGACAGAGTGACAGTGGGAGCAGTCTGGGCCGGCTGGGCAACTGAGAGACAACAGTAAGGACACTGACAGAGTGACAGTGGGAGCAGTCTGGACCGGCTGGGTAACTGAGAGACAACAGCAAGGACACTGACAGAGTGACAGTGGGAGCAGTCTAGGCAGGCTGGGTAACTGAGAGACAACAGCAAGGACAGTGACAGAGTGACAGTGGGAGCAGTCTGGGCCGGCAGGGTAACTGAGAGACAACAGCAAGGACACTGACAGAGTGACAGTGGGAGCAGTCTGGGCCGGCTGGGCAACTGAGAGACAACAGCAAGGATACTGACAGAGTGACAGTGGGAGCAGTCTGGGTCGGCAGGGTAACTGAGAGACAACAGCAAGGACAGTGACAGAGTGACAGTGGGAGCAGTCTGGGCCGGCTGGGCAACTGAGAGACAACAGTAAGGACACTGACAGAGTGACAGTGGGAGCAGTCTGGGTCGGCAGGGTAACTGAGAGACAACAGCAAGGACAGTGACAGAGTGACAGTGGGAGCAGTCTGGGCCGGCTGTGTAACTGAGAGACAACAGCAAGGACACTGACAGAGTGACAGTGGAAGAAGTCTGGGTCGGCAGGGTAACTGAGAGACAACAGCAAGGACACAGACAGAGTGACAGTGGGAGCAGTCTGGGTCGGCTGGCTAACTGAGAGACAACAGCAAGGACACTGACAGAGTGACAGTGAGAGCAGTCTCGGCCGGCTGGGTAACTGAGAGACAACAGCAAGGACACTGACAGAGTGACAGTGGGAGCAGTCTGGGCCGGCTGGGTAACTGAGAAACAACAGCAAGGACAGTGACAGAGTGACAGTGGGAGCAGTCTGGGCCGTGTGGGCAACTCAGAGACAACAGCAAGGACAGTGACAGAGTGACAGTGGGAGCAGTCTGGGCCGTCTGGGCAACTGAGAGACAACAGCAAGGACACAGACAGAGTGACAGTGGGAGCAGTCTGGGCCGGCTGGGCAACTGAGAGACAACAGCAAGGACACTGACAGAGTGACAGTGGGAGCAGTCTGGGCCGGCTGTGTAACTGAGAGACAACAGCAAGGACAGTGACAGAGTGACAGCGGGAGCAGTCTGGGCCGTCTGGGCAACTCAGAGACAACAGCAAGGACAGTGACAGAGTGACAGTGGGAGCAGTCTGGGCCGTCTGGGCAACTGAGAGACAACAGCAAGGACACAGACAGAGTGACAGTGGGAGCAGTCTGGGCCGGCTGGGCAACTGAGAGACAACAGCAAGGACACTGACAGAGTGACAGTGGGAGCAGTCTGGGCCGGCTGTGTAACTGAGAGACAACAGCAAGGACAGTGACAGAGTGACAGCGGGAGCAGTCTGGGCCGTCTGGGCAACTCAGAGACAACAGCAAGGACAATGACAGAGTGACAGTGGGAGCAGTCTGGGCCGGATGGGTAACTGAGAATCAACCGCAAGGACACTGACAGAGTGACAGAGGCAACAGGCTGGGCCGGATGGGTAACTGAGAAACAACAGCAAGGACACTGACAGAGTGACATCGGGAGCAGTCTGGGCCGGCTGGGTAACTGAGGGACAACAGCAGGGACACTGACAGAATGAAAGTGAGAGCAGTCAGGGCTGTCTGGGTACCTGAAAGACAACAGCCATGACACTGACAGAGGGACAGTGCTGGGAGCAGTCTGGGCCGGCTGGATAAATTAGAGAAAACAGCATAGTCACTGAGAGATTGACAGTGGGAGCAGTCTGAGCCGGATGGGTAACTGAGAGACAACAGCAAGGACACTGACAGAGTGACAGTGGGAGCAGTCTGGGCCGGCTGGGCAACTGAGAGACAACAGCAAGGACACTGACAGAGTGACAGTGGGAGCAGTCTGGGCCGGCTGGGTAACTGAGAGACAACAGCAAGGACACTGACAGAGTGACAGTGGGAGTAGTCTGGGCCGGCTGAATAACTGTGAGACAACAGCAAGGACAGTGGCAGAGTGAGTGAGAGCAGTCTGGGCCGGCTGGGTAACTGAGAGACAACAGCAAGGACACTGACAGAGTGACAGTGGGAGCAGTCTGGACCGGCTCGGTAACTGAGAGACAACAGCAAGGACACTGACAGAGTGACAGTGGGAGCAGTCTGGGCCGGCTGGGTAACTGAGAGACAACAGCAAGGACACTGACAGAGTGACAGTGGGAGCAGACTGGGCCGGCTGGGTAACTGAGAGACAACAGCAAGGACACTGACAGAGTGACAGTGGGAGCAGTCTGGGCCGGCTGGGTAACATTGAGACAACAGCAAGGACACTGACAGAGTGACAGTGGGAGCAGTCTGGGCCGGCTGGGTAACTTTGAGACAACAGCAAGGACACTAAGAGTGACAGTGGGAGCAGTCTGGGCCGGCTGGGTAACTGAGAGACAACAGCAAGGACACTGACAGAGTGACAGTGGGAGCAGTCTGGGCCGGCTGGGTAACTTTGAGACAACAGCAAGGACACTGACAGAGTGACAGTGGGAGCAGTCTGGGCCGGCTGGGTAACTGAGAGACAACAGCAAGGACAGTGACAGAGTGACAGTGGTGAGAGCAGTCTGGACAGGCTCGGTAAATGAGAGACAACAGCAAGGACACTGACAGAGTGACAGTGGGAGCAGTCTGGGCCGGCTGGGTAACTGAGAGACAACAGCAAGGACAGTGACAGAGTGACAGTGGGAGCAGTCTGGCCCGGCTGGGTAACTGAGAGACAACAGCAAGGACAGTGACAGAGTGACAGTGGGAGCAGTCTGGGCCGGCTGGGTAACTGAGAGACAACAGCAAGGACACTGACAGAGTGACAGTGGGAGCAGTCTGGTCCGGCTGGGTAACTGAGAGACAACAGCAAGGACAGTGACAGAGTGACAGTGGGAGCAGTCTGGGCCGGCTGGGTAACTGAGAGACAACAGCAAGGACAGTGACAGAGTGACAGTGGGAGCAGTCTGGGCCGGCTGGGTAACTGAGAGACAACCGCAAGGACAGTGACAGAGTGACAGTGGGAGCAGTCTGGGCCGGCTGGGTAACTGAGAGACAACAGCAAGGACACTGACAGATTCAATAGAGTCGATTTCAGCGGGAGCAGTGCGCAAGTGATTTCTGGGAGGTAAGTTTCTCCTTTAAAAAGAAACACTTATTTTCTGTTTTATTTTTTTTCGACCCGCGGACTTCTGGCAAGTGCCCCCCCCCCCCCCCCCCCCCCCCCGCCTACCAATAAATTCTGGTGGAGAGGAAACCCGAGACACTACACGTGTAGTGTCTCCCCCCCGCCCTCCTCCTCTAAACAAATAATAAGACCCATCGGTGTAAGGTAAGTGCCATATTATATTATTATTATTAGCATTATTATATTATATTATTAGCATTGCGCAGGTCAAGGAGACACAGCCGGAGTGAGAGAGATACAGACAGTGAGAATTTGCTAGTTTGGTGCAGTAAGGTAACCAGGAAAGGTAAGTGGATAATCTAATTGTGTCGTTTTTCAGTTAAAAGTGCAGGGTAGTGTCTGATTGGCTGAAGCTGCCCCCACCATAAAATTAAGTTAAATTAATTAGTGAAGGCTGGTCGGGTGATGTGCTTGAGCTGCTTGATGTGGGAGCTGGCAGATCCCATTGCGAGCTGCACCGACCACATCTGCAGTAAGTGTTGGCTGCTCGAAGAGCTCCGGTTCAGAGTTGATGAGCTGGAGTCTGAGCTTCAAACACTGAGGCACATCCGGGAGGGGGAGACTTACCTGGACACTGTGTTTCAGGAGGCAGTCACACCTGTCAGAGTAAGTAGTTTAAATCCTGCCAGTGGCCAGGGACAGCAGGGTGTGACTGCAAGTCAGGCTGGTAAAGGGAACCAGCAGTCAGGAACTCAGGAGCCTCAGCCCTTCACCCTGTCCAACAGGTATGAGGCACTTGCGCCCTGTGTGGATGGCGAACAGGGCTGCAGGAAGGATGAGTCAGCTGACCAAGGCACCATGGTTCAGCAGGCAATTCAAGGGGAGGGAGTAAATAGGCAAGTTGTAGTTGTAGGGGATTCTATTATCAGGGTGATAGATAGTATCCTTTGTGAGCAGGATAAAGAGTCCGGCATGGTATGTTGCCTGCCCGGTGCTAGGGTGCGGGACATCTCTGACCGGCCTGAAAGGATACTGGAGAGGGAGGGGGAGGATCCAGTTGTTGTGGTCATGTCGGTACCAACAACATAGGCAAGTCTAGGAAAGAGGACCTGTTTCGAGATTATAAAGAGCTAGGATTCAAATTAAAAAACAGGTCCTCAAGGGTCATAATCTCCGGATTACTGCCCGAGCCACGTGCAAATTGGCATAGGGAGGAAAGAATAAGGGAAGTTAACACGTTGCTGAAAGAGTGGTGTGGGAATGAGGGGTTCCTTTTCATGGGACACTGGGATCAGTTTTGGGACAGGGGGGACCTATACCGTTGGGATGGTCTCCACCTGAACCGAGCTGGGACCAGTGTTCTGGCGAAAAGAGTAAATAGGGTGGTCAATAGGACTTTAAACTAAAGATTGGGCGGGGCGGGGGAGGAAAAGTCAGGGAACAAAGAGGTGAAGTAATCAGTGGGAAGCGCAGCTGCTTAGGAATACAAAAAAGCACGAAAAGACAGAACTCAGGAGAGGTTACAATAGTCCCCATCCCACAAAATATGACACAGTGTATGGAAAGACTCAGTAAACCAAGGTCCACCCCACTAGCAAAACAAAAAGGGACGATCAATAGAGAATTAAAGGTGCTACATTTAAATGCAAAGTGACAGTGGGAGCAGTCTGGGTCGGCAGGGTAACTGAGAGACAACAGCAAGGACACTGACAGAGTGACAGTGGGAGCAGTCTGGGCCGGCTGGGTAACTGAGAGACAACAGCAAGGACTGTGACAGAGTGACAGTGGGAGCAGTCTGGGCCGGCTGGGCAACTGAGAGACAACAGTAAGGACACTGACAGAGTGACAGTGGGAGCAGTCTAGGCCGGCTGGGTAACTGAGGGACAACAGCAGGGACACTGACAGAATGAAAGTGAGAGCAGTCAGGGCTGTCTGGGTAACTGAAAGACAACAGCCATGACACTGACAGAGGGACAGTGCTGGGAGCAGTCTGGGCCGGCTGGATAAATTAGATAAAACAGCATAGTCACTGACAGAGTGACAGTGGGAGCAGTCTGTGCCGGCTGGGTAACTGAGAGACAACAGCAAAGACACTGACACAGTGACAGTGGGAGCAGTCTGGGCCGGCTCGGTAACTGAGAGACAACAGCAAGGACACTGACAGAGTGACAGTGGAAACAGTCTGGGCCGGCTGGGTAACTGAGAGGCAACAGCAAGGACACTGACAGAGTGACAGTGGTGGGAGAAGTCTGGACCGGCAGGGTAACTGAGAGACAACAGCAAGGACACTGACAGAGTGACAGTGGGAGCAGTCTGGGCCGGCTGGGTAACTGAGAGACAACAGCAAGGACAGTGACAGAGTGACAGTGGGAGCAGTCTGGGCCGGCTGGGTAACTGAGAGACAACAGCAAGGACAGTGACAGAGTGACAGTGGGAGAAGTCTGGACCGGCTGGGTAACTGAGAGACAACAGCAAGGACACTGACAGAGTGACAGTGGGAGCAGTCTGGGCCGGCTGGGTAACTTTGAGACAACAGCAAGGACACAGACAGAGTGATAGTGGGAGCAGTCTGGGACGGCTGGTTAACTGAGAGACAACAGCAAGGACACTGACAGAGTGACAGTGGGAGCAGACTGGGGCTGCTGGGTAACTTTGAGACAACAGCAACGACACTGACAGAGTGACAGTGGGAGCAGTCTGGGCCGGCTGGGAAACTGAGAGACAACAGCAACGACACTGACAGAGTGACAGTGGGAGCAGTCTGGGCCGGCTGGGAAACTGAGAGACAACAACAAGGACACTGACAGGGTGACAGTGGGAGCAGTGAGGGCCGGCTGGGTAACTGAGAGACAACAGCAAGGACACTGACAGAGTGACAGTGGGAGCAGTCTGGGCCGGCTGGGTAACTGAGAGACAACAGCATGGACACTGACAGAGTGACAGTGGGATCCGTCTGGGCCGGCTTGGTAACTGAGAGACAACAGCAAGGACAGTGACAGAGTGACAGTGGGAGCAGTGAGGGCCGGCTGGGTAACTGAGAGACAACAGCAAAGACACTGACAGAGTGACAGTGGGAGCAGTCTGGACCGGCTGGGTAACTGAGAGACAACAGCAAGGACACTGACAGAGTGACAGTGCTAGCAGTCTGGGCCGGCTGGGTAACTGAGAGACAACAGCAAGGACACTGACAGAGTGACAGTGGGAGCAGTCTGGGCCGGCTGGGTAACTGAGAGACAACAGCAAGGACACTGACAGAGTGACAGTGGGAGCAGTCTGGGCCGGCTGGGTAACTGAGAGACAACAGCAAGGACAGTGACAGAGTGACAGTGGGATCCGTCTGGGCCGGCTGGGTAACTGAGAGACAACAGCATGGACACTGACAGAGTGACAGTGGGAGCAGTCTGGGCCGGCTGGGAAACTGAGAGACAACAGCAAGGACACTGACAGAGTGACAGTGGGAGCAGTCTGTGCCGGCTGGGTAACTGAGGGACAACAGCAAGAGCACTGACAGAGTGACATTGGGAGCAGTGAGGGCCGGCTGGGTAACTGAGAGACAACAGCAAGGACAGTGACAGAGTGACAGTGGGAGCAGTCTGGGCCGGCTGGGTAACTGAGAGACAACAGCAAGGACACTGACAGAGTGACAGTGGGAGCAGTTCGGGCCGGCTGGGCAACTGAGAGACAACAGTAAGGACACTGTCAGAGTGACAGTGGGAGCAGTCTGGGCCGGCTGGGTAACTGAGAGACAACAGCAAGGACACTGACAGAGTGACAGTGGGAGCAGTCTGGGCCGGCTGGGTAACTGAGGGGCAACAGCAAGGACACTGACAGAGTGACAGTGAGAGCAGTCTGGGCCGGCTGGGTAACTGAGAGACAACAGCAAGAACACTGACAGAGTGACAGTGGGAGCAGTCTGGGCCGGCTGGGTAACTGAGAGACAACAGCAAGGACACTGACAGAGTGACAGTGGGAGCAGTCTGGGCCGGCTGGGTAACTGAGAGACAACAGCAAGGACACACACAGAGTGACAGTGGGAGCAGTCTGGCCGGCTGGGTAACTGAGAGACAACAGCAAGGTCACTGACAGAGTGACAGTGGGAGCAGTCTGGGCCGGCTGGGTAACTGAGAGACAACAGCAAGGACACTGACAGAGTGACAGTGAGAGCAGTCTGGGCCGGCAGGGTAACAGAGAGACAACAGCAAGGACACTGACAGAGTGACAGTGGGAGCAGTCTGGACCGGCTGGGTAACTGAGAGACAACAGCAAGGACACTGACAGAGTGACAGTGGGAGCAGTCTGGGCCGGCTGGGAAACTGAGAGACAACAGCAAGGACACTGACAGAGTGACAGGGAGAGCAGTGTGGACCGGCTGGGTAACTGAGAGACAACAGCAAGGACACTGACAGAGTGACAGTGGGAGCAGTGTGGGCCGGCTGGGTAACTGAGAGACAACAGCAAGGACACTGACAGAGTGACAGTGGGAGCAGTGTGGGCCGGCTGGGTAACTGAGAGACAACAGCAAGGACAGTGACAGAGTGACAGTGGGAGCAGTCTGGACCGGCTGAGTAACTGAGATACAACAGCAGGGACACTGACAGAGTGACAGTGGGAGCAGTCTGGACCGGCTGGGTAACTGAGAGACAACAGCAAGGACACTGACAGAGTGACAGCGGGAGCAGTAGGGGCCGGCTGGGTAACTGAGAGACTACAGCAAGGACACTGAAAGAGTGACAGTGGGAGCAGTCTGGGCCGGCCGGGTAACTGAGAGACAACAGCAAGGGCAGTGACAGAGTGACAGTGGGAGCAGTCTGGGCCGGCTGGGTAACTGAGAGACAACAGCAAGGACACTGACAGAGTGACAGTGGGAGCAGTCTGGGCCGGCTGGGTAACTGAGGGGCAACAGCAAGGACACTGACAGAGTGACAGTGGGACTAGTCTGGGCCGGCTGGGTAACTGAGGGGCAACAGCAAGGACACTGACAGAGTGACAGTGGGAGCAGTCTGGGCCGGCTGGGTAACTGAGGGACAACAGCAAGGACACTGACAGAGTGACAGTGGGAGCAGTGTGGGCCGGCTGGGTAACTGAGAGACAACAGCAAGGACAGTGACAGAGTGACAGTGGGAGCAGTCAAGACCGGCTGGGTTACTGAGAGACAACAGCAAGGACACTGACAGAGTGACAGCGGGAGCAGTAGGGGTCGGCTGGGTAACTGAGGGACAACAGCAAGTGCACTGACAGTGTGACATTGGGAACAGTGAGGGCAGGCTGGGTAACTGAGAGACTACAGCAAGGACACTGACAGAGTGACAGTGGGAGCAGTCTGGGCCGGCCGGGTAACTGAGAGACAACAGCAAGGGCAGTGACAGAATGACAGTGGGAGCAGTCTGGGCCGGCTGGGTAACTGAGAGACAACAGCAAGGACACTGACAGAGTGACAGTGGGAGCAGTCTGGGCCGGCTGGGTAACTGAGGGGCAACAGCAAGGACACTGACAGAGTGACAGTGGGAGCAGTCTGGGCCGGCTGGGTAACTGAGAGACAACAGCAAGGACAGTGACAGAGTGACAGTGGGAGCAGTCTGGGCCGGCTGGGCAACTGAGAGACAACAGTAAGGTCACTGACAGAGTGACAGTGGGAGCAGTCTAGGTCGGCTGGGTAACTGAGAGACAACAGCAAGGACAGTGACAGAGTGACAGTGGGAGCAGTCTGGGCCGGCTGGGTAACTGAGAGACAACAGCAAGGACACTGCCAGAGTGACAGTGGGAGCAGTCTGGGCCGGCTGGCCAACTGAGAGACAACGGTAAGGACACTGACAGAGTGACAGTGGGAGCAGTCTGGGTCGGCAGGGTAACTGAGAGACAACAGCAAGGACAGTGACAGAGTGACAGTGGGAGCAGTCTGGGCCGGCTGGGTAACTGAGAGACAACAGCAAGGACACTGACAGAGTGACAGTGGAAGAAGTCTGGGTCGGCAGGGTAACTGAGAGACAACAGCAAGGACACTGACAGAGTGACAGTGGGAGCAGTTTGGGTCGGCTGGCTAACTGAGAGACAACAGAAAGGACACTGACAGAGTGACAGTGGGAGCAGTCTGGGCCGGCTGGGTAACTGAGAGACAACAGCAAGGACACTGACAGAGTGACAGTGGGAGCAGTCTGGGCCGGCTGTGTAACTGAGAGACAACAGCAAGGACAGTGGCAGAGTGACAGTGGGAGCAGTCTGGGCCGTCTGGGCAACTGAGAGACAACAGCAAGGACACAGACAGAGTGACAGTGGGAGCAGTCTGGGCCGGATGATTAACTGAGAAACAACCGCAAGGACACTGACATAGTGACAGTGGGAGCAGTCTGGGCCGGCTGGGTAACTGAGGGACAACAGCAAGGACACTGACAGAGTGACAGTGGGAACAGTCTGGGCCGGCTGGGTAACTGAGAGGCAACAGCAAGGACACTGACAGAGTGACAGTGGGAGCAGTCTGGGCCGGCTGGGTAACTGAGAGACAACAGCAAGGACAGTGACAGAGTGACAGTGGGAGCAGTCTGGGCCGGCTGGGTAACTGAGAGACAACAGCAAGGACAGTGACAGAGTGACAGTGGGAGAAGTCTGGACCGGCTGGGTAACTGAGAGACAACAGCAAGGACACTGACAGAGTGACAGTGGGAGCAGTCTGGGCCGGCTGGGTAACTGAGATACAACAGCAAGGACACTGACAGAGTGACAGTGGGAGCAGACTGGGGCTGCTGGGTAACTTTGAGACAACAGCAAGGACACTGACAGAGTGACAGTGGGAGCAGTCTGGGCCGGCTGGGTAACTGAGGGACAACAGCAGGGACACTGACAGAATGAAAGTGAGAGCAGTCAGGGCTGTCTGGGTAACTGAAAGACAACAGCCATGACACTGACAGAGGGACAGTGCTGGGAGCAGTCTGGGCCGGCTGGGTAACTGAGAGACAACAGCAAGGACACTGACAGAGTGACAGTGGGAGCAGTCTGGGCCGGCTGGATAAATTAGAGAAAACAGCATAGTCACTGACAGAGTGACAGTGGGAGCAGTCTGTGCCGGCTGGGTAACTGAGAGACAACAGCAAGGACACTGACAGAGTGACAGTGCGAACAGTCTGGGCCGGCTGGGTAACTGAGAGGCAACAGCAAGGACACTGACAGAGTGACAGTGGGAGCAGTCTGGGCCGGCTGGGTAACTGAGAGACAACAGCAAGGACACTGACAGAGTGACAGTGGGAGAAGTCTGGACCGGCTGGGTAACTGAGATACAACAGCAAGGACACTGACAGAGTGACAGTGGGAGCAGTCTGGGCCGGCTGGGTAAATTTGAGACAACAGCAAGGACACAGACAGAGTGATAGTGGGAGCAGTCTGGGACGGCTGGTTAACTGAGAGACAACAGCAAGGACGCTGACAGAGTGACAGTGGGAGCAGACTGGGGCTGCTGGGTAACTTTGAGACAACAGCAACGACACTGACAGAGTGACAGGGAGAGCAGTGTGGACCGGCTGGGGAACTGAGAGACAACAGCAAGGACACTGACAAAGTGACAGTGGGAGCAGTCTGGGCCGCCTGGGTAACTGAGAGACAACAGAAGGACACTGACAGAGTGACAGTGGGAGCAGTGTGGGCCGGCTGGGTAACTGAGAGACAACAGCAAGGACAGTGACAGAGTGACAGTGGGAGTAGTCTGGGCCGGCTGGGTAACTGAGAGACTACAGCAAGGACACTGACAGAGTGACAGCGGGAGCAGTAGGGGCCTGCTGGGTAACTGAGGGACAACAGCAAGAGCACTGACAGAGTGACATTGGGAGCAGTCTGGGCCGGCTGGGTAACTGAGAGACAACAGCAAGGACACTGACAGAGTGACAGTGGGAGCAGTCTGGGCCGGCTGGGTAACTGAGGGGCAACAGCAAGGACACTGATAGAGTGACAGTGGGACCTGTCAGGGCCGGCTGGGTAACTGAGGGGCAACAGCAAGGACACTGACAGAGTGACAGTGAGAGCAGTCTGGGCCGGCTGGGTAACTGAGATACAACAGCAAGGACACTGACAGAGTGACAGTGGGAGCAGTCTGGGCCGGCTGGGTAACTGAGAGACAACAGCAAGGACAGTGACAGAGTGACAGTGGGAGCAGTCTGGACCGGCTGGGTTACTGAGAGACAACAGCAAGGACAGTGACAGAGTGACAGCGGGAGCAGTAGGGGCCGGCTGGGTAACTGAGGGACAACAGCAAGAGCACTGACAGAGTGACATTGGGAGCAGTGAGGGCCGGCTGGGTAACTGAGAGACTACAGCAAGGACACTAACAGAGTGACAGTGGGAGCAGTTTTGGTCGGCTGGGTAACTGAGAGACAACAGCAAGGACACTGACAGAGTGACAGTGAGAGCAGTCTGGGCCGGCTGGGTAACTGAGATACAACAGCAAGGACACTGACAGAGTGACAGTGGGAGCAGTGTGGGCCGGCTGGGTAACTGAGAGACAACAGCAAGGACAGTGACAGTGGGAGCAGTCTGGACCGACTGGGTTACTGAGAGACAACAGCAAGGACAGTGACAGAGTGACAGCGGGAGCAGTAGGGGCCGGCTGGGTAACTGAGGGACAACAGCAAGAGCACTGACAGAGTGACATTGGGAGCAGTGAGGGCCGGCTGGGTAACTGAGAGACTACAGCAAGGACACTGACAGAGTGACAGTGGGAGCAGTCTGGGCCGGCCGGGTAACTGAGAGACAACAGCAAGGACACTGACAGAGTGACAGTGGGAGCAGTCTGGGCCGGCTGGGTAACTGAGAGACAACAGCAAGGACACTGACAGAGTGACAGTGGGAGCAGTCTGGGCCGGCCGGGTAACTGAGAGACAACAGCAAGGGCAGTGACAGAATGACAGTGGGAGCAGTCTGGGCCGGCTGGGTAACTGAGAGACAACAGCAAGGACAATGACAGAGTGACAGTGGGAGCAGTCTGGGCCGGCTGGGTAACTGAGGGGCAACAGCAAGGACACTGACAGAGTGACAGTGGGAGCAGTCTGGGACGGCTGGTTAACTGAGAGACAACAGCAAGGACACTGACAGAGTGACAGTGGGAGCAGTCTGGGCCGGCTGGGTAACTGAGAGACAACAGCAAGGACACTGACAGAGTGACAGTGGGAGCAGTCTGGGCCGGCTGGGTAACAGAGAGACAACAGCAAGGACAGTGACAGAGTGACAGTGGGAGCAGTCTGGGCCGGCTGGGTAACTGAGGGGCAACAGCAAGGACACTGACAGAGTGACAGTGGGACTAGTCTGGGCCGGCTGGGAAACTGAGAGACAACAGCAAGGACACTGACAGAGTGACAGTGGGAGCAGTCTGGAACAGCTGGGTAACTGAGAAACAACAGCAAGGACACTGACATAGTGACAGTGGTGTGAGCAGTGTGGACCGGCTGGGTAACTGAGAAACAACAGCAAGGACACTGACAGAGTGACAGTGGGAGCAGTCTGGGCCGGCTGGGTAACTGAGAGACAACAGCAAGGACACTGACAGAGTTACAGTGGGAACAATCTGGGCCGGCTGGGTAACTGAGAGACAACAGCAAGGACACTGACAGAGTGACAGTGGGAGCAGTCTGGGCCGGCTGGGTAACTGAGAGACAACAGCAAGGACAGTGACAGAGTGACAGTGGGAGCAGTCTGGGCCGGATGGGTAACTGAGAGACAACAGCAAGGACACTGACAGAGTGACAGTGGGAGCAGTCTGGGCCGGCTGGGCAACTGAGAGACAACAGCAAGGACAGTGACAGAGTGACAGTGGGAGCAGTCTGGGGCGGCTGGGTAACTGAGAGACAACAGCAAGGACAGTGACAGAGTGACAGTGGGAGCAGTCTGGGCCGGCTGGGTAACTGAGAGACAACAGCAAGGACACTGACAGAGTGACACTGGGATCCGTCTGGGCCGTCTGGGTAACAGATACAACAGCAATGACACTGACATAGTGACAGAGGTGAGAGCAGTCTGGACCGGCTGGGTAACTGAGAGACAACAGTAAATACACTGACAGAGTGACAGTGGGAGCAGTGTGGGCCGGCTGGGTAACTGAGAGACAACAGCAAGGACACTGACAGAGTGACAGTGGGAGCAGTCTGGGCCGGCTGGGTAACTGAGAGACAACAGCAAGGACGCTGACAGAGTGACAGTGGGAGCAGTCTGGGCCGGCTGGGTAACTGAGAGACAACAGCAAGTACACTGACAGAGTGACAGTGGGAGCAGTCTGGGCCGGCTGGGTAACTGAGAGACAACAGCAAGGACGCTGACAGAGTGACAGTGGGAGCAGTCTGGGCCGCCTGTGTAACTGAGAGACAACAGCAAGGACACTGACAGAGTGACAGTGGGAGCAGTCTGGGCCGTCTGGGTAACTGAGAGACAACAGCAAGGACACTTACAGAGTGACAGTGGGAGCAGTCTGGGGCGGCTGGGTAACTGAGAGACAACAGCAAGGACACTGACAGAGTGACAGTGGGAGCAGTCTGGGCCGGCTGGGTAACTGAGAGACAACAGCAAGGACACTGACAGATTGACAGTGGGAGCAGTCTGGGCCGGCTGGGTAACTGAGACACAACAGCAAGGACACTGACAGAGTGACAGTGAGAGAGCAGTCGGGGCTGGCTGGGTAACTGAGAGACAACAGCAAGGACACTGACAGAGTGACAGTGGGAGCAGTCTGGACCGGCTGGGTAACTGAGAAACAACAGCAAGGACACTGACAGAGTGACACTGGGATCCGTCTGGGCCGGCTGGGTAACTGAGAAACAACAGTAAAGACACTGACAGAGTGACAGTGGTGAGCACAGTCTGTGCCAGCTGGTTAACTGAGAGACAACAGCAAGGACACTGACAGAGTGACAGTGGAAGAAGTCTGGGTCGGCAGGGTAACTGAGAGACAACAGCAAGGACACTGACAGAGTGACAGTGGGAGCAGTTTGGGTCGGCTGGCTAACTGAGAGACAACAGAAAGGACACTGACAGAGTGACAGTGGGAGCAGTCTGGGCCGGCTGGGTAACTGAGAGACAACAGCAAGGACACTGACAGAGTGACAGTGGGAGCAGTCTGGGCCGGCTGTGTAACTGAGAGACAACAGCAAGGCAGTGACAGAGTGACAGTGGGAGCAGTCTGGGCCGTCTGGGCAACTGAGAGACAACAGCAAGGACACAGACAGAGTGACAGTGGGAGCAGTCTGGGCCGGATGATTAACTGAGAAACAACCGCAAGGACACTGACATAGTGACAGTGGGAGCAGTCTGGGCCGGCTGGGTAACTGAGGGACAACAGCAAGGACACTGACAGAGTGACAGTGGGAACAGTCTGGGCCGGCTGGGTAACTGAGAGGCAACAGCAAGGACACTGACAGAGTGACAGTGGGAGCAGTCTGGGCCGGCTGGGTAACTGAGAGACAACAGCAAGGACAGTGACAGAGTGACAGTGGGAGCAGTCTGGGCCGGCTGGGTAACTGAGAGACAACAGCAAGGACAGTGACAGAGTGACAGTGGGAGAAGTCTGGACCGGCTGGGTAACTGAGAGACAACAGCAAGGACACTGACAGAGTGACAGTGGGAGCAGTCTGGGCCGGCTGGGTAACTGAGATACAACAGCAAGGACACTGACAGAGTGACAGTGGGAGCAGTCTGGGCCGGCTGGGTAACTTTGAGACAACAGCAAGGACACAGACAGAGTGATAGTGGGAGCAGTCTGGGACGGCTGGTTAACTGAGAGACAACAGCAAGGACGCTGACAGAGTGACAGTGGGAGCAGACTGGGGCTGCTGGGTAACTTTGAGACAACAGCAAGGACACTGACAGAGTGACAGTGGGAGCAGTCTGGGCCGGCTGGGTAACTGAGGGACAACAGCAGGGACACTGACAGAATGAAAGTGAGAGCAGTCAGGGCTGTCTGGGTAACTGAAAGACAACAGCCATGACACTGACAGAGGGACAGTGCTGGGAGCAGTCTGGGCCGGCTGGGTAACTGAGAGACAACAGCAAGGACACTGACAGAGTGACAGTGGGAGCAGTCTGGGCCGGCTGGATAAATTAGAGAAAACAGCATAGTCACTGACAGAGTGACAGTGGGAGCAGTCTGTGCCGGCTGGGTAACTGAGAGACAACAGCAAGGACACTGACAGAGTGACAGTGCGAACAGTCTGGGCCGGCTGGGTAACTGAGAGGCAACAGCAAGGACACTGACAGAGTGACAGTGGGAGCAGTCTGGGCCGGCTGGGTAACTGAGAGACAACAGCAAGGACACTGACAGAGTGACAGTGGGAGAAGTCTGGACCGGCTGGGTAACTGAGATACAACAGCAAGGACACTGACAGAGTGACAGTGGGAGCAGTCTGGGCCGGCTGGGTAAATTTGAGACAACAGCAAGGACACAGACAGAGTGATAGTGGGAGCAGTCTGGGACGGCTGGTTAACTGAGAGACAACAGCAAGGACGCTGACAGAGTGACAGTGGGAGCAGACTGGGGCTGCTGGGTAACTTTGAGACAACAGCAACGACACTGACAGAGTGACAGGGAGAGCAGTGTGGACCGGCTGGGGAACTGAGAGACAACAGCAAGGACACTGACAAAGTGACAGTGGGAGCAGTCTGGGCCGCCTGGGTAACTGAGAGACAACAGAAGGACACTGACAGAGTGACAGTGGGAGCAGTGTGGGCCGGCTGGGTAACTGAGAGACAACAGCAAGGACAGTGACAGAGTGACAGTGGGAGTAGTCTGGGCCGGCTGGGTAACTGAGAGACTACAGCAAGGACACTGACAGAGTGACAGCGGGAGCAGTAGGGGCCTGCTGGGTAACTGAGGGACAACAGCAAGAGCACTGACAGAGTGACATTGGGAGCAGTCTGGGCCGGCTGGGTAACTGAGAGACAACAGCAAGGACACTGACAGAGTGACAGTGGGAGCAGTCTGGGCCGGCTGGGTAACTGAGGGGCAACAGCAAGGACACTGATAGAGTGACAGTGGGACCTGTCTGGGCCGGCTGGGTAACTGAGAGACAACAGCAAGGACAGTGACAGAGTGACAGTGGGAGCAGTCTGGACCGGCTGGGTTACTGAGAGACAACAGCAAGGACAGTGACAGAGTGACAGCGGGAGCAGTAGGGGCCGGCTGGGTAACTGAGGGACAACAGCAAGAGCACTGACAGAGTGACATTGGGAGCAGTGAGGGCCGGCTGGGTAACTGAGAGACTACAGCAAGAACACTAACAGAGTGACAGTGGGAGCAGTTTTGGTCGGCTGGGTAACTGAGAGACAACAGCAAGGACACTGACAGAGTGACAGTGAGAGCAGTCTGGGCCGGCTGGGTAACTGAGATACAACAGCAAGGACACTGACAGAGTGACAGTGGGAGCAGTGTGGGCCGGCTGGGTAACTGAGAGACAACAGCAAGGACAGTGACAGTGGGAGCAGTCTGGACCGACTGGGTTACTGAGAGACAACAGCAAGGACAGTGACAGAGTGACAGCGGGAGCAGTAGGGGCCGGCTGGGTAACTGAGGGACAACAGCAAGAGCACTGACAGAGTGACATTGGGAGCAGTGAGGGCCGGCTGGGTAACTGAGAGACTACAGCAAGGACACTGACAGAGTGACAGTGGGAGCAGTCTGGGCCGGCCGGGTAACTGAGAGACAACAGCAAGGACACTGACAGAGTGACAGTGGGAGCAGTCTGGGCCGGCTGGGTAACTGAGAGACAACAGCAAGGACACTGACAGAGTGACAGTGGGAGCAGTCTGGGCCGGCTGGGTAACTGAGAGACAACAGCAAGGACACTGACAGAGTGACAGTGGGAGCAGTCTGGGCCGGCCGGGTAACTGAGAGACAACAGCAAGGACACTGACAGAGTGACAGTGGGAGCAGTCTGGGCCGGCTGGGTAACTGAGAGACAACAGCAAGGACACTGACAGAGTGACAGTGGGAGCAGTCTGGGCCGGCCGGGTAACTGAGAGACAACAGCAAGGGCAGTGACAGAATGACAGTGGGAGCAGTCTGGGCCGGCTGGGTAACTGAGAGACAACAGCAAGGACAATGACAGAGTGACAGTGGGAGCAGTCTGGGCCGGCTGGGTAACTGAGGGGCAACAGCAAGGACACTGACAGAGTGACAGTGGGAGCAGTCTGGGACGGCTGGTTAACTGAGAGACAACAGCAAGGACACTGACAGAGTGACAGTGGGAGCAGTCTGGGCCGGCTGGGTAACTGAGAGACAACAGCAAGGACACTGACAGAGTGACAGTGGGAGCAGTCTGGGCCGGCTGGGTAACAGAGAGACAACAGCAAGGACAGTGACAGAGTGACAGTGGGAGCAGTCTGGGCCGGCTGGGTAACTGAGGGGCAACAGCAAGGACACTGACAGAGTGACAGTGGGACTAGTCTGGGCCGGCTGGGAAACTGAGAGACAACAGCAAGGACACTGACAGAGTGACAGTGGGAGCAGTCTGGAACAGCTGGGTAACTGAGAAACAACAGCAAGGACACTGACATAGTGACAGTGGTGTGAGCAGTGTGGACCGGCTGGGTAACTGAGAAACAACAGCAAGGACACTGACAGAGTGACAGTGGGAGCAGTCTGGGCCGGCTGGGTAACTGAGAGACAACAGCAAGGACACTGACAGAGTGACAGTGGGAACAGTCTGGGCCGGCTGGGTAACTGAGAGACAACAGCAAGGACACTGACAGAGTGACAGTGGGAGCAGTCTGGGCCGGCTGGGTAACTGAGAGACAACAGCAAGGACAGTGACAGAGTGACAGTGGGAGCAGTCTGGGCCGGATGGGTAACTGAGAGACAACAGCAAGGACACTGACAGAGTGACAGTGGGAGCAGTCTGGGCCGGCTGGGCAACTGAGAGACAACAGCAAGGACAGTGACAGAGTGACAGTGGGAGCAGTCTGGGGCGGCTGGGTAACTGAGAGACAACAGCAAGGACAGTGACAGAGTGACAGTGGGAGCAGTCTGGGCCGGCTGGGTAACTGAGAGACAACAGCAAGGACACTGACAGAGTGACACTGGGATCCGTCTGGGCCGTCTGGGTAACAGATACAACAGCAATGACACTGACATAGTGACAGAGGTGAGAGCAGTCTGGACCGGCTGGGTAACTGAGAGACAACAGTAAATACACTGACAGAGTGACAGTGGGAGCAGTGTGGGCCGGCTGGGTAACTGAGAGACAACAGCAAGGACACTGACAGAGTGACAGTGGGAGCAGTCTGGGCCGGCTGGGTAACTGAGAGACAACAGCAAGGACGCTGACAGAGTGACAGTGGGAGCAGTCTGGGCCGGCTGGGTAACTGAGAGACAACAGCAAGTACACTGACAGAGTGACAGTGGGAGCAGTCTGGGCCGGCTGGGTAACTGAGAGACAACAGCAAGGACGCTGACAGAGTGACAGTGGGAGCAGTCTGGGCCGCCTGTGTAACTGAGAGACAACAGCAAGGACACTGACAGAGTGACAGTGGGAGCAGTCTGGGCCGTCTGGGTAACTGAGAGACAACAGCAAGGACACTTACAGAGTGACAGTGGGAGCAGTCTGGGGCGGCTGGGTAACTGAGAGACAACAGCAAGGACACTGACAGAGTGACAGTGGGAGCAGTCTGGGCCGGCTGGGTAACTGAGAGACAACAGCAAGGACACTGACAGATTGACAGTGGGAGCAGTCTGGGCCGGCTGGGTAACTGAGACACAACAGCAAGGACACTGACAGAGTGACAGTGAGAGAGCAGTCTGGGCTGGCTGGGTAACTGAGAGACAACAGCAAGGACACTGACAGAGTGACAGTGGGAGCAGTCTGGACCGGCTGGGTAACTGAGAAACAACAGCAAGGACACTGACAGAGTGACACTGGGATCCGTCTGGGCCGGCTGGGTAACTGAGAAACAACAGTAAAGACACTGACAGAGTGACAGTGGTGAGCACAGTCTGTGCCAGCTGGTTAACTGAGAGACAACAGCAAGGACACTGACAGAGTGACAGTGGGAGCAGTCTGGGCCGGATGGGTAACTGAGAGACAACAGCAAGGACACTGACAGAGTGACACTGGGATCCGTCTGGTCCGGCTGGGTAACTGAGAGACAACAGCAAGGACAGTGACAGAGTGACAGTGGGAGCATTCTGGGCCGGCTGGGTAACTGAGAGACAACAGCAAGGACGCTGACAGAGTGACAGTGGGAGCAGTCTGGGCCGCCTGGGTAACTGAGAGACAACAGCAAGGACAGTGACAGAGTGACAGTGGGAGCATTCTGGGCCGGCTGGGTAACTGAGAGACAACAGCAAGGACGCTGACAGAGTGACAGTGGGAGCAGTCTGGGCCGGCTGGGTAACTGAGAGACAACAGCAAGGACACTGACAGAGCGACAGCGGGAGCAGTCTGGGCCGGCTGGGTAACTGAGAGACAACAGCAAGGACAGTGACAGAGTGACAGTGGGAGCAGTCTGGGCCGGCTGGGTAACTGAGACACAACAGCAAGGACACTGACAGAGTGACAGTGGGAGCAGTCTGGGCCGTCTGGATAACTGAGAGACAACAGCAAGGACACAGACAGAGTGACAGTGGGAGCAGTCTGGACCGGCAGGGTAACTGAGGGACAACAGCAAAGACAGTGACAGAGTGACAGTGGGAGCAGTCTGGGCCGGCTGGGTAACTGAGACACAACAGCAAGGACACTGACAGAGTGACAGTGGGAGCAGTCTGGGCCGGCTGGGTAACTGAGAGACAACAGCAAGGACACTGAAAGAGTGACAGTGGGAGCAGTCTCGGCCGGCTGGGTAACTGAGAGACAACAGCAAGGACACTGACAGAGTGACAGTGGGAGCAGTCTGGGCCGTCTGGATAACTGAGAGACAACAGCAAGGACACTGACAGAGTGACAGTGGGAGCAGTCTGGGCCGTCTGGGTAACTTAGAGACAACAGCAACGACACTGACAGAGTGACAGTGAGAGCAGTCTGGGCCGGCTGTGTAACTGAGACTCAACAGCAAGGACACTGACAGAGTGACAGTGGGAGCAGTCTGGGCCGGCTGGGTAACTGAGAGACAACAGCAAGGACACTGACAGAGTGACAGTGGGAGCAGTCTGGGCCGGCTGGGTAACTGAGAGACAACAGCAAGGACACTGACAGAGTGATAGTGGGAGCAGTCTGGGCCGGCTGGGTAACTGAGAGACAACAGCAAGGACAGTGACAGTGTGACAGTGGGATCCGTCTGGGCCTTCTGGGTAACTGAGAAACAACAGCAAGGACACTGACAGAGTGACAGTGGGAGCAGTCTGGGCCGGCTGGGTAACTGAGAGACAACAGCAAGGACAGTGACAGAGCGACAGTGAGAACAGTGTGGATCGGCTGGGTAACTGAGAGACAACAGCAAGGACAGTGACAAAGTGACAGTGGTGAGCACAGTCTGTGCCAGCTGGTTAACTGAGAGACAACAGCAAGGACACTGACAGAGTGACAGTGGGAGCAGTCTGGGCCGGATGGTTAACTGAGAGACAACAGCAAGGACACTGACAGAGTGACACTGGGATCCGTCTGGGCCGGCTGGGTAACTGAGAGACAACAGCAAGGACAGTGACAGAGTGACAGTGGGAGCATTCTGGGCCGGCTGGGTAACTGAGAGACAACAGCAAGGACGCTGACAGAGTGACAGTGGGAGCAGTCTGGGCCGCCTGGGTAACTGAGAGACAACAGCAAGGACAGTGACAGAGTGACAGTGGGAGCATTCTGGGCCGGCTGGGTAACTGAGAGACAACAGCAAGGACGCTGACAGAGTGACAGTGGGAGCAGTCTGGGCCGGCTGGGTAACTGAGAGACAACAGCAAGGACACTGACAGAGCGACAGCGGGAGCAGTCTGGGCCGGCTGGGTAACTGAGAGACAACAGCAAGGACAGTGACAGAGTGACAGTGGGAGCAGTCTGGGCCGGCTGGGTAACTGAGACACAACAGCAAGGACACTGACAGAGTGACAGTGGGAGCAGTCTGGGCCGTCTGGATAACTGAGAGACAACAGCAAGGACACAGACAGAGTGACAGTGGGAGCAGTCTGGACCGGCAGGGTAACTGAGGGACAACAGCAAAGACAGTGACAGAGTGACAGTGGGAGCAGTCTGGGCCGGCTGGGTAACTGAGACACAACAGCAAGGACACTGACAGAGAGACAGTGGGAGCAGTCTGGGCCGCCTGGGTAACTGAGAGACAACAGCAAGGACACTGAAAGAGTGACAGTGGGAGCAGTCTCGGCCGGCTGGGTAACTGAGAGACAACAGCAAGGACACTGACAGAGTGACAGTGGGAGCAGTCTGGGCCGTCTGGATAACTGAGAGACAACAGCAAGGACACTGACAGAGTGACAGTGGGAGCAGTCTGGGCTGTCTGGGTAACTTAGAGACAACAGCATCGACACTGACAGAGTGACAGTGAGAGCAGTCTGGGCCGGATGGGTAACTGAGAGACAACAGCAAGGACACTGACAGAGTGACACTGGGATCCGTCTGGGCCGGCTGGGTAACTGAGAGACAACAGCAAGGACAGTGACAGAGTGACAGTGGGAGCATTCTGGGCCGGCTGGGTAACTGAGAGACAACAGCAAGGACGCTGACAGAGTGACAGTGGGAGCAGTCTGGGCCGCCTGGGTAACTGAGAGACAACAGCAAGGACAGTGACAGAGTGACAGTGGGAGCATTCTGGGCCGGCTGGGTAACTGAGAGACAACAGCAAGGACGCTGACAGAGTGACAGTGGGAGCAGTCTGGGCCGGCTGGGTAACTGAGAGACAACAGCAAGGACACTGACAGAGCGACAGCGGGAGCAGTCTGGGCCGGCTGGGTAACTGAGAGACAACAGCAAGGACAGTGACAGAGTGACAGTGGGAGCAGTCTGGGCCGGCTGGGTAACTGAGACACAACAGCAAGGACACTGACAGAGTGACAGTGGGAGCAGTCTGGGCCGTCTGGATAACTGAGAGACAACAGCAAGGATACAGACAGAGTGACAGTGGGAGCAGTCTGGACCGGCAGGGTAACTGAGGGACAACAGCAAAGACAGTGACAGAGTGACAGTGGGAGCAGTCTGGGCCGGCTGGGTAACTGAGACACAACAGCAAGGACACTGACAGAGTGACAGTGGGAGCAGTCTGGGCCGGCTGGGTAACTGAGAGACAACAGCAAGGACACTGAAAGAGTGACAGTGGGAGCAGTCTCGGCCGGCTGGGTAACTGAGAGACAACAGCAAGGACACTGACAGAGTGACAGTGGGAGCAGTCTGGGCCGTCTGGATAACTGAGAGACAACAGCAAGGACACTGACAGAGTGACAGTGGGAGCAGTCTGGGCCGTCTGGGTAACTTAGAGACAACAGCAACGACACTGACAGAGTGACAGTGAGAGCAGTCTGGGCCGGCTGTGTAACTGAGACTCAACAGCAAGGACACTGACAGAGTGACAGTGGGAGCAGTCTGGGCCGGCTGGGTAACTGAGAGACAACAGCAAGGACACTGACAGAGTGACAGTGGGAGCAGTCTGGGCCGGCTGGGTAACTGAGAGACAACAGCAAGGACACTGACAGAGTGATAGTGGGAGCAGTCTGGGCCGGCTGGGTAACTGAGAGACAACAGCAAGGACAGTGACAGTGTGACAGTGGGATCCGTCTGGGCCGTCTGGGTAACTGAGAAACAACAGCAAGGACACTGACAGAGTGACAGTGGGAGCAGTCTGGGCCGGCTGGGTAACTGAGAGACAACAGCAAGGACAGTGACAGAGCGACAGTGAGAACAGTGTGGATCGGCTGGGTAACTGAGAGACAACAGCAAGGACACTGACAGAGTGACAGTGGGAGCAGTCTTGGCCGGCTGGGAAACTGAGAGACAACAGCAAGGACACTGACAGAGTGACAGTGGGATCCGTCTGGGCCGGCTGGGTAACTGAGAGACAACAGCAAGGACACTGACAAAGTGACAGTGGGAGCAGTCTGGGCCGGCTGGGTAACTGAGATACAAAAGGAAGGACACTGACAGAGTGACAGTGGGAGCAGTCTGGGCCGGCTGGGTAACTGAGATACAACAGCAAGGACACTGACAGAGTGACAGTGGGAGCAGTCTGGACCGGCTGGGTAACTGAGAGACAACAGTAAATACACTGACAGAGCGACAGTGGGAGCAGTCTGGGCCGCCTGGGTAACTGAGACACAACAGCAAGGACACTGACAGAGCGATAGCGGGAGCAGTCTGGGCCGGCTGGGTAACTGAGAGACAACAGCAAGGACACTGACAGAGTGACAGTGGTGGGAGCAGTCTGGACCGGCTGGGTAACTGAGAGACAACAGTAAATACACTGACAGAGTGACAATGGGAGCAGTGTGGGCCGGCTGGGTAACTGAGAGACAACAGCAAGGACATTGACAGAGCGACAGCGGGAGCAGTCTGGGCCGGCTGGTAACTGAGAGACAACAGCAAGGACACTGACAGAGTGACAGTGGGAGCAGTCTGGGCCGTCTGGGTAACTGAGAGACAACAGCAAGGACACTGACAGAGTGACAGTGGGAGCAGTCTGGGACGGTTGGTTAACTGAGAGACAACAGCAAGGACGCTGACAGAGTGACAGTGGGAGCAGTCTGGACCGGCTGGCTCACTGAGAGACAACAGCAAGGACACTGACAGAGTGACAGTGGGAGCAGTCTGGGCCGGCTGGGTAACTGAGAGACAACAGCAAGGACACTGACAGAGCGACAGCGGGAGCAGTCTGGGCCGGCTGGGTAACTGAGACACAACAGCAAGGACACTGACAGAGTGACAGTGAGAGAGCAGTCTGGGCTGGCTGGGTAACTGAGAGACAACAGCAAGGACACTGACAGAGTGACAGTGGGAGCTGTCTGGACCGGCTGGGTAACTGAGAAACAACAGCAAGGACACTGACAGAGTGACAGTGGGAGCAGTCTGGGCCGGCTGGGAAACTGAGAGACAACAGCAAGGACACTGACAGAGTGACACTGGGATCCGTCTGGACCGGCTGGGTAACTGAGAGACAACAGCAAGGACACTGACAGAGTGACAGTGGGAGCATTCTGGGCCGGCTGGGTAACTGAGAGACAACAGCAAGACGCTGACAGAGTGACAGTGGGAGCAGTCTGGGCCGCCTGGGCAACTGAGAGACAACAGCAAGGACACTGACAGAGTGACAGTGGGAGTAGTCTGGGCCGGCTGGGTAACTGAGAGACAACAGCAAGGACACTGACAGAGTGACAGTGGGAGCAGTCTGGGCCGTCTGGATAACTGAGAGACAACAGCAAGGACACTGACAGAGTGACAGTGGGAGCAGTCTGGGCCGGCTGGGTAACTGAGAGACAACAGCAAAGGCACAGACAGAGTGACAGTGGGAGCTGTCTGGGCCGGCTGGATAACTGAGAGACAACAACAAGGACACTGACAGAGTGACAGTGGGAGCTGTCTGGGCCGGCTGGATAACTGAGAGACAACAGCAAGGACACTGACAGAGTGACAGTGGGAGCAGTCTGGGCCGGCTGGGTAACTGAGAGCCAACAGCAAGGACACTGACAGAGTGACAGTGGGAGCAGTCTGGTCCGGCTGGGTAACTGAGAGACAACAGCAAGGACACTGACAGAGTGACAGTGGGAGCAGTCTGGGCCGGCTGGGTAACTGAGAGACAACAGCAAGGACACTGACAGAGTGACAGTGGGAGCAGTCTGGGCCGGCTGGGTAACTGAGAGACAACAGCAAGGACACTGACAGAGTGACAGTGGGAGCAGTCTGGGCCGGCTGGGTAACTGAGAGACAACAGCAAGGACACAGATAGAGTGACAGTGGGAGCATTCTGGGCCGGCTGGGTAACTGAGAGACAACAGCAAGGACAGTGACAGAGTGGCAGTGGGAGCAGTCTGGGCCGGCTGGGTAACTGAGAGACAACAGCAAGGACACTGACAGATTCGATAGAGTCGATTTCAGCGTGAGCAGTGCGCAAGTGATTTCTGGGAGGTAAGTTTCTCATTTAAAAAGAAACACTTATTTTCTGCTTTATTTTTTTTCGACCCGCGGACTTCTGGCAAGAGCCCCCCCCCCCCCCCCCCCGCCCCCCCACCCCCCCGCCCGCCTGCCAATAAAGTCTGGTGGAGATGAAACCTGAGACACTACACGTGTAGTGTCTCCCACCGACCCTCCTCCTCCATACAAATAATAAGACCCATTGGTGTAAGGTAAGTGCCATATTATATTATTATTATTAGCATTACTATATTATATTATTAGCATTGCGCAGGTCAAGGAGACGCAGCCGGAGTGAGAGAGATACAGACAGTGAGAATTTGCTAGTTTGGTGCAGTAAGGCAACCAGGAAAGGTAAGTGGTTAATCTAATTGTGTTGTTTTTCAGTTAAAAGTGCAGGGTAGTGTCTGATTGGCTGAAGCTGCCCCCACCATAAAATTAAATTAAATTAATTAATTAATTAGTGATGGCTGGTCAGGTGATGTGCTTGAGCTGCTTGATGTGGGAGCTGGCAGATCCCATTGCGAGCTGCAGCGACCACATCTGCAGTAAGTGTTGGCTGCTCGAAGAGCTCCGGCTCAGAGTTGATGAGCTGGAGTCTGAGATTCAAACACTGAGGCACATCCGGGAGGGGGAGACTTACCTGGACACTGTGTTTCAGGAGGCAGTCACACCTGTCAGAGTAAGTAGTTTAAATCCTGCCAGTGGCCAGGGACAGCAGGGTGTGACTGCAAGTCAGGCAGGTAAAGGGAACCAGCAGTCAGGAACTCAGGAGCCTCAGCCCTTCACCCTGTCCAACAGGTATGAGGCACTTGCTCCCTGTGTGGATGGCGAACAGGGCTGCAGGGGGGATGAGTCAGCTGACCAAGGTACCATGGTTCAGCAGGCCATTCAAGGGGAGGGTGTAAATAGGCAAGTTGTAGTTGTAGGGGATTCTATTATCAGGGGGATAGATAGTATCCTTTGTGAGCAGGATAAAGAGTCCCGCATGGTATGTTGCCTGCCCGGTGCTAGGGTGCGGGACATCTCTGACCGGCTTGAAAGGATACTGGAGAGGGAGGGGGAGGATCCAGTTGTTGTGGTCATGTCGGTACCAACAACTTAGGCAAGTCTAGGAAAGAGGACCTGTTTCGAGATTATAAAGAGCTAGGATTCAAATTAAAAAACAGGTCCTCAAGGGTCATAATCTCCGGATTACTGCCCGAGCCACGTGCAAATTGGCATAGGGAGGCAAGAATAAGGGAAGTTAACACGTGGCTGAAAGAGTGGTGTGGGAAAGAGGGGTTCCTTTTCATGGGACACTGGCATCAGTTTTGGGACAGGGAGGACCTATACCGTTGGGATGGTCTCCACCTGAACCGAGCTGGGACCAGTGTTCTGGCGAAAAGAGTAAATAGGGTGGTCAATAGGACTTTAAACTAAAGATTGGGCGGGGCGGGGGAGGAAAAGTCAGGGAACAAAGAGGTGAAGTAATCAGTGGGAAGCGTAGCTGCTCAGGAATACAAAAAAGCACGAAAAGACAGAACTCAGGAGAGGTTACAATAGTCCCCATCCCACAAAATATGACACAGTGTATGGAAAGACTCAGTTAACCAAGGTCCACCCCACTAAGAAAACAAAAAGGGACGGTCAATAGAGAATTAAAGGTGCTACATTTAAATGCAAAGTGACAGTGGGAGAAGTCTGGGTCGGCAGGGTAACTGAGAGACAACAGCAAGGACAGTGACAGAGTGACAGTGGGAGCAGTCTGGGCCGGCTGGGCAACTGAGAGACAACAGTAAGGACACTGACAGAGTGACAGTGGGAGCAGTCTAGGCCGGCTGGGTAACTGAGAGACAACAGCAAGGACAGTGACAGAGTGACAGTGGGAGCAGTCTGGGCCGGCTGGGTAACTGAGAGACAACAGCAAGGACACTGACAGAGTGACAGTGGGAGCAGTTCGGGCCGGCTGGGTAACTGAGAGACAACAGTAAGGACACTGACAGAGTGACAGTGGGAGCAGTCTGGACCGGCTGGGTAACTGAGAGACAACAGCAAGGACACTGACAGAGTGACAGTGGGAGCAGTCTAGGCCGGCTGGGTAACTGAGAGACAACAGCAAGGACAGTGACAGAGTGACAGTGGGAGCAGTCTGGGCCGGCAGGGTAAATGAGAGACAACAGCAAGGACACTGACAGAGTGACAGTGGGAGCAGTCTGGGCCGGCTGCGCAACTGAGAGACAACAGCAAGGACACTGACAGAGTGACAGTGGGAGCAGTCTGGGACGGCAGGGTAACTGAGAGACAACAGCAAGGACAGTGACAGAGTGACACTGGGAGCAGTCTGGGCCGGCTGGGCAATTGAGAGACAACAGTAAGGACACTGACAGAGTGACAGTGGGAGCAGTCTGGGTCGGCAGGGTAACTGAGAGACAACAGCAAGGACAGTGACAGAGTGACAGTGGGAGCAGTCTGGGCCGGCTGTGTAACTGAGAGACAACAGCAAGGACACTGACAGAGTGACAGTGGAAGAAGTCTGGGTCGGCAGGGTAACTGAGAGACAACAGCAAGGACACTGACAGAGTGACAGTGGGAGCAGTCTGGGTCGGCTGGCTAACTGAGAGACAACAGCAAGAACACTGACAGAGTGACAGTGAGAGCAGTCTCGGCCGGCTGGGTAACTGAGAGACAACAGCAAGGACACTGACAGAGTGACAGTGGGAGCAGTCTGGGCCGGCTGGGTAACTGAGAAACAACAGCAAGGACAGTGACAGAGTGACAGTGGGAGCAGTCTGGGCCGTCTGGGCAACTCAGAGACAACAGCAAGGACAGTGACAGAGAGACACTGGGAGCAGTCTGGGCCGTCTGGGCAACTGAGAGACAACAGCAAGGACACAGACAGAGTGACAGTGGGAGCAGTCTGGGCCGGCTGGGCAACTGAGAGACAACAGCAAGGACACTGACAGAGTGACAGTGGGAGCAGTCTGGGCCGGCTGTGTAACTGAGAGACAACAGCAAGGACAGTGACAGAGTGACAGCGGGAGCAGTCTGGGCCGTCTGGGCAACTCAGAGACAACAGCAAGGACAGTGACAGAGTGACAGTGGGAGCAGTGTGGGCCGTCTGGGCAACAGAGAGACAACAGCAAGGACACAGACAGAGTGACAGTGGGAGCAGTCTGGGCCGGATGGGTAACTGAGAAACAACCGCAACGACACTGACAGAGTGACAGAGGCAACAGGCTGGGCCGGATGGGTAACTGAGAAACAACAGCAAGGACACTGACAGAGTGACATCGGGAGCAGTCTGGGCCGGCTGGGTAACTGAGGGACAACAGCAGGGACACTGACAGAATGAAAGTGAGAGCAGTCAGGGCTGTCTGGGTAACTGAAAGACAACAGCGATGACACTGACAGAGGGACTGTGCTGGGAGCAGTCTGGGCCGGCTGGATAAATTAGAGAAAACAGCATAGTCACTGACAGATTGACAGTGGGAGCAGTCTGAGCCGGATGGGTAACTGAGAGACAACAGCAAGGAAACTGACAGAGTGACAGTGGGAGCAGTCTGTGCCGGCTGGGTAACTGAGAGACAACAGCAAGGACACTGACAGAGTGACAGTGGGAGTAGTCTGGGCCGGCTGAATAACTGTGAGACAACAGCAAGGACAGTGGCAGAGTGAGTGAGAGCAGTCTGAGCCGGCTGGGTAACTGAGAGACAACAGCAAGGACACTGACAGAGTGACAGTGGGAGCAGTCTGGACCGGCTCGGAAACTGAGAGACAACAGCAAGGACACTGACAGAGTGACAGTGGGAGCAGTCTGGGCCGGCTGGGTAACTGAGAGACAACAGCAAGGACACTGACAGAGTGACAGTGGGAGCAGACTGGGCCGGCTGGGTAACTGAGAGACAACAGCAAGGACACTGACAGAGTGACAGTGGGAGCAGTCTGGGCCGGCTGGGTAACTTTGAGACAACAGCAAGGACACTGACAGAGTGACAGTGGGAGCAGTCTGGGCCGGCTGGGTAACTTTGAGACAACAGCAAGGACACTGACAGAGTGACAGTGGGAGCAGTCTGGGCCGGCTGGGTAACTGAGAGACAACAGCAAGGACACTGACAGAGTGACAGTGGGAGCAGTCTGGTCCGGCTGGGTAACTGAGAGACAACAGCAAGGACAGTGACAGAGTGACAGTGGTGAGAGCAGTCTGGACCGGCTCGGTAACTGAGAGACAGCAGCAAGGACACTGACAGAGTGACAGTGGGGGCAGTCTGGGCCGGCTGGGTAACTGAGAGACAACAGCAAGGACAGTGACAGAGTGACAGTGGGAGCAGTCTGGGCCGGCTGGGAAACTGAGAGACAACAGCAAGGACACTGACAGAGTGACAGTGGGAGCAGTCTGGTCCGGCTGGGTAACTGAGAGACAACAGCAAGGACAGTGACAGAGTGACAGTGGGAGCAGTCTGGGCCGGCTGGGTAACTGAGAGACAACAGCAAGGACAGTGACAGAGTGACAGTGGGAGCAGTCTGGGCCGGCTGGGTAACTGAGAGACAACAGCAAGGACAGTGACAGAGTGACAGTGGGAGCAGTCTGGGCCGGCTGGGTAACTGAGAGACAACAGCAAGGACACTGACAGATTCAATAGAGTCGATTTCAGCGGGAGCAGTGCGCAAGCGATTTCTGGGAGGTAGGTTTCTCCTTTAAAAAGAAACACTTATTTTCTGTTTTATTTTTTTTCGACCCGCGGACTTCTGGCAAGAGCCTCCTCCCCCCCCCCCCCCCCCCCCGCCTACCAATAAATTCTGGTGGAGAGGAAACCCGAGACACTACACGTGTAGTGTCTCCCACCCACCCTCCTCCTCTAAACAAATAATAAGACCCATCGGTGTAAGGTAAGTGCCATATTATATTATTATTATTAGCATTATTATATTATATTATTAGCATTGCGCAGGTCAAGGAGACACAGCCGGAGTGAGAGAGATACAGACAGTGAGAATTTGCTAGTTTGGTGCAGTAAGGTAACCAGGAAAGGTAAGTGGATAATCTAATTGTGTCGTTTTTCAGTTAAAAGTGCAGGGTAGTGTCTGATTGGCTGAAGCTGCCCCCACCATAAAATTAAGTTAAATTAATTAGTGAAGGCTGGTCGGGTGATGTGCTTGAGCTGCTTGATGTGGGAGCTGGCAGATCCCATTGCGAGCTGCACCGACCACATCTGCAGTAAGTGTTGGCTGCTCGAAGAGCTCCGGCTCAGAGTTGATGAGCTGGAGTCTGAGCTTCAAACACTGAGGCACATCCGGGAGGGGGAGACTTACCTGGACACTGTGTTTCAGGAGGCAGTCACACCTGTCAGAGTAAGTAGTTTAAATCCTGCCAGTGGCCAGGGACAGCAGGGTGTGACTGCAAGTCAGGCTGGTAAAGGGAACCAGCAGTCAGGAACTCAGGAGCCTCAGCCCTTCACCCTGTCCAACAGGTATGAGGCACTTGCGCCCTGTGTGGATGGCGAACAGGGCTGCAGGAAGGATGAGTCAGCTGACCAAGGCACCATGGTTCAGCAGGCAATTCAAGGGGAGGGAGTAAATAGGCAAGTTGTAGTTGTAGGGGATTCTATTATCAGGGTGATAAATAGTATCCTTTGTGAGCAGGATAAAGAGTCCGGCATGGTATGTTGCCTGCCCGGTGCTAGGGTGCGGGACATCTCTGACCGGCCTGAAAGGATACTGGAGAGGGAGGGGGAGGATCCAGTTGTTGTGGTCATGTCGGTACCAACAACATAGGCAAGTCTAGGAAAGAGGACCTGTTTCGAGATTATAAAGAGCTAGGATTAAAATTAAAAAACAGGTCCTCAAGGGTCATAATCTCCGGATTACTGCCCGAGCCACGTGCAAATTGGCATAGGGAGGAAAGAATAAGGGAAGTTAACACGTGGCTGAAAGAGTGGTGTGGGAATGAGGGGTTCCTTTTCATGGGACACTGGCATCAGTGTTGGGACAGGGGGGACCTATACCGTTGGGATGGTCTCCACCTGAACCGAGCTGGGACCAGTGTTCTGGCGAAAAGAGTAAATAGGGTGGTCAATAGGACTTTAAACTAAAGATTGGGCGGGGCGGGGGAGGGAAAGTCAGGGAACAAAGAGGTGAAGTAATCAGTGGGAAGCGTAGCTGCTTAGGAATACAAAAAAGCACGAAAAGACAGAACTCAGGAGAGGTTACAATAGTCCCCATCCCACAAAATATGACACAGTGTATGGAAAGACACAGTAAACCAAGGTCCACCCCACTAAGAAAACAAAAAGGGACGGTCAATAGAGAATTAAAGGTGCTACATTTAAATGCAAAGTGACAGTGGGAGAAGTCTGGGTCGGCAGGGTAACTGAGAGACAACAGCAAGGACAGTGACAGAGTGACAGTGGGAGCAGTCTGGGCCGGCTGGGCAACTGAGAGACAACAGCAAGGACAGTGACAGAGTGACAGTGGGAGCAGTCTGGGCCGGCTGGGCAACTGAGAGACAACAGTAAGGACACTGACAGAGTGACAGTGGGAGCAGTCTAGGCCGGCTGGGTAACTGAGAGACAACAGCAAGGACAGTGACAGAGTGACAGTGGGAGCAGTCTGGGCCGGCTGGGTAACTGAGAGACAACAGCAAGGACACTGACAGAGTGACAGTGGGAGCAGTCTGGGCCGGCTGGCCAACTGAGAGACAACAGTAAGGACACTGACAGAGTGACAGTGGGAGCAGTCTGGGTCGGCAGGGTAACTGAGAGACAACAGCAAGGACAGTGACAGAGTGACAGTGGGAGCAGTCTGGGCCGGCTGTGTAACTGAGAGACAACAGCAAGGACACTGACAGAGTGACAGTGTAAGAAGTCTGGGTCGGCAGGGTAACTGAGAGACAACAGCAAGGACACTGACAGAGTGACAGTGGGAGCAGTTTGGGTCGGCTGGCTAACTGAGAGACAACAGAAAGGACACTGACAGAGTGACAGTGGAAGCAGTCTGGGCCGGCTGGGTAACTGAGAGACAACAGCAAGGACACTGACAGAGTGACAGTGGGAGCAGTCTGGGCCGGCTGTGTAACTGAGAGACAACAGCAAGGACAGTGACAGAGTGACAGTGGGAGCAGTCTGGGCCGTCTGGGCAACTGAGAGACAACAGCAAGGACAGTGACAGAGTGACAGTGGGAGCAGTCTGGGCCGTCTGGGCAACTGAGAGACAACAGCAAGGACACAGACAGAGTGACAGTGGGAGCAGTCTGGGCCGGATGATTAACTGAGAAACAACCGCAAGGACACTGACAGAGTGACAGAGGCAACAGGCTGGGCCGGATGGGTAACTGAGAAACAACAGCAAGGACACTGACAGAGTGACAGTGGGAGCAGTCTGGGCCGGCTCGGTAACTGAGGGACAACAGCAGGGACACTGACAGAATGAAAGTGAGAGCAGTCAGGGCTGTCTGGGTAACTGAAAGACAACAGCCATGACACTGACAGAGGGACAGTGCTGGGAGCAGTCTGGGCAGGCTGGATAAATTAGAGAAAACAGCATAGTCACTGACAGAGTGACAGTGGGAGCAGTCTGAGCCGGATGGGTAACTGAGAGACAACAGCAAGGACACTGACAGAGTGACAGTGGGAGCAGTCTGTGCCGGCTGGGTAACTCAGAGACAACAGCAAAGACACTGACAGAGTGACAGTGGGAGCAGTCTGGGCCGGCTCGGTAACTGAGAGACAACAGCAAGGACACTGACAGAGTGACAGTGGGAATTGTCTGGGCCGGCTGGGTAACTGAGAGGCAACAGCAAGGACACTGACAGAGTGACAGTGGTGGGAGAAGTCTGGACCGGCAGGGTAACTGAGAGACAACAGCAAGGACACTGACAGAGTGACAGTGGGAGCAGTCTGGGCCGGCTGGGTAACTTTGAGACAACAGCAAGGACACAGACAGAGTGATAGTGGGAGCAGTCTGGGACGGCTGGTTAACTGAGAGACAACAGCAAGGACGCTGACAGAGTGACAGTGGGAGCAGACTGTGGCTGCTGGGTAACTTTGAGACAACAGCAACGACACTGACAGAGTGACAGTGGGAGCAGTCTGGGCCGGCTGCGAAACTGAGAGACAACAGCAACGACACTGACAGAGTGACAGTGGGAGCAGTCTGGGCCGGCTGGGAAACTGAGAGACAACAGCAAGGACACTGACAGGGTGACAGTGGGAGCAGTGAGGGCCGGCTCGGTAACTGAGAGACAACAGCAAGGACACTGACAGAGTGACAGTGGGAACAGTCTGGGCCGGCTGGGTAACTGAGAGACAACAGCAAGGACACTGACAGAGTGACAGTGGTGGGAGAAGTCTGGACCGGCAGGGTAACTGAGAGACAACAGCAAGGACACTGACAGAGTGACAGTGGGAGCAGTCTGGGCCGGCTGGGTAACTTTGAGACAACAGCAAGGACACAGACAGAGTGATAGTGGGAGCAGTCTGGGACGGCTGGTTAACTGAGAGACAACAGCAAGGACGCTGACAGAGTGACAGTGGGAGCAGACTGGGGCTGCTGGGTAACTTTGAGACAACAGCAACGACACTGACAGAGTGACAGTGGGAGCAGTCTGGGCCGGCTGCGAAACTGAGAGACAACAGCAACGACACTGACAGAGTGACAGTGGGAGCAGTCTGGGCCGGCTGGGAAACTGAGAGACAACAGCAAGGACACTGACAGGGTGACAGTGGGAGCAGTGAGGGCCGGCTGGGTAACTGAGAGACAACAGCAAGGACACTGACAGAGTGACAGTGGGAGCAGTCTGGGCCGGCTGGGAAACTGAGAGACAACAGCAAGGACAGTGACAGAGTGACAGTGGGAGCAGTCTGGGCCGGATGGGTAACTGAGAAACAACAGCAAGGACACTGACAGAGTGACAGTGGGAGCAGTCTGGGCCGGCTCGGTAACTGAGGGACAACAGCAGGGACACTGACAGAATGAAAGTGAGAGCAGTCAGGGCTGTCTGGGTAACTGAAAGACAACAGCCATGACACTGACAGAGGGACAGTGCTGGGAGCAGTCTGGGCAGGCTGGATAAATTAGAGAAAACAGCATAGTCACTGACAGAGTGACAGTGGGAGCAGTCTGAGCCGGATGGGTAACTGAGAGACAACAGCAAGGACACTGACAGAGTGACAGTGGGAGCAGTCTGTGCCGGCTGGGTAACTGAGAGACAACAGCAAAGACACTGACAGAGTGACAGTGGGAGCAGTCTGGGCCGGCTCGGTAACTGAGAGACAACAGCAAGGACACTGACAGAGTGACAGTGGGAACAGTCTGGGCCGGCTGGGTAACTGAGAGGCAACAGCAAGGACACTGACAGAGTGACAGTGGTGGGAGAAGTCTGGACCGGCAGGGTAACTGAGAGACAACAGCAAGGACACTGACAGAGTGACAGTGGGAGCAGTCTGGGCCGGCTGGGTAACTTTGAGACAACAGCAAGGACACAGACAGAGTGATAGTGGGAGCAGTCTGGGACGGCTGGTTAACTGAGAGACAACAGCAAGGACGCTGACAGAGTGACAGTGGGAGCAGACTGGGGCTGCTGGGTAACTTTGAGACAACAGCAACGACACTGACAGAGTGACAGTGGGAGCAGTCTGGGCCGGCTGCGAAACTGAGAGACAACAGCAACGACACTGACAGAGTGACAGTGGGAGCAGTCTGGGCCGGCTGGGAAACTGAGAGACAACAGCAAGGACACTGACAGGGTGACAGTGGGAGCAGTGAGGGCCGGCTCGGTAACTGAGAGACAACAGCAAGGACACTGACAGAGTGACAGTGGGAACAGTCTGGGCCGGCTGGGTAACTGAGAGACAACAGCAAGGACACTGACAGAGTGACAGTGGTGGGAGAAGTCTGGACCGGCAGGGTAACTGAGAGACAACAGCAAGGACACTGACAGAGTGACAGTGGGAGCAGTCTGGGCCGGCTGGGTAACTTTGAGACAACAGCAAGGACACAGACAGAGTGATAGTGGGAGCAGTCTGGGACGGCTGGTTAACTGAGAGACAACAGCAAGGACGCTGACAGAGTGACAGTGGGAGCAGACTGGGGCTGCTGGGTAACTTTGAGACAACAGCAACGACACTGACAGAGTGACAGTGGGAGCAGTCTGGGCCGGCTGCGAAACTGAGAGACAACAGCAACGACACTGACAGAGTGACAGTGGGAGCAGTCTGGGCCGGCTGGGAAACTGAGAGACAACAGCAAGGACACTGACAGGGTGACAGTGGGAGCAGTGAGGGCCGGCTGGGTAACTGAGAGACAACAGCAAGGACACTGACAGAGTGACAGTGGGAGCAGTCTGGGCCGGCTGGGAAACTGAGAGACAACAGCAAGGACACTGACAGAGTGACAGTGGGAGCAGTCTGGGCCGGCTGGGTAACTGAGAGACAACAGCATGGACACTGACAGAGTGACAGTGGGATCCGTCTGGGCCGGCTTGGTAACTGAGAGACAACAGCAAGGACAGTGACAGAGTGACAGTGGGAGCAGTGAGGGCCGGCTGGGTAACTGAGAGACAACAGCAAAGACACTGACAGAGTGACAGTGGGAGCAGTCTGGGCCGCCTGGGTAACTGAGAGACAACAGCAAGGACACTGACAGAGTGACAGTGGGAGCAGTCTGGGCCGGCTGGGTAACTGAGAGACAACAGCAAGGACACTGACAGAGTGACAGTGGGAGCAGTCTGGGCCGGCTGGGTAACTGAGAGACAACAGCAAGGACACTATCAGAGTGACAGTGGGAGCAGTCTGGGCCGGCTGGGTAACTGAGAGACAACAGCAAGGACACTGGCAGAGTGACAGTGGGAGCAGTCATGTCCGGCTGGGTAACTGAGAGACAACAGCAAGGACACTGACAGAGTGACAGTGGGAGCAGTCTGGGCCGGCTGGCCAACTGAGAGACAACAGTAAGGACACTGACAGAGTGACAGTGGGAGCAGTCTGGGTCGGCAGGGTAACTGAGAGACAACAGCAAGGACAGTGACAGAGTGACAGTGGGAGCAGTCTGGGCCGGCTGTGTAACTGAGAGACAACAGCAAGGACACTGACAGAGTGACAGTGTAAGAAGTCTGGGTCGGCAGGGTAACTGAGAGACAACAGCAAGGACACTGACAGAGTGACAGTGGGAGCAGTTTGGGTCGGCTGGCTAACTGAGAGACAACAGAAAGGACACTGACAGAGTGACAGTGGAAGCAGTCTGGGCCGGCTGGGTAACTGAGAGACAACAGCAAGGACACTGACAGAGTGACAGTGGGAGCAGTCTGGGCCGGCTGTGTAACTGAGAGACAACAGCAAGGACAGTGACAGAGTGACAGTGGGAGCAGTCTGGGCCGTCTGGGCAACTGAGAGACAACAGCAAGGACAGTGACAGAGTGACAGTGGGAGCAGTCTGGGCCGTCTGGGCAACTGAGAGACAACAGCAAGGACACAGACAGAGTGACAGTGGGAGCAGTCTGGGCCGGATGATTAACTGAGAAACAACCGCAAGGACACTGACAGAGTGACAGAGGCAACAGGCTGGGCCGGATGGGTAACTGAGAAACAACAGCAAGGACACTGACAGAGTGACAGTGGGAGCAGTCTGGGCCGGCTCGGTAACTGAGGGACAACAGCAGGGACACTGACAGAATGAAAGTGAGAGCAGTCAGGGCTGTCTGGGTAACTGAAAGACAACAGCCATGACACTGACAGAGGGACAGTGCTGGGAGCAGTCTGGGCAGGCTGGATAAATTAGAGAAAACAGCATAGTCACTGACAGAGTGACAGTGGGAGCAGTCTGAGCCGGATGGGTAACTGAGAGACAACAGCAAGGACACTGACAGAGTGACAGTGGGAGCAGTCTGTGCCGGCTGGGTAACTCAGAGACAACAGCAAAGACACTGACAGAGTGACAGTGGGAGCAGTCTGGGCCGGCTCGGTAACTGAGAGACAACAGCAAGGACACTGACAGAGTGACAGTGGGAATTGTCTGGGCCGGCTGGGTAACTGAGAGGCAACAGCAAGGACACTGACAGAGTGACAGTGGTGGGAGAAGTCTGGACCGGCAGGGTAACTGAGAGACAACAGCAAGGACACTGACAGAGTGACAGTGGGAGCAGTCTGGGCCGGCTGGGTAACTTTGAGACAACAGCAAGGACACAGACAGAGTGATAGTGGGAGCAGTCTGGGACGGCTGGTTAACTGAGAGACAACAGCAAGGACGCTGACAGAGTGACAGTGGGAGCAGACTGTGGCTGCTGGGTAACTTTGAGACAACAGCAACGACACTGACAGAGTGACAGTGGGAGCAGTCTGGGCCGGCTGCGAAACTGAGAGACAACAGCAACGACACTGACAGAGTGACAGTGGGAGCAGTCTGGGCCGGCTGGGAAACTGAGAGACAACAGCAAGGACACTGACAGGGTGACAGTGGGAGCAGTGAGGGCCGGCTCGGTAACTGAGAGACAACAGCAAGGACACTGACAGAGTGACAGTGGGAACAGTCTGGGCCGGCTGGGTAACTGAGAGACAACAGCAAGGACACTGACAGAGTGACAGTGGTGGGAGAAGTCTGGACCGGCAGGGTAACTGAGAGACAACAGCAAGGACACTGACAGAGTGACAGTGGGAGCAGTCTGGGCCGGCTGGGTAACTTTGAGACAACAGCAAGGACACAGACAGAGTGATAGTGGGAGCAGTCTGGGACGGCTGGTTAACTGAGAGACAACAGCAAGGACGCTGACAGAGTGACAGTGGGAGCAGACTGGGGCTGCTGGGTAACTTTGAGACAACAGCAACGACACTGACAGAGTGACAGTGGGAGCAGTCTGGGCCGGCTGCGAAACTGAGAGACAACAGCAACGACACTGACAGAGTGACAGTGGGAGCAGTCTGGGCCGGCTGGGAAACTGAGAGACAACAGCAAGGACACTGACAGGGTGACAGTGGGAGCAGTGAGGGCCGGCTGGGTAACTGAGAGACAACAGCAAGGACACTGACAGAGTGACAGTGGGAGCAGTCTGGGCCGGCTGGGAAACTGAGAGACAACAGCAAGGACAGTGACAGAGTGACAGTGGGAGCAGTCTGGGCCGGATGGGTAACTGAGAAACAACAGCAAGGACACTGACAGAGTGACAGTGGGAGCAGTCTGGGCCGGCTCGGTAACTGAGGGACAACAGCAGGGACACTGACAGAATGAAAGTGAGAGCAGTCAGGGCTGTCTGGGTAACTGAAAGACAACAGCCATGACACTGACAGAGGGACAGTGCTGGGAGCAGTCTGGGCAGGCTGGATAAATTAGAGAAAACAGCATAGTCACTGACAGAGTGACAGTGGGAGCAGTCTGAGCCGGATGGGTAACTGAGAGACAACAGCAAGGACACTGACAGAGTGACAGTGGGAGCAGTCTGTGCCGGCTGGGTAACTGAGAGACAACAGCAAAGACACTGACAGAGTGACAGTGGGAGCAGTCTGGGCCGGCTCGGTAACTGAGAGACAACAGCAAGGACACTGACAGAGTGACAGTGGGAACAGTCTGGGCCGGCTGGGTAACTGAGAGGCAACAGCAAGGACACTGACAGAGTGACAGTGGTGGGAGAAGTCTGGACCGGCAGGGTAACTGAGAGACAACAGCAAGGACACTGACAGAGTGACAGTGGGAGCAGTCTGGGCCGGCTGGGTAACTTTGAGACAACAGCAAGGACACAGACAGAGTGATAGTGGGAGCAGTCTGGGACGGCTGGTTAACTGAGAGACAACAGCAAGGACGCTGACAGAGTGACAGTGGGAGCAGACTGGGGCTGCTGGGTAACTTTGAGACAACAGCAACGACACTGACAGAGTGACAGTGGGAGCAGTCTGGGCCGGCTGCGAAACTGAGAGACAACAGCAACGACACTGACAGAGTGACAGTGGGAGCAGTCTGGGCCGGCTGGGAAACTGAGAGACAACAGCAAGGACACTGACAGGGTGACAGTGGGAGCAGTGAGGGCCGGCTCGGTAACTGAGAGACAACAGCAAGGACACTGACAGAGTGACAGTGGGAACAGTCTGGGCCGGCTGGGTAACTGAGAGACAACAGCAAGGACACTGACAGAGTGACAGTGGTGGGAGAAGTCTGGACCGGCAGGGTAACTGAGAGACAACAGCAAGGACACTGACAGAGTGACAGTGGGAGCAGTCTGGGCCGGCTGGGTAACTTTGAGACAACAGCAAGGACACAGACAGAGTGATAGTGGGAGCAGTCTGGGACGGCTGGTTAACTGAGAGACAACAGCAAGGACGCTGACAGAGTGACAGTGGGAGCAGACTGGGGCTGCTGGGTAACTTTGAGACAACAGCAACGACACTGACAGAGTGACAGTGGGAGCAGTCTGGGCCGGCTGCGAAACTGAGAGACAACAGCAACGACACTGACAGAGTGACAGTGGGAGCAGTCTGGGCCGGCTGGGAAACTGAGAGACAACAGCAAGGACACTGACAGGGTGACAGTGGGAGCAGTGAGGGCCGGCTGGGTAACTGAGAGACAACAGCAAGGACACTGACAGAGTGACAGTGGGAGCAGTCTGGGCCGGCTGGGAAACTGAGAGACAACAGCAAGGACACTGACAGAGTGACAGTGGGAGCAGTCTGGGCCGGCTGGGTAACTGAGAGACAACAGCATGGACACTGACAGAGTGACAGTGGGATCCGTCTGGGCCGGCTTGGTAACTGAGAGACAACAGCAAGGACAGTGACAGAGTGACAGTGGGAGCAGTGAGGGCCGGCTGGGTAACTGAGAGACAACAGCAAAGACACTGACAGAGTGACAGTGGGAGCAGTCTGGGCCGCCTGGGTAACTGAGAGACAACAGCAAGGACACTGACAGAGTGACAGTGGGAGCAGTCTGGGCCGGCTGGGTAACTGAGAGACAACAGCAAGGACACTGACAGAGTGACAGTGGGAGCAGTCTGGGCCGGCTGGGTAACTGAGAGACAACAGCAAGGACACTATCAGAGTGACAGTGGGAGCAGTCTGGGCCGGCTGGGTAACTGAGAGACAACAGCAAGGACACTGGCAGAGTGACAGTGGGAGCAGTCATGTCCGGCTGGGTAACTGAGAGACAACAGCAAGGACAGTGACAGAGTGACAGTGGGAGCAGTCTGGGCCGGCTGGGTAACTGAGAGACAACAGCAAGGACACTGACAGAGTGACAGTGGAAGCAGTCTGGGCCGGCTGGGTAACTGAGAGACAACAGCAAGGACACTGACAGATTGACAGTGGGATCCGTCTGGGCCGGCTGGGTAACTGAGAGACAACAGCATGGACACTGACAGAGTGACAGTGGAAGCAGTCTGGGCCGGCTGGGAAACTGAGAGACAACAGCAAGGACACTGACAGAGTGACAGTGGGAGCAGTATGTGCCGGCTGGGTAACTGAGGGACAACAGCAAGAGCACTGACAGAGTGACATTGGGAGCAGTGAGGGCCGGCTGGGTAACTGAGAGACAACAGCAAGGACACTGACAGAGTGACAGTGGGAGCAGTCTGGGCAGGCTGGGTAACTGAGAGACAACAGCAAGGACAGTGACAGAGTGACAGTGGGAGCAGTCTGGGCCGGCTGGGTAACTGAGAGACAACAGCAAGGACACTGACAGAGTGACAGTGGGAGCAGTCTGGGCCGGCTGGGTAACTGAGGGGCAACAGCAAGGACACTGACAGAGTGACAGTGAGAGCAGTCTGGGCCGGCTGGGTAACTGAGAGACAACAGCAAGGACACTGACAGAGTGACAGTGGGAGCAGTCTGGGCCGGCTGGGTAACTGAGAGACAACAGCAAGGACACTGACAGAGTGACAGTGGGAGCAGTCTGGGCCGGCTGGGTATCTGAGAGACAACAGCAAGGACACTGACAGAGTGACAGTGGGAGCAGTCTGGGCCGGCTGGGTAACTGAGAGACAACAGCAAGGTCACTGACAGAGTGACAGTGGGAGCAGTCTGGGCCGGCTGGGTAACTGAGAGACAACAGCAAGGACACTGACAGAGTGACAGTGAGAGCAGTCTGGGCCGGCAGGGTAACAGAGAGACAACAGCAAGGACATTGACAGAGTGACAGTGGGAGCAGTCTGGGCCGGCTGGGTAACTGAGAGACAACAGCAAGGACACTGACAGAGTGACAGTGGGAGCAGTCTGGGCCGGCTGGGTAACTGAGAGACAACAGCAAGGACAGTGACAGAGTGACAGTGGGAGAAGTCTGGACCGGCTGGGTAACTGAGAGACAACAGCAAGGACACTGACAGAGTGACAGTGGGGGCAGTCTGGGCCGGCTGGGAAACTGAGAGACAACAGCAAGGACACTGCCAGAGTGACAGGGAGAGCAGTGTGGACCGGCTAGGTAACTGAGAGACAACAGCAAGGACACTGACAGAGTGACAGTGGGAGCAGTGAGGGCCGGCTGGGTAACTGAGAGACAACAGCAAAGACACTGACAGAGTGACAGTGGGAGCAGTCTGGGCCGGCTGGGTAACTGAGAGACAACAGCAAGGACACTGACAGAGTGACAGTGGGAGCAGTCTGGGCCGGCTGGGTAACTGAGAGAAAACAGCAAGGACACTGACAGAGTGACAGTGGGAGCAGTCTGGGCCGGCTGGGTAACTGAGAGACAACAGCAAGGACACTGACAGAGTGACAGTGGGAGCAGTCTGGGCCGGCTGGGTAACTGAGAGACAACAGCAAGGTCACTGACAGAGTGACAGTGGGAGCAGTCTGGGCCGGCTGGGTAACTGAGAGACAATAGCAAGGACACTGACAGAGTGACAGTGAGAGCAGTCTGGGCCGGCAGGGTAACAGAGAGACAACAGCAAGGACATTGACAGAGTGACAGTGGGAGCAGTCTGGGCCGGCTGGGTAACTGAGAGACAACAGCAAGGACAATGACAGAGTGACAGTGGGAGCAGTCTGGGCCGGCTGGGTAACTGAGAGACAACAGCAAGGACAGTGACAGAGTGACAGTGGGAGAAGGCTGGACCGGCTGGGTAACTGAGAGACAACAGCAAGGACACTGACAGAGTGAGAGTGGGGGCAGTCTGGGCCGGCTGGGAAACTGAGAGACAACAGCAAGGACACTGCCAGAGTGACAGGGAGAGCAGTGTGGACCGGCTAGGTAACTAAGAGACAACAGCAAGGACACTGACAGAGTGACAGTGGGAGCAGTGTGGGCCGGCTGGGTAACTGAGAGACAACAGCAAGGACACTGACAGAGTGACAGTGGGAGCAGTGTGGGCCGGCTGGGTAACTGAGAGACAACAGCAAGGACAGTGACAGAGTGACAGTGGGAGCAGTCTGGACCGGCTGAGTAACTGAGATACAACAGCAGGGACACTGACAGAGTGACAGTGGGAGCAGTCTGGACCGGCTGGGTAACTGAGAGACAACAGCAAGGACACTGACAGAGTGACAGCGGGAGCAGTAGGGGCCGGCTGGGTAACTGAGAGACTACAGCAAGGGCAGTGGCAGAGTGACAGTGGGAGCAGTCTGGGCCGGCTGGGTAACTGAGAGACAACAGCAAGGACACTGACAGAGTGACAGTGGGAGCAGTCTGGGCCGGCTGGGTAACTGAGGGGCAACAGCAAGGACACTGACAGAGTGACAGTGGGACTAGTCTGGGCCGCCTGGGTAACTGAGGGGCAACAGCAAGGACACTGACAGAGTGACAGTGGGAGCAGTGTGGGCCGGCTGGGTAACTGAGAGACAACAGCAAGGACAGTGACAGAGTGACAGTGGGAGCAGTGTGGGCCGGCTGGGTAACTGAGAGACAACAGCAAGGACACTGACAGAGTGACAGTGGGAGCAGTCTGGGCCGGCTGGGTTACTGAGAGACAACAGCAAGGACACTGACAGAGTGACAGCGGGAGCAGTAGGGGCCGGCTGGGTAACTGAGGGACAACAGCAAGAGCACTGACAGAGTGACATTGGGAGCAGTGAGGGCCGGCTGGGTAACTGAGAGACAACAGCAAGGACACTGACAGAGTGACAGTGGGAGCAGTCTGGGCCGGCTGGGTAACTGAGAGACAACAGCAAGGACAGTGACAGAGTGACAATGGGAGCAGTCTGGGCCGGCTGGGTAACTGAGAGACAACAGCAAGGACACTGACAGAGTGACAGTGAGAGCAGTCTGGGCCGGCAGGGTAACAGAGAGACAACAGCAAGGACATTGACAGAGTGACAGTGGGAGCAGTCTGGGCCGGCTGGGTAACTGAGAGACAACAGCAAGGACAATGACAGAGTGACAGTGGGAGCAGTCTGGGCCGGCTGGGTAACTGAGAGACAACAGCAAGGACAGTGACAGAGTGACAGTGGGAGAAGGCTGGACCGGCTGGGTAACTGAGAGACAACAGCAAGGACACTGACAGAGTGACAGTTGGGGCAGTCTGGGCCGGCTGGGAAACTGAGAGACAACAGCAAGGACACTGACAGAGTGACAGGGAGAGCAGTGTGGACCGGCTAGGTAACTGAGAGACAACAGCAAGGACACTAACAGAGTGACAGTGGGAGCAGTGTGGGCCGGCTGGGTAACTGAGAGACAACAGCAAGGACACTGACAGAGTGACAGTGGGAGCAGTCTGGGCCGGCTGGGTAACTGAGAGAAAACAGCAAGGACACTGACAGAGTGACAGTGGGAGGAGTCTGGGCCGGCTGGGTAACTGAGAGACAACAGCAAGGACACTGACAGAGTGACAGTGGGAGCAGTCTGTGCCGGCTGGGTAACTGAGAGAGAACAGCAAGGACACTGACAGAGTGACAGTGGGAGCAGTCTGGGCCGGCTGGGTAACTGAGAGACAACAGCAAGGTCACTGACAGAGTGACAGTGGGAGCAGTCTGGGCCGGCTGGGTAACTGAGAGACAACAGCAAGGACACTGACAGAGTGACAGTGAGAGCAGTCTGGGCCGGCAGGGTAACAGAGAGACAACAGCAAGGACATTGACAAAGTGACAGTGGGAGCAGTCTGGGCCGGCTGGGTAACTGAGAGACAACAGCAAGGACAATGACAGAGTGACAGTGGGAGCAGTCTGGGCCGGCTGGGTAACTGAGAGACAACAGCAAGGACAGTGACAGAGTGACAGTGGGAGAAGTCTGGACCGGCTGGGTAACTGAGAGACAACAGCAAGGACACTGACAGAGTGACAGTGGGGGCAGTCTGGGCCGGCTGGGAAACTGAGAGACAACAGCAAGGACACTGCCAGAGTGACAGGGAGAGCAGTGTGGACCGGCTAGGTAACTGAGAGACAAGAGCAAGGACACTGACAGAGTGACAGTGGGAGCAGTGTGGGCCGGCTGGGTAACTGAGAGACAACAGCAAGGACACTGACAGAGTGACAGTGGGAGCAGTGTGGGCCGGCTGGGTAACTGAGAGACAACAGCAAGGACAGTGACAGAGTGACAGTGGGAGCAGTCTGGACCGGCTGAGTAACTGAGATACAACAGCAGGGACACTGACAGAGTGACAGTGGGAGCATTCTGGACCGGCTGGGTAACTGAGAGACAACAGCAAGGACACTGACAGAGTGACAGCGGGAGCAGTAGGGGCCGGCTGGGTAACTGAGAGACTACAGCAAGGACACTGACAGAGTGACAGTGGGAGCAGTCTGGGCCGGCCGGGTAACTGAGAGACAACAGCAAGGGCAGTGACAGAGTGACAGTGGGAGCAGTCTGGGCCGGCTGGGTAACTGAGAGACAACAGCAAGGACACTGACAGAGTGACAGTGGGAGCAGTCTGGGCCGGCTGGGTAACTGAGGGGCAACAGCAAGGACACTGACAGAGTGACAGTGGGACTAGTCTGGGCCGGCTGGGTAACTGAGAGGCAACAGCAAGGACACTGACAGAGTGACAGTGGGAGCAGTCTGGGCCGGCTGGGTAACTGAGGGACAACAGCAAGGACACTGACAGAGTGACAGTGGGAGCAGTGTGGGCCGGCTGGGTAACTGAGAGACAACAGCAAGGACAGTGACAGAGTGACAGTGGGAGCAGTCAGGACCGGCTGGGTTACTGAGAGACAACAGCAAGGACACTGACAGAGTGACAGCGGGAGCAGTAGGGGCCGGCTGGGTAACTGAGGGACAACAGCAAGAGCACTGACAGAGTGACATTGGGAGCAGTGAGGGCCGGCTGGGTAACTGAGAGACTACAGCAAGGACACTGACAGAGTGACAGTGGGAGCAGTCTGGGCCGGCCGGGTAACTGAGAGACAACAGCAAGGGCAGTGACAGAATGACAGTGGGAGCAGTCTGGGCCGGCTGGGTAACTGAGAGACAACAGCAAGGACACTGACAGAGTGACAGTGGGAGCAGTCTGGGCCGGCTGGGTAACTGAGGGGCAACAGCAGGGACACTGACAGAGTGACAGTGGGAGCAGTCTGGGCCGGCTGGGTAACTGAGAGACAACAGCAAGGACAATGACAGAGTGACAGTGGGAGCAGTCTGGGCCGGCTGGGTAACTGAGAGACAACAGCAAGGACAGTGACAGAGTGACAGTGGGAGAAGTCTGGACCGGCTGGGTAACTGAGAGACAACAGCAAGGACACTGACAGAGTGACAGTGGGGGCAGTCTGGGCCGGCTGGGAAACTGAGAGACAACAGCAAGGACACTGACAGAGTGACAGGGAGAGCAGTGTGGACCGGCTAGGTAACTGAGAGACAACAGCAAGGACACTGACAGAGTGACAGTGGGAGCAGTGTGAGCCGGCTGGGTAACTGAGAGACAACAGCAAGGACACTGACAGAGTGACAGTGGGAGCAGTCTGGGCCGGCTGGGTAACTGAGAGACAACAGCAAGGACACTGACAGAGTGACAGTGGGAGCAGTCTGGGCCGGCTGGGTAACTGAAAGACAACAGCAAGGACACTGACAGAGTGACAGTGGGAGCAGTCTGGGCCGGCTGGGTAACTGAGAGACAACAGCAAGGACACTGACAGAGTGACAGTGGGAGCAGTCTGGGCCGGCTGGGTAACTGAGAGACAACAGCAAGGTCACTGACAGAGTGACAGTGGGAGCAGTCTGGGCCGGCTGGGTAACTGAGAGACAACAGCAAGGACACTGACAGAGTGACAGTGAGAGCAGTCTGGGCCGGCAGGGTAACAGAGAGACAACAGCAAGGACATTGACAGAGTGACAGTGGGAGCAGTCTGGGCCGGCTGGGTAACTGAGAGACAACAGCAAGGACAATGACAGAGTGACAGTGGGAGCAGTCTGGGCCGGCTGGGTAACTGAGAGACAACAGCAAGGACAGTGACAGAGTGACAGTGGGAGAAGTCTGGACCGGCTGGGTAACTGAGAGACAACAGCAAGGACACTGACAGAGTGACAGTGGGGGCAGTCTGGGCCGGCTGGGAAACTGAGAGACAACAGCAAGGACACTGACAGAGTGACAGGGAGAGCAGTGTGGACCGGCTAGGTAACTGAGAGACAACAGCAAGGACACTGACAGAGTGACAGTGGGAGCAGTGTGGGCCGGCTGGGTAACTGAGAGACAACAGCAAGGACACTGACAGAGTGACAGTGGGAGCAGTGTGGGCCGGCTGGGTAACTGAGAGACAACAGCAAGGACAGTGACAGAGTGACAGTGGGAGCAGTCTGGGCCGGCTGGGTAACTGAGAGACAACAGCAAGGTCACTGACAGAGTGACAGTGGGAGCAGTCTGGGCCGGCTGGGTAACTGAGAGACAACAGCAAGGACACTGACAGAGTGACAGTGAGAGCAGTCTGGGCCGGCAGGGTAACAGAGAGACAACAGCAAGGACATTGACAGAGTGACAGTGGGAGCAGTCTGGGCCGGCTGGGTAACTGAGAGACAACAGCAAGGACAATGACAGAGTGACAGTGGGAGCAGTCTGGGCCGGCTGGGTAACTGAGAGACAACAGCAAGGACAGTGACAGAGTGACAGTGGGAGAAGTCTGGACCGGCTGGGTAACTGAGAGACAACAGCAAGGACACTGACAGAGTGACAGTGGGGGCAGTCTGGGCCGGCTGGGAAACTGAGAGACAACAGCAAGGACACTGACAGAGTGACAGGGAGAGCAGTGTGGACCGGCTAGGTAACTGAGAGACAACAGCAAGGACACTGACAGAGTGACAGTGGGAGCAGTGTGGGCCGGCTGGGTAACTGAGAGACAACAGCAAGGACACTGACAGAGTGACAGTGGGAGCAGTGTGGGCCGGCTGGGTAACTGAGAGACAACAGCAAGGACAGTGACAGAGTGACAGTGGGAGCAGTCTGGACCGGCTGAATAACTGAGATACAACAGCAGGGACACTGACAGAGTGACAGTGGGAGCAGTCTGGACCGGCTGGGTAACTGAGAGACAACAGCAAGGACACTGACAGAGTGACAGCGGGAGCAGTAGGGGCCGGCTGGGTAACTGAGAGACTACAGCAAGGACACTGACAGAGTGACAGTGGGAGCAGTCTGGGCCGGCCGGGTAACTGAGAGACAACAGCAAGGGCAGTGACAGAGTGACAGTGGGAGCAGTCTGGGCCGGCTGGGTAACTGAGAGACAACAGCAAGGACACTGACAGAGTGACAGTGGGAGCAGTCTGGGCCGGCTGCGTAACTGAGGGGCAACAGCAAGGACACTGACAGAGTGACAGTGGGACTAGTCTGGGCCGGCTGGGTAACTGAGGGGCAACAGCAAGGACACTGACAGAGTGACAGTGGGTGCAGTCTGGGCCGGCTGGGTAACTGAGGGACAACAGCAAGGACACTGACAGAGTGACAGTGGGAGCAGTGTGGGCCGGCTGGGTAACTGAGAGACAACAGCAAGGACAGTGACAGAGTGACAGTGGGAGCAGTCAGGACCGGCTGGGTTACTGAGAGACAACAGCAAGGACACTGACAGAGTGACAGCGGGAGCAGTAGGGGCCGGCTGGGTAACTGAGGGACAACAGCAAGAGCACTGACAGAGTGACATTGGGAGCAGTGAGGGCCGGCTGGGTAACTGAGAGACTACAGCAAGGACACTGACAGAGTGACAGTGGGAGCAGTCTGGGCCGGCCGGGTAACTGAGAGACAACAGCAAGGGCAGTGACAGAATGACAGTGGGAGCAGTCTGGGCCGGCTGGGTAACTGAGAGACAACAGCAAGGACACTGACAGAGTGACAGTGGGAGCAGTCTGGGCCGGCTGGGTAACTGAGGGGCAACAGCAAGGACACTGACAGAGTGACAGTGGGAGCAGTCTGGGCCGGCTGGGTAACTGAGAGACAACAGCAAGGACAGTGACAGAGTGACAGTGGGAGCAGTCTGGGCCGGCTGGGCAACTGAGAGACAACAGTAAGGACACTGACAGAGTGACAGTGGGAGCAGTCTAGGCCGGCTGGGTAACTGAGAGACAACAGCAAGGACAGTGACAGAGTGACAGTGGGAGCAGTCTGGGCCGGCTGGGTAACTGAGAGACAACAGCAAGGACACTGACAGAGTGACAGTGGGAGCAGTCTGGGCCGGCTGGCCAACTGAGAGACAACAGTAAGGACACTGACAGAGTGACAGTGGGAGCAGTCTGGTTCGGCAGGGTAACTGAGAGACAACAGCAAGGACAGTGACAGAGTGACAGTGGGAGCAGTCTGGGCCGGCTGGGTAACTGAGGGACAACAGCAAGGACACTGACAGAGTGACAGTGGGAGCAGTGTGGGCCGGCTGTGTAACTGAGAGACAACAGCAAGGACAGTGACAGAGTGACAGTGGGAGCAGTGTGGGCCGGCTGGGTAACTGAGAGACAACAGCAAGGACACTGACAGAGTGACAGTGGGAGCAGTCTGGGCCGGCTGGGTTACTGAGAGACAACAGCAAGGACACTGACAGAGTGACAGCGGGAGCAGTAGGGGCCGGCTGGTTAACTGAGGGACAACAGCAAGAGCACTGACAGAGTGACATTGGGAGCAGTGAGGGCCGGCTGGGTAACTGAGAGACAACAGCAAGGACACTGACAGAGTGACAGTGGGAGCAGTCTGGGCCGGCTGGGTAACTGAGAGACAACAGCAAGGACAGTGACAGAGTGACAGTGGGAGCAGTCTGGGCCGGCTGGGTAACTGAGAGACAACAGCAAGGACACTGACAGAGTGACAGTGGGAGCAGTCTGGGCCGGCTGGGTAACTGAGGGGCAACAGCAAGGACACTGACAGAGTGACAGTGAGAGCAGTCTGGGCCGGCTGGGTAACTGAGAGACAACAGCAAGGACACTGACAGAGTGACAGTGGGAGCAGTCTGAGCCGGCTGGGTAACTGAGAGACAACAGCAAGGACACTGACAGAGTGACAGTGGGAGCAGTCTGGGCCGGTTGGGTAACTGAGAGACAACAGCAAGGACACTGACAGAGTGACAGTGGGAGCAGTCTGGGCCGGCTGGGTAACTGAGAGACAACAGCAAGGTCACTGACAGAGTGACAGTGGGAGCAGTCTGGGCCGGCTGGGTAACTGAGAGACAACAGCAAGGACACTGACAGAGTGACAGTGAGAGCAGTCTGGGCCGGCAGGGTAACAGAGAGACAACAGCAAGGACATTGACAGAGTGACAGTGGGAGCAGTCTGGGCCGGCTGGGTAACTGAGAGACAACAGCAAGGACACTGACAGAGTGACAGTGAGAGCAGTCTGGGCCGGCAGGGTAACAGAGAGACAACAGCAAGGACAATGACAGAGTGACAGTGGGAGCAGTCTGGGCCGGCTGGGTAACTGAGAGACAACAGCAAGGACAGTGACAGAGTGACAGTGGGAGAAGTCTGGACCGGCTGGGTAACTGAGAGACAACAGCAAGGACACTGACAGAGTGACAGTGGGGGCAGTCTGGGCCAGCTGGGAAACTGAGAGACAACAGCAAGGACACTGACAGAGTGACAGGGAGAGCAGTGTGGACCGGCTAGGTAACTGAGAGACAACAGCAAGGACACTGACAGAGTGACAGTGGGAGCAGTGTGGGCCGGCTGGGTAACTGAGAGACAACAGCAAGGACACTGACAGAGTGACAGTGGGAGCAGTCTGGGCCGGCTGGGTAACTGAGAGACAACAGCAAGGACACTGACAGAGTGACAGTGGGAGCAGTCTGGGCCGGCTGGGTAACTGAGAGACAACTCAAGGACACTGACAGAGTGACAGTGGGAGCAGTCTGGGCCGGCTGGGTAACTGAGAGTCAACAGCAAGGACACTGACAGAGTGACAGTGGGAGCAGTCTGGGCCGGCTGGGTAACTGAGAGACAACAGCAAGGTCACTGACAGAGTGACAGTGGGAGCAGTCTGGGCCGGCTGGGTAACTGAGAGACAACAGCAAGGACACTGACAGAATGACAGTGAGAGCAGTCTGGGCCGGCAGGGTAACAGAGAGACAACAGCAAGGACATTGACAGAGTGACAGTGGGAGCAGTCTGGGCTGGCTGGGTAACTGAGAGACAACAGCAAGGACAATGACAGAGTGACAGTGGGAGCAGTCTGGGCCGGCTGGGTAACTGAGAGACAACAGCAAGGACAGTGACAGAGTGACAGTGGGAGAAGTCTGGACCGGCTGGGTAACTGAGAGACAACAGCAAGGACACTGACAGAGTGACAGTGGGGGCAGTCTGGGCCGGCTGGGAAACTGAGAGACAACAGCAAGGACACTGCCAGAGTGACAGGGAGAGCAGTGTGGACCGGCTAGGTAACTGAGAGACAACAGCAAGGACACTGACAGAGTGACAGTGGGAGCAGTGTGGGCCGGCTGGGTAACTGAGAGACAACAGCAAGGACACTGACAGAGTGACAGTGGGAGCAGTGTGGGCCGGCTGAATAACTGAGATACAACAGCAGGGACACTGACAGAGTGACAGTGGGAGCAGTCTGGACCGGCTGGGTAACTGAGAGACAACAGCAAGGACACTGACAGAGTGACAGCGGGAGCAGTAGGGGCCGGCAGGGTAACTGAGAGACTACAGCAAGGACACTGACAGAGTGACAGTGGGAGCAGTCTGGGCCGGCCGGGTAACTGAGAGACAACAGCAAGGGCAGTGACAGAGTGACAGTGGGAGCAGTCTGGGCCGGCTGGGTAACTGAGAGACAACAGCAAGGACACTGACAGAGTGACAGTGGGAGCAGTCTGGGCCGGCTGCGTAACTGAGGGGCAACAGCAAGGACACTGACAGAGTGACAGTGGGACTAGTCTGGGCCGGCTGGGTAACTGAGGGGCAACAGCAAGGACACTGACAGAGTGACAGTGGGTGCAGTCTGGGCCGGCTGGGTAACTGAGGGACAACAGCAAGGACACTGACAGAGTGACAGTGGGAGCAGTGTGGGCCGGCTGGGTAACTGAGAGACAACAGCAAGGACAGTGACAGAGTGACAGTGGGAGCAGTCAGGACCGGCTGGGTTACTGAGAGACAACAGCAAGGACACTGACAGAGTGACAGCGGGAGCAGTAGGGGCCGGCTGGGTAACTGAGGGACAACAGCAAGAGCACTGACAGAGTGACATTGGGAGCAGTGAGGGCCGGCTGGGTAACTGAGAGACTACAGCAAGGAGACTGACAGAGTGACAGTGGCAGCAGTCTGGGCCGGCCGGGTAACTGAGAGACAACAGCAAGGGCAGTGACAGAATGACAGTGGGAGCAGTCTGGGCCGGCTGGGTAACTGAGAGACAACAGCAAGGACACTGACAGAGTGACAGTGGGAGCAGTCTGGGCCGGCTGGGTAACTGAGGGGCAACAGCAAGGACACTGACAGAATGACAGTGGGAGCAGTCTGGGCCGGCTGGGTAACTGAGAGACAACAGCAAGGACAGTGACAGAGTGACAGTGGGAGCAGTCTGGGCCGGCTGGGCAACTGAGAGACAACAGTAAGGACACTGACAGAGTGACAGTGGGAGCAGTCTAGGCCGGCTGGGTAACTGAGAGACAACAGCAAGGACAGTGACAGAGTGACAGTGGGAGCAGTCTGGGCCGGCTGGGTAACTGAGAGACAACAGCAAGGACACTGACAGAGTGACAGTGGGAGCAGTCTGGGCCGGCTGGTCAACTGAGAGACAACAGTAAGGACACTGACAGAGTGACAGTGGGAGCAGTCTGGGTCGGCAGGGTAACTGAGAGACAACAGCAACGACAGTGACAGAGTGACAGTGGGAGCAGTCTGGGCCGGCTGGGTAACTGAGGGACAACAGCAAGGACACTGACAGAGTGACAGTGGGAGCAGTGTGGGCCGGCTGGGTAACTGAGAGACAACAGCAAGGACAGTGACAGAGTGACAGTGGGAGCAGTGTGGGCCGGCTGGGTAACTGAGAGACAACAGCAAGGACACTGACAGAGTGACAGTGGGAGCAGTCTGGGCCGGCTGGGTTACTGAGAGACAACAGCAAGGACACTGACAGAGTGACAGCGGGAGCAGTAGGGGCCGGCTGGTTAACTGAGGGACAACAGCAAGAGCACTGACAGAGTGACATTGGGAGCAGTGAGGGCCGGCTGGGTAACTGAGAGACAACAGCAAGGACACTGACAGAGTGACAGTGGGAGCAGTCTGGGCCGGCTGGGTAACTGAGAGACAACAGCAAGGACAGTGACAGAGTGACAGTGGGAGCAGTCTGGGTCGGCTGGGTAACTGAGAGACAACAGCAAGGACACTGACAGAGTGACAGTGGGAGCAGTCTGGGCCGGCTGGGTAACTGAGGGGCAACAGCAAGGACACAGACAGAGTGACAGTGAGAGCAGTCTGGGCCGGCTGGGTAACTGAGAGACAACAGCAAGGACACTAACAGAGTGACAGTGGGAGCAGTCTGGGCCGGCTGGGTAACTGAGAGACAACAGCAAGGACACTGACAGAGTGACAGTGGGAGCAGTCTGGGCCGGCTGGGTAACTGAGAGACAATAGCAAGGACACTGACAGAGTGACAGTGGGAGCAGTCTGGGCCGGCTGGGTAACTGAGAGACAACAGCAAGGACAGTGACAGAGTGACAGTGGGAGCAGTCTGGGCCGGCTGGGCAACTGAGAGACAACAGTAAGGACACTGACAGAGTGACAGTGGGAGCAGTCTAGGCCGGCTGGGTAACTGAGAGACAACAGCAAGGACAGTGACAGAGTGACAGTGGGAGCAGTCTGGGCCGGCTGGGTAACTGAGAGACAACAGCAAGGACACTGACAGAGTGACAGTGGGAGCAGTCTGGGCCGGCTGGTCAACTGAGAGACAACAGTAAGGACACTGACAGAGTGACAGTGGGAGCAGTCTGGGTCGGCAGGGTAACTGAGAGACAACAGCAACGACAGTGACAGAGTGACAGTGGGAGCAGTCTGGGCCGGCTGGGTAACTGAGGGACAACAGCAAGGACACTGACAGAGTGACAGTGGGAGCAGTGTGGGCCGGCTGGGTAACTGAGAGACAACAGCAAGGACAGTGACAGAGTGACAGTGGGAGCAGTGTGGGCCGGCTGGGTAACTGAGAGACAACAGCAAGGACACTGACAGAGTGACAGTGGGAGCAGTCTGGGCCGGCTGGGTTACTGAGAGACAACAGCAAGGACACTGACAGAGTGACAGCGGGAGCAGTAGGGGCCGGCTGGTTAACTGAGGGACAACAGCAAGAGCACTGACAGAGTGACATTGGGAGCAGTGAGGGCCGGCTGGGTAACTGAGAGACAACAGCAAGGACACTGACAGAGTGACAGTGGGAGCAGTCTGGGCCGGCTGGGTAACTGAGAGACAACAGCAAGGACAGTGACAGAGTGACAGTGGGAGCAGTCTGGGTCGGCTGGGTAACTGAGAGACAACAGCAAGGACACTGACAGAGTGACAGTGGGAGCAGTCTGGGCCGGCTGGGTAACTGAGGGGCAACAGCAAGGACACAGACAGAGTGACAGTGAGAGCAGTCTGGGCCGGCTGGGTAACTGAGAGACAACAGCAAGGACACTAACAGAGTGACAGTGGGAGCAGTCTGGGCCGGCTGGGTAACTGAGAGACAACAGCAAGGACACTGACAGAGTGACAGTGGGAGCAGTCTGGGCCGGCTGGGTAACTGAGAGACAATAGCAAGGACACTGACAGAGTGACAGTGGGAGCAGTCTGGGCCGGCTGGGTAACTGAGAGACAACAGCAAGGTCACTGACAGAGTGACAGTGGGAGCAGTCTGGGCCGGCTGGGTAACTGAGAGACAACAGCAAGGACACTGACAGAGTGACAGTGAGAGCAGTCTGGGCCGGCAGGGTAACAGAGAGACAACAGCAAGGACATTGACAGAGTGACAGTGGGAGCAGTCTGGGCCGGCTGGGTAACTGAGAGACAACAGCAAGGACACTGACAGAGTGACAGTGAGAGCAGTCTGGGCCGGCAGGGTAACAGAGAGACAACAGCAAGGACATTGACAGAGTGACAGTGGGAGCAGTCTGGGCCGGCTGGGTAACTGAGAGACAACAGCAAGGACAATGACAGAGTGACAGTGGGAGCAGTCTGGGCCGGCTGGGAAACTGAGAGACAACAGCAAGGACACTGACAGAGTGACAGTGGGAGCAGTCTGGGCCGGCTGGGTAACTGAGAGACAACAGCAAGGACACTGACAGAGTGACAGTGGGAGCAGTCTGGGCCGGCTGGTCAACTGAGAGACAACAGTAAGGACACTGACAGAGTGACAGTGGGAGCAGTCTGGGTCGGCAGGGTAACTGAGAGACAACAGCAACGACAGTGACAGAGTGACAGTGGGAGCAGTCTGGGCCGGCTGGGTAACTGAGGGACAACAGCAAGGACACTGACAGAGTGACAGTGGGAGCAGTGTGGGCCGGCTGGGTAACTGAGAGACAACAGCAAGGACAGTGACAGAGTGACAGTGGGAGCAGTGTGGGCCGGCTGGGTAACTGAGAGACAACAGCAAGGACACTGACAGAGTGACAGTGGGAGCAGTCTGGGCCGGCTGGGTTACTGAGAGACAACAGCAAGGACACTGACAGAGTGACAGCGGGAGCAGTAGGGGCCGGCTGGTTAACTGAGGGACAACAGCAAGAGCACTGACAGAGTGACATTGGGAGCAGTGAGGGCCGGCTGGGTAACTGAGAGACAACAGCAAGGACACTGACAGAGTGACAGTGGGAGCAGTCTGGGCCGGCTGGGTAACTGAGAGACAACAGCAAGGACAGTGACAGAGTGACAGTGGGAGCAGTCTGGGTCGGCTGGGTAACTGAGAGACAACAGCAAGGACACTGACAGAGTGACAGTGGGAGCAGTCTGGGCCGGCTGGGTAACTGAGGGGCAACAGCAAGGACACAGACAGAGTGACAGTGAGAGCAGTCTGGGCCGGCTGGGTAACTGAGAGACAACAGCAAGGACACTAACAGAGTGACAGTGGGAGCAGTCTGGGCCGGCTGGGTAACTGAGAGACAACAGCAAGGACACTGACAGAGTGACAGTGGGAGCAGTCTGGGCCGGCTGGGTAACTGAGAGACAATAGCAAGGACACTGACAGAGTGACAGTGGGAGCAGTCTGGGCCGGCTGGGTAACTGAGAGACAACAGCAAGGTCACTGACAGAGTGACAGTGGGAGCAGTCTGGGCCGGCTGGGTAACTGAGAGACAACAGCAAGGACACTGACAGAGTGACAGTGAGAGCAGTCTGGGCCGGCAGGGTAACAGAGAGACAACAGCAAGGACATTGACAGAGTGACAGTGGGAGCAGTCTGGGCCGGCTGGGTAACTGAGAGACAACAGCAAGGACACTGACAGAGTGACAGTGAGAGCAGTCTGGGCCGGCAGGGTAACAGAGAGACAACAGCAAGGACATTGACAGAGTGACAGTGGGAGCAGTCTGGGCCGGCTGGGTAACTGAGAGACAACAGCAAGGACAATGACAGAGTGACAGTGGGAGCAGTCTGGGCCGGCTGGGAAACTGAGAGACAACAGCAAGGACACTGACAGAGTGACAGGGAGAGCAGTGTGGACCGGCTAGGTAACTGAGAGACAACAGAAAGGACACTGACAGAGTGACAGTGGGAGCAGTCTGGGCCGGCTGGGTAACTGAGAGACAACAGCAAGGACACTGACAGAGTGACAGTGGGAGCAGTCTGGGCCGGCTGGGTAATTGAGAGACAACAGCAAGGACACTGACAGAGTGACAGTGGGAGCAGTCTGGGCCGGCTGGGTAACTGAGAGACAACAGCAAGGTCACTGACAGAGTGACAGTGGGAGCAGTCTGGGCCGGCTGGGTAACTGAGAGACAACAGCAAGGACACTGACAGAGTGACAGTGAGAGCAGTCTGGGCCGGCAGGGTAACAGAGAGACAACAGCAAGGACATTGACAGAGTGACAGTGGGAGCAGTCTGGGCCGGCTGGGTAACTGAGAGACAACAGCAAGGACAATGACAGAGTGACAGTGGGAGCAGTCTGGGCCGGCTGGGTAACTGAGAGACAACAGCAAGGACAGTGACAGAGTGACAGTGGGAGAAGTCTGGACCGGCTGGGTAACTGAGAGACAACAGCAAGGACACTGACAGAGTGACAGTGGGGGCAGTCTGGGCCGGCTGGGAAACTGAGAGACAACAGCAAGGACACTGCCAGAGTGACAGGGAGAGCAGTGTGGACCGGCTAGGTAACTGAGAGACAACAGCAAGGACACTGACAGAGTGACAGTGGGAGCAGTGTGGGCCGGCTGGGTAACTGAGAGACAACAGCAAGGGCAGTGACAGAGTGACAGTGGGAGCAGTCTGGGCCGGCCGGGTAACTGAGAGACAACAGCAAGGGCAGTGACAGAGTGACAGTGGGAGCAGTCTGGGCCGGCTGGGTAACTGAGAGACAACAGCAAGGACACTGACAGAGTGACAGTGGGAGCAGTCTGGGCCGGCTGGGTAACTGAGAGACAACAGCAAGGACACTGACAGAGTGACAGTGGGAGCAGTCTGGGCCGGCTGGGTAACTGAGAGACAATAGCAAGGACACTGACAGAGTGACAGTGGGAGCAGTCTGGGCCGGCTGGGTAACTGAGAGACAACAGCAAGGTCACTGACAGAGTGACAGTGGGAGCAGTCTGGGCCGGCTGGGTAACTGAGAGACAACAGCAAGGACACTGACAGAGTGACAGTGAGAGCAGTCTGGGCCGGCAGGGTAACAGAGAGACAACAGCAAGGACATTGACAGAGTGACAGTGGGAGCAGTCTGGGCCGGCTGGGTAACTGAGAGACAACAGCAAGGACACTGACAGAGTGACAGTGAGAGCAGTCTGGGCCGGCAGGGTAACAGAGAGACAACAGCAAGGACATTGACAGAGTGACAGTGGGAGCAGTCTGGGCCGGCTGGGTAACTGAGAGACAACAGCAAGGACAATGACAGAGTGACAGTGGGAGCAGTCTGGGCCGGCTGGGTAATTGAGAGACAACAGCAAGGACACTGACAGAGTGACAGTGGGAGCAGTCTGGGCCGGCTGGGTAACTGAGAGACAACAGCAAGGTCACTGACAGAGTGACAGTGGGAGCAGTCTGGGCCGGCTGGGTAACTGAGAGACAACAGCAAGGACACTGACAGAGTGACAGTGAGAGCAGTCTGGGCCGGCAGGGTAACAGAGAGACAACAGCAAGGACATTGACAGAGTGACAGTGGGAGCAGTCTGGGCCGGCTGGGTAACTGAGAGACAACAGCAAGGACAATGACAGAGTGACAGTGGGAGCAGTCTGGGCCGGCTGGGTAACTGAGAGACAACAGCAAGGACAGTGACAGAGTGACAATGGGAGAAGTCTGGACCGGCTGGGTAACTGAGAGACAACAGCAAGGACACTGACAGAGTGACAGTGGGGGCAGTCTGGGCCTGCTGGGAAACTGAGAGACAACAGCAAGGACACTGCCAGAGTGACAGGGAGAGCAGTGTGGACCGGCTAGGTAACTGAGAGACAACAGCAAGGACACTGACAGAGTGACAGTGGGAGCAGTGTGGGCCGGCTGGGTAACTGAGAGACAACAGCAAGGGCAGTGACAGAGTGACAGTGGGAGCAGTCTGGGCCGGCCGGGTAACTGAGAGACAACAGCAAGGGCAGTGACAGAGTGACAGTGGGAGCAGTCTGGGCCGGCTGGGTAACTGAGAGACAACAGCAAGGACACTGACAGAGTGACAGTGGGAGCAGTCTGGGCCGGCTGGGTAACTGAGAGACAACAGCAAGGACACTGACAGAGTGACAGTGGGAGCAGTCTGGGCCGGCTGGGTAACTGAGAGACAATAGCAAGGACACTGACAGAGTGACAGTGGGAGCAGTCTGGGCCGGCTGGGTAACTGAGAGACAACAGCAAGGTCACTGACAGAGTGACAGTGGGAGCAGTCTGGGCCGGCTGGGTAACTGAGAGACAACAGCAAGGACACTGACAGAGTGACAGTGAGAGCAGTCTGGGCCGGCAGGGTAACAGAGAGACAACAGCCAGGACATTGACAGAGTGACAGTGGGAGCAGTCTGGGCCGGCTGGGTAACTGAGAGACAACAGCAAGGACACTGACAGAGTGACAGTGAGAGCAGTCTGGGCCGGCAGGGTAACAGAGAGACAACAGCAAGGACATTGACAGAGTGACAGTGGGAGCAGTCTGGGCCGGCTGGGTAACTGAGAGACAACAGCAAGGACAATGACAGAGTGACAGTGGGAGCAGTCTGGGCCGGCTGGGAAACTGAGAGACAACAGCAAGGACACTGACAGAGTGACAGGGAGAGCAGTGTGGACCGGCTAGGTAACTGAGAGACAACAGAAAGGACACTGACAGAGTGACAGTGGGAGCAGTCTGGGCCGGCTGGGTAACTGAGAGACAACAGCAAGGACACTGACAGAGTGACAGTGGGAGCAGTCTGGGCCGGCTGGGTAATTGAGAGACAACAGCAAGGACACTGACAGAGTGACAGTGGGAGCAGTCTGGGCCGGCTGGGTAACTGAGAGACAACAGCAAGGTCACTGACAGAGTGACAGTGGGAGCAGTCTGGGCCGGCTGGGTAACTGAGAGACAACAGCAAGGACACTGACAGAGTGACAGTGAGAGCAGTCTGGGCCGGCAGGGTAACAGAGAGACAACAGCAAGGACATTGACAGAGTGACAGTGGGAGCAGTCTGGCCCGGCTGGGTAACTGAGAGACAACAGCAAGGACAATGACAGAGTGACAGTGGGAGCAGTCTGGGCCGGCTGGGTAACTGAGAGACAACAGCAAGGACAGTGACAGAGTGACAGTGGGAGAAGTCTGGACCGCCTGGGTAACTGAGAGACAACAGCAAGGACACTGACAGAGTGACAGTGGGGGCAGTCTGGGCCGGCTGGGAAACTGAGAGACAACTGCAAGGACACTGCCAGAGTGACAGGGAGAGCAGTGTGGACCGGCTAGGTAACTGAGAGACAACAGCAAGGACACTGACAGAGTGACAGTGGGAGCAGTGTGGGCCGGCTGGGTAACTGAGAGACAACAGCAAGGGCAGTGACAGAGTGACAGTGGGAGCAGTCTGGGCCGGCCGGGTAACTGAGAGACAACAGCAAGGGCAGTGACAGAGTGACAGTTGGAGCAGTCTGGGCCGGCTGGGTAACTGAGAGACAACAGCAAGGACACTGACAGAGTGACAGTGGGAGCAGTCTGGGCCGGCTGCGTAACTGAGGGGCAACAGCAAGGACACTGACAGAGTGACAGTGGGACTAGTCTGGGCTGGCTGGGTAACTGAGGGGCAACAGCAAGGACACTGACAGAGTGACAGTGGGTGCAGTCTGGGCCGGCTGGGTAACTGAGGGACAACAGCAAGGACACTGACAGAGTGGCAGTGGGAGCAGTGTGGGCCGGCTGGGTAACTGAGAGACAACAGCAAGGACAGTGACAGAGTGACAGTGGGAGCAGTCAGGACTGGCTGGGTTACTGAGAGACAACAGCAAGGACACTGACAGAGTGACAGCGGGAGCAGTAGGGGCCGGCTGGGTAACTGAGGGACAACAGCAAGAGCACTGACAGAGTGACATTGGGAGCAGTGAGGGCCGTCTGGGTAACTGAGAGACTACAGCAAGGACACTGACAGAGTGACAGTGGCAGCAGTCTGGGCCGGCCGGGTAACTGAGAGACAACAGCAAGGGCAGTGACAGAATGACAGTGGGAGCAGTCTGGGCCGGCTGGGTAACTGAGAGACAACAGCAAGGACACTGACAGAGTGACAGTGGGAGCAGTCTGGGCCGGCTGGGTAACTGAGGGGCAACAGCAAGGACACTGACAGAATGACAGTGGGAGCAGTCTGGGCCGGCTGGGTAACTGAGAGACAACAGCAAGGACAGTGACAGAGTGACAGTGGGAGCAGTCTGGGCCGGCTGGGCAACTGAGAGACAACAGTAAGGACACTGACAGAGTGACAGTGGGAGCAGTCTAGGCCGGCTGGGTAACTGAGAGACAACAGCAAGGACAGTGACAGAGTGACAGTGGGAGCAGTGTGGGCCGGCTGGGTAACTGAGAGACAACAGCAAGGACACTGACAGAGTGACAGTGGGAGCAGTCTGGGCCGGCTGGGTAACTGAGAGACAACAGCAAGGACACTGACAGAGTGACAGTGGGAGCAGTCTGGGCCGGCTGGGTTACTGAGAGACAACAGCAAGGACACTGACAGAGTGACAGCGGGAGCAGTAGGGGCCGGCTGGTTAACTGAGGGACAACAGCAAGAGCACTGACAGAGTGACATTGGGAGCAGTGAGGGCCGGCTGGGTAACTGAGAGACAACAGCAAGGACACTGACAGAGTGACAGTGGGAGCAGTCTGGGCCGGCTGGGTAACTGAGACAACAGCAAGGACAGTGACAGAGTGACAGTGGGAGCAGTCTGGGCCGGCTGGGTAACTGAGAGACAACAGCAAGGACACTGACAGAGTGACAGTGGGAGCAGTCTGGGCCGGCTGGGTAACTGAGGGGCAACAGCAAGGACACTGACAGAGTGACAGTGAGAGCAGTCTGGGCCGGCTGGGTAACTGAGAGACAACAGCAAGGACACTGACAGAGTGACAGTGGGAGCAGTCTGGGCCGGCTGGGTAACTGAGAGACAACAGCAAGGACACTGACAGAGTGACAGTGGGAGCAGTCTGGGCCGGCTGGGTAACTGAGAGACAATAGCAAGGACACTGACAGAGTGACACTGGGAGCAGTCTGGGCCGGCTGGGTAACTGAGAGACAACAGCAAGGTCACTGACAGAGTGACAGTGGGAGCAGTCTGGGCCGGCTGGGTAACTGAGAGACAACAGCAAGGACACTGACAGAGTGACAGTGAGAGCAGTCTGGGCCGGCAGGGTAACAGAGAGACAACAGCAAGGACATTGACAGAGTGACAGTGGGAGCAGTCTGGGCCGGCTGGGTAACTGAGAGACAACAGCAAGGACACTGACAGAGTGACAGTGAGAGCAGTCTGGGCCGGCAGGGTAACAGAGAGACAACAGCAAGGACATTGACAGAGTGACAGTGGGAGCAGTCTGGGCCGGCTGGGTAACTGAGAGACAACAGCAAGGACAATGACAGAGTGACAGTGGGAGCAGTCTGGGCCGGCTGGGTAACTGAGAGACAACAGCAAGGACAGTGACAGAGTGACAGTGGGAGAAGTCTGGACCGGCTGGGTAACTGAGAGACAACAGCAAGGACACTGACAGAGTGACAGTGGGGGCAGTCTGGGCCGGCTGGGAAACTGAGAGACAACAGCAAGGACACTGACAGAGTGACAGGGAGAGCAGTGTGGACCGGCTAGGTAACTGAGAGACAACAGCAAGGACACTGACAGAGTGACAGTCGGAGCAGTGTGGGCCGGCTGGGTAACTGAGAGACAACAGCAAGGACACTGACAGAGTGACAGTGGGAGCAGTCTGGGCCGGCTGGGTAACTGAGAGACAACAGAAAGGACACTGACAGAGTGACAGTGGGAGCAGTCTGGGCCGGCTGGGTAACTGGGAGACAACAGCAAGGACACTTACAGAGTGACAGTGGGAGCAGTCTGGGCCGGCTGGGTAATTGAGAGACAACAGCAAGGACACTGACAGAGTGACAGTGGGAGCAGTCTGGGCCGGCTGGGTAACTGAGAGACAACAGCAAGGTCACTGACAGAGTGACAGTGGGAGCAGTCTGGGCCGGCTGGGTAACTGAGAGACAACAGCAAGGACACTGACAGAGTGACAGTGAGAGCAGTCTGGGCCGGCAGGGTAACAGAGAGACAACAGCAAGGACATTGACAGAGTGACAGTGGGAGCAGTCTGGGCCGGCTGGGTAACTCAGAGACAACAGCAAGGACAATGACAGAGTGACAGTGGGAGCAGTCTGGGCCGGCTGGGTAACTGAGAGACAACAGCAAGGACAGTGACAGAGTGACAGTGGGAGAAGTCTGGACCGGCTGGGTAACTGAGAGACAACAGCAAGGACACTGACAGAGTGACAGTGGGAGCAGTGTGGGCCGGCTGGGTAACTGAGAGACAACAGCAAGGACAGTGACAGAGTGACAGTGGGAGCAGTCTGGACCGGCTGAGTAACTGAGATACAACAGCAGGGACACTGACAGAGTGACAGTGGGAGCAGTCTGGAGCGGCTGGGTAACTGAGAGACAACAGCAAGGACACTGACAGAGTGACAGCGGGAGCAGTAGGGGCCGGCTGGGTAACTGAGAGACTACAGCAAGGACACTGACAGAGTGACAGTGGGAGCAGTCTGGGCCGGCCGGGTAACTGAGAGACAACAGCAAGGGCAGTGACAGAGTGACAGTGGGAGCAGTCTGGGCCGGCTGGGTAACTGAGAGACAACAGCAAGGACACTGACAGAGTGACAGTGGGAGCAGTCTGGGCCGGCTGGGTAACTGAGGGGCAACAGCAAGGACACTGACAGAGTGACAGTGGGACTAGTCTGGGCCGGCTGGGTAACTGAGGGGCAACAGCAAGGACACTGACAGAGTGACAGTGGGAGCAGTCTGGGCCGGCTGGGTAACTGAGGGACAACAGCAAGGACACTGACAGAGTGACAGTGGGAGCAGTGTGGGCCGGCTGGGTAACTGAGAGACAACAGCAAGGACAGTGACAGAGTGACAGTGGGAGCAGTCAGGACCGGCTGGGTTACTGAGAGACAACAGCAAGGACACTGACAGAGTGACAGCGGGAGCAGTAGGGGCCGGCTGGGTAACTGAGAGACAACAGCAAGAGCACTGACAGAGTGACATTGGGAGCAGTGAGGGCCGGCTGGGTAACTGAGAGACTACAGCAAGGACACTGACAGAGTGACAGTGGGAGCAGTCTGGGCCGGCCGGGTAACTGAGAGACAACTGCAAGGGCAGTGACAGAATGACAGTGGGAGCAGTCTGGGCCGGCTGGGTAACTGAGAGACAACAGCAAGGACACTGACAGAGTGACAGTGGGAGCAGTCTGGGCCGGCTGGGTAACTGAGAGACAACAGCAAGGACACTGACAGAGTGACAGTGGGAGCAGTCTGGGCCGGCTGGGTTACTGAGAGACAACAGCAAGGACACTGACAGAGTGACAGCGGGAGCAGTAGGGGCCGGCTGGTTAACTGTGGGACAACAGCAAGAGCACTGACAGAGTGACATTGGGAGCAGTGAGGGCCGGCTGGGTAACTGAGAGACAACAGCAAGGACACTGACAGAGTGACAGTGGGAGCAGTCTGGGCCGGCTGGGTAACTGAGAGACAACAGCAAGGACAGTGACAGAGTGACAGTGGGAGCAGTCTGGGCCGGCTGGGTAACTGAGAGACAACAGCAAGGACACTGACAGAGTGACAGTGGGAGCAGTCTGGGCCGGCTGGGTAACTGAGGGGCAACAGCAAGGACACTGACAGAGTGACAGTGAGAGCAGTCTGGGCCGGCTGGGTAACTGAGAGACAACAGCAAGGACACTGACAGAGTGACAGTGGGAGCAGTCTGGGCCGGCTGGGTAACTGAGAGACAACAGCAAGGACACTGACAGAGTGACAGTGGGAGCAGTCTGGGCCGGCTGGGTAACTGAGAGACAATAGCAAGGACACTGACAGAGTGACACTGGGAGCAGTCTGGGCCGGCTGGGTAACTGAGAGACAACAGCAAGGTCACTGACAGAGTGACAGTGGGAGCAGTCTGGGCCGGCTGGGTAACTGAGAGACAACAGCAAGGACACTGACAGAGTGACAGTGAGAGCAGTCTGGGCCGGCAGGGTAACAGAGAGACAACAGCAAGGACATTGACAGAGTGACAGTGGGAGCAGTCTGGGCCGGCTGGGTAACTGAGAGACAACAGCAAGGACACTGACAGAGTGACAGTGGGAGCAGTCTGGGCCGGCTGGGTAACTGGGAGACAACAGCAAGGACACTTACAGAGTGACAGTGGGAGCAGTCTGGGCCGGCTGGGTAATTGAGAGACAACAGCAAGGACACTGACAGAGTGACAGTGGGAGCAGTCTGGGCCGGCTGGGTAACTGAGAGACAACAGCAAGGTCACTGACAGAGTGACAGTGGGAGCAGTCTGGGCCGGCTGGGTAACTGAGAGACAACAGCAAGGACACTGACAGAGTGACAGTGAGAGCAGTCTGGGCCGGCAGGGTAACAGAGAGACAACAGCAAGGACATTGACAGAGTGACAGTGGGAGCAGTCTGGGCCGGCTGGGTAACTGAGAGACAACAGCAAGGACAATGACAGAGTGACAGTGGGAGCAGTCTGGGCCGGCTGGGTAACTGAGAGACAACAGCAAGGACAGTGACAGAGTGACAGTGGGAGAAGTCTGGACCGGCTGGGTAACTGAGAGACAACAGCAAGGACACTGACAGAGTGACAGTGGGAGCAGTGTGGGCCGGCTGGGTAACTGAGAGACAACAGCAAGGACAGTGACAGAGTGACAGTGGGAGCAGTCTGGACCGGCTGAGTAACTGAGATACAACAGCAGGGACACTGACAGAGTGACAGTGGGAGCAGTCTGGAGCGGCTGGGTAACTGAGAGACAACAGCAAGGACACTGACAGAGTGACAGCGGGAGCAGTAGGGGCCGGCTGGGTAACTGAGAGACTACAGCAAGGACACTGACAGAGTGACAGTGGGAGCAGTCTGGGCCGGCCGGGTAACTGAGAGACAACAGCAAGGGCAGTGACAGAGTGACAGTGGGAGCAGTCTGGGCCGGCTGGGTAACTGAGAGACAACAGCAAGGACACTGACAGAGTGACAGTGGGAGCAGTCTGGGCCGGCTGGGTAACTGAGGGGCAACAGCAAGGACACTGACAGAGTGACAGTGGGACTAGTCTGGGCCGGCTGGGTAACTGAGGGGCAACAGCAAGGACACTGACAGAGTGACAGTGGGAGCAGTCTGGGCCGGCTGGGTAACTGAGGGACAACAGCAAGGACACTGACAGAGTGACAGTGGGAGCAGTGTGGGCCGGCTGGGTAACTGAGAGACAACAGCAAGGACAGTGACAGAGTGACAGTGGGAGCAGTCAGGACCGGCTGGGTTACTGAGAGACAACAGCAAGGACACTGACAGAGTGACAGCGGGAGCAGTAGGGGCCGGCTGGGTAACTGAGAGACAACAGCAAGAGCACTGACAGAGTGACATTGGGAGCAGTGAGGGCCGGCTGGGTAACTGAGAGACTACAGCAAGGACACTGACAGAGTGACAGTGGGAGCAGTCTGGGCCGGCCGGGTAACTGAGAGACAACTGCAAGGGCAGTGACAGAATGACAGTGGGAGCAGTCTGGGCCGGCTGGGTAACTGAGAGACAACAGCAAGGACACTGACAGAGTGACAGTGGGAGCAGTCTGGGCCGGCTGGGTAACTGAGAGACAACAGCAAGGACACTGACAGAGTGACAGTGGGAGCAGTCTGGGCCGGCTGGGTTACTGAGAGACAACAGCAAGGACACTGACAGAGTGACAGCGGGAGCAGTAGGGGCCGGCTGGTTAACTGAGGGACAACAGCAAGAGCACTGACAGAGTGACATTGGGAGCAGTGAGGGCCGGCTGGGTAACTGAGAGACAACAGCAAGGACACTGACAGAGTGACAGTGGGAGCAGTCTGGGCCGGCTGGGTAACTGAGAGACAACAGCAAGGACAGTGACAGAGTGACAGTGGGAGCAGTCTGGGCCGGCTGGGTAACTGAGAGACAACAGCAAGGACACTGACAGAGTGACAGTGGGAGCAGTCTGGGCCGGCTGGGTAACTGAGGGGCAACAGCAAGGACACTGACAGAGTGACAGTGAGAGCAGTCTGGGCCGGCTGGGTAACTGAGAGACAACAGCAAGGACACTGACAGAGTGACAGTGGGAGCAGTCTGGGCCGGCTGGGTAACTGAGAGACAACAGCAAGGACACTGACAGAGTGACAGTGGGAGCAGTCTGGGCCGGCTGGGTAACTGAGAGACAATAGCAAGGACACTGACAGAGTGACACTGGGAGCAGTCTGGGCCGGCTGGGTAACTGAGAGACAACAGCAAGGTCACTGACAGAGTGACAGTGGGAGCAGTCTGGGCCGGCTGGGTAACTGAGAGACAACAGCAAGGACACTGACAGAGTGACAGTGAGAGCAGTCTGGGCCGGCAGGGTAACAGAGAGACAACAGCAAGGACATTGACAGAGTGACAGTGGGAGCAGTCTGGGCCGGCTAGGTAACTGAGAGACAACAGCAAGGACACTGACAGAGTGACAGTGAGAGCAGTCTGGGCCGGCAGGGTAACAGAGAGACAACAGCAAGGACATTGACAGAGTGACAGTGGGAGCAGTCTGGGCCGGCTGGGTAACTGAGAGACAACAGCAAGGACAATGACAGAGTGACAGTGGGAGCAGTCTGGGCCGGCTGGGTAACTGAGAGACAACAGCAAGGACAGTGACAGAGTGACAGTGGGAGAAGTCTGGACCGGCTGGGTAACTGAGAGACAACAGCAAGGACACTGACAGAGTGACAGTGGGGGCAGTCTGGGCCGGCTGGGAAACTGAGAGACAACAGCAAGGACACTGATAGAGTGACAGGGAGAGCAGTGTGGACCGGCTAGGTAACTGAGAGACAACAGCAAGGACACTGACAGAGTGACAGTGGGAGCAGTGTGGGCCGGCTGGGTAACTGAGAGACAACAGCAAGGACACTGACAGAGTGACAGTGGGAGCAGTCTGGGCCGGCTGGGTAACTGAGAGACAACAGAAAGGACACTGACAGAGTGACAGTGGGAGCAGTCTGGGCCGGCTGGGTAACTGAGAGACAACAGCAAGGACACTTACAGAGTGACAGTGGGAGCAGTCTGGGCCGGCTGGGTAATTGAGAGACAACAGCAAGGACACTGACAGAGTGACAGTGGGAGCAGTCTGGGCCGGCTGGGTAACTGAGAGACAACAGCAAGGTCACTGACAGAGTGACAGTGGGAGCAGTCTGGGCCGGCTGGGTAACTGAGAGACAACAGCAAGGACACTGACAGAGTGACAGTGAGAGCAGTCTGGGCCGGCAGGGTAACAGAGAGACAACAGCAAGGACATTGACAGAGTGACAGTGGGAGCAGTCTGGGCCGGCTGGGTAACTGAGAGACAACAGCAAGGACAATGACAGAGTGACAGTGGGAGCAGTCTGGGCCGGCTGGGTAACTGAGAGACAACAGCAAGGACAGTGACAGAGTGACAGTGGGAGAAGTCTGGACCGGCTGGGTAACTGAGAGACAACAGCAAGGACACTGACAGAGTGACAGTGGGAGCAGTGTGGGCCGGCTGGGTAACTGAGAGACAACAGCAAGGACAGTGACAGAGTGACAGTGGGAGCAGTCTGGACCGGCTGAGTAACTGAGATACAACAGCAGGGACACTGACAGAGTGACAGTGGGAGCAGTCTGGAGCGGCTGGGTAACTGAGAGACAACAGCAAGGACACTGACAGAGTGACAGCGGGAGCAGTAGGGGCCGGCTGGGTAACTGAGAGACTACAGCAAGGACACTGACAGAGTGACAGTGGGAGCAGTCTGGGCCGGCCGGGTAACTGAGAGACAACAGCAAGGGCAGTGACAGAGTGACAGTGGGAGCAGTCTGGGCCGGCTGGGTAACTGAGAGACAACAGCAAGGACACTGACAGAGTGACAGTGGGAGCAGTCTGGGCCGGCTGGGTAACTGAGGGGCAACAGCAAGGACACTGACAGAGTGACAGTGGGACTAGTCTGGGCCGGCTGGGTAACTGAGGGGCAACAGCAAGGACACTGACAGAGTGACAGTGGGAGCAGTCTGGGCCGGCTGGGTAACTGAGGGACAACAGCAAGGACACTGACAGAGTGACAGTGGGAGCAGTGTGGGCCGGCTGGGTAACAGAGACAACAGCAAGGACAGTGACAGAGTGACAGTGGGAGCAGTCAGGACCGGCTGGGTTACTGAGAGACAACAGCAAGGACACTGACAGAGTGACAGCGGGAGCAGTAGGGGCCGGCTGGGTAACTGAGAGACAACAGCAAGAGCACTGACAGAGTGACATTGGGAGCAGTGAGGGCCGGCTGGGTAACTGAGAGACTACAGCAAGGACACTGACAGAGTGACAGTGGGAGCAGCCTGGGCCGGCCGGGTAACTGAGAGACAACTGCAAGGGCAGTGACAGAATGACAGTGGGAGCAGTCTGGGCCGGCTGGGTAACTGAGAGACAACAGCAAGGACACTGACAGAGTGACAGTGGGAGCAGTCTGGGCCGGCTGGGTAACTGAGGGGCAACAGCAAGGACAGTGACAGAGTGACAGTGGGAGCAGTCTGGGCCGGCTGGGTAACTGAGGGGCAACAGCAAGGACACTGACAGAGTGACAGTGGGAGCAGTGTGGGCCGGCTGGGTAACTGAGAGACAACAGCAAGGACACTGACAGAGTGACAGTGCGAGCAGTCTGGGCCGGCTGGGTAACTGAGCGACAACAGCAAGGACACTGACAGAGTGACAGTGGGAGCAGTCTGGGCCGGCTGGGTAACTGAGAGACAACAGCAAGGACACTGACAGAGTGACAGTGAGAGCAGTCTGGGCCGGCAGGGTAACTGAGAGACAACAGCAAGGTCACTGACAGAGTGACAGTGGGAGCAGTCTGGGCCGGCTGGGTAACTGAGAGACAACAGCAAGGACACTGACAGAGTGACAGTGAGAGCAGTCTGGGCCGGCAGGGTAACAGAGAGACAACAGCAAGGACATTGACAGAGTGACAGTGGGAGCAGTCTGGGCCGGCTGGGTAACTGAGAGACAACAGCAAGGACAATGACAGAGTGACAGTGGGAGCAGTCTGGGCCGGCTGGGTAACTGAGAGACAACAGCAAGGACAGTGACAGAGTGACAGTGGGAGAAGTCTGGACCGGCTGGGTAACTGAGAGACAACAGCAAGGACACTGACAGAGTGACAGTGGGGGCAGTCTGGGCCGGCTGGGAAACTGAGAGACAACAGCAAGGACACTGCCAGAGTGACAGGGAGAGCAGTGTGGACCGGCTAGGTAACTGAGAGACAACAGCAAGGACACTGACAGAGTGACAGTGGGAGCAGTGTGGGCCGGCTGGGTAACTGAGAGACAACAGCAAGGACACTGACAGAGTGACAGTGGGAGCAGTGTGGGCCGGCTGGGTAACTGAGAGACAACAGCAAGGACAGTGACAGAGTGACAGTGGGAGCAGTCTGGACCGGCTGAGTAACTGAGAGACAACAGCAAGGACACTGACAGAGTGACAGCGGGAGCAGTAGGGGCCGGCTGGGTAACTGAGAGACTACAGCAAGGACACTGACAGAGTGACAGTGGGAGCAGTCTGGGCCGGCCGGGTAACTGAGAGACAACAGCAAGGGCAGTGACAGAGTGACAGTGGGAGCAGTCTGGGCCGGCTGGGTAACTGAGAGACAACAGCAAGGACACTGACAGAGTGACAGTGGGAGCAGTCTGGGCCGGCTGGGTAACGGAGGGGCAACAGCAAGGACACTGACAGAGTGACAGTGGGACTAGTCTGGGCCGGCTGGGTAACTGAGGGGCAACAGCAAGGACACTGACAGAGTGACAGTGGGAGCAGTCTGGGCCGGCTGGGTAACTGAGGGACAACAGCAAGGACACTGACAGAGTGACAGTGGGAGCAGTGTGGGCCGGCTGGGTAACTGAGAGACAACAGCAAGGACAGTGACAGAGTGACAGTGGGAGCAGTCAGGACCGGCTGGGTTACTGAGAGACAACAGCAAGGACACTGACAGAGTGACAGCGGGAGCAGTAGGGGCCGGCTGGGTAACTGAGAGACAACAGCAAGAGCACTGACAGAGTGACATTGGGAGCAGTGAGGGCCGGCTGGGTAACTGAGAGACTACAGCAAGGACACTGACAGAGTGACAGTGGGAGCAGTCTGGGCCGGCCGGGTAACTGAGAGACAACTGCAAGGGCAGTGACAGAATGACAGTGGGAGCAGTCTGGGCCGGCTGGGTAACTGAGAGACAACAGCAAGGACACTGACAGAGTGACAGTGGGAGCAGTCTGGGCCGGCTGGGTAACTGAGGGGCAACAGCAAGGACACTGACAGAGTGACAGTGGGAGCAGTCTGGGCCGGCTGGGTAACTGAGGGGCAACAGCAAGGACACTGACAGAGTGACAGTGGGAGCAGTGTGGGCCGGCTGGGTAACTGAGAGACAACAGCAAGGACACTGACAGAGTGACAGTGCGAGCAGTCTGGGCCGGCTGGGTAACTGAGCGACAACAGCAAGGACACTGACAGAGTGACAGTGGGAGCAGTCTGGGCCGGCTGGGTAACTGAGAGACAACAGCAAGGACACTGACAGAGTGACAGTGAGAGCAGTCTGGGCCGGCAGGGTAACAGAGAGACAACAGCAAGGACATTGACAGAGTGACAGTGGGAGCAGTCTGGGCCGGCTGGGTAACTGAGGGGCAACAGCAAGGACACTGACAGAGTGACAGTGAGAGCAGTCTGGGCCGGCTGGGTAACTGAGAGACAACAGCAAGGACACTGACAGAGTGACAGTGGGAGCAGTCTGGGCCGGCTGGGTAACTGAGAGACAACAGCAAGGACACTGACAGAGTGACAGTGGGAGCAGTCTGGGCCGGCTGGGTAACTGAGAGACAACAGCAAGGACACTGACAGAGTGACAGTGGGAGCAGTCTGGGCCGGCTGGGTAACTGAGAGACAACAGCAAGGTCACTGACAGAGTGACAGTGGGAACAGTCTGGGCCGGCTGGGTAACTGAGAGACAACAGCAAGGACACTGACAGAGTGACAGTGAGAGCAGTCTGGGCCGGCAGGGTAACAGAGAGACAACAGCAAGGACATTGACAGAGTGACAGTGGGAGCAGTCTGGGCCGGCTGGGTAACTGAGAGACAACAGCAAGGACACTGACAGAGTGACAGTGAGAGCAGTCTGGGCCGGCAGGGTAACAGAGAGACAACAGCAAGGACATTGACAGAGTGACAGTGGGAGCAGTCTGGGCCGGCTGGGTAACTGAGAGACAACAGCAAGGACAATGACAGAGTGACAGTGGGAGCAGTCTGGGCCGGCTGGGTAACTGAGAGACAACAGCAAGGACAGTGACAGAGTGACAGTGGGAGAAGTCTGGACCGGCTGGGTAACTGAGAGACAACAGCAAGGACACTGACAGAGTGACAGTGGGGGCAGTCTGGGCCGGCTGGGAAACTGAGAGACAACAGCAAGGACACTGACAGAGTGACAGGGAGAGCAGTGTGGACCGGCTAGGTAACTGAGAGACAACAGCAAGGACACTGACAGAGTGACAGTGGGAGCAGTGTGGGCCGGCTGGGTAACTGAGAGACAACAGCAAGGACACTGACAGAGTGACAGTGGGAGCAGTCTGGGCCGGCTGGGTAACTGAGAGACAACAGCAAGGACACTGACAGAGTGACAGTGGGAGCAGTCTGGGCCGGCTGGGTAACTGAGAGACAACAGCAAGGACACTGACAGAGTGACAGTGGGAGCAGTCTGGGACGGCTGGGTAACTGAGAGACAACAGCAAGGACACTGACAGAGTGACAGTGGGAGCAGTCTGGGCCGGCTGGGTAACTGAGAGACAACAGCAAGGTCACTGACAGAGTGACAGTGGGAGCAGTCTGGGCCGGCTGGGTAACTGAGAGACAACAGCAAGGACACTGACAGAGTGACAGTGAGAGCAGTCTGGGCCGGCAGGGTAACAGAGAGACAACAGCAAGGACATTGACAGAGTGACAGTGGGAGCAGTCTGGGCCGGCTGGGTAACTGAGAGACAACAGGAAGGACAATGACAGAGTGACAGTGGGAGCAGTCTGGGCCGGCTGGGTAACTGAGAGACAACAGCAAGGACAGTGACAGAGTGACAGTGGGAGCAGTCTGGGCCGGCTGGGTAACTGAGAGAAAACAGCAAGGACACTGACAGAGTGACAGTGGGAGAAGTCTGGACCGGCTGGGTAACTGAGAGACAACAGCAAGGACACTGACAGAGTGACAGTGGGGGCAGTCTGGGCCGGCTGGGAAACTGAGAGACAACAGCAAGGACACTGCCAGAGTGACAGGGAGAGCAGTGTGGACCGGCTAGGTAACTGAGAGACAACAGCAAGGACACTGACAGAGTGACAGTGGGAGCAGTGTGGGCCGGCTGGGTAACTGAGAGACAACAGCAATGACACTGACAGAGTGACAGTGGGAGCAGTGTGGGCCGGCTGGGTAACTGAGAGACAACAGCAAGGACAGTGACAGAGTGACAGTGGGAGCAGTCTGGACCGGCTGAGTAACTGAGATACAACAGCAGGGACACTGACAGAGTGACAGTGGGAGCAGTCTGGAGCGGCTGGGTAACTGAGAGACAACAGCAAGGACACTGACAGAGTGACAGCGGGAGCAGTAGGGGCCGGCTGGGTAACTGAGAGACTACAGCAAGGACACTGACAGAGTGACAGTGGGAGCAGTCTGGGCCGGCCGGGTAACTGAGAGACAACAGCAAGGGCAGTGACAGAGTGACAGTGGGAGCAGTCTGGGCCGGCTGGGTAACTGAGAGACAACAGCAAGGACACTGACAGAGTGACAGTGGGAGCAGTCTGGGCCGGCTGGGTAACTGAGGGGCAACAGCAAGGACACTGACAGAGTGACAGTGGGACTAGTCTGGGCCGGCTGGGTAACTGAGGGGCAACAGCAAGGACACTGACAGAGTGACAGTGGGAGCAGTCTGGGCCGGCTGGGTAACTGAGGGACAACAGCAAGGACACTGACAGAGTGACAGTGGGAGCAGTGTGGGCCGGCTGGGTAACTGAGAGACAACAGCAAGGACAGTGACAGAGTGACAGTGGGAGCAGTCAGCACCGGCTGGGTTACTGAGAGACAACAGCAAGGACACTGACAGAGTGACAGCGGGAGCAGTAGGGGCCGGCTGGGTAACTGAGGGACAACAAGCAAGAGCACTGACAGAGTGACATTGGGAGCAGTGAGGGCCGGCTGGGTAACTGAGAGACTACAGCAAGGACACTGACAGAGTGACAGTGGGAGCAGTCTGGGCCGGCCGGGTAACTGAGAGACAACAGCAAGGGCAGTGACAGAATGACAGTGGGAGCAGTCTGGGCCGGCTGGGTAACTGAGAGACAACAGCAAGGACACTGACAGAGTGACAGTGGGAGCAGTCTCGGCCGGCTGGGTAACTGAGGGGCAACAGCAAGGACACTGACAGAGTGACAGTGGGAGCAGTCTGGGCCGGCTGGGTAACTGAGAGACAACAGAAAGGACAATGACAGAGTGACAGTGGGAGCAGTCTGGGCCGGTTGGGTAACTGAGAGACAACAGCAAGGACAGTGACAGAGTGACAGTGGGAGAAGTCTGGACCGGCTGGGTAACTGAGAGACAACAGCAAGGACACTGACAGAGTGACAGTGGGGGCAGTCTGGGCCGGCTGGGAAACTGAGAGACAACAGCAAGGACACTGACAGAGTGACAGGGAGAGCAGTGTGGACCGGCTTGGTAACTGAGAGACAACAGCAAGGACACTGACAGAGTGACAGTGGGAGCAGTGTGGGCCGGCTGGGTAAAAGAGAGACAACAGCAAGGACACTGACAGAGTGACAGTGGGAGCAGTCTGGGCCGGCTGGGTAACTGGGCGACAACAGCAAGGACACTGACAGAGTGACAGTGGGAGCAGTCTGGGCCGGCTGGGTAACTGAGAGACAACAGCAAGGACACTGACAGAGTGACAGTGAGAGCAGTCTGGGCCGGCAGGGTAACAGAGAGACAACAGCAAGGACATTGACAGAGTGACAGTGGGAGCAGTCTGGGCCGGCTGGGTAACTGAGAGACAACAGCAAGGACAATGACAGAGTGACAGTGGGAGCAGTCTGGGCCGGCTGGGTAACTGAGAGACAACAGCAAGGACAGTGACAGAGTGACAGTGGGAGAAGCCTGGACCGGCTGGGTAACTGAGAGACAACAGCAAGGAAACTGACAGAGTGACAGTGGGGGCAGTCTGGGCCGGCTGGGAAACTGAGAGACAACAGCAAGGACACTGACAGAGTGACAGGGAGAGCAGTGTGGACCGGCTAGGTAACTGAGAGACAACAGCAAGGACACTGTTTGAGTGACAGTGGGAGCAGTGTGGGCCGGCTGGGTAACTGAGAGACAACAGCAAGGACACTGACAGAGTGACAGTGGGAGCAGTGTGGGCCGGCTGGGTAACTGAGAGACAACAGCAAGGACAGTGACAGAGTGACAGTGGGAGCAGTCTGGACCGGCTGAATAACTGAGATACAACAGCAGGGACACTGAGAGAGTGACAGTGGGAGCAGTCTGGACCGGCTGGGTAACTGAGAGACAACAGCAAGGACACTGACAGAGTGACAGCGGGAGCAGTAGGGGCCGGCTGGGTAACTGAGAGACTACAGCAAGGACACTGACAGAGTGACAGTGGGAGCAGTCTGGGCCGGCCGGGTAACTGAGAGACAACAGCAAGGGCAGTGACAGAGTGACAGTGGGAGCAGTCTGGGCCGGCTGGGTAACTGAGAGACAACAGCAAGGACACTGACAGAGTGACAGTGGGAGCAGTCTGGGCCGGCTGGGTAACTGAGGGGCAACAGCAAGGACACTGACAGAGTGACAGTGGGACTAGTCTGGGCCGGCTGGGTAACTGAGGGGCAACAGCAAGGACACTGACAGAGTGACAGTGGGTGCAGTCTGGGCCGGCTGGGTAACTGAGGGACAACAGCAAGGACACTGACAGAGTGACAGTGGGAGCAGTGTGGGCCGGCTGGGTAACTGAGAGACAACAGCAAGGACAGTGACAGAGAGACAGTGGGAGCAGTCAGGACCGGCTGGGTTACTGAGAGACAACAGCAAGGACACTGACAGAGTGACAGCGGGAGCAGTAGGGGCCGGCTGGGTAACTGAGGGACAACAGCAAGAGCACTGACAGAGTGACATTGGGAGCAGTGAGGGCCGGCTGGGTAACTGAGAGACTACAGCAAGGACACTGACAGAGTGACAGTGGGAGCAGTCTGGGCCGGCCGGGTAACTGAGAGACAACAGCAAGGGCAGTGACAGAGTGACAGTGGGAGCAGTCTGGGCCGGCTGGGTCACTGAGGGGCAACAGCAAGGACACTGACAGAGTGACAGTGGGAGCAGTCTGGGCCGGCTGGGTAACTGAGAGACAACAGCAAGGACAGTGACAGAGTGACAGTGGGAGCAGTCTGGGCCGGCTGGGCAACTGAGAGACAACAGTAAGGACACTGACAGAGTGACAGTGGGAGCAGTCTAGGCAGCTGGGTAACTGAGAGACAACAGCAAGGACAGTGACAGAGTGACAGTGGGAGCAGTCTGGGCCGGCTGGGTAACTGAGAGACAACAGCAAGGACACTGACAGAGTGACAGTGGGAGCAGTCTGGGCCGGTTGGCCAACTGAGAGACAACAGTAAGGACACTGACAGAGTGACAGTGGGAGCAGTCTGGGTCGGCAGGGTAACTGAGAGACAACAGCAAGGACAGTGACAGAGTGACAGTGGGAGCAGTCTGGGCCGGCTGGGTAACTGAGAGACAACAGCAAGGACACTGACAGAGTGACAATGGAAGAAGTCTACTTCGGCAGGGTAACTGAGAGACTACAGCAAGGACACTGACAGAGTGACAGTGGGAGCAGTCTGGGCCGGCCGGGTAACTGAGAGACAACAGCAAGGGCAGTGACAGAGTGACAGTGGGAGCAGTCTGGGCCGGCTGGGTAACTGAGGGGCAACAGCAAGGACACTGATAGAGTGACAGTGGGACTAGTCTGGGCCGGCTGGGTAACTGAGGGGCAACAGCAAGGACAGTGACAGAGTGACAGCGGGAGCAGTAGGGGCCGGCTGGGTAACTGAGGGACAACAGCAAGAGCACTGACAGAGTGACATTGGGAGCAGTGAGGGCCGGCTGGGTAACTGAGAGACTACAGCAAGGACACTAACAGAGTGACAGTGGGAGCAGTTTTGGTCGGCTGGGTAACTGAGAGACAACAGCAAGGACACTGACAGAGTGACAGTGAGAGCAGTCTGGGCCGGCTGGGTAACTGAGATACAACAGCAAGGACACTGACAGAGTGACAGTGGGAGCAGTGTTGGCCGGCTGGGTAACTGAGAGACAACAGCAAGGACAGTGACAGAGTGACAGTGGGAGCAGTCTGGACCGGCTGGGTTACTGAGAGACAACAGCAAGGACAGTGACAGAGTGACAGCGGGAGCAGTAGGGGCCGGCTGGGTAACTGAGGGACAACAGCAAGAGCACTGACAGAGTGACATTGGGAGCAGTGAGGGCCGGCTGGGTAACTGAGAGACTACAGCAAGGACACTGACAGAGTGACAGTGGGAGCAGTCTGGGCCGGCCGGGTAACAGAGAGACAACAGCAAGGACACTGACAGAGTGACAGTGGGAGCAGTCTGGGCCGGCTGCGTAACTGAGAGACAACAGCAAGGACACTGACAGAGTGACAGTGGGAGCAGTCTGGGCCGGCCGGGTAACTGAGAGACAACAGCAAGGGCAGTGACAGAATGACAGTGGGATCAGTCTGAGCCGGCTGGGTAACTGAGAGACAACAGCAAGGACACTGACAGAGTGACAGTGGGAGCAGTCTGGGCCGGCTGGGTAACTGAGGGGCAACAGCAAGGACACTGACAGAGTGACAGTGGGACTAGTCTGGGCCGGCTGGGTAACTGAGGGGCAACAGCAAGGACACTGACAGAGTGACAGTGGGAGCAGTCTGGGACGGCTGGTTAACTGAGAGACAACAGCAAGGACACTGACAGAGTGACAGTGGGAGCAGTATGGGCCGGCTGGGTAACTGAGAGACAACAGCAAGGACATTAAAAGAGTGACAGTGGGAGCAGTCTGGGCCGGCTGGGTAACAGAGAGACAACAGCAAGGACAGTGACAGAGTGACAGTGGGAGCAGTCTGGGCCGGCTGGGTAACTGAGGGGCAACAGCAAGGACACTGACAGAGTGACAGTGGGACTAGTCTGGGCCGGCTGGGTAACTGAGGGGCAACAGCAAGGACACTGACAGAGTGACAGTGGGAGCAGTCTGGGACGGCTGGTTAACTGAGAGACAACAGCAAGGACACTGACAGAGTGACAGTGGGAGCAGTCTGGGCCGGCTGGGTAACTTTGAGACAACAGCAAGGACACAGACAGAGTGATAGTGGGAGCAGTCTGGGACGGCTGGTTAACTGAGAGACAACAGCAAGGACACTGACAGAGTGACAGTGGGAGCAGTCTGGGCCGCCTGGGTAACTGAGAGACAACAGCATGGACACTGACAGAGTGACAGTGGGAGCAGTGTGGGCCGGCTGGGTAACTGAGAGACAACAGCAAGGACCGTGACAGAGTGACAGCGGGAGCAGTCTGGGCCGGCTGGGTAACTGAGAGACAACAGCAAGGACAGTGACAGAGTGACAGCGGGAGCAGTCTGGGCCGGCTGGGTAACTGAGGGACAACAGCAAGAGCACTGACAGAGTGACATTGGGAGCAGTGAGGGCCGGCTGGGTAACTGAGAGACTACAGCAAGGACACTGACAGAGTGACAGTGGGAGCAGTCTGGGCCGGCCGGGTAACTGAGAGACAACAGCAAGGGCAGTGACAGAGTGACAGTGGGAGCAGTCTGGGCCGGCTGGGTAACTGAGGGGCAACAGCAAGGACACTGATAGAGTGACAGTGGGACTAGTCTGGGCCGGCTGGGTAACTGAGGGGCAACAGCAAGGACAGTGACAGAGTGACAGCGGGAGCAGTAGGGGCCGGCTGGGTAACTGAGGGACAACAGCAAGAGCACTGACAGAGTGACATTGGGAGCAGTGAGGGCCGGCTGGGTAACTGAGAGACTACAGCAAGGACACTAACAGAGTGACAGTGGGAGCAGTTTTGGTCGGCTGGGTAACTGAGAGACAACAGCAAGGACACTGACAGAGTGACAGTGAGAGCAGTCTGGGCCGGCTGGGTAACTGAGATACAACAGCAAGGACACTGACAGAGTGACAGTGGGAGCAGTGTTGGCCGGCTGGGTAACTGAGAGACAACAGCAAGGACAGTGACAGAGTGACAGTGGGAGCAGTCTGGACCGGCTGGGTTACTGAGAGACAACAGCAAGGACAGTGACAGAGTGACAGCGGGAGCAGTAGGGGCCGGCTGGGTAACTGAGGGACAACAGCAAGAGCACTGACAGAGTGACATTGGGAGCAGTGAGGGCCGGCTGGGTAACTGAGAGACTACAGCAAGGGCAGTGACAGAGTGACAGTGGGAGCAGTCTGGGCCGGCTGGGTAACTGAGGGGCAACAGCAAGGACACTGATAGAGTGACAGTGGGACTAGTCTGGGCCGGCTGGGTAACTGAGGGGCAACAGCAAGGACAGTGACAGAGTGACAGCGGGAGCAGTAGGGGCCGGCTGGGTAACTGAGGGACAACAGCAAGAGCACTGACAGAGTGACATTGGGAGCAGTGAGGGCCGGCTGGGTAACTGAGAGACTACAGCAAGGACACTAACAGAGTGACAGTGGGAGCAGTTTTGGTCGGCTGGGTAACTGAGAGACAACAGCAAGGACACTGACAGAGTGACAGTGAGAGCAGTCTGGGCCGGCTGGGTAACTGAGATACAACAGCAAGGACACTGACAGCGTGACAGTGGGAGCAGTGTTGGCCGGCTGGGTAACTGAGAGACAACAGCAAGGACAGTGACAGAGTGACAGTGGGAGCAGTCTGGACCGGCTGGGTTACTGAGAGACAACAGCAAGGACAGTGACAGAGTGACAGCGGGAGCAGTAGGGGCCGGCTGGGTAACTGAGGGACAACAGCAAGAGCACTGACAGAGTGACATTGGGAGCAGTGAGGGCCGGCTGGGTAACTGAGAGACTACAGCAAGGACACTGACAGAGTGACAGTGGGAGCAGTCTGGGCCGGCCGGGTAACAGAGAGACAACAGCAAGGACACTGACAGAGTGACAGTGGGAGCAGTCTGGGCCGGCTGCGTAACTGAGAGACAACAGCAAGGACACTGACAGAGTGACAGTGGGAGCAGTCTGGGCCGGCCGGGTAACTGAGAGACAACAGCAAGGGCAGTGACAGAATGACAGTGGGATCAGTCTGAGCCGGCTGGGTAACTGAGAGACAACAGCAAGGACACTGACAGAGTGACAGTGGGAGCAGTCTGGGCCGGCTGGGTAACTGAGGGGCAACAGCAAGGACACTGACAGAGTGACAGTGGGACTAGTCTGGGCCGGCTGGGTAACTGAGGGGCAACAGCAAGGACACTGACAGAGTGACAGTGGGAGCAGTCTGGGACGGCTGCTTAACTGAGAGACAACAGCAAGGACACTGACAGAGTGACAGTGGGAGCAGTATGGGCCGGCTGGGTAACTGAGAGACAACAGCAAGGACATTAAAAGAGTGACAGTGGGAGCAGTCTGGGCCGGCTGGGTAACAGAGAGACAACAGCAAGGACAGTGACAGAGTGACAGTGGGAGCAGTCTGGGCCGGCTGGGTAACTGAGGGGCAACAGCAAGGACACTGACAGAGTGACAGTGGGACTAGTCTGGGCCGGCTGGGTAACTGAGGGGCAACAGCAAGGACACTGACAGAGTGACAGTGGGAGCAGTCTGGGACGGCTGGTTAACTGAGAGACAACAGCAAGGACACTGACAGAGTGACAGTGGGAGCAGTCTGGGCCGGCTGGGTAACTTTGAGACAACAGCAAGGACACAGACAGAGTGATAGTGGGAGCAGTCTGGGACGGCTGGTTAACTGAGAGACAACAGCAAGGACACTGACAGAGTGACAGTGGGAGCAGTCTGGGCCGCCTGGGTAACTGAGAGACAACAGCATGGACACTGACAGAGTGACAGTGGGAGCAGTGTGGGCCGGCTGGGTAACTGAGAGACAACAGCAAGGACCGTGACAGAGTGACAGCGGGAGCAGTCTGGGCCGGCTGGGTAACTGAGAGACAACAGCAAGGACAGTGACAGAGTGACAGCGGGAGCAGTCTGGGCCGGCTGGGTAACTGAGGGACAACAGCAAGAGCACTGACAGAGTGACGTTGGGAGCAGTGAGGGCCGGCTGGGTAACTGAGAGACTACAGCAAGGACACTGACAGAGTGACAGTGGGAGCAGTCTGGGCCGGCCGGGTAACTGAGAGACAACAGCAAGGGCAGTGACAGAGTGACAGTGGGAGCAGTCTGGGCCGGCTGGGTAACTGAGGGGCAACAGCAAGGACACTGATAGAGTGACAGTGGGACTAGTCTGGGCCGGCTGGGTAACTGAGGGGTAACAGCAAGGACAGTGACAGAGTGACAGCGGGAGCAGTAGGGGCCGGCTGGGTAACTGAGGGACAACAGCAAGAGCACTGACAGAGTGACATTGGGAGCAGTGAGGGCCGGCTGGGTAACTGAGAGACTACAGCAAGGACACTAACAGAGTGACAGTGGGAGCAGTTTTGGTCGGCTGGGTAACTGAGAGACAACAGCAAGGACACTGACAGAGTGACAGTGAGAGCAGTCTGGGCCGGCTGGGTAACTGAGATACAACAGCAAGGACACTGACAGAGTGACAGTGGGAGCAGTGTTGGCCGGCTGGGTAACTGAGAGACAACAGCAAGGACAGTGACAGAGTGACAGTGGGAGCAGTCTGGACCGGCTGGGTTACTGAGAGACAACAGCAAGGACAGTGACAGAGTGACAGCGGGAGCAGTAGGGGCCGGCTGGGTAACTGAGGGACAACAGCAAGAGCACTGACAGAGTGACATTGGGAGCAGTGAGGGCCGGCTGGGTAACTGAGAGACTACAGCAAGGACACTGACAGAGTGACAGTGGGAGCAGTCTGGGCCGGCCGGGTAACAGAGAGACAACAGCAAGGACACTGACAGAGTGACAGTGGGAGCAGTCTGGGCCGGCTGGGTAACTGAGAGACAACAGCAAGGACACTGACAGAGTGACAGTGGGAGCAGTCTGGGCCGGCCGGGTAACTGAGAGACAACAGCAAGGGCAGTGACAGAATGACAGTGGGATCAGTCTGAGCCGGCTGGGTAACTGAGAGACAACAGCAAGGACACTGACAGAGTGACAGTGGGAGCAGTCTGGGCCGGCTGGGTAACTGAGGGGCAACAGCAAGGACACTGACAGAGTGACAGTGGGACTAGTCTGGGCCGGCTGGGTAACTGAGGGGCAACAGCAAGGACACTGACAGAGTGACAGTGGGAGCAGTCTGGGACGGCTGGTTAACTGAGAGACAACAGCAAGGACACTGACAGAGTGACAGTGGGAGCAGTATGGGCCGGCTGGGTAACTGAGAGACAACAGCAAGGACATTAAAAGAGTGACAGTGGGAGCAGTCTGGGCCGGCTGGGTAACAGAGAGACAACAGCAAGGACAGTGACAGAGTGACAGTGGGAGCAGTCTGGGCCGGCTGGGTAACTGAGGGGCAACAGCAAGGACACTGACAGAGTGACAGTGGGACTAGTCTGGGCCGGCTGGGTAACTGAGGGGCAACAGCAAGGACACTGACAGAGTGACAGTGGGAGCAGTCTGGGACGGCTGGTTAACTGAGAGACAACAGCAAGGACACTGACAGAGTGACAGTGGGAGCAGTCTGGGCCGGCTGGGTAACTGAGAGACAACAGCAAGGACACTGACAGAGTGACAGTGGGAGCAGTCTGGGCCGGCTGGGTAACAGAGAGACAACAGCAAGGACAGTGACAGAGAGACAGTGGGAGCAGTCTGGGCCTGCCGGGTAACTGAGAGACAACAGCAAGGACACTGACAGAGTGACAGTGGGAGCAGTTTGGGCCTGCCGGGTAACTGAGAGACAACAGCAAGGACAGTGACAGAGTGACAGCGGGAGCAGTCTGGGCCGGCTGGGTAACTGAGAGACAACAGCAAGGACACTGACAGAGTGACAGTGGGAGCAGTCTGGGCCGGCTGGGTAACTGAGAGACAACAGCAAGGACACTGACAGAGTGACAGTGGGAGCAGTCTGGAGCGGCTGGGTAACTGAGAGACAACAGCAAGGACACTGACAGAGTGACAGCGGGAGCAGTCTTGGCCGGCTGGGAAACTGAGAGACAACAGCAAGGACAGTGACAGAGTGACAGTGGGAGCAGTCTGGGCCGTCTGGGCAACTGAGAGACAACAGAAAGGACACAGACAGAGTGACAGTGGGAGCAGTCTGGGCCGGATGATTAACTGAGAAACAACCGCAAGGACACTGACAGAGTGACAGTGGAAGAAGTCTGGGTCGGCAGGGTAACTGAGAGACAACAGCAAGGACACTGACATAGTGACAGTGGGAGCAGTTTGGGTCGGCTGGCTAACTGAGAGACAACAGAAAGGACACTGACAGAGTGACAGTGGGAACAGTCTGGGCCGGCTGGGTAACTGAGAGGCAACAGCAAGGACACTGACAGAGTGACAGTGGGATCCGTCTGGGCCGTCTGGGTAACTGAGATACAACAGCAATGACACTGACAGAGTGACACTGGGAGCAGTCTGGGCCGCCTGGGTAACTGAGAGACAACAGCAAGGACACTGACAGAGTGACAGTGGGAGCAGTCTGGGCCGGCTGGATAACTGAGCCACAACAGTAAGGACACTGACAGAGAGACAGTGGGAACAGTCTGTGCCGGCTGGGAAACTGAGAGACAACAGCAAGGACACTGACAGAGTGACAGTGGGAGCAGTCTGGAACAGCTGGGTAACTGAGAAACAACAGCAAGGACACTGACATAGTGACAGTGGTGTGAGCAGTGTGGACCGGCTGGGTAACTGAGAAACAACAGCAAGGACACTGACAGAGTGACAGTGGGAGCAGTCTGGGCCGGCTGGGTAACTGAGAGACAACAGCAAGGACACTGACAGAGTGACAGTGGGAACAGTCTGGGCCGTCTGGGTAACTGAGAGACAACAGCAAGGACACTGACAGAGTGACAGTGGGAGCAGTCTGGGCCGGCTGGGTAACTGAGAGACAACAGCAAGGACAGTGACAGAGTGACAGTGGCAGCAGTCTGGGCCGGCTGGGTAACTGAGAGACAACAGCAAGGACACTGACAGAGTGACAGTGGGAGCAGTCTGGGCCGGCTGGGTAACTGAGATACAACAGCAAGGACACTGACAGAGTGACAGTGGGAGCAGTCTGGGCCGGCTGGGTAACTGAGAGACAACAGCAAGGACAGTGACAGAGTGACACTGGGATCCGTCTGGACCGTCTGGGTAACAGATACAACAGCAATGACACTGACATAGTGACAGAGGTGAGAGCAGTCTGGACCGGCTGGGTATCTGAGAGACAACAGTAAATACACTGACAGAGTGACAGTGGGAGCAGTCTGGGCCGGCTGGGTAACTGAGAGACAACAGCAAGGACACTGACAGAGCGACAGCGGAAGCAGTCTGGGCCGGCTGGGTAACTGAGAGACAACAGCAAGGACACTGACAGAGTGACAGTGGGAGCAGTCTGGGCCGTCTGGGTAACTGAGAGACAACAGCAAGGACACTGACAGAGTGACAGTGGGAGCAGTCTGGGGCGGCTGGGTAACTGAGAGACAACAGCAAGGACACTGACAGAGCGACAGTGGGAGCAGTCTGGGCCGGCTGGGTAACTGAGAGACAACAGCAAGGACACTGACAGAGTGACAGTGAGAGAGCAGTCTGGGCTGGCTGGGTAACTGAGAGACAACAGCAAGGACACTGACAGAGTGACAGTGGGAGCAGTCTGGACCGGCTGGGTAACTGAGAAACAACAGCAAGGACACTGACAGAGTGACACTGGGATCCGTCTGGGCCGGCTGGGTAACTGAGAAACAACAGTAAAGACACTGACAGAGTGACAGTGGTGAGCACAGTCTGTGCCAGCTGGTTAACTGAGAGACAACAGCAAGGACACTGACAGAGTGACAGTGGGAGCATTCTGGGCCGGCTGGGTAACTGAGAGACAACAGCAAGGACGCTGACAGAGTGACAGTGGGAGCAGTCTGGGCCGGCTGGGTAACTGAGAGACAACAGCAAGGGCACTGACAGAGTGACAGTGGGAGCAGTCTGGGCCGGCTGGGTAACTGAGACACAACAGCAAGGACACTGACAGAGTGCTAGTGGGAGCAGTCTGGGCCGGCTGGGTAACTGAGAGACAACAGCAAGGACACTGACAGAGTGACAGTGGGAGCAGTCTCGGCCGGCTGGGTAACTGAGAGACAACAGCAAGGACACTGACAGAGTGACAGTGGGAGCAGTCTGGGCCGTCTGGATAACTAAGAGACAACAGCAAGGACACTGACAGAGTGACAGTGGGAGCAGTCTGGGCCGGCTGGGTAACTTAGAGACAACAGCAACGACACTGACAGAGTGACAGTGGGAGCAGTCTGGGCCGGCTGGGTAACTGAGAGACAACAGCAAGGACAGTGACAGAGTGACAGTGGGAGCAGTCTGGGCCGGCTGGGTAACTGAGAGACAACAGCAAGGACACTAACAGAGTGACAGTGGGAGCAGTCTGGGCCGTCTGGGTAACTGAGAGACAACAGCAAGGACACTGACAGAGTGACAGTGGGAGCAGTCTGGGCCGGCTGGGTAACTGAGATACAACAGCAAGGACACTGACAGAGTGACAGTGGGAGCAGTCTGGACCGGCTGGGTAACTGAGAGACAACAGTAAATACACTGACAGAGCGACAGTGGGAGCAGTCTGGGCCGCCTGGGTAACTGAGACACAACAGCAAGGACACTGACAGAGAGACAGCGGGAGCAGTCTGGGCCGGCTGGGTAACTGAGAGACAACAGCAAGGACACTGACAGAGTGACAGTGGTGGGAGCAGTCTGGACCGGCTGGGTAACTGAGAGACAACAGTAAATACACTGACAGAGTGACAGTGGGAGCAGTGTGGGCCGGCTGGGTATCTGAGAGACAACAGCAAGGACATTGACAGAGCGACAGCGGGAGCAGTCTGGGCCGTCTGGGTAACTGAGAGACAACAGCAAGGACACTGACAGAGTGACAGTGGGAGCAGTCTGGGACGGTTGGTTAACTGAGAGACAACAGCAAGGACGCTGACAGAGTGACAGTGGGAGCAGTCTGGACCGGCTGGGTAACTGAGAGACAACAGCAAGGACAGTGACAGAGTGACAGTGGGAGCAGTCTGGGCCGGCTGGGTAACTGAGAGACAACAGCAAGGACAGTGACAGAGTGACAGTGGGAGCAGTCTTGGCCGGCTTGGAAACTGAGAGACAACAGCAAGGACACTGACAGAGTAACAGTGGGAGCAGTCTGGGCCGCCTGGGTAACTGAGAGACAACAGCAAGGACACTGACAGAGCGACAGTGGGAGCAGTCTGGGCCGGCTGGGTAACTGAGAGACAACAGCAAGGGCAGTGACAGAGAGACAGTGGGAGCAGTCTAGGCCGACTGGGTAACTGAGAGACAACAGCAAGGACACTGACAGAGTGACGGTGGGAGCAGTCCGGGCCGTCTGGGTAACTGAGAGACAACAGCAAGGACACTGACAGAGTGACAGTGGGAGCAGTCTGGGGCGGCTGGGTAACTGAGAGACAACAGCAAGGACACTGACAGAGCGACAGTGGGAGCAGTCTGGGCCGGCTGGGTAACTGAGAGACAAGAGCAAGGACACTGACAGATTGACAGTGGGAGCAGTCTGGGCCGGCTGGGTAACTGAGAGACAACAGCAAGGACACTGACAGAGTGACAGTGAGAGAGCAGTCTGGGCTGGCTGGGTAACTGAGAGACAACAGCAAGGACACTGACAGAGTGACAGTGGGAGCAGTCTGGACCGGCTGGGTAACTGACAAACAACAGCAAGGACACTGACAGAGTGACACTGGGATCCGTCTGGGCCGGCTGGGTAACTGAGAAACAACAGTAAAGACACTGACAGAGTGACAGTGGTGAGCACAGTCTGTGCCAGCTGGTTAACTGAGAGACAACAGCAAGGACACTGACAGAGTGACAGTGGGAGCATTCTGGGCCGGCTGGGTAACTGAGAGACAACAGCAAGGACGCTGACAGAGTGACAGTGGGAGCAGTCTGGGCCGGCTGGGTAACTGAGAGACAACAGCAAGGGCACTGACAGAGTGACAGTGGGAGCAGTCTGGGCCGGCTGGGTAACTGAGACACAACAGCAAGGACACTGACAGAGTGCTAGTGGGAGCAGTCTGGGCCGGCTGGGTAACTGAGAGACAACAGCAAGGACACTGACAGAGTGACAGTGGGAGCAGTCTCGGCCGGCTGGGTAACTGAGAGACAACAGCAAGGACACTGACAGAGTGACAGTGGGAGCAGTCTGGGCCGTCTGGATAACTAAGAGACAACAGCAAGGACACTGACAGAGTGACAGTGGGAGCAGTCTGGGCCGGCTGGGTAACTTAGAGACAACAGCAACGACACTGACAGAGTGACAGTGGGAGCAGTCTGGGCCGGCTGGGTAACTGAGAGACAACAGCAAGGACAGTGACAGAGTGACAGTGGGAGCAGTCTGGGCCGGCTGGGTAACTGAGAGACAACAGCAAGGACACTAACAGAGTGACAGTGGGAGCAGTCTGGGCCGTCTGGGTAACTGAGAGACAACAGCAAGGACACTGACAGAGTGACAGTGGGAGCAGTCTGGGCCGGCTGGGTAACTGAGATACAACAGCAAGGACACTGACAGAGTGACAGTGGGAGCAGTCTGGACCGGCTGGGTAACTGAGAGACAACAGTAAATACACTGACAAAGCGACAGTGGGAGCAGTCTGGGCCGCCTGGGTAACTGAGACACAACAGCAAGGACACTGACAGAGAGACAGCGGGAGCAGTCTGGGCCGGCTGGGTAACTGAGAGACAACAGCAAGGACACTGACAGAGTGACAGTGGTGGGAGCAGTCTGGACCGGCTGGGTAACTGAGAGACAACAGTAAATACACTGACAGAGTGACAGTGGGAGCAGTGTGGGCCGGCTGGGTAACTGAGAGACAACAGCAAGGACATTGACAGAGCGACAGCGGGAGCAGTCTGGGCCGTCTGGGTAACTGAGAGACAACAGCAAGGACACTGACAGAGTGACAGTGGGAGCAGTCTGGGACGGTTGGTTAACTGAGAGACAACAGCAAGGACGCTGACAGAGTGACAGTGGGAGCAGTCTGGACCGGCTGGGTAACTGAGAGACAACAGCAAGGACAGTGACAGAGTGACAGTGGGAGCAGTCTGGGCCGGCTGGGTAACTGAGAGACAACAGCAAGGACAGTGACAGAGTGACAGTGGGAGCAGTCTTGGCCGGCTTGGAAACTGAGAGACAACAGCAAGGACACTGACAGAGTAACAGTGGGAGCAGTCTGGGCCGCCTGGGTAACTGAGAGACAACAGCAAGGACACTGACAGAGCGACAGTGGGAGCAGTCTGGGCCGGCTGGGTAACTGAGAGACAACAGCAAGGGCAGTGACAGAGAGACAGTGGGAGCAGTCTTGGCCGGCTTGGAAACTGAGAGACAACAGCAAGGACAGTGACAGAGTGACAGTGGGATCCGTCTGGGCCGTCTGGGTAACTGAGAGACAACAGCAAGGACACTGACAGAGCGACAGCGGGAGCAGTCTGGGCCGGCTGGGTAACTGAGAGACAACAGCAAGGACACTGACAGAGTGACAGTGGGAGCAGCATGGTCCGTCTGGATAACTGAGAGACAACAGCAAGGACACTGACAGAGTGACAGTGGGAGCAGCATGGTCCGTCTGGATAACTGAGAGACAACAGCAAGGACACTGACAGAGTGACAGTGGGAGCAGTCTGGGGCTGCTGGGTAACTTAGAGACAACAGCAACGATACTGACAGAGTGACAGTGAGAATAGTCTGGGCCGGCTGGGTAACTGAGAGGCAACAGCAAGGACACTGACAGAGTGACAGTGGGAGCAGTCTGGGCCGGCTGGCTAACTGAGAGACAACAGCAAGGACACTGACAGAGTGACAGTGGGAGCAGCCTGGGCCGGCTGGGTAACTGAGGGACAACAGCAAGGACACTGACAGAGTGACAGTGGGAGCAGTCTGGGCCGGCTGGGTAACTGAGGGACAACAGCAAGGACACTGACATAGTGACAGTGAGAATAGTCTGGGCCGGCTGGGTAACTGAGAGACAACAGCAAGGACACTGACAGAGTGACAGTGGGAGCAGTCTGGGCCGGCTGGCTAACTGAGAGACAACAGCAAGGACACTGACAGAGTGACAGTGGGAGCAGTCTGGGCCGGCTGGGTAACTGAGGGACAACAGCAAGGACACTGACAGAGTGACAGTGGGAGCAGTCTGGGCCGGCTGGGTAACTGAGAGACAACAGCAAGGTCACTGACAGAGTCACAGAGGTTGGAGCAGTCTTGGTCGGCACTCTAACTGAGAGACAACAGCAAGGACACAGACAGAGTGACAGTGGGAGTAGTCTGGATCGGGTGGGTTTCTGAGAGACAACAGCAAGGACACTGACAGAGTGACAGTGGGAGCAGTCTGGGCCGGCTGGGTAACTGAGAGACAACAGCAAGGACACTGACGGAGTGTAAGGTTTTCGGGCAATTCGGCCCTTTTTGGACTGCCCAAGAATAAAACCCAGAGACTGTAAACTGACTTTTCAGCCAAGAGAACGTAACCAGATTTCCCAGCAGGCTTGATCCGCTGAGCTGAGTAGGGACATAGGTATTTACAAACCCCCCCCTAGGAGCTACAAGGAAGAAGGAGCCAGACAAAGAGATAAGATTAAAACACAGACAAAGGGGCACGGGAATACACAGGGGGCCTGCCTGCAAGCAGGACAATGGGATGGTCATAGCCCCATGCAGATGTAAATGACCTGGCCTCCACCAGAGCAGAATCCAATTAACACCCCATCAACATAGCAAGGTGAGAATAGCAGCCATCTCCGGAGCAGCTGGAAGACTTTTGAAAATCTTCACAAGAGAGCTTAACCTTGTTATCCTAAAAAGCAGACTGTCTGGGCTCAGTATATTGCGCTGGAAAAGCCCCTTGAAGATAAACGGTAGAAAAAACCAAGTTGGAGGCGGACCTGGGGGAGGTACTCCAATCTTGACAGAAGCCACCGGCAGGAACTCACTGGGAGGAGGGGGCGGAGTCGGCGCCAAATTCAAATCGCGGCAGGTCTGCCTGGCTGGAAGGAGCGGACCTGCGAGGAAAACCCGGAAGCGAACAGCTCTGACCGGCTCAAAGGGGGCGGGACCAGCGGGAACTTTAAACTTGGACTGATACAACGCAAAGGGGGAGGAAAACCCGGAAGCGGACAGCTCTGACCGGCTCAAAGGGGGCGGGACCAGCGGGAACTTTAAACCTTACCAATTCAATGCAAAAGGGGCTGGCCGAACACAGGAAAAAGCCTGGTAAAACGGATATAAAAGGGGCTGTGTTTGGATTGAGGGTCTCTTGGCTTGACCTCTCCACCTTTGACTTGACCTCCTGCAGCCTGTGACTGTAAGTACCCTGCAGCAGCTTGCGAAACTCCCTTGACCTTGATAGTGGTTGAGGCTTTGGGGAAGGGGACTTGATTTGTGTTCTGTGTCATTGCTAAAACTGTGTAACAATAAGATTTTTCGTTGTGTCCGTTATAGTACTTTCTGAATAGACTTAGTTTGTGTTAGAGTTTAAGATTTTATTATAATTTCTTCTGTTTGATGATTTTGATCTGGGTTTTGCAATAAACCTTGATTTGCTGATAATTGGAGTCGTTTAAATTCTTCAATCTCTCACCAGCGATCTCTGACCAAGTCATTGTTAAAATATTCCTCACCTTAATTCCGGGTACAAGAATCTAGGGTCATCTTGAGCGATTCACTCAGGACAGGCTGCTGGTTAGGTAATAAACAGCAGTGTCCTATTCTCTCTCTTGGGAAAGCTACTCCAGCGAAGTAGGAACCGGGTGGGTGTTGCACCACCGGCAAGAGAGAGAATCACCTGGGCATTGGTAGGGGTCTGGATATCTGTGTGATATAAGCCTCAGGCTTCCGGTTAGGGATAAACGGCAGGCTTGATTCAGTGCTCTCTTCCGTGGAGGTGTCCCAGTGCGGCATCCCCTGGCCTCTGAAGTTTCAGTGCCAGCTGGAGAGAGACACACACAGATACTCAAACCCCAGATATCGGCCCAGTAGTGGAGTAGCAGAGATGGCACCCTCTACAGGAGTGACAGTGTGAGCAGTTTGTCCGGCTCGGTAACTGAGAGAGAACAGCAAGATACTAACGGAGTGACAGTGGAGGGAGCAGTTTGGCCGGCTGGTTAAATTAGAGACAACAGCAAGTACATGGATAGAGTGACAGTGGAGAGGGCAGTAGGGGCCGGCTGGTTAACTGAGAGACAACAGCATGGACAGTGAAAGATTGTCAGTGGGAGCAGTCTGGGCCGGATGCGCAACTGAGAGACAACAGCAAGGACACTGACAGAGTGACAGTGGGAGCAGTCTGGGCCGTCTGGGTAACTGACAGACAAAAACAAGGTCACTGACAGAGTGACTGTGGGAGTAGTCTGGGCCGGCTGGGTAACTGGGGGACAACAGCAAGTACACTGTCAGAGTGACAGTGGGAGCAGTCTGGGCCGACTGGGTAACTGAGAGACAACAGCCAGTAAAGTGACAGAGTGACAGTGGGAGCAGTCTGGGCCGGCTGGGTAACTGTAGAAGCCAGGTATTTCGAATACAACTAGTATAGGTAAAAGATAGCTGTTTAAGCATAAATGTTGAGCCCCAGTTTTAAATACCCATTTATTAAGCATAATTCTCTTTTACTGAAGTCCATTGTTCTGGCAAATGCATATTTTCAAAGACAGTGTGACATTAAAACAGCACAGTTGCAAGATAATTTGACACTGCTTGTGCTAATTGTCAAGGCCAAGGGCTGAATACACAGCAACATGAAGGCACCATTGTTCACAATGCAGATAACAGCTGGGTCAGAAAAGCTGATGTTGCACATTGAAGATGGACGGCTTGCCATCAAATCAAATGTGTTTGAATCTAACCCAAACCAATTAGGATTATATTGGGGTGTGATTAGATGACTTAAGACAGATATGAAAGTGTATAACTGAAAAGTTTCCGCCCACCATTTTAGTGTATTGTCTGTGGTGTATTGTCTTTGGGGGTGTGTTGTGCGAAGATGTCTTTGTGTTGTCTTTCTGTTAGTTTAGTCAGTTTTGTCCTTTATAGTCTCCATTTTAAAGATGTCTTTTGGGGGTTCTGTCAGTCTACCAGTCTGTGTCAGTGATGTTAGTCCACTTTTGACTTTGAGTTTGAGTTTAGCTGAAGATTAGCTTTCTCTCTCTCTTCATGTTTCATTGCCAGACTTTGACAACAAACAAACAAAGAACAAAGAAATGTACAGCACAGGAACAGGCCCTTCGGCCCTCCAAGCCCGTACCGACCATACTGCCCGTCTAAACTACAATCTTCTACACTTCCTGGGTCCGTATCCTTCTATTCCCATCCTATTCATATATTTGTCAAGATGCCCCTTGAATGTCCCTATCGTCCCTGCTTCCACTACCTCCTCTGGTAGTGAGTTCCAGGCGCCCACTACCCTCTGCGTAAAAAACTTGCCTCGTACATCTACCCTAAACTTTGCCCCTCTCACCTTAAACCTATGCCCCCTAGTAATTGACCCCTCTACCCTGGGGAAAAGCCTCTGACTATCCACTCTGTCTATGCCCCTCATAATTTTGTATACCTCTATCAGGTCGCCCCTCAACCTCCTTCGTTCCAGTGAGAACAAACCGAGTTTATTCAATCGCTCCTCATAGCTTATGCCCTCCATACCAGGCAACATTCTGGTAAATCTCTTCTGCACCCTCTCTAAAGCCTCCACATCCTTCTGGTAGTGTGGCGACCAGAATTGAACACTATACTCCAAGTATGGCCTAACTAAGGTTCTTTTAAAAGTTACTTTCGAGCTGTCTGCCTAAGCAAAGAAAGATAATGTCTGTAATTCTCTGAAAGATTCGAATTGTCTCGAATTGCCTTTTAAATGACTTTCAAAATGTAATCAAGCAACTACAAATGAAACAATTCTTTTTGGCACCTGAGGAGTTTATACTGCAAATTTCTGCTGAGTTCCAGTATTCGCAAAGTGCTACTGATAACCGAATAGCAGAGATAATATAAATTCCTTCAACTTTACACAGTCGAATAATACAAGGAATCGAACAACTTAACACAGTCTACAAATATTACAAATCTTACAACTTGTCGTATTGCGCCAGGACTTGATTCATCAACTAAGCTTCCCCCAAACTTGGCGTAGTTCGACAGGTTAAGATCACATAAATTATAGATTCCTATTGTAACTGTGAGACAACAGCCAGGACACTGACAGAGTGACAGTGGGAACAGTCTGGGCCGGCTGGGTAACTGAGAGACAACAGCAAGGACACTGACAGAGTGACAGTGGGAGCAGTCTGGGCCGGCTGGGTAACTGAGAGACAACAGCAAGGGCAGTGACAGAGTGACAGTGGGAGCAGACTTGGCCGGCTGGATAACTGAGAGACAACAGCAAGGACAGTGACAGAGTGACAGTGGGAACAGTCTGGACCGGCTGGGTAACTGAGAGACAACAGCAAGGACAGTGACAGAGTGACAGTGGGAACAGTCTGGGCCGGCTGGGTAACTGGGGGACAACAGCCAGGACAGTGACAGAGTGAAAGTGGGAGCAGTCTGGCCTGGCTGGGTAACTGAGAGACAACAGCAAGGACACTGACAGAGTGACAGTGGGAGCAGTCTGGGCCGGCTGGGTAACTGGGGGACAACAGCAAGTACACTGACAGAGTGACAGTGGGAGCAGTCTAGGCCGACTGGGTAACTGAGAGACAACAGCAAGGACACTGACAGAGTGACAGTGGTGAGAACAGTCTGGGCCGGCTGGGTAACTGAGAGACAACAGCAAGGACACTGACAGAGTGACAGTGGGAGCAGTCTGGGCCGGCTGGGTAACTGAGAGACAACAGCAAGGACACTGACAGAGTGACAGTGGGAGCAGTCTGGGCCGGCTGGGTAACTGAGAGACAACAGCAAGGTCACTGACAGAGTGACAGTAGGAGCAGTCAGGGCAGTCTGGGTAACTGACAGACAACAGCAAGGACACTGACAGAGTGACAGTGGGAGCAGTCTGGGCCGGCTGGGTAACTGGGGGACAACAGCAAGGACACTTACAGAGTGACAGTGGGAGCAGTCTGGGCCGGCTGGGTAACTGAGAGACAACAGCAAGGACGCTGGCAGGTGTGTGGTGTGCTGGTTGCCTGATAGGGCTGTGGTACATTGTATATTGTCATTGGTTTGCGGTGTGCTGGGTGCCTGATAGGGCTGTGGTACATTGTGCACTGTCAGTGGTGTGCGGTGTGCTGGGTGCCTGATGGGGGTGTGGTACATTGTGTACTGTCAGTGGTGTGCGGTGAGCTGGGTGTCTGATGGGGGTGTGGTACATTGTGTACTGTCAGTGGTGTGCGGTGAGCTGGGTGTCTGATGGGGGTGAGATACATTGTGTACTGTCAGTGGTGTGCGGTGAGCTGGGTGTCTGATGGGGGTGAGATACATTGTGTACTGTCAGTGGTGTGCGGTGAGCTGGGTGTCTGATGGGGGTGTGGTACATTGTGTACTGTCAGTGGTGTGTGGTGTGCTGGGTGTCTGATGGGGATGTGGTACATTGTGTACTGTCAGTGGTGTGCGGTGAGCTGGGTGTCTGATGGGGGTGAGATACATTGTGTACTGTCGGTGGTGTGCGGTGAGCTGGGTGTCTGATGGGGGTGAGATACATTGTGTACTGTCAGTGGTGTGCGGTGTGCTGGGTGTCTGATGGGGGTGTGGTACATTGTATACTGTCAGTGGTGTGCGGTCTGCTGGGTGTCTGGTGGGGGTGTGGTACATTGTGTACTGTCAGTGGTGTGCGGTGTGCTGGTTGTCTGATGGGGCTGTGGTACATTGTATACTGTCAGTGGTGTGCGGTCTGCTGGGTGTCTGGTGGGGGTGTGGTACATTGTGTACTGTCAGTGGTGTGTGGTGTGCTGGGTGCCTGATGGGGGTGTTGTACATTGTGTACTGTCAGTGGTGTGCGGTGTGCTGGGTGTCTGATGGGGCTGTGGTACATTGTGTACTGTCAGTGGTGTGTGGTGTCCTGGGTGTATGATGGGGGTGTGGTAAATTGTGCACTGTCAGTGGTGTGCGGTGAGCTGGGTGCCTGATGGGGCTGTGGTACATTGTGTACTGTCTGTGGTGTGTGGTGTGCTGGGTGTATGATGGGGGTGTGGTACATTGTGTACTGTCAGTGGTGTGCGGTGTGCTGGGTGCCTGAAGGGGCTGTGGTACATTGTGTACTGTCAGTGGTGTGCGGTGTGCTGGGTGTCTGATGGGGGTGTGGTACTTTGTGTACTGTCAGTGGTGTGCGGTGTGCTGGGTGCCTGATGGGGGTGTGGTACATTGTGTACCGTCAGTGATGTGCGGTGTGCTGGGTGTCTGATGGGGGTGTGGTACATTGTGTACTGTCAGTGGTGTGCGGTATGCTGGGTGTCTGATGGGGCTGCGGTAAATTGTGTACCGTCAGTGTTGTGCGGAGTGCTGGGTGACTGATGGGGGTGTGGTACATTGTGTACTGTCAGTGGTGTGTGGTGTGCTGGGTGTCTGATGGGGCGTGGTGCATTGTGTACTGTCAGTGGTGTGCGGTGTGCTGGGTGTCTGATGGGGGTGTGGTACAATGTGTACTGTCAGTGGTGTGCGGTGAGCTGAGTGTCTGATGGGGGCTGTGGTACATTGTGTACTGTCAGTGGTGTGTGGCGTGCTGTGTGCCTGATGGGGCTGTGGTACATTGTGTACTGTCAGTGGTGTGCGGGGAGCTGGGTGTCTGATGGGGGTGTGGTACAATGTGTACTGTCAGTGGTGTGCGGTGTGCTGGGTGTCTGATGGGGGTGTGGTACATTGTGTACTGTCAGTGGTGTGTGGTGTGCTCGGTGCCTGATGGGGGTGTGGTACATTGTGTACTGGCAGTGGTGTGTGGTGTGCTGGGTGTCTGATGGGGCTGTGGTACATTGTGTACTGTCAGTGGTGTGCGGTGTGCTGGGTGTCTGATGGCGCTGTGGTACATTGTGTACTGGCAGTGGTGTGCGGTGTGCTGGTTGTCTGATGGGGTGTGTGGTACATTGTGTACTGGCAGTGGTGTGTGGTGTGCTGGGTGCCTGATGTGTCTGTGGTACATTGTGTACTGTCAGTGGTGTGCGGTGAGCTGGGTGTCTGATGGGGGTGAGATACATTGTGAACTGTCGGTGGTGTGTGGTGTGCTGGGTGCCTGATGTGTCTGTGGTACATTGTGTACTGTCAGTGGTGTGCGGTGAGCTGGGTGTCTGATGGGGGTGAGATATATTGTGTACTGTCAGTGGTGTGCGGTGTGCTGGGTGTCTCATGGGGGTGTGGTACATTGTGTAATGTCAGTGGTGTGTGGTGTGCTGGGTGCCTGATGGGGGTGTGGTACATTGTGTACTGTCAGTGGTGTGTGGTGTGCTGGGTGTCTGATGGGGATCTGGTACATTGTGTACTGTCAGTCGTGTGCAGTGTGCTGGGTGTCTGATGAGGCTGTGGTACATTGTGTACTGTCAGTGGTGTGTGGTGTGCTGGGTGCCTGATAGGGGTGTTGTACATTGTGTATTGTCAGTGGTGTGCGGTGTGCTGGGTGCCTGATGGGGGTGTCGTCCATTGTGTACTGTCAGTGGTGTCCAGTGTGATGGGTGTCTGATGGAGCTGTGGTACATTGTGTATTGTCAGTGGTGTGCGGTGTGCTGGCTGCCTGATGGGGGTGTGGTACATTGTGTACTGTCAGTGGTGTGCGGTGTGCTGGGTGTTTGATGGGGGTGTGGTACATTGTGTACTGTCAGTGCTGTGCGGTGTGCTGGGTGTCTGATGCGGGTGTGGTACATTGTGTACTGTCAGTGGTGTGCGGTGTGCTGGTTGTCTGATGGGGGTGTGGTACATTGTGTACTGTCAGTCGTGTGCGGTGTGCTGGGTGTCTGATGGGGCTGTGGTACATTGTGTACTGTCAGTGGTGTGCGGTGTGCTGGGTGTCTGATGGGGATGTGATACATTGTGTACTGTCAGTCGTGTGCGGTGTGCTGGGTGTCTGATGGGGCTGTGGTACATTGTGTACTGTCAGTGGTGTGTGCTGTGCTGGGTGTCTGATGGGGGTGTGGTACATTGTGTACTGTCAGTGCTGTGCAGTGTTCTGGGTGCCTGATGGGGGTGTGGTACATTGTGTACTGTCAGTGGTGTGCAGTGTGCTGGGTGTCTGATGAAGGTGTGGTACATTGTGTATTGTCAGTGCTGTGCGGTGTGCTGGGTGCCTGATGGGGGTGTCGTCCATTGTGTACTGTCAGTGGTGTGCGGTGTGCTGGGTGTCTGATGGGGGTGTGGTACATTGTGTACTGTCAGTGGTGTGCGGTGTGCTGGGTGTCTGATGAAGGTGTGGTACATTGTGTACTTTCAGTGCTGTGTGGTGTGCTGGGTGTCTGATGGGGGTGTGGTACATTGTGTACAGTCAGTGGTGTGTGGTGTGCTGGGTGCCTGATGGGGGTGTGGTACATTGTGTACTGTCAGTGGTGTGCGGTGTGCTGGGTGTCTGATGGGGCTGTGGTAGATTGTGTACTGTCAGTGGTGTGTGGTGTGCTCGGTTCCTGATGGGGGTGTGGTACATTGTGTAATGTCAGTGGTGTGCGTTGTGCTGGGTGTCTGATGGGGGTGTGGTATATTGTGTACTGTCAGTGGTGTGCGGTGTGCTGGGTGACTGATGAGGGTGTGGTACATTGTGTACTGTCAGTGGTGTGCGGTGTGCTGGGTGTCTGATGGGGCTGTCGTAGATTGTGTACTGTCAGTGGTGTGCGGTGTGCTGGGTTACTGATGAGGGTGTGGTACATTGTGTACTGTCAGTGGTGTCCAGTGTGATGGGTGTCTGATGGAGCTGTGGTACATTGTGTATTGTCAGTGGTGTGCGGTGTGCTGGCTGCCTGATGGGGGTGTGGTACATTGTGTACTGTAAGTGGTGTGCGGTGTGCTGGGTGTTTGATGGGGGTGTGGTACATTGTGTACTGTCAGTGGTGTGCGGTGTGCTGGGTGTCTGATGCGGGTGTGGTACATTGTGTACTGTCAGTGGTGTGCGGTGTGCTGGGTGTCTGATGGGGATCTGATACATTGTGTACTCTCAGTCGTGTGCGGTGTGCTGGGTATCTGATGAGGCTGTGGTACATTGTGTACTGTCAGTGGTGTGCAGTGTGCTGGGTGCCTGATGGGGGTGTGGTACATTGTGTACTGTCAGTGGTGTGCGGTGTGCTGGGTGTCTGATGAAGGTGTGGTACATTTTGTATTGTCAGTGGTGTGCGGTGTGCTGGGTGCCTGATGGGGGTGTCGTCCATTGTGTACTGTCAGTGGTGTGCGGTGTGCTGGGTGTCTGATGGGGGTGTGGTACATTGTGTACTGTCAGTGGTGTGCGGTGTGCTGGGTGTCTGATGAAGGTGTGGTACATTGTGTACTTTCAGTGCTGTGTGGTGTGCTGGGTGTCAAATTGGAGTGTGGTACATTGTGTACTGTTAGTGGTGTGCGGTGTGCTGGGTGTCCGATGGTGGTGTGGTACATTGTGTGCTGTCAGTGGTGTGAAGTGTGCTGGGTGTCTGATGGGGGTGTGGTACATTGTGTACTGTCAGTGGTGTGCGGTGTGCTGGGTGTCTGATGGTGGTGTGGTACATTGTGTACTGTCAGTGGTGTGTGTTGAGCTGGGTGCCTGATGGGGTTGAGGTTCATTGTGTACTGTCAGTGGTGTGAGGTGTGCTGGGTGTCTGATGGTTGTGTGGTACATTGTGTACTGTCAGTGCTGTGCGGTGTGCTGGGTGTCTGATGTGGGTGTGGTACATTGTGTACTGTCAGTGGTGTGCGGTGTGCTGGGTGTCTGATGGTGGTGTGGTACATTGTGTACTGTCAGTGGTGTGTGTTGAGCTGGGTACCTGATGGGGGTGTGGTACATTGTGTACTGTCAGTGGTGTGTGGTGTGCTTGGTGCCTGATGGGGCTGTGGTACATTGTGTACTGTCAGTGGTGTGCGGTGTGCTGGGTGTCTGATCGGGCTGTGGTACATTGTGTACTGTCAGTGGTGTGTGGTGTGCTGGGTGTGATGGGGGTTTGTGTACATTGTGTACTGTCGGTGGTGTGCGGTGTGCTGGGTGTCTGATGGGGGTGTGGTTCATTGTGCAATGTCAGTGGTGTGCGTTGTGCTGGGTGTCTGATGGAGATGTGGTATATTGTGTACTGTCAGTGGTGTGCGGTGTGCTGGGTGACTGATGAGGGTGTGGTACATTGTGTACTGTCAGTGGTGTGCGGTGTGCTGGGTGTCTGATGGGGCTGTCGTAGATTGTGTACTGTCAGTGGTGTGCGGTGTGCTGGGTTACTGATGAGGGTGTGGTACATTGTGTACTGTCAGTGGTGTCCAGTGTGATGGGTGTCTGATGGAGCTGTGGTACATTGTGTACTGTCAGTGGTGTGCGGTGTGCTGGGTGTTTGATGGGGGTGTGGTACATTGTGTACTGTCAGTGGTGTGCGGTGTGCTGGCTGCCTGATGGGGGTGTGGTACATTGTGTACTGTCAGTGGTGTGTGGTGTGCTGGGTGTCTGATGGGGCTGTGGTACATTGTGTACTGTCAGTGGTGTGCGGTGTGCTGGGTGTCTGATGGGGGTGTGGTACATTGTGTACTGTCAGTGGTGTGCGCTGTGCCGGGTGCCTGATGGGTGTGTGGTACATTGTGTACTGTCAGTGGTGTGCGGTGTGCTGGCTGCCTGATGGGGGTGTGGTACATTGTGTACTGTCAGTGGGGTGCAGTGTGCTGGGTGTTTGATGGGGGTGTGGTACATTGTGTACAGTCAGTGGTGTGCGGTGTGCTGGGTGTCTGATGGGGGTGTGGTACATTGTGTACTGTCAGTGGTGTGCGGTGTGCTGGGTGTCTTATGGGGGTGTGGTACATTGTGTACTCTCAGTGGTGTGCGGTGTGCTGGGTGTCTGATGGGGGTGTGGTACATTGTGTACTGTCAGTGGTGTGCGCTGTGCCGGGTGCCTGATGGGTGTGTGGTACATTGTGTACTGTCAGTGGTGTGCGATGTGCTGGTTGCCTGATGGGGGTGTGGTACATTGTGTACTGTCAGTGGGGTGCAGTGTGCTGGGTGTTTGATGGGGGTGTGGTACATTGTGTACTGTCAGTGGTGTGCGGTGTGCTGGGTGTCTGATGGGGGTGCGGTACATTGTGTACTGTCAGTGGTGTGCGGTGTGCTGGGTGTCTGAAGGGGTGTGGTACATTGTGTACTGTCAGTGGTGTGCGGTGTGCTGGGTGTTTGATGGGGGTGTGGTACATTGTGTACTGTCAGTGGTGTGCGGTGTGCTGGGTGTCTGATGCGGGTGTGGTACATTGTGTACTGTCAGTGGTGTGCGGTGTGCTGGGTGTCTGATGGGGATCTGATACATTGTGTACTGTCAGTCGTGTGCGGTGTGCTGGGTATCTGATGAGGCTGTGGTACATTGTGTACTGTCAGTGGTGTGCGTGTGCTGGGTGTCTGATGGGGATCTGATACATTGTGTACTGTCAGTCGTGTGCGGTGTGCTGGGTATCTGATGAGGCTGTGGTACATTGTGTACTGTCAGTGGTGTGCGATGTGCTGGGTGTCTGATGCGGGTGTGGTACATTGTGTACAGTCAGTGGTGTGTGGTGTGCTGGGTGTCTGATGGGGATCTGATACATTGTGTACTGTCAGTCGTGTGCGGTGTGCTGGGTATCTGATGAGGCTGTGGTACATTGTGTACTGTCAGTGGTGTGTGGTGTGCTGGGTGTCTGATGGGGGTGTGGTACATTGTGTACTGTCAGTGGTATGCGGTGTGCTGGGTGTCTGATGAAGGTGTGGTACATTGTGTATTGTCAGTGGTGTGCGGTGTGCTGGGTGCCTGATGGGGGTGTCGTCCATTGTGTACTGTCAGTGGTGTGCGGTGTGCTGGGTGTCTGATGGGGCTGTGGTACATTGTGTACTGTCAGTGGTGTGTGGTGTGCTGGGTGTCTGATGGGGGTGTGGTACATTGTGTACTTTCAGTGGTGTGCGGTGTGCTGGGTGTCTGATGAAGGTGTGGTACATTGTGTATTGTCAGTGGTGTGCGGTGTGCTGGGTTCCTGATGGGGGTGTCGTCCATTGTGTACTGTCAGTGGTGTGCGGTGTGCTGGGTGTCTGATGGGGGTGTGGTACATTGTGTACTGCCAGTGGTGTGTGGTGTGCTGGGTGTCTGATGGGTGTGTGGTAAATTGTGTACTGTCAGTGGTGTGCGGTGAGCTGGGTGACTGATGGGGGTGTGGTACATTGTGTACTGTCAGTGGTGTGCGGTGTGCTGGGGTCTAATGGGGGTGTGGTACATTGTGTACTGTCAGTGGTGTGTGGCGTGCTGGGTGCCTGATGGGGGTGTGGTACATTGTGTACTGTCAGTGGTGTGCGGTGTGCTGGGTGTCTGATGGGGCTGTGATACATTGTGTACTGTCAGTGGTGTGCGATGTGCTGGGTGTCTGATGGGGGTGTGGTACATTGTGTACTGTCAGTGGTGTGTGGTGTGCTGGGTGTCTGATGGAGGTGTGGTACATTGTGTACTGTCAGTGGTGTGCGATGAGCTGGGTTCCTGATGGGGCTGTGGTACATTGTGTACTGTCAGTGGTGTGAAGTGTGCTGGGTGTCTGATGGAGGTGTGGTACATTGTGTACTGTCAGTGGTGTGTGTTGAGCTGGGTGCCTGATGGGGTTGTGGTTCATTGTGTACTGTCAGTGGTGTGCGGTGTGCTGGGTGTCTGATGGTTGTGTGGTACATTGTGTACTGTCAGTGCTGTGCGGTGTGCTGGGTGTCTGATGTGGGTGCGGTACATTGTGTACTGTCAGTGGTGTGCGGTGTGCTGGGTGTCTGATGGTGGTGTGGTACATTGTGTACTGTCAGTGGTGTGTGTTGAGCTGGGTACCTGATGGGGGTGTGGTACATTGTATACTGTCAGTGGTGTGTGGTGTGCTTGGTGCCTGATGGGGCTGTGGTACATTGTGTACTGTCAGTGGTGTGCGGTGTGCTGGGTGTCTGATGGGGCTGTGGTACATTGTGTACTGTCAGTGGTGTGTGGTGTGCTGGGTGTCTGATGGGGGTGTGTGTACATTGTGTACTGTCGGTGGTGTGCGGTGTGCTGGGTGTCTGATGGGGGTGTGGTACATTGTGTACTGTCAGTGGTGTGCGGTGTGCTGGGTGTCTGATGGGGGTGTGGTACATTGTGTACTGTCAGTGGTGTGTGGTGTGCTGGGTGTCTGATGGGGGTGTGGTTCATTGTGTACTGTCAGTGGTGTGCGGTGTGCTGGGTGTCTGATGAGACAGTGGTAAATTGTGTTCCGTCAGTGGTGTGCGGTGTGCTGGGTGCCTGATGGAGCTTTGGTACATTGTGTACTGTCAGTGTTGTACGGTGTGCTGGGTTTCTGATGGGGCTGTGGTACATTGTGCACTGTCAGTGGTGTGCGGGGAGCTGTGTGTCTGATGGGGGTGTGGTACATTGTGTAATGTCAGTGGTTTGTGGTGTGCTGGGTGTCTGATGGGGGTGTGGTACATTGTGTACTGTCAGTGGTGTGCGGTGTGCTGGATTTCTGATGGGGGTGTGGTTCATTGTGTACAGTCAGTGGTGTGCGGTTTGATGGGTGTCTGATGGGGGTGTGGTACATTGTGTACTGTCAGTGGTGTGCGGTGTGCTGGGTGTCTGATGGGCGTGTGGTACATTGTGTACTGTCAGTGGTGTGCGGTGTGCTGGATTTCTGATGGGGGTGTGGTACATTGTGTACTGTCAGTGATGTGTGGTGTGCTGGGTGTCTGATGGGGGTGTCGTACATTGTGTACTGTCAGTGGTGTGCTGGGTGCCTGATGGGGCTGTGGTACATTGTGTACTGTCAGTGGTGTGCTGTGTGCTGGGTGTCTGATGGGGGTGTGGTACATTGCGTACTGTCAGTGGTGTGCGGTGTGCTGGGTGTCTGATGGGGGTGTGGTACATTGTGTACTGTCAGTGGTGTGCGGTGAGCTGGGTGCCTGATGGAGGTGTGGTACATTGTGTACTGTCAGTGGTGTACGGTGTGCTGGATGTCAGATCGGGGTGTGGTACATTGTGTGCTGTCAGTGGTGTGCGGTGAGCTGGGTTCCTGATGGGGCTGTGGTACATTGTGTACTGTCAGTGGTGTGCGGTGTGCTGGGTGTCTGATGGGGGTGTGGTACATTCTGTACTATCAGTGGTTTACGGTGTGCTGGGTGTCTGTTGGGGATGTGGTAAATTGTGTGCTGTCAGTGGTGTGCGGTGAGCTGTGTTCCTGATGGGGCTGTGGTACATTGTGTACTGTCAGTGGTGTGCGGTGTGCTGGGTGTCTGATGGGGGTGAGGTACATTGTGTACTGTCAGTGGTGTGCGGTGTGCTGGGTGTCTGATGGGGCTGTGGTACATTGTGTACTGTCAGTGGTGTGTTGTGTGCTTGGTGTCTGATGGGGGTGTGTGTACATTGTGTACTGTCAGTGGTGTGCGGTGTGCTGGGTGTCTGATGAGGCTGTGGTACATTGTGTATTGTCAGTGGTGTGCGGTGTGATGGGTGTCTGATGGGGGTGTGGCACATTGTGTACTGTCAGTGGTGTGCGGTGTGCTGGGTGTCTGATGAAGGTGTGGTACATTGTGTACTTTCAGTGCTGTGTGGTGTGCTGGGTGTCAAATGGGTGTGTGGTACATTGTGTACTGTCAGTGGTGGGCGGTGTGCTGGGTGTCTGAAGGTGGTGTTGTACATTGTGTGTTGTCAGTGGTGTGCGGTGAGCTGGGTTCCTGATGGGGCTGTGGTACATTGTGTACTGTCAGTGGTGTGAAGTGTGCTGGGTGTCTGATGGGGGTGTGGTACATTGTGTGCTGTCAGTGGTGTGCGGTGAGCTGTGTTCCTGATGGGGCTGTGGTACATTGTGTACTATCAGTGGTGTGCGGTGTGCTGGGTGTCTGATGGGGATGTGGTACATTGTGTACTGTCAGCGGTGTGCGGTGTGCTGGGTGTCTGATGGGGCTGTGGTACATTGTGTACTGTCAGTGGTGTGCGGTGTGCTGGGTGTCTGATGGTGGTGTGGTACATTGTGTACTGTCAGTGCTGTGTGTTGAGTTGGGTGCATGATGGGGGTGTGGTACATTGTGTACTGTCAGTGGTGTGCGGTCTGCTGGGTGTCTGATGTGGGTGTGCTACACGGTGTACAGTCAGTGCTGTGCGGTGTGCTGGGTGTTTGATGGGGGTGTGGTATATTGTGTACTGTCAGTGGTGTGCGGTGTGCTGGGTGTCTGATGGGGATGTGGTACATTGTGTACTGTCAGTGGTGTGAAGTGTGCTGGGTGTCTGATGGAGGTGTGGTACATTGTGTACTGTCAGTGGTGTGCGGTGTGCTGGGTGTCTGATGGGGTTGTGGTTCATTGTGTACTGTCAGTGGTGTGCGGTGTGCTGGGTGTCTGATGGTTGTGTGGTACATTGTGTACTGTCAGTGCTGTGCGGTGTGCTGGGTGTCTGATGTGGGTGTGGTACATTGTGTACTGTCAGTGGTGTGCGGTGTGCTGGGTGTCTGATGGTGGTGTGGTACATTGTGTACTGTCAGTGGTGTGTGTTGAGCTGGGTACCTGATGGGGGTGTGGTACATTGTATACTGTCAGTGGTGTGTGGTGTGCTTGGTGCCTGATGGGGCTGTGGTACATTGTGTACTGTCAGTGGTGTGCGGTGTGCTGGGTGTCTGATGGGGCTGTGGTACATTGTGTACTGTCAGTGGTGTGTGGTGTGCTGAGTGTCTGATGGGGGTGTGTGTACATTGTGTACTGTCGGTGGTGTGCGGTGTGCTGGGTGTCTGATGGGGGTGTGGTACATTGTGTACTGTCAGTGGTGTGCGGTGTGCTGGGTGTCTGATGGGGGTGTGGTACATTGTGTACTGTCAGTGGTGTGTGGTGTGCTGGGTGTCTGATGGGGGTGTGATTCATTGTGTACTGTCAGTGGTGTGCGGTGTGCTGGGTGTCTGATGAGGCAGTGGTAAATTGTGTTCCGTCAGTGGTGTGCGGTGTGCTGGGTGTCTGATGGGGTGTGGTACATTGTGTACTGTCAGTGTTGTACGGTGTGCTGGGTTTCTGATGGGGCTGTGGTACATTGTGCACTGTCAGTGGTGTGCGGGGAGCTGTGTGTCTGATGGGGGTGTGGTACATTGTGTAATGTCAGTGGTTTGTGGTGTGCTGGGTGTCTGATGGGGGTGTGGTACATTGTGTACTGTCAGTGGTGTGCGGTGTGCTGGATTTCTGATGGGGGTGTGGTTCATTGTGTACAGTCAGTGGTGTGCGGTTTGATGGGTGTCTGATGGGGGTGTGGTACATTGTGTACTGTCAGTGGTGTGCGGTGTGCTGGGTGTCTGATGGGCGTGTGGTACATTGTGTACTGTCAGCGGTGCGGTGTGCTGGATTTCTGATGGGGGTGTGGTACATTGTGTACTGTCAGTGATGTGTGGTGTGCTGGGTGTCTGATGGGGGTGTCGTACATTGTGTACTGTCAGTGGTGTGCTGGGTGCCTGATGGGGCTGTGGTACATTGTGTACTGTCAGTGGTGTGCTGTGTGCTGGGTGTCTGATGGGGGTGTGGTACATTGCGTACTGTCAGTGGTGTGCGGTGTGCTGGGTGTCTGATGGGGGTGTGGTACATTGTGTACTGTCAGTGGTGTGCGGTGAGCTGGGTGCCTGATGGAGGTGTGGTACATTGTGTACTGTCAGTGGTGTACGGTGTGCTGGATGTCAGATCGGGGTGTGGTACATTGTGTGCTGTCAGTGGTGTGCGGTGAGCTGGGTTCCTGATGGGGCTGTGGTACATTGTGTACTGTCAGTGGTGTGCGGTGTGCTGGGTGTCTGATGGGGGTGTGGTACATTCTGTACTATCAGTGGTTTGCGGTGTGCTGGGTGTCTGTTGGGGATGTGGTAAATTGTGTGCTGTCAGTGGTGTGCGGTGAGCTGTGTTCCTGATGGGGCTGTGGTACATTGTGTACTGTCAGTGGTGTGCGGTGTGCTGGGTGTCTGATGGGGGTGAGGTACATTGTGTTCTGTCAGTGGTGTGCGGTGTGCTGGGTGTCTGATGGGGCTGTGGTACATTGTGTACTGTCAGTGGTGTGTTGTGTGCTGGGTGTCTGATGGGGGTGTGTGTACATTGTGTACTGTCAGTGGTGTGCGGTGTGCTGGGTGTCTGATGAGGCTGTGGTACATTGTGTATTGTCAGTGGTGTGCGGTGTGATGGGTGTCTGATGGGGGTGTGGCACATTGTGTACTGTCAGTGGTGTGCGGTGTGCTGGGTGTCTGATGAAGGTGTGGTACATTGTGTACTTTCAGTGCTGTGTGGTGTGCTGGGTGTCAAATGGGTGTGTGGTACATTGTGTACTGTCAGTGGTGGGCGGTGTGCTGGGTGTCTGAAGGTGGTGTGGTACATTGTGTGTTGTCAGTGGTGTGCGGTGAGCTGGGTTCCTGATGGGGCTGTGGTACATTGTGTACTGTCAGTGGTGTGAAGTGTGCTGGGTGTCTGATGGGGGTGTGGTACATTGTGTGCTGTCAGTGGTGTGCGGTGAGCTGTGTTCCTGATGGGGCTGTGGTACATTGTGTACTATCAGTGGTGTGCGGTGTGCTGGGTGTCTGATGGGGGTGTGGTACATTGTGTACTGTCAGCGGTGTGCGGTGTGCTGGGTGTCTGATGGGGCTGTGGTACATTGTGTACTGTCAGTGGTGTGCGGTCTGCTGGGTGTCTGATGGTGGTGTGGTACATTGTGTACTGTCAGTGCTGTGTGTTGAGTTGGGTGCATGATGGGGGTGTGGTACATTGTGTACTGTCAGTGGTGTGCGGTCTGCTGGGTGTCTGATGTGGGTGTGCTACACGGTGTACAGTCAGTGCTGTGCGGTGTGCTGGGTGTTTGATGGGGGTGTGGTATATTGTGTACTGTCAGTGGTGTGCGGTGTGCTGGGTGTCTGATGGGGATGTGGTACATTGTGTACTGTCAGTGGTGTGTGGTGTGCTGGGTGCCTGATGGGGCTGTGGTACATTGTGTACTGTCAGTGGTGTGCGGTGTGCTGGGTGTCTGATGGGGCTGTGGTACATTGTGTAATGTCAGGGGTGTGCGGTGAGCAAGGTGTCTGATGGGGGTGTGGTACATTGTGTACTGTCAGTGGTGTGCGGTGTGCTGGGTGTCTGATAGGGCTGTGGTGCATTGTGTCTGTCACTGGTGTGTGGTGAGCTGGTTGCCTGATGGGGCTGTGGTACATTGTGTACTGTCAGTGGTGTGCGGTGTGCTGGGCGTCTGATGGGGTTGTGGTTCATTGTGTACTGTCAGTGGTGTGTGTTGAGCTGGGTACCTGATGGGGGTGTGGTACATTGTGTACTGTCAGTGGTGTGTGGTGTGCTTGGTGCCTGATGGGGCTGTGGTACATTGTGTACTGTCAGTGGTGTGTGGTGTGCTGGGTGTCTGATGGGGCTGAGGTACATTGTGTACTGTCAGTGGTGTGTGGTGTGCTGGGTGTCTGATGGGGGTGTGGTACATTGTGTACTGTCAGTGGTGTGTGGTGTGCTGGGTGTCTGATGGGGGTGTGGTACGTTGTGTACTGTCAGTGGTGTGCGGTGTGCTGTGTGTCTGATGGGGGTGTGGTACATTGTGTACTGTCAGTGGTGTGCGGTGTGCTGGGTGCCTGATGGGGCTGTGGTGCATTGTGTCTGTCACTGGTGTGTGGTGAGCTGGTTGCCTGATGGGGCTGTGGTACATTGTGTACAGTCAGTGGTGTGCGGTGTGCTGGGTGTCTGATGGTGGTGTGGTTCATGGTGTACTGTCAGTGGTCTGCGGTGTGCTGGGTGTCTGATGAGGCAGTGGTAAATTGTGTACCGTCAGTGGTGTGCGGTGTGCTGTGTGTCTGATGGGGGTGTGGTACATTGTGTACTGTCAGTGGTGTGCGGTGAGCTGGGTGTCTGATGGGACTGAGGTACATTGTGTACTGTCAGTGGTGTGCGGTGTGCTGGGTGTCTGATGGGGCTGTGGTACATTGTGTACTGTCAGTGGTGTCCAGTGTGCTGGGTGCCTGATGTGGGTGTGGTCCATTGTGTAATGTCAGTGGTGTCCAGTGTGATGGGTGTCTGATGGGGGTGTGGTACATTGTGTACTGTCAGTGGTGTGTTGTGTGCTGGGTGTCTGATGGGGGTGCGGTACATTGTGTACTGTCAGTGATGTGCGGTGTGCTGGGTGTCTGATGTGGGTGTGGTGCATTGTGTACTGTCAGTGGTGTGCGGTGTGCTGGGTGTCTGATGGGGCTGTGGTACATTGTGTACTGTCAGTGGTGTGCGGTGTGCTGGGCGTCTGATGGGGTTGTGGGTCATTGTGTACTGTCAGTGGTGTGTGTTGAGCTGGGTAACTGATGGGGGTGTGGTACATTGTGTACTGTCAGTGGTGTGTGGTGTGCTTGGTGCCTGATGGGGCTGTGGTACATTGTGTACTGTCAGTGGTCTGCGGTGTGCTGGGTGTCTGATGAGGCAGTGGTAGATTGTGTACCGTCAGTGGTGTGCGGTGTGCTGTGTGTCTGATGGGGGTGTGGTACATTGTGTACTGTCAGTGTTGTGCGGTGTGCTGGGTGCCTGATGGGGCTGTGGTACATTGTGTACTGTCAGTGGTGTGCGGTGAGCTGGGTGTCTGATGGGACTGTGGTACATTGTGTACTGTCAGTGGTGTGCGGTGTGCTGGGTGTCTGATGGGCTGTGGTACATTGTGTACTGTCAGTGGTGCCCAGTGTGATGGGTGTCTGATGGGGGTGTGGTACATTGTGTACTTTTAGTGGTGTGCGGTGTGCTGGGTGCCTGATGGGGCTGTGGTACATTATGTAATGTCAGTGGTGTGCGGTGTGCTGGGTGTCTGATGGGGGTGTGGTACATTGTGTAATGTCAGTGGTGTCCAGTGTGATGGGTGTCTGATGGGGGTGTGGTACATTGTGTACTGTCAGTGGTGTGTTGTGTGCTGGGTGTCTGATGGGGGTGCGGTACATTGTGTATTGTCAGTGATGTGCGGTGTGCTGGGTGTCTGATGGGGGTGCGGTACATTGTGTACTGTCAGTGGTGCCCAGTGTGATGGGTGTCTGATGGGGGTGTGGTACATTGTGTACTTTTAGTGGTGTGCGGTGTGCTGGGTGCCTGATGGGGCTGTGGTACATTATGTAATGTCAGTGGTGTGTGGTGTGCTGGGTGTCTGATGGGGGTGTGGTACATTGTGCAATGTCAGTGGTGTCCAGTGTGATGGGTGTCTGATGGGGGTGTGGTACATTGTGTACTGTCAGTGGTGTGTTGTGTGCTGGGTGTCTGATGGGGGTGCGGTACATTGTGTATTGTCAGTGATGTGCGGTGTGCTGGGTGTCTGATGGGGCTGTGGTACATTGTGTAATGTCAGGGGTGTGCGGTGAGCAAGGTGTCTGATGGGGGTGTGGTACATTGTGTACTGTCAGTGGTGTGCGGTGTGCTGGGTGTCTGATAGGGCTGTGGTGCATTGTGTCTGTCACTGGTGTGTGGTGAGCTGGTTGCCTGATGGGGCTGTGGTACATTGTGTACTGTCAGTGGTGTGCGGTGTGCTGGGCGTCTGATGGGGTTGTGGTTCATTGTGTACTGTCAGTGGTGTGTGTTGAGCTGGGTACCTGATGGGGGTGTGGTACATTGTGTACTGTCAGTGGTGTGTGGTGTGCTTGGTGCCTGATGGGGCTGTGGTACATTGTGTACTGTCAGTGGTGTGTGGTGTGCTGGGTGTCTGATGGGGCTGAGGTACATTGTGTACTGTCAGTGGTGTGTGGTGTGCTGGGTGTCTGATGGGGGTGTGGTACATTGTGTACTGTCAGTGGTGTGTGGTGTGCTGGGTGTCTGATGGGGGTGTGGTACGTTGTGTACTGTCAGTGGTGTGCGGTGTGCTGGGTGTCTGATGGGGGTGTGGTACATTGTGTACTGTCAGTGGTGTGCGGTGTGCTGGGTGCCTGATGGGGCTGTGGTGCATTGTGTCTGTCACTGGTGTGTGGTGAGCTGGTTGCCGGATGGGGCTGTGGTACATTGTGTACAGTCAGTGGTGTGCGGTGTGCTGGGTGTCTGATGGTGGTGTGGTTCATGGTGTACTGTCAGTGGTCTGCGGTGTGCTGGGTGTCTGATGAGGCAGTGGTAAATTGTGTACCGTCAGTGGTGTGCGGTGTGCTGTGTGTCTGATGGGGGTGTGGTACATTGTGTACTGTCAGTGGTGTGCGGTGAGCTGGGTGTCTGATGGGACTGTGGTACATTGTGTACTGTCAGTGGTGTGCGGTGTGCTGGGTGTCTGATGGGGCTGTGGTACATTGTGTACTGTCAGTGGTGTCCAGTGTGCTGGGTGCCTGATGTGGGTGTGGTCCATTGTGTAATGTCAGTGGTGTCCAGTGTGATGGGTGTCTGATGGGGGTGTGGTACATTGTGTACTGTCAGTGGTGTGTTGTGTGCTGGGTGTCTGATGGGGGTGCGGTACATTGTGTACTGTCAGTGATGTGCGGTGTGCTGGGTGTCTGATGTGGGTGTGGTGCATTGTGTACTGTCAGTGGTGTGCGGTGTGCTGGGTGTCTGATAGGGCTGTGGTGCATTGTGTCTGTCACTGGTGTGTGGTGAGCTGGTTGCCTGATGGGGCTGTGGTACATTGTGTACTGTCAGTGGTGTGCGGTGTGCTGGGCGTCTGATGTGGTTGTGGTTCATTGTGTACTGTCAGTGGTGTGTGTTGAGCTGGGTAACTGATGGGGGTGTGGTACATTGTGTACTGTCAGTGGTGTGTGGTGTGCTTGGTGCCTGATGAGGCAGTGGTAGATTGTGTACCGTCAGTGGTGTGCGGTGTGCTGTATGTCTGATGGGGGTGTGGTACATTGTGTACTGTCAGTGATGTGCGGTGTGCTGGGTGCCTGATGGGGCTGTGGTACATTGTGTACTGTCAGTGGTGTGCGGTGAGCTGGGTGTCTGATGGGACTGTGGTACATTGTGTACTGTCAGTGGTGTGCGGTGTGCTGGGTGTCTGATGGGGCTGTGGTACATTGTGTACTGTCAGTGGTGCCCAGTGTGATGGGTGTCTGATGGGGGTGTGGTACATTGTGTACTTTTAGTGGTGTGCGGTGTGCTGGGTGCCTGATGGTGCTGTGGTACATTATGTAATGTCAGTGGTGTGTGGTGTGCTGGGTGTCTGATGGGGGTGTGGTATATTGTGTAATGTCAGTGGTGTCCAGTGTGATGGGTGTCTGATGGGGGTGTGGTACATTGTGTACTGTCAGTGGTGTGTTGTGTGCTGGGTGTCTGATGGGGGTGCGGTACATTGTGTATTGTCAGTGATGTGCGGTGTGCTGGGTGTCTGATGGGGGTGCGGTACATTGTGTACTGTCAGTGGTGCCCAGTGTGATGGGTGTCTGATGGGGGTGTGGTACATTGTGTACTTTTAGTGGTGTGCGGTGTGCTGGGTGCCTGATGGGGCTGTGGTACATTATGTAATGTCAGTGGTGTGTGGTGTGCTGGGTGTCTGATGGGGGTGTGGTACATTGTGCAATGTCAGTGGTGTCCAGTGTGATGGGTGTCTGATGGGGGTGTGGTACATTGTGTACTGTCAGTAGTGTGCGGTGTGCTGGGTGTCTGATAGGGCTGTGGTGCATTGTGTCTGTCACTGGTGTGTGGTGAGCTGGTTGCCTGATGGGGCTGTGGTACATTGTGTACTGTCAGTGGTGTGCGGTGTGCTGGGCGTCTGATGGGGTTGTGGTTCATTGTGTACTGTCAGTGGTGTGTGTTGAGCTGGGTACCTGATGGGGGTGTGGTACATTGTGTACTGTCAGTGGTGTGTGGTGTGCTTGGTGCCTGATGGGGCTGTGGTACATTGTGTACTGTCAGTGGTGTGTGGTGTGCTGGGTGTCTGATGGGGCTGAGGTACATTGTGTACTGTCAGTGGTGTGTGGTGTGCTGGGTGTCTGATGGGGGTGTGGTACATTGTGTACTGTCAGTGGTGTGTGGTGTGCTGGGTGTCTGATGGGGGTGTGGTACGTTGTGTACTGTCAGTGGTGTGCGGTGTGATGGGTGTCTGATGGGGGTGTGGTACATTGTGTACTGTCAGTGGTGTGCGGTGTGCTGGGTGCCTGATGGGGCTGTGGTGCATTGTGTCTGTCACTGGTGTGTGGTGAGCTGGTTGCCTGATGGGGCTGTGGTACATTGTGTACAGTCAGTGGTGTGCGGTGTGCTGGGTGTCTGATGGTGGTGTGGTTCATGGTGTACTGTCAGTGGTCTGCGGTGTGCTGGGTGTCTGATGAGGCAGTGGTAAATTGTGTAGCGTCAGTGGTGTGCGGTGTGCTGTGTGTCTGATGGGGGTGTGGTACATTGTGTACTGTCAGTGGTGTGCGGTGAGCTGGGTGTCTGATGGGACTGTGGTACATTGTGTACTGTCAGTGGTGTGCGGTGTGCTGGGTGTCTGATGGGGCTTTGGTACATTGTGTACTGTCAGTGGTGTCCAGTGTGCTGGGTGCCTGATGTGGGTGTGGTCCATTGTGTAATGTCAGTGGTGTCCAGTGTGATGGGTGTCTGATGTTGGTGTGGTACATTGTGTACTGTCAGTGGTGTGTTGTGTGCTGGGTGTCTGATGGGGGTGCGGTACATTGTGTACTGTCAGTGATGTGCGGTGTGCTGGGTGTCTGATGTGGGTGTGGTACATTGTGTACTGTCAGTGGTGTGTGGTGTGTTGGGTGTCTGATGGGGCTGTGGTACATTGTGTAATGTCAGGGGTGTGCGGTGAGCAAGGTGTCTGATGGGGGTTTGGTACATTGTGTACTGTCAGTGGTGTGCGGTGTGCTGGGTGTCTGATAGGGCTGTGGTGCATTGTGTCTGTCACTGGTGTGTGGTGAGCTGGTTGCCTGATGGGGCTGTGGTACATAGTGTACTGTCAGTGGTGTGCGGTGTGCTGGGCGTCTGATGGGGTTGTGGTTCATTGTGTACTGTCAGTGGTGTGTGTTGAGCTGGGTACCTGATGGGGGTGTGGTACATTGTGTACTGTCAGTGGTGTGTGGTGTGCTTGGTGCCTGATGGGGCTGTGGTACATTGTGTACTGTCAGTGGTGTGTGGTGTGCTGGGTGTCTGATGGGGCTGAGGTACATTGTGTACTGTCAGTGGTGTGTGGTGTGCTGGGTGTCTGATGGGGGTGTGGTACATTGTGTACTGTCAGTGGTGTGTGGTGTGCTGGGTGTCTGATGGGGGTGTGGTACGTTGTGTACTGTCAGTGGTGTGCGGTGTGCTGTGTGTCTGATGGGGGTGTGGTACATTGTGTACTGTCAGTGGTGTGCGGTGTGCTGGGTGCCTGATGGGGCTGTGGTGCATTGTGTCTGTCACTGGTGTGTGGTGAGCTGGTTGCCTGATGGGGCTGTGGTACATTCTGTACAGTCAGTGGTGTGCGGTGTGCTGGGTGTCTGATGGTGGTGTGGTTCATGGTGTACTGTCAGTGGTCTGCGGTGTGCTGGGTGTCTGATGAGGCAGTGGTAAATTGTGTACCGTCAGTGGTGTGCGGTGTGCTGTGTGTCTGATGGGGGTGTGGTACATTGTGTACTGTCAGTGGTGTGCGGTGAGCTGGGTGTCTGATGGGACTGTGGTACATTGTGTACTGTCAGTGGTGTGCGGTGTGCTGGGTGTCTGATGGGGCTGTGGTACATTGTGTACTGTCAGTGGTGTCCAGTGTGCTGGGTGCCTGATGTGGGTGTGGTCCATTGTGTAATGTCAGTGGTGTCCAGTGTGATGGGTGTCTGATGGGGGTGTGGTACATTGTGTACTGTCAGTGGTGTGTTGTGTGCTGGGTGTCTGATGGGGGTGCGGTACATTGTGTACTGTCAGTGATGTGCGGTGTGCTGGGTGTCTGATGTGGGTGTGGTGCATTGTGTACTGTCAGTGGTGTGCGGTGTGCTGGGTGTCTGATAGGGCTGTGGTGCATTGTGTCTGTCACTGGTGTGTGGTGAGCTGGTTGCCTGATGGGGCTCTGGTACATTGTGTACTGTCAGTGGTGTGCGGTGCGCTGGGCGTCTGATGGGGTTGTGGGTCATTGTGTACTGTCAGTGGTGTGTGTTGAGCTGGGTAACTGATGGGGGTGTGGTACATTGTGTACTGTCAGTGGTGTGTGGTGTGCTTGGTGCCTGATGGGGCTGTGGTACATTGTGTACTGTCAGTGGTCTGCGGTGTGCTGGGTGTCTGATGAGGCAGTGGTAGATTGTGTACCGTCAGTGATGTGCGGTGTGCTGTGTGACTGATGGGGGTGTGGTACATTGTGTACTGTCAGTGTTGTGCGGTGTGCTGGGTGCCTGATGGGGCTGTGGTACATTGTGTACTGTCAGTGGTGTGCGGTGAGCTGGGTGTCTGATGGGACTGTGGTACATTGTGTACTGTCAGTGGTGTGCGGTGTGCTGGGTGTCTGATGGGCTGTGGTACATTGTGTACTGTCAGTGGTGCCCAGTGTGATGGGTGTCTGATGGGGGTGTGGTACATTGTGTACTTTTAGTGGTGTGCGGTGTGCTGGGTGCCTGATGGGGCTGTGGTACATTATGTAATGTCAGTGGTGTGCGGTGTGCTGGGTGTCTGATGGGGGTGTGGTACATTGTGTAATGTAAGTTGTGTCCAGTGTGATGGGTGTCTGATGGGGGTGTGGTACATTGTGTACTGTCAGTGGTGTGTTGTGTGCTGGGTGTCTGATGGGGGTGCGGTACATTGTGTATTGTCAGTGATGTGCGGTGTGCTGGGTGTCAGATGGGGGTGCGGTACATTGTGTACTGTCAGTGGTGCCCAGTGTGATGGGTGTCTGATGGGGGTGTGGTACATTGTGTACTTTTAGTGGTGTGCGGTGTGCTGGGTGCCTGATGGGGCTGTGGTACATTATGTAATGTCAGTGGTGTGTGGTGTGCTGGGTGTCTGATGGGGGTGTGGTACATTGTGCAATGTCAGTGGTGTCCAGTGTGATGGGTGTCTGATGGGGGTGTGGTACATTGTATACTGTCAGTGGTGTGTTGTGTGCTGGGTGTCTGATGGGGGTGCGGTACATTGTGTATTGTCAGTGATGTGCGGTGTGCTGGGTGTCTGATGGGGCTGTGGTACATTGTGTAATGTCAGGGGTGTGCGGTGAGCAAGGTGTCTGATGGGGGTGTGGTACATTGTGTACTGTCAGTGGTGTGCGGTGTGCTGGGTGTCTGATAGGGCTGTGGTGCATTGTGTCTGTCACTGGTGTGTGGTGAGCTGGTTGCCTGATGGGGCAGTGGTACATTGTGTACTGTCAGTTGTGTGCGGTGTGCTGGGCGTCTGATGGGGTTGTGGTTCATTGTGTACTGTCAGTGGTGTGTGTTGAGCTGGGTACCTGATGGGGGTGTGGTACATTGTGTACTGTCAGTGGTGTGTGGTGTGCTTGGTGCCTGATGGGGCTGTGGTACATTGTGTACTGTCAGTGGTGTGTGGTGTGCTGGGTGTCTGATGGGGCTGAGGTACATTGTGTACTGTCAGTGGTGTGTGGTGTGCTGGGTGTCTGATGGGGGTGTGGTACATTGTGTACTGTCAGTGGTGTGTGGTGTGCTGGGTGTCTGATGGGGGTGTGGTACGTTGTGTACTGTCAGTGGTGTGCGGTGTGCTGGGTGTCTGATGGGGGTGTGGTACATTGTGTACTGTCAGTGGTGTGCGGTGTGCTGGGTGCCTGATGGGGCTGTGGTGCATTGTGTCTGTCACTGGTGTGTGGTGAGCTGGTTGCCGGATGGGGCTGTGGTACATTGTGTACAGTCAGTGGTGTGCGGTGTGCTGGGTGTCTGATGGTGGTGTGGTTCATGGTGTACTTTCAGTGGTCTGCGGTGTGCTGGGTGTCTGATGAGGCAGTGGTAAATTGTGTACCGTCAGTGGTGTGCGGTGTGCTGTGTGTCTGATGGGGGTGTGGTACATTGTGTACTGTCAGTGGTGTGCGGTGAGCTGGGTGTCTGATGGGACTGTGGTACATTGTGTACTGTCAGTGGTGTGCGGTGTGCTGGGTGTCTGATGGGGCTGTGGTACATTGTGTACTGTCAGTGGTGTCCAGTGTGCTGGGTGCCTGATGTGGGTGTGGTCCATTGTGTAATGTCAGTGGTGTCCAGTGTGATGGGTGTCTGATGGGGGTGTGGTACATTGTGTACTGTCAGTGGTGTGTTGTGTGCTGGGTGTCTGATGGGGGTGCGGTACATTGTGTACTGTCAGTGATGTGCGGTGTGCTGGGTGTCTGATGTGGGTGTGGTGCATTGTGTACTGTCAGTGGTGTGCGGTGTGCTGGGTGTCTGATAGGGCTGTGGTGCATTGTGTCTGTCACTGGTGTGTGGTGAGCTGGTTGCCTGATGGGGCTGTGGTACATTGTGTACTGTCAGTGGTGTGCGGTGTGCTGGGCGTCTGATGTGGTTGTGGTTCATTGTGTACTGTCAGTGGTGTGTGTTGAGCTGGGTAACTGATGGGGGTGTGGTACATTGTGTACTGTCAGTGGTGTGTGGTGTGCTTGGTGCCTGATGGGGCTGTGGTACATTGTGTACTGTCAGTGGTCTGCGGTGTGCTGGGTGTCTGATGAGGCAGTGGTAGATTGTGTACCGTCAGTGGTGTGCGGTGTGCTGGGTGCCTGATGGGGCTGTGGTACATTGTGTACTGTCAGTGGTGTGCGGTGAACTGGGTGTCTGATGGGACTGTGGTACATTGTGTACTGTCAGTGGTGTGCGGTGTGCTGGGTGTCTGATGGGGCTGTGGTACATTGTGTACTGTCAGTGGTGCCCAGTGTGATGGGTGTCTGATGGGGGTGTGGTACATTGTGTACTTTTAGTGGTGTGCGGTGTGCTGGGTGCCTGATGGGGCTGTGGTACATTATGTAATGTCAGTTCTGTGTGGTGTGCTGGGTGTCTGATGGGGGTGTGGTATATTGTGTAATGTCAGTGGTGTCCAGTGTGATGGGTGTCTGATGGGGGTGTGGTACATTGTGTACTGTCAGTGGTGTGTTGTGTGCTGGGTGTCTGATGGGGGTGCGGTACATTGTGTATTGTCAGTGATGTGCGGTGTGCAGGGTGTCTGATGGGGGTGCGGTACATTGTGTACTGTCAGTGGTGCCCAGTGTGATGGGTGTCTGATGGGGGTGTGGTACATTGTGTACTTTTAGTGGTGTGCGGTGTGCTGGGTGCCTGATGGGGCTGTGGTACATTATGTAATGTCAGTGGTGTGTGGTGTGCTGGGTGTCTGATGGGGGTGTGGTACATTGTGCAATGTCAGTGGTGTCCAGTGTGATGGGTGTCTGATGGGGGTGTGGTACATTGTGTACTGTCAGTGGTGTGCGGTGTGCTGGGTGTCTGATAGGGCTGTGGTGCATTGTGTCTGTCACTGGTGTGTGGTGAGCTGGTTGCCTGATGGGGCTGTGGTACATTGTGTACTGTCAGTGGTGTGCGGTGTGCTGGGCGTCTGATGGGGTTGTGGTTCATTGTGTACTGTCAGTGGTGTGTGTTGAGCTGGGTACCTGATGGGGGTGTGGTACATTGTGTACTGTCAGTGGTGTGTGGTGTGCTTGGTGCCTGATGGGGCTGTGGTACATTGTGTACTGTCAGTGGTGTGTGGTGTGCTGGGTGTCTGATGGGGCTGAGGTACATTGTGTACTGTCAGTGGTGTGTGGTGTGCTGGGTGTCTGATGGGGGTGTGGTACATTGTGTACTGTCAGTGGTGTGTGGTGTGCTGGGTGTCTGATGGGGGTGTGGTACGTTGTGTACTGTCAGTGGTGTGCGGTGTGCTGTGTGTCTGATGGGGGTGTGGTACATTGTGTACTGTCAGTGGTGTGCGGTGTGCTGGGTGCCTGATGGGGCTGTGGTGCATTGTGTCTGTCACTGGTGTGTGGTGAGCTGGTTGCCGGATGGGGCTGTGGTACATTGTGTACAGTCAGTGGTGTGCGGTGTGCTGGGTGTCTGATGGTGGTGTGGTTCATGGTGTACTGTCAGTGGTCTGCGGTGTGCTGGGTGTCTGATGAGGCAGTGGTAAATTGTGTACCGTCAGTGGTGTGCGGTGTGCTGTGTGTCTGATGGGGGTGTGGTACATTGTGTACTTTTAGTGGTGTGCGGTGTGCTGGGTGCCTGATGGGGCTGTGGTACATTATGTAATGTCAGTTCTGTGTGGTGTGCTGGGTGTCTGATGGGGGTGTGGTATATTGTGTAATGTCAGTGGTGTCCAGTGTGATGGGTGTCTGATGGGGGTGTGGTACATTGTGTACTGTCAGTGGTGTGTTGTGTGCTGGGTGTCTGATGGGGGTGCGGTACATTGTGTATTGTCAGTGATGTGCGGTGTGCAGGGTGTCTGATGGGGGTGCGGTACATTGTGTACTGTCAGTGGTGCCCAGTGTGATGGGTGTCTGATGGGGGTGTGGTACATTGTGTACTTTTAGTGGTGTGCGGTGTGCTGGGTGCCTGATGGGGCTGTGGTACATTATGTAATGTCAGTGGTGTGTGGTGTGCTGGGTGTCTGATGGGGGTGTGGTACATTGTGCAATGTCAGTGGTGTCCAGTGTGATGGGTGTCTGATGGGGGTGTGGTACATTGTGTACTGTCAGTGGTGTGCGGTGTGCTGGGTGTCTGATAGGGCTGTGGTGCATTGTGTCTGTCACTGGTGTGTGGTGAGCTGGTTGCCTGATGGGGCTGTGGTACATTGTGTACTGTCAGTGGTGTGCGGTGTGCTGGGCGTCTGATGGGGTTGTGGTTCATTGTGTACTGTCAGTGGTGTGTGTTGAGCTGGGTACCTGATGGGGGTGTGGTACATTGTGTACTGTCAGTGGTGTGTGGTGTGCTTGGTGCCTGATGGGGCTGTGGTACATTGTGTACTGTCAGTGGTGTGTGGTGTGCTGGGTGTCTGATGGGGCTGAGGTACATTGTGTACTGTCAGTGGTGTGTGGTGTGCTGGGTGTCTGATGGGGGTGTGGTACATTGTGTACTGTCAGTGGTGTGTGGTGTGCTGGGTGTCTGATGGGGGTGTGGTACGTTGTGTACTGTCAGTGGTGTGCGGTGTGCTGTGTGTCTGATGGGGGTGTGGTACATTGTGTACTGTCAGTGGTGTGCGGTGTGCTGGGTGCCTGATGGGGCTGTGGTGCATTGTGTCTGTCACTGGTGTGTGGTGAGCTGGTTGCCGGATGGGGCTGTGGTACATTGTGTACAGTCAGTGGTGTGCGGTGTGCTGGGTGTCTGATGGTGGTGTGGTTCATGGTGTACTGTCAGTGGTCTGCGGTGTGCTGGGTGTCTGATGAGGCAGTGGTAAATTGTGTACCGTCAGTGGTGTGCGGTGTGCTGTGTGTCTGATGGGGGTGTGGTACATTGTGTACTGTCAGTGGTGTGCGGTGAGCTGGGTGTCTGATGGGACTGTGGTACATTGTGTACTTTCAGTGGTGTGCGGTGTGCTGGGTGTCTGATGGGGCTGTGGTACATTGTGTACTGTCAGTGGTGTCCAGTGTGCTGGGTGCCTGATGTGGGTGTGGTCCATTGTGTAATGTCAGTGGTGTCCAGTGTGATGGGTGTCTGATGGGGGTGTGGTACATTGTGTACTGTCAGTGGTGTGTTGTGTGCTGGGTGTCTGATGGGGGTGCGGTACATTGTGTCCTGTCAGTGATGTGCGGTGTGCTGGGTGTCTGATGTGGGTGTGGTGCATTCTGTACTGTCAGTGGTGTGCGGTGTGCTGGGTGTCTGATAGGGCTGTGGTGCATTGTGTCTGTCACTGGTGTGTGGTGAGCTGGTTGCCTGATGGGGCTGTGGTACATTGTGTACTGTCAGTGGTGTGCGGTGTGCTGGGCGTCTGATGGGGTTGTGGTTCATTGTGTACTGTCAGTGGTGTGTGTTGAGCTGGGTAACTGATGGGGGTGTGGTACATTGTGTACTGTCAGTGGTGTGTGGTGTGCTTGGTGCCTGATGGGGCTTTGGTACATTGTGTACTGTCAGTGGTCTGCGGTGTGCTGGGTGTCTGATGAGGCAGTGGTAGATTGTGTACCATCAGTGGTGTGCGGTGTGCTGTGTGTCTGATGGGGGTGTGGTACATTGTGTACTGTCAGTGTTGTGCGGTGTGCTGGGTGCCTGATGGGGCTGTGGTACATTGTGTACTGTCAGTGGTGTGCGGTGAGCTGGGTGTCTGATGGGACTGTGGTACATTGTGTACTGTCAGTGGTGTGCGGTGTGCTGGGTGTCTGATGGGGCTGTGGTACATTGTGTACTGTCAGTGGTGCCCAGTGTGATGGGTGTCTGATGGGGGTGTGGTACATTGTGTACTTTTAGTGGTGTGCGGTGTGCTGGGTGCCTGATGGGGCTGAGGTACATTATGTAATGTCAGTGGTGTGTGGTGTGCTGGGTGTCTGATGGGGGTGTGGTACATTGTGTAATGTCAGTGGTGTCCAGTGTGATGGGTGTCTGATGGGGGTGTGGTACATTGTGTACTGTCAGTGGTGTGTTGTGTGCTGGGTGTCTGATGGGGGTGCGGTACATTGTGTATTGTCAGTGATGTGCGGTGTGCTGGGTGTCTGATGGGGGTGCGGTACATTGTGTACTGTCAGTGGTGCCTAGTGTGATGGGTGTCTGATGGGGGTGTGGTACATTGTGTACTTTTTGTGGTGTGCGGTGTGCTGGGTGCCTGATGGGGCTGTGGTACATTATGTAATGTCAGTGGTGTGTGGTGTGCTGGGTGTCTGATGGGGGTGTGGTACATTGTGCAATGTCAGTGGTGTCCAGTGTGATGGGTGTCTGATGGGGGTGTGGTACATTGTGTACTGTCAGTGGTGTGTTGTGTGCTGGGTGTCTGATGGGGGTGCGGTACATTGTGTATTGTCAGTGATGTGCGGTGTGCTGGGTGTCTGATGGGGCTGTGGTACATTGTGTAATGTCAGGGGTGTGCGGTGAGCAAGGTGTCTGATGGGGGTGTGGTACATTGTGTACTGTCAGTGGTGTGCGGTGTGCTGGGTGTCTGATAGGGCTGTGGTGCATTGTGTCTGTCACTGGTGTGTGGTGAGCTGGTTGCCTGATGGGGCTGTGGTACATTGTGTACTGTCAGTGGTGTGCGGTATGCTGGGCGTCTGATGGGGTTGTGGTTCATTGTGTACTGTCAGTGGTGTGTGTTGAGCTGGGTACCTGATGGGGGTGTGGTACATTGTGTACTGTCAGTGGTGTGTGGTGTGCTTGGTGCCTGATGGGGCTGTGGTACATTGTGTACTGTCAGTGGTGTGTGGTGTGCTGGGTGTCTGATGGGGCTGAGGTACATTGTGTACTGTCAGTGGTGTGTGGTGTGCTGGGTGTCTGATGGGGGTGTGGTACATTGTGTACTGTCAGTGGTGTGCGGTGTGCTGGGTGTCTGATGGGGGTGTGGTACATTGTGTACTGTCAGTGGTGTGCGGTGTGCTGGGTGCCTGATGGGGCTGTGGTGCATTGTGTCTGTCACTGTTGTGTGGTGAGCTGGTTGCCTGATGGGGCTGTGGTACATTGTGTACAGTCAGTGGTGTGCGGTGTGCTGGGTGTCTGATGGTGGTGTGGTTCATGGTGTACTGTCAGTGGTCTGCGGTGTGCTGGGTGTCTGATGAGGCAGTGGTAAATTGTGTACCGTCAGTGGTGTGCGGTGTGCTGTGTGTCTGATGGGGGTGTGGTACATTGTGTACTGTCAGTGGTGTGCGGTGAGCTGGGTGTCTGATGGGACTGTGGTACATTGTGTACTGTCAGTGGTGTGCGGTGTGCTGGGTGTCTGATGGGCCTGTGGTACATTGTGTACTGTCAGTGGTGTCCAGTGTGCTGGGTGCCTGATGTGGGTGTGGTCCATTGTGTAATGTCAGTGGTGTCCAGTGTGATGGGTGTCTGATGTTGGTGTGGTACATTGTGTACTGTCAGTGGTGTGTTGTGTGCTGGGTGTCTGATGGGGGTGCGGTACATTGTGTACTGTCAGTGATGTGCGGTGTGCTGGGTGTCTGATGTGGGTGTGGTGCATTGTGTACTGTCAGTGGTGTGCGGTGTGCTGGGTGTCTGATAGGGCTGTGGTGCATTGTGTCTGTCACTGGTGTGTGGTGAGCTGGTTGCCTGATGGGGCTGTGGTACATTGTGTACTGTCAGTGGTGTGCGGTGTGCTGGGCGTCTGATGGGGTTGTGGTTCATTGTGTACTGTCAGTGGTGTGTGTTGAGCTGGGTAACTGATGGGGGTGTGGTACATTGTGTACTGTCAGTGGTGTGTGGTGTGCTTGGTGCCTGATGGGGCTGTGGTACATTGTGTACTGTCAGTGGTCTGCGGTGTGCTGGGTGTTTGATGAGGCAGTGGTAGATTGTGTACCGTCAGTGGTGTGCGGTGTGCTGTGTGTCTGATGGGGGTGTGGTACATTGTGTACTGTCAGTGTTGTGCGGTGTGCTGGGTGCCTGATGGGGCTGTGGTACATTGTGTACTGTCAGTGGTGTGCGGTGAGCTGGGTGTCTGATGGGACTGTGGTACATTGTGTACTGTCAGTGGTGTGCGGTGTGCTGGGTGTCTGATGGGGCTGTGGTACATTGTGTACTGTCAGTGGTGCCCAGTGTGATGGGTGTCTGATGGGGGTGTGGTACATTGTGTACTTTTAGTGGTGTGCGGTGTGCTGGGTGCCTGATGGGGCTGTGGTACATTATGTAATGTCAGTGGTGTGTGGTGTGCTGGGTGTCTGATGGGGGTGTGGTACATTGTGTAATGTCAGTGGTGTCCAGTGTGATGGGTGTCTGATGGGGGTGTGGTACATTGTGTACTGTCAGTGGTGTGTTGTGTGCTGGGTGTCTGATGGGGGTGCGGTACATTGTGTATTGTCAGTGATGTGCGGTGTGCTGGGTGTCTGATGGGGGTGCGGTACATTGTGTACTGTCAGTGGTTCCCAGTGTGATGGGTGTCTGATGGGGCTGTGGTACATTGTGTACTTTTAGTGGTGTGCGGTGTGCTGGGTGCCTGATGGGGCTGTGGTACATTATGTAATGTCAGTGGTGTGTGGTGTGCTGGGTGTCTGATGGGGGTGTGGTACATTGTGCAATGTCAGTGGTGTCCAGTGTGATGGGTGTCTGATGGGGGTGTGGTACATTGTGTACTGTCAGTGGTGTGTTGTGTGCTGGGTGTCTGATTGGGGTGCCGTACATTGTGTATTGTCAGTGATGTGCGGTGTGCTGGGTGTCTGATGGGGCTGTGGTACATTGTGTAATGTCAGGGGTGTGCGGTGAGCGAGGTGTCTGATGGGGGTGTGGTACATTGTGTACTGTCAGTGGTGTGCGGTGTGCTGGGCGTCTGATGGGGTTGTGGTTCATTGTGTACTGTCAGTGGTGTGTGTTGAGCTGGGTACCTGATGGGGGTGTGGTACATTGTGTACTGTCAGTGGTGTGTGGTGTGCTTGGTGCCTGATGGGGCTGTGGTACATTGTGTACTGTCAGTGGTGTGTGGTGTGCTGGGTGTCTGATGGGGCTGAGGTAAATTGTGTACTGTCAGTGGTGTGTGGTGTGCTGGGTGTCTGATGGGGGTGTGGTACATTGTGTACTGTCAGTGGTGTGGGGTGTGCTGGGTGTCTGATGGGGGTGTGGTACGTTGTGTACTGTCAGTGGTGTGCGGTGTGCTGGGTGTCTGATGGGGGTGTGGTACATTGTGTACTGTCAGTGGTGTGCGGTGTGCTGGGTGCCTGATGGGGCTGTGGTGCATTGTGTCTGTCACTGGTGTGTGGTGAGCTGGTTGCCTGATGGGGCTGTGGTACATTGTGTACAGTCAGTGGTGTGCGGTGTGCTGGGTGTCTGATGGTGGTGTGGTTCATGGTGTACTGTCAGTGGTCTGCGGTGTGCTGGGTGTCTGATGAGGCAGTGGTAAATTGTGTACCGTCAGTGGTGTGCGGTGTGCTGTTTGTCTGATGGGGGTGTGGTACATTGTGTACTGTCAGTGGTGTGCGGTGAGCTGGGTGTCTGATGGGACTGTGGTACATTGTGTACTGTCAGTGGTGTGCGGTGTGCTGGGTGTCTGATGGGGCTGTGGTACATTGTGTACTGTCAGTGGTGTCCAGTGTGCTGGGTGCCTGATGTGGGTGTGGTCCATTGTGTAATGTCAGTGGTGTCCAGTGTGATGGGTGTCTGATGGGGGTGTGGTACATTGTGTACTGTCAGTGGTGTGTTGTGTGCTGGGTGTCTGATGGGGGTGCGGTACATTGTGTACTGTCAGTGATGTGCGGTGTGCTGGGTGTCTGATGTGGGTGTGGTGCATTGTGTACTGTCAGTGGTGTGCGGTGTGCTGGGTGTCTGATAGGGCTGTGGTGCATTGTGTCTGTCACTGGTGTGTGGTGAGCTGGTTGCCTGATGGGGCTGTGGTACATTGTGTACTGTCAGTGGTGTGCGGTGTGCTGGGCGTCTGATGGGGTTGTGGTTCATTGTGTACTGTCAGTGGTGTGTGTTGAGCTGGGTACCTGATGGGGGTGTGGTACATTGTGTACTGTCAGAGGTGTGTGGTGTGCTTGGTGCCTGATGGGGCTGTGGTACATTGTGTACTGTCAGTGGTCTGCGGTGTGCTGGGTGTCTGATGAGGCATTGGTAAATTGTGTACCGTCAGTGGTGTGCGGTGTGCTGTGTGTCTGATGGGGGTGTGGTACATTGTGTACTGTCAGTGTTGTGCGGTGTGCTGGGTGCCTGATGGGGCTGTGGTACATTGTGTACTGTCAGTGGTGTGCGGTGAGCTGGGTGTCTGATGGGACTGTGGTACATTGTGTACTGTCAGTGGTGTGCGGTGTGCTGGGTGTCTGATGGGGCTGTGGTACATTGTGTACTGTCAGTGGTGCCCAGTGTGATGGGTGTCTGATGGGGGTGTGGTACATTGTGTACTTTTAGTGGTGTGCGGTGTGCTGGGTGCCTGGTGGGGCTGTGGTACATTATGTAATGTCAGTGGTGTGTGGTGTGCTGGGTGTCTGATGGGGGTGTGGTACATTGTGTAATGTCAGTGGTGTCCAGTGTGATGGGTGTCTGATGGGGGTGTCGTACATTGTGTACTGTCAGTGGTGTGCGGTGTGCTGGGTGTCTGATAGGGCTGTGGTGCATTGTGTCTGTCACTGGTGTGTGGTGAGCTGGTTGCCTGATGGGGCTGTGGTACATTGTGTACTGTCAGTGGTGTGCGGTGTGCTGGGCGTCTGATGGGGTTGTGGTTCATTGTGTACTGTCAGTGGTGTGTGTTGAGCTGGGTACCTGATGGGGGTGTGGTACATTGTGTACTGTCAGTGGTGTGTGGTGTGCTTGGTGCCTGATGGGGCTGTGGTACATTGTGTACTGTCAGTGGTGTGTGGTGTGCTGGGTGTCTGATGGGGCTGAGGTACATTGTGTACTGTCAGTGGTGTGTGGTGTGCTGGGTGTCTGATGGGGGTGTGGTACATTGTGTACTGTCAGTGGTGTGTGGTGTGCTGGGTGTCTGATGGGGGTGTGGTACGTTGTGTACTGTCAGTGGTGTGCGGTGTGCTGGGTGTCTGATGGGGGTGTGGTACATTGTGTACTGTCAGTGGTGTGCGGTGTGCTGGGTGCCTGATGGGGCTGTGGTGCATTGTGTCTGTCACTGGTGTGTGGTGAGCTGGTTGCCTGATGGGGCTGTGGTACATTGTGTACAGTCAGTGGTGTGCGGTGTGCTGGGTGTCTGATGGTGGTGTGGTTCATGGTGTACTGTCAGTGGTCTGCGGTGTGCTGGGTGTCTGATGAGGCAGTGGTAAATTGTGTACCGTCAGTGGTGTGCGGTGTGCTGTGTGTCTGATGGGGGTGTGGTACATTGTGTACTGTCAGTGGTGTGCGGTGAGCTGGGTGTCTGATGGGACTGTGGTACATTGTGTACTGTCAGTGGTGTGCGGTGTGCTGGGTGTCTGATGGGGCTGTGGTACATTGTGTACTGTCAGTGGTGTCCAGTGTGCTGGGTGCCTGATGTGGGTGTGGTCCATTGTGTAATGTCAGTGGTGTCCAGTGTGATGGGTGTCTGATGGGGGTGTGGTACATTGTGTACTGTCAGTGGTGTGTTGTGTGCTGGGTGTCTGATGGGGGTGCGGTACATTGTGTACTGTCAGTGATGTGCGGTGTGCTGGGTGTCTGATGTGGGTGTGGTGCATTGTGTACTGTCAGTGGTGTGCGGTGTGCTGGGTGTCTGATAGGGCTGTGGTGCATTGTGTCTGTCACTGGTGTGTGGTGAGCTGGTTGCCTGATGGGGCTGTGGTACATTGTGTACTGTCAGTGGTGTGCGGTGTGCTGGGCGTCTGATGGGGTTGTGGTTCATTGTGTACTGTCAGTGGTGTGTGTTGAGCTGGGTACCTGATGGGGGTGTGGTACATTGTGTACTGTCAGTGGTGTGTGGTGTGCTTGGTGCCTGATGGGGCTGTTGTACATTGTGTACTGTCAGTGGTCTGCGGTGTGCTGGGTGTCTGATGAGGCAGTGGTAAATTGTGTACCGTCAGTGGTGTGCGGTGTGCTGTGTGTCTGATGGGGGTGTGGTACATTGTGTACTGTCAGTGGTGTGCGGTGTGCTGGGTGCCTGATGGGGCTGTGGTACATTGTGTACTGTCAGTGGTGTGCGGTGAGCTGGGTGTCTGATGGGACTGTGGTACATTGTGTACTGTCAGTGGTGTGCGGTGTGCTGGGTGTCTGATGGGGCTGTGGTACATTGTGTACTGTCAGTGGTGCCCAGTGTGATGGGTGTCTGATGGGGGTGTGGTACATTGTGTACTTTTAGTGGTGTGCGGTGTGCTGGGTGCCTGGTGGGGCTGTGGTACATTATGTAATGTCAGTGGTGTGTGGTGTGCTGGGTGTCTGATGGGGGTGTGGTACATTGTGTAATGTCAGTGGTGTCCAGTGTGATGGGTGTCTGATGGGGGTGTGGTACATTGTGTACTGTCAGTGGTGTGTTGTGTGCTGGGTGTCTGATGGGGGTGCGGTACATTGTGTATTGTCAGTGATGTGCGGTGTGCTGGGTGTCTGATGGGGGTGCGGTACATTGTGTACTGTCAGTGGTGCCCAGTGTGATGGGTGTCTGATGGGGGTGTGGTACATTGTGTACTTTTAGTGGAGTGCGGTGTGCTGAGTGCCTGATGGGGCTGTGGTACATTATGTAATGTCAGTGGTGTGTGGTGTGCTGGGTGTCTGATGGGGGTGTGGTACATTGTGCAATGTCAGTGGTGTCCAGTGTGATGGGTGTCTGATGGTAGTGTTTTACATTGTGTACTGTCAGTGGTGTGTTGTGTGCTGGGTGTCTGATGGGGGTGCGGTACATTGTGTATTGTCAGTGATGTGCGGTGTGCTGGGTGTCTGATGGGGTTGCGGTACATTGTGTACTGTCAGTGGTGTGTGGTGTGCTTGGTGCCTGATGGGGCTGTGGTACATTGTGTACTGTCAGTGGTGTGCGGTGTGCTGGGTGTCTGATGGGGTTGTGGTACATTGTGTACTGTCAGTGGTGTGTGGTGTGCTGGGTGTCTGATGGGGGTGTGTGTACATTGTGTACTGTCATTGGTGTGCAGTGTGCTGGGGGTCCGATGGGGGTGTGGTACATTGTGTACTGTCAGTGGTGTGCGGTGTGCTGGGTGTCTGATGGGGGTGTGGTACATTGTGTACAGTCAGTGGTGTGCGGTGTGCTGGGTGTCTGATGGTGGTGTGGTTCATGGTGTACTGTCAGTGGTCTGCGGTGTGCTGGGTGTCTTATGAGGCAGTGGTAAATTGTGTACCGTCAGTGGTGTGCGGTGTGCTGTGTGTCTGATGGGGGTGTGGTACATTGTGTACTGTCAGTGTTGTGCGGTGTGCTGGGTGCCTGATGAGGCTGTGGTACATTGTGTACTGTCAGTGGTGTGCGGTGAGCTGGGTGTCTGATGGGACTGTGGTACATTGTGTACTGTCAGTGGTGTGCGGTGAGCTGGGTGTCTGATGGGGCTGTGGTACATTGTGTACTGTCAGTGGTGTCCAGTGTGCTGGGTGCCTGATGGGGGTGTGGTACATTGTGTAATGTCAGTGGTGTCCAGTGTGATGGGTGTCTGATGGGGGTGTGGTACATTGTGTACTGTCAGTGGTGTGTTGTGTGCTGGGTGTCTGATGGGGGTGCGGTACATTGTGTACTGTCAGTGATGTGCGGTGTGCTGGGTGTCTGATGTGGGTGTGGTACATTGTGTACTGTCAGTGGTGTGCGGTGTGCTGGGTGTCTGATAGGGCTGTGGTGCATTGTGTCTGTCACTGGTGTGTGGTGAGCTGGTTGCCTGATGGGGCTGTGGTACATTGTGTACTGTCAGTGGTGTGCGGTGTGCTGGGCGTCTGATGGGGTTGTGGTTCATTGTGTACTGTCAGTGGTGTGTGTTGAGCTGGGTACCTGATGGGGGTGTGGTACATTGTGTACTGTCAGTGGTGTGTGGTGTGCTTGGTGCCTGATGGGGCAGTGGTACATTGTGTACTGTCAGTGGTCTGCGGTGTGCTGGGTGTCTGATGAGGCAGTGGTAAATTGTGTACTGTCAGTGGTGTGCGGTGTGCTGTGTGTCTGATGGGGGTGTGGTACATTGTGTACTGTCAGTGTTGTGCGGTGTGCTGGGTGCCTGATGGGGCTGTGGTACATTGTGTACTGTCAGTGGTGTGCGGTGAGCTGGGTGTCTGATGGGACTGTGGTACATTGTGTACTGTCAGTGGTGTGCGGTGTGCTGGGTCTCTGATGGGGCTGTGGTACATTGTGTACTGTCAGTGGTGTCCAGCGTGATGGGTGTCTGATGGGGGTGTGGTACATTGTGTACTTTTAGTGGTGTGCGGTGTGCTGGGTGCCTGATGGGGCTGTGGTACATTATGTAATGTCAGTGGTGTGTGGTGTGCTGGGTGTCTGATGGGGGTGTGGTACATTGTGTAATGTCAGTGGTGTCCAGTGTGATGGGTGTCTGATGGGGGTGTGGTACATTGTGTACTGTCAGTGGTGTGTTGTGTGCTGGGTGTCTGATGGGGGTGCGGTACATTGTGTACTGTCAGTGATGTGCGGTGTGCTGGGTGTCTGATGGGGGTGTGGTCCATTGTGTACTGTCAGTGGTGTGCAGTGTGCTGGGTGCCTGATGGGGGTGTGGTACATTGTGTACTGTCAGTCGTGTGCGGTGTGCTGGATGTCAGATAGGGGTGTGGTACATTGTGTATTGTCAGTGGTGTGCGGTGTGCTGGGTGTCTGATGGGCTTGTTGTACATTGTGTACTGTCAGTGGTGTGTGATGTGATGGGTGTCTGATGGCGGTGTCGTACATTGTGTACTGTCAGTGGTGTGCGGTGTGCTGGGTGTCTGATGGGGGTGTGGTACATTGTGTACTGTCAGTGGTGTGCGGTGTGCTGGATGTCAGATAGGGGTGTGGTACATTGTGTACTGTCAGTGGTGTGCGGTGAGCTGGGTTCCTGATGGGGCTGTGGTACATTGTGTACTGTCAGTGGTGTGCGGTGTGCTGGGTCTCTGATGGGGATGTGGTACATTGTGTACTGTCAGTGGTGTGCGGTGTGCTGGGTGTCTGATGGGGCTGTGGTACATTGTGTACTGTCAGTGGTGTGCGGTGTGCTGGGTGTCTGATGGTGGTGTGGTACATTGTGTACTGTCAGTGCTGTGTGTTGAGTTGGGTGCCTGATGGTGGTGTGTTCCATTGTGTACTGTCAGTGGTGTGCGGTGAGCTGGGTTTCTGATGGGGCTGTGGTACATTCTGTACTGTTAGTGGTGTGCGGTGTGCTGGGTGCCTGATGGGGGTGTGGTATATTGTGTACTGTCAGTGGTGTGCTGTGCGCTGGGTGTCTGATGGGGCAGTGGTAAATTGTGTACTGTCAGTGGTGTGTGGTGTGCTGGGTGTCTGATGGGGCTGTGGTACATTGTGTACTGTCAGTGAATTGCGGTGTGCTGGGTGTCTTTGGGCTGTGGTACATTGTGTACTGTCAGTGGTGTGTGGTGTGCTGGGTGCCTGATGGGGGTGTGGTACATTGTGTACTGTCAGTGGTGTCCGGTGTGCTGGGTGCATGATGGGGGTGTGGTACATTGTGTACTGTCAGTGGTGTACGGTGTGCTGTGTGCCTGATGGGGTTGTGGTACATTGTGTACTGTCAGTGGTGTGCGGTGTGCTGGGTGTCTGATGGGGTTGCGGTACATTGTGTACTGTCAGTGGTGTGCTGTGTGCTGGGTGTCTGATGGGGGTGTAGTACATTGTGTACTGTCAGTGGAATGTGGTGTGCTGGGTGTCTAATGGGTGTGGTACATTGTGTACTGTTACTGATGTGTTTTATGCTGGGTGCCTGATGGGACTTTGGTGCATTGTGTACTGTCAGTGGTGTGCAGTGTGCTGGGTGTCTGATGTGGCGGTGGTACATTGTGTACTGACAGTGGTGTGCGGTGTGCTAGATGTCAGATAGGGGTGTGGTACATTGTGTGCTGTCAGTGGTGTGCGGTGAGCTGGGTTCCTGATGGGGCTGTGGTACATTGTGTACTTTCAGTGGTGTGCGGTGTGCTCGGTGTCTGATGGGGATGTGGTACATTGTGTACTGTCAGTGGTGTGCGGTGTGCTGGGTGTCTGATGGTGGTGTGGTACATTGTGTACTGTCAGTGGTGTGTGTTGAGCTGGGTGCCTGATGGGGGTGTGGTACATTGTGTACTGTCAGTGGTGTGTGGTGTGCTGGGTGTCTGATGGGGGTGTGGTACATTGTGTACTGTCAGTGGTGTGCGGTGTGCTGGGTGTCTGATGGTGGTGTGGTACATTGTGTACTGTCAGTGGTGTGTGTTGAGCTGGGTGCCTGATGGGGGTGTGGTACATTGTGTACTGTCAGTGGTGTGTGGTTTGCAGGGTGTCTGATGGTGGTGTGGTACATTGTGTACTGTCAGTGTCGTGTGGTGTGCTGGGTGTCTGATGGGGTGTGGTACATTGTGTACTCTCAGTGGTGTGCGGTGTGCTGGGTGTCTGATGGTGGTGTGGTACATTGTGTACTGTCAGTGGTGTGTGTTGAGCTGGGTACCTGATGGGGGTGTGGTACATTGTGTACTGTCAGTAGTGTGCGGTGTGCTGGGTATCTGATGGGGGTGTGGTACATTGTGTACTGTCCGTGGTGTGCGGTGTGCTGGGTTTCTGATGGGGTAGTGGTACATTGTGTACTGTCAGTTGTGCGCGGTGTGCTGGGTGCCTGATGGGGCTGTGGTACATTGTGTACTGTCAGTGGTGTCCGGTGTGCTGGGTGCATGATGGGGGTGTGGTACATTGTGTACTGTCAGTGGTGTACGGTGTGCTGTGTGCCTGATGGGGTTGTGGTACATTGTGTACTGTCAGTGGTGTGCGGTGTGCTGGGTGTCTGATGGGGGTGCGGTACATTGTGTACTGTCAGTGGTGTGCTGTGTGCTGGGTGTCTGATGGGGGTGTAGTACATTGTGTACTGTCAGTGGAATGTGGTGTGCTGGGTGTCTAATGGGTGTGGTACATTGTGTACTGTTACTGATGTGCTTTGTGCTGGGTGCCTGCTGGGACTTTGGTGCATTGTGTACTGTCAGTGGTGTGCAGTGTGCTGGGTGTCTGATGTGGCGGTGGTACATTGTGTACTGACAGTGGTGTGCGGTGTGCTAGATGTCAGATAGGGGTGTGGTACATTGTGTGCTGTCAGTGGTGTGCGGTGAGCTGGGTTCCTGATGGGGCTGTGGTACATTGCGTACTGTCAGTGGTGTGCGGTGTGCTCGGTGTCTGATGGGGGTGTGGTACATTGTGTACTGTCAGTGGTGTGCGGTGTGCTGGGTGTCTGATGGTGGTGTGGTACATTGTGTACTGTCAGTGGTGTGTGTTGAGCTGGGTGCCTGATGGGGGTGTGGTACATTGTGTACTGTCAGTGGTGTGTGGTGTGCTGGGTGTCTGATGGGGGTGTGGTACATTGTGTACTGTCAGTGGTGTGCGGTGTGCTGGGTGTCTGATGGTGGTGTGGTACATTGTGTACTGTCAGTGGTGTGTGTTGAGCTGGGTGCCTGATGGGGGTGTGGTACATTGTGTACTGTCAGTGGTGTGTGGTTTGCAGGGTGTCTGATGGTGGTGTGGTACATTGTGTACTGTGAGTGTCGTGTGGTGTGCTGGGTGTCTGATGGGGTGTGGTACATTGTGTACTCTCAGTGGTGTGCAGTGTGCTGGGTGTCTGATGGTGGTGTGGTACATTGTGTACTGTCAGTGGTGTGTGTTGAGCTGGGTACCTGATGGGGGTGTGGGACATTGTGTACTGTCAGTAGTGTGCGGTGTGCTGGGTATCTGATGGGGGTGTGGTACATTGTGTACTGTCCGTGGTGTGCGGTGTGCTGGGTTTCTGATGGGGTAGTGGTACATTGTGTACTGTCAGTTGTGCGCGGTGTGCTGGGTGCCTGATGGGGCTGTGGTACATTGTGTACTGTCAGTGGTGTGCAGTGTGCTGGGTGCCTGATGGGGGTGTGGTACATTGTGTACTGTCAGTGGTGTGCGGTGTGCTGGGTGCCTGATGGGGCTGTGGTACATTGTGTACTGTCAGTGGTGTGCGGTGTGCTGGGTGCCTGATGGGGCTGTGGTACATTGTGTACTGTCAGTGGTGTGCGGTGTGCTTGGTGCCTGATGTGGCTGTGGTACATTGTGTACTGTCAGTGGTGTGCGGTGTGCTGGGTGCCTGATGGGGGTGTGGTCCATTTGGTACTGTCACTGGTGTGTGTTGAGCTGGGTGCCTGATGGGGATTGGTACATTGTGTACTGTCAGTGGTGTGCGGTGTGCTGGGTGTCTGATGGGGGTGTGGTACATTGTGTACTATCAGTGGTGTGTGGTGTGCTGGGTGACTGATGGGACTGTGGTACATTGTGTACTGTCAGTGGTGTGTGGTGTGCTGGGTGTCTGATGGGAGTGTGGTACATTGTGTACTGTCAGTTCTGTGCGGTGTGCTGTGTGTCTGATGAGGCTGTGGTACATTGTGTACTGTCAGTGGTGTGCGGTGTGCTGGGTGTCTGATGGGGGTGTGGTACATTGTGTACTGTCAGTGGTGTGCGGTGTGCTGGGTGTCTGATGGGGGTGTGGTACATTGTGTACTGTCAGTGGTGTGCAGTGTGGTGGGTGACTGATGGGGCTGTGATACATTGTGTACTGTCAGTGGTGTGCAGTGTGCTGGGTGTCTGATGGGGGTGCGGTACATTGTGTACTGTCAGTGGTGTGCGGTGAGCAGGGTTTCTGATGGGGCTGTGGTACATTATGGACTGTCAGTGGTGTGCGTTGTGCCGGGTGTCTGATGGGGGTGTGGTACATTGTGTACTGTCAGTGCTGTGTGGTGTGCTGGGTGTCTGATGGGGCTGTGGTACATTGTGTACTGTCAGTGGTGTGCGGTGTGCTGGGTGCCTGATGGGGCTATGGTACATTGTGTACTGTCAGTGGTGTGCGGTGTGCTGGGTGTCTGTTGGGGCTGTGCTACATTGTGTACTGTCAGTGGTGTGCGGTGTGCTGGGTGCCTGATGGGTTGTGGTCCATTGTGTACTGTCACTGGTGTGTGTTGAGCTGGGTGCCTGATGGGGACTGGTACATTGTGTATTGTCAGTGGTGTGTTGTGTGCTGGGTGTATGATGGGGGTCTGGTACATTGTGTACTGTCAGTGGTGTGCGGTGTGCTGGGTGTCTGATGGGAGTGCGGTACATTGAGTACTGTTAGTGGTGTGTGGTGTGCTGGGTGTCTGATGGGGCTGTGGTACATTGTGTACAGTCAGTGGTGTGTAGTGTGCTGGGTGTCAGATGAGGGTGTGGTACATTGTGTACTGTCAGTGGTGTGCGGTGTGCTGGGTGTCTGATGGGGGTGTGGTAAATTGTGTGCTGTCAGTGGTGTGCGGTGCGCCGGGTGTCTGATGGGGGTGTGGTACATTGTGTACTGTCAGTGGTGTGCTGGGTGTCTGATGTGGGTGTGGTACATTGTGTACTGTCAGTGGTGTGCGGTGTGCTGGGTGTCTGATGGGGGTGTGGTAAATTGTGTGCTGTCAGTGGAGTGCGGTGCGCTGGGTGTCTGATGGGGCTGTGGTACATTGTGTACTGTCAGTGGTGTGCGGTGTGCTGGGTGTCTGATGGGACTGTGGTACATTGTGTACTGTCAGTGGTGTGCGGTGTGCTGGGTATCTGATGGGGGTCTGGTACATTGTGTACTGTCAGTGGAGTACGGTGTGCTGGGTGTCTGATGGGAGTGCGGTACATTGAGTACTGTTAGTGGTGTGTGGTGTGCTGGGTGTCTGATGGGGCTGTGGTACATTGTGTACTGTCAGTGGTGTGCTGGGTGTCTGATGTGGGTGTGGTACATTGTGTACTGTCAGTGGTGTGCTGGGTATCTGATGTGGGTGTGGTACATTGTGTACTGTCAGTGGTGTGCTGGGTGTCTGATGTGGGTGTGGTACATTGTGTACTGTCAGTGGTGAGCGGTGCGCTGGGTGTCTGATGGGGCTGTGGAACATTGTGTACTGTCAGTGGTGTGCGGTGTGCTGGGCGTCTGATGGGACTGTGGTACATTGTGTACTGTCAGTGGTGTGCGGTGTGCTGGGTGTCTGATGGGGGTTTGGTACAATGTGTACTGTCAGTGCTGTGCGGTGTGCTGGATGTCTGATGGGGTTGTTGTACATTATGTACTGTCAGTGGTGTGCGGTTTGCTGGGTGTCTGATGGTGGTGTGGTTCATTGTGTACTGTCAGTGGTGTACGGTGTTCTGGGTGTCGGATAGGGGTGTGGTACATTGTGTACTGTCAGTGGTGTGCGGTGTGCTGGGTGTCTGATGGGGGTGTGGTAAATTGTGTACTGTCAGTGGTGTGCAGTGTGCTGGGTTTCTGATGGGGCTGTGGTACATTGTGTACTGTCAGTGGTGTGCGATGTGCTGGGTGTCTGATGGGGGTGTGGTAAATTGTGTACTGTCAGTGGTGTGCAGTGTGCTGGGTGTCTGATGGGGGTGTGGTACATTGTGTACTGTCAGTGGTATGCGGTGAGCTGGGTGTCTGATGGGGCTGTGGTACATTGTGTACTGTCAGTGGTGTGCGGTGTGCTGGGTGCCTGATGGAGCTTTGGTACATTGTGTACTGTCAGTGGTGTGCGGTGTGCTGGGTGTCTGATGGGGGTGTGGTACATTGTGTACTGTCAGTGGTGTGCGGTGTGCTTGGTCTCTGATGGGGGTGTGGTAAATTGCGTGCTGTCAGTGGTGTGCGGTGCGCTGGGTGTCTGATGGGGGTGTGGTGCATTGTGTACTGTCAGTGGTGTGCGGTGTGCTGGGTGTCTGATAGGGCTGTGGTGCATTGTGTCTGTCACTGGTGTGTGGTGAGCTGGTTGCCTGATGGGGCTGTGGTACATTGTGTACTGTCAGTGGTGTGCGGTGTGCTGGGCGTCTGATGGGGTTGTGGTTCATTGTGTACTGTCAGTGGTGTGTGTTGAGCTGGGTAACTGATGGGGGTGTGGTACATTGTGTACTGTCAGTGGTGTGTGGTGTGCTTGGTGCCTGATGGGGCTGTGGTACATTGTGTACTGTCAGTGGTCTGCGGTGTGCTGGGTGTTTGATGAGGCAGTGGTAGATTGTGTACCGTCAGTGGTGTGCGGTGTGCTGTGTGTCTGATGGGGGTGCGGTACATTGTGTATTGTCAGTGATGTGCGGTGTGCTGGGTGTCTGATGGGGCTGTGGTACATTGTGTAATGTCAGGGGTGTGCGGTGAGCAAGGTGTCTGATGGGGGTGTGGTACATTGTGTACTGTCAGTGGTGTGCGGTGTGCTGGGTGTCTGATAGGGCTGTGGTGCATTGTGTCTGTCACTGGTGTGTGGTGAGCTGGTTGCCTGATGGGGCTGTGGTACATTGTGTACTGTCAGTGGTGTGCGGTGTGCTGGGCGTCTGATGGGGTTGTGGTTCATTGTGTACTGTCAGTGGTGTGTGTTGAGCTGGGTACCTGATGGGGGTGTGGTACATTGTGTACTGTCAGTGGTGTGTGGTGTGCTTGGTGCCTGATGGGGCTGTGGTACATTGTGTACTGTCAGTGGTGTGTGGTGTGCTGGGTGTCTGATGGGGCTGAGGTACATTTAGTACTGTCAGTGGTGTGTGGTGTGCTGGGTGTCTGATGGGGGTGTGGTACATTGTGTACTGTCAGTGGTGTGTGGTGTGCTGGGTGTCTGATGGGGGTGTGGTACGTTGTGTACTGTCAGTGGTGTGCGGTGTGCTGGGTGTCTGATGGGGGTGTGGTACATTGTGTACTGTCAGTGGTGTGCGGTGTGCTGGGTGCCTGATGGGGCTGTGGTGCATTGTGTCTGTCACTGGTGTGTGGTGAGCTGGTTGCCTGATGGGGCTGTGGTACATTGTGTACAGTCAGTGGTGTGCGGTGTGCTGGGTGTCTGATGGTGGTGTGGTTCATGATGTACTGTCAGTGGTCTGCGGTGTGCTGGGTGTCTGATGAGGCAGTGGTAAATTGTGTACCGTCAGTGGTGTGCGGTGTGCTGTGTGTCTGATGGGGGTGTGGTACATTGTGTACTGTCAGTGGTGTGCGGTGAGCTGGGTGTCTGATGGGACTGTGGTACATTGTGTACTGTCAGTGGTGTGCGGTGTGCTGGGTGTCTGATGGGGCTGTGGTACATTGTGTACTGTCAGTGGTGTCCAGTGTGCTGGGTGCCTGATGTGGGTGTGGTCCATTGTGTAATGTCAGTGGTGTCCAGTGTGATGGGTGTCTGATGGGGGTGTGGTACATTGTGTACTGTCAGTGGTGTGTTGTGTGCTGGGTGTCTGATGGGGGTGCGGTACATTGTGTACTGTCAGTGATGTGCGGTGTGCTGGGTGTCTGATGTGGGTGTGGTGCATTGTGTACTGTCAGTGGTGTGCGGTGTGCTGGGTGTCTGATAGGGCTGTGGTGCATTGTGTCTGTCACTGGTGTGTGGTGAGCTGGTTGCCTGATGGGGCTGTGGTACATTGTGTACTGTCAGTGGTGTGCGGTGTGCTGGGCGTCTGATGGGGTTGTGGTTCATTGTGTACTGTCAGTGGTGTGTGTTGAGCTGGGTACCTGATGGGGGTGTGGTACATTGTGTACTGTCAGTGGTGTGTGTTGTGCTTGGTGCCTGATGGGGCTGTGGTACATTGTGTACTGTCAGTGGTCTGCGGTGTGCTGGGTGTCTGATGAGGCAGTGGTAAATTGTGTACCGTCAGTGGTGTGCGGTGTGCTGTGTGTCTGATGGGGGTGTGGTACATTGTGTACTGTCAGTGTTGTGCGGTGTGCTGGGTGCCTGATGGGGCTGTGGTACATTGTGTACTGTCAGTGGTGTGCGGTGAGCTGGGTGTCTGATGGGACTGTGGTACATTGTGTACTGTCAGTGGTGTGCGGTGTGCTGGGTGTCTGATGGGGCTGTGGTACATTGTGTACTGTCAGTGGTGCCCAGTGTGATGGGTGTCTGATGGGGGTGTGGTACATTGTGTACTTTTAGTGGTGTGCGGTGTGCTGGGTGCCTGGTGGGGCTGTGGTACATTATGTAATGTCAGTGGTGTGTGGTGTGCTGGGTGTCTGATGGGGGTGTGGTACATTGTGTAATGTCAGTGGTGTCCAGTGTGATGGGTGTCTGATGGGGGTGTGGTACATTGTGTACTGTCAGTGGTGTGTTGTGTGCTGGGTGTCTGATGGGGGTGCGGTACATTGTGTATTGTCAGTGATGTGCGGTGTGCTGGGTGTCTGATGGGGGTGCGGTACATTGTGTACTGTCAGTGGTGCCCAGTGTGATGGGTGTCTGATGGGGGTGTGGTACATTGTGTACTTTTAGTGGTGTGCGGTGTGCTGGGTGCCTGATGGGGCTGTGGTACATTATGTAATGTCAGTGGTGTGTGGTGTGCTGGGTGTCTGATGGGGGTGTGGTACATTGTGCAATGTCAGTGGTGTCCAGTGTGATGGGTGTCTGATGGTAGTGTGGTACATTGTGTACTGTCAGTGGTGTGTTGTGTGCTGGGTGTCTGATGGGGGTGCGGTACATTGTGTATTGTCAGTGATGTGCGGTGTGCTGGGTGTCTGATGGGGGTGCGGTACATTGTGTACTGTCAGTGGTGTGTGGTGTGCTTGGTGCCTGATGGGGCTGTGGTACATTGTGTACTGTCAGTGTTGTGCGGTGTGCTGGGTGTCTGATGGGGCTGTGGTACATTGTGTACTGTCAGTGGTGTGTGGTGTGCTGGGTGTCTGATGGGGGTGTGTGTACATTGTGTACTGTCAGTGGTGTGCAGTGTGCTGGGGGTCCGATGGGGGTGTGGTACATTGTGTACTGTCAGTGGTGTGCGGTGTGCTGGGTGTCTGATGGGGGTGTGGTACATTGTGTACAGTCAGTGGTGTGCGGTGTGCTGGGTGTCTGATGGTGGTGTGGTTCATGGTGTACTGTCAGTGGTCTGCGGTGTGCTGGGTGTCTGATGAGGCAGTGGTAAATTGTGTACCGTCAGTGGTGTGCCGTGTGCTGTGTGTCTGATGGGGGTGTGGTACATTGTGTACTGTCAGTGTTGTGCGGTGTGCTGGGTGCCTGATGAGGCTGTGGTACATTGTGTACTGTCAGTGGTGTGCGGTGAGCTGGGTGTCTGATGGGACTGTGGTACATTGTGTACTGTCAGTGGTGTGCGGTGTGCTGGGTGTCTGATGGGGCTGTGGTACATTGTGTACTGTCAGTGGTGTCCAGTGTGCTGGGTGCCTGATGGGGGTGTGGTACATTGTGTAATGTCAGTGGTGTCCAGTGTGATGGGTGTCTGATGGGGGTGTGGAACATTGTGTACTGTCAGTGGTGTGTTGTGTGCTGGGTGTCTGATGGGGGTGCGGTACATTGTGTACTGTCAGTGATGTGCGGTGTGCTGGGTGTCTGATGTGGGTGTGGTACATTGTGTACTGTCAATGGTGTCCAGTGTGATGGGTGTCTGATGGGGGTGTGGTACAATGTGTACTTTTAGTGGTGTGCGGTGTGCTGGGTGCCTGATGGGGCTGTGGTACATTATGTAATGTCAGTGGTGTGTGGTGTGCTGGGTGTCTGATGGGGGTGTGGTACATTGTGTACTGTCAGTGGTGAGCGGTGCGCTGGGTGTCTGATGGGGGTGCGGTACATTGTGTACTGTCAGTGGTGTGTGGTGTGCTGGGCGTCTGATGGGACTGTGGTACATTGTGTACTGTCAGTGGTGTGCGGTGTGCTGGGTGTCTGATGGGGGTTTGGTACAATGTGTACTGTCAGTGCTGTGCGGTGTGCTGGATGTCTGATGGGGTTGTTGTACATTATGTACTGTCAGTGGTGTGCGGTTTGCTGGGTGTCTGATGGTGGTGTGGTTCATTGTGTACTGTCAGTGGTGTACGGTGTTCTGGGTGTCGGATAGGGGTGTGGTACATTGTGTACTGTCAGTGGTGTGCGGTGTGCTGGGTGTCTGATGGGGGTGTGGTAAATTGTGTACTGTCAGTGGTGTGCAGTGTGCTGGGTTTCTGATGGGGCTGTGGTACATTGTGTACTGTCAGTGGTGTGCGATGTGCTGGGTGTCTGATGGGGGTGTGGTAAATTGTGTACTGTCAGTGGTGTGCAGTGTGCTGGGTGTCTGATGGGGGTGTGGTACATTGTGTACTGTCAGTGGTATGCGGTGAGCTGGGTGTCTGATGGGGCTGTGGTACATTGTGTACTGTCAGTGGTGTGCGGTGTGCTGGGTGCCTGATGGAGCTTTGGTACATTGTGTACTGTCAGTGGTGTGCGGTGTGCTGGGTGTCTGATGGGGGTGTGGTACATTGTGTACTGTCAGTGGTGTGCGGTGTGCTTGGTGTCTGATGGGGGTGTGGTAAATTGCGTGCTGTCAGTGGTGTGCGGTGCGCTGGGTGTCTGATGGGGGTGTGGTGCATTGTGTACTGTCAGTGGTGTGCGGTGTGCTGGGTGTCTGATAGGGCTGTGGTGCATTGTGTCTGTCACTGGTGTGTGGTGAGCTGGTTGCCTGATGGGGCTGTGGTACATTGTGTACTGTCAGTGGTGTGCGGTGTGCTGGGCGTCTGATGGGGTTGTGGTTCATTGTGTCCTGTCAGTGGTGTGTGTTGAGCTGGGTAACTGATGGGGGTGTGGTACATTGTGTACTGTCAGTGGTGTGTGGTGTGCTTGGTGCCTGATGGGGCTGTGGTACATTGTGTACTGTCAGTGGTCTGCGGTGTGCTGGGTGTTTGATGAGGCAGTGGTAGATTGTGTACCGTCAGTGGTGTGCGGTGTGCTGTGTGTCTGATGGGGGTGCGGTACATTGTGTATTGTCAGTGATGTGCGGTGTGCTGGGTGTCTGATGGGGCTGTGGTACATTGTGTAATGTCAGGGGTGTGCGGTGAGCAAGGTGTCTGATGGGGGTGTGGTACATTGTGTACTGTCAGTGGTGTGCGGTGTGCTGGGTGTCTGATAGGGCTGTGGTGCATTGTGTCTGTCACTGGTGTGTGGTGAGCTGGTTGCCTGATGGGGCTGTGGTACATTGTGTACTGTCAGTGGTGTGCGGTGTGCTGGGCGTCTGATGGGGTTGTGGTTCATTGTGTACTGTCAGTGGTGTGTGTTGAGCTGGGTACCTGATGGGGGTGTGGTACATTGTGTACTGTCAGTGGTGTGTGGTGTGCTTGGTGCCTGATGGGGCTCTGGTACATTGTGTACTGTCAGTGGTGTGTGGTGTGCTGGGTGTCTGATGGGGCTGAGGTACATTGTGTACTGTCAGTGGTGTGTGGTGTGCTGGGTGTCTGATGGGGGTGTGGTACATTGTGTACTGTCAGTGGTGTGTGGTGTGCTGGGTGTCTGATGGGGGTGTGGTACGTTGTGTACTGTCAGTGGTGTGCGGTGTGCTGGGTGTCTGATGGGGGTGTGGTACATTGTGTACTGTCAGTGGTGTGCGGTGTGCTGGGTGCCTGATGGGGCTGTGGTGCATTGTGTCTGTCACTGGTGTGTGGTGAGCTGGTTGCCTGATGGGGCTGTGGTACATTGTGTACAGTCAGTGGTGTGCGGTGTGCTGGGTGTCTGATGGTGGTGTGGTTCATGGTGTACTGTCAGTGGTCTGCGGTGTGCTGGGTGTCTGATGAGGCAGTGGTAAATTGTGTACCGTCAGTGGTGTGCGGTGTGCTGTGTGTCTGATGGGGGTGTGGTACATTGTGTACTGTCAGTGGTGTGCGGTGAGCTGGGTGTCTGATGGGACTGTGGTACATTGTGTACTGTCAGTGGTGTGCGGTGTGCTGGGTGTCTGATGGGGCTGTGGTACATTGTGTACTGTCAGTGGTGTCCAGTGTGCTGGGTGCCTGATGTGGGTGTGGTCCATTGTGTAATGTCAGTGGTGTCCAGTGTGATGGGTGTCTGATGGGGGTGCGGTACATTGTGTACTGTTAGTGGTGTGTTGTGTGCTGGGTGTCTGATGGGGGTGCAGTACATTGTGTACTGTCAGTGATGTGCGGTGTGCTGGGTGTCTGATGTGGGTGTGGTGCATTGTGTACTGTCAGTGGTGTGCGGTGTGCTGGGTGTCTGATAGGGCTGTGGTGCATTGTGTCTGTCACTGGTGTGTGGTGAGCTGGTTGCCTGATGGGGCTGTGGTACATTGTGTACTGTCAGTGGTGTGCGGTGTGCTGGGCGTCTGATGGGGTTGTGGTTCATTGTGTACTGTCAGTGGTGTGTGTTGAGCTGGGTACCTGATGGGGGTGTGGTACATTGTGTACTGTCAGTGGTGTGTGGTGTGCTTGGTGCCTGATGGGGCTGTGGTACATTGAGTACTGTCAGTGGTCTGCGGTGTGCTGGGTGTCTGATGAGGCAGTGGTAAATTGTGTACCGTCAGTGGTGTGCGGTGTGCTGTGTGTCTGATGGGGGTGTGGTACATTGTGTACTGTCAGTGTTGTGCGGTGTGCTGGGTGCCTGATGGGGCTGTGGTACATTGTGTACTGTCAGTGGTGTGCGGTGAGCTGGGTGTCTGATGGGACTGTGGTACATTGTGTACTGTCAGTGGTGTGCGGTGTGCTGGGTGTCTGATGGGGCTGTGGTACATTGTGTACTGTCAGTGGTGCCCAGTGTGATGGGTGTCTGATGGGGGTGTGGTACATTGTGTACTTTTAGTGGTGTACGGTGTGCTGGGTGCCTGGTGGGGCTGTGGTACATTATGTAATGTCAGTGGTGTGTGGTGTGCTGGGTGTCTGATGGGGGTGTGGTACATTGTGTAATGTCAGTGGTGTCCAGTGTGATGGGTGTCTGATGGGGGTGTGGTACATTGTGTACTGTCAGTGGTGTGTTGTGTGCTGGGTGTCTGATGGGGGTGCGGTACATTGTGTATTGTCAGTGATGTGCGGTGTGCTGGGTGTCTGATGGGGGTGCGGTACATTGTGTACTGTCAGTGGTGCCCAGTGTGATGGGTGTCTGATGGGGGTGTGGTACATTGTGTACTTTTAGTGGTGTGCGGTGTGCTGGGTGCCTGATGGGGCTGTGGTACATTATGTAATGTCAGTGGTGTGTGGTGTGCTGGGTGTCTGATGGGGATGTGGTACATTGTGCAATGTCAGTGGTGTCCAGTGTGATGGGTGTCTGATGGTAGTGTGGTACATTGTGTACTGTCAGTGGTGTGTTGTGTGCTGGGTGTCTGATGGGGGTGCGGTACATTGTGTATTGTCAGTGATGTGCGGTGTGCTGGGTGTCTGATGGGGGTGCGGTACATTGTGTACTGTCAGTGGTGTGTGGTGTGCTTGGTGCCTGATGGGGCTGTGGTACATTGTGTACTGTCAGTGGTGTGCGGTGTGCTGGGTGTCTGATGGGGCTGTGGTACATTGTGTACTGTCAGTGGTGTGTGGTGTGCTGGGTGTCTGATGGGGGTGTGTGTACATTGTGTACTGTCAGTGGTGTGCAGTGTGCTGGGGGTCCGATGGGGGTGTGGTACATTGTGTACTGTCAGTGGTGTGCGGTGTGCTGGGTGTCTGATGGGGGTGTGGTACATTGTGTACAGTCAGTGGTGTGCGGTGTGCTGGGTGTCTGATGGTGGTGTGGTTCATGGTGTACTGTCAGTGGTCTGCGGTGTGCTGGGTGTCTGATGAGGCAGTGGTAAATTGTGTACCGTCAGTGGTGTGCGGTGTGCTGTGTGTCTGATGGGGGTGTGGTACATTGTGTACTGTCAGTGGTGTGCGGTGAGCTGGGTGTCTGATGGGACTGTGGTACATTGTGTACTGTCAGTGGTGTGCGGTGTGCTGGGTGTCTGATGGGGCTGTGGTACATTGTGTACTGTCAGTGGTGTCCAGTGTGCTGGGTGCCTGATGGGGGTGTGGTACATTGTGTAATGTCAGTGGTGTCCAGTGTCATGGGTGTCTGATGGGGGTGTGGTACATTGTGTACTGTCAGTGGTGTGTTGTGTGCTGGGTGTCTGATGGGGGTGCGGTACATTGTGTACTGTCAGTGATGTGCGGTGTGCTGGGTGTCTGATGTGGGTGTGGTACATTGTGTACTGTCAGTGGTGTGCGGTGTGCTGGGTGTCTGATAGGGCTGTGGTGCATTGTGTCTGTCACTGGTGTGTGGTGAGCTGGTTGCCTGATGGGGCTGTGGTACATTGTGTACTGTCAGTGGTGTGCGGTGTGCTGGGCGTCTGATGGGGTTGTGGTTCATTGTGTACTGTCAGTGGTGTGTGTTGAGCTGGGTACCTGATGGGGGTGTGGTACATTGTGTACTGTCAGTGGTGTGTGGTGTGCTTGGTGCCTGATGGGGCAGTGGTACATTGTGTACTGTCAGTGGTCTGCGGTGTGCTGGGTGTCTGATGAGGCAGTGGTAAATTGTGTACTGTCAGTGGTGTGCGGTGTGCTGTGTGTCTGATGGGGGTGTGGTACATTGTGTACTGTCAGTGTTGTGCGGTGTGCTGGGTGCCTGATGGGGCTGTGGTACATTGTGTACTGTCAGTGGTGTGCGGTGAGCTGGGTGTCTGATGGGACTGTGGTACATTGTGTACTGTCAGTGGTGTGCGGTGTGCTGGGTATCTGATGGGGCTGTGGTACATTGTGTACTGTCAGTGGTGTCCAGTGTGATGGGTGTCTGATGGGGGTGTGGTACATTGTGTACTGTCAGTGGTGTGCGGTGTGCTGGGTGCCTGATGGGGCTGTGGTACATTATGTAATGTCAGTGGTGTGTGGTGTGCTGGGTGTCTGATGGGGGTGTGGTACATTGTGTAATGTCAGTGGTGTCCAGTGTGATGGGTGTCTGATGGGGTTGTGGTACACTGTGTACTGTCAGTGGTGTGTTGTGTGCTGGGTGTCTGATGGGGGTGCGGTACATTGTGTACTGTCAGTGATGTGCGGTGTGCTGGGTGTCTGATGGGGGTGTGGTACATTGTGTACTGTCAGTGGTGTGCAGTGTGCTGGGTGCCTGATGGGGGTGTGGTACATTGTGTACTGTCAGTCGTGTGCGGTGTGCTGGATGTCAGATAGGGGTGTGGTACATTGTGTATTGTCAGTGGTGTGCGGTGTGCTGGGTGTCTGGTGGGCTTGTTGTACATTGTGGACTGTCAGTGGTGTGTGGTGTGATGGGTGTCTGATGGCGGTGTCGTACATTGTGTACTGTCAGTGGTGTGCGGTGTGCTGGGTGTCTGATGGGGGTGTGGTACATTGTGTACTGTCAGTGGTGTGCGGTGTGCTGGATGTCAGATAGGGGTGTGGTACATTGTGTGCTGTCAGTGGTGTGCGGTGAGCTGGGTTCCTGATGGGGCTGTGGTACATTGTGTACTGTCAGTGGTGTGCGGTGTGCTGGGTCTCTGATGGGGATGTGGTACATTGTGTACTGTCAGTGGTGTGCGGTGTGCTGGGTGTCTGATGGGGCTGTGGTACATTGTGTACTGTCAGTGGTGTGCGGTGTGCTGGGTGTCTGATGGTGGTGTGGTACATTGTGTACTGTCAGTGGTGTGCGGTGTGCTGGGTGTCTGATGGTGGTGTGGTACATTGTGTACTGTCAGTGCTGTGTGTTGAGTTGGGTGCCTGATGGTGGTGTGTTCCATTGTGTACTGTCAGTGGTGTGCGGTGAGCTGGGTTTCTGATGGGGCTGTGGTACATTCTGTACTGTCAGTGGTGTGCGGTGTGCTGGGTGCCTGATGGGGGTGTGGTATATTGTGTACTGTCAGTGGTGTGCTGTGCGCTGGGTGTCTGATGGGGCAGTGGTAAATTGTGTACTGTCAGTGGTGTGTGGTGTGCTGGGTGTCTGATGGGGCTGTGGTACATTGTGTACTGTCAGTGAATTGCGGTGTGCTGGGTGTCTTTGGGCTGTGGTACATTGTGTACTGTCAGTGGTGTGTGGTGTGCTGGGTGCCTGATGGGGGTGTGGTACATTGTGTACTGTCAGTGGTGTCCGGTGTGCTGGGTGCATGATGGGGGTGTGGTACATTGTGTACTGTCAGTGGTGTACGGTGTGCTGTGTGCCTGATGGGGTTGTGGTACATTGTGTACTGTCAGTGGTGTGCTGTGTGCTGGGTGTCTGATGGGGGTGTAGTACATTGTGTACTGTCAGTGAAATGTGGTGTGCTGGGTGTCTAATGGGTGTGGTACATTGTGTACTGTTACTGATGTGCTTTGTGCTGGGTGCCTGATGGGACTTTGGTGCATTGTGTACTGTCAGTGGTGTGCAGTGTGCTGGGTGTCTGATGTGGCGGTGGTACATTGTGTACTGACAGTGGTGTGCGGTGTGCTAGATGTCAGATAGGGGTGTGGTACATTGTGTGCTGTCAGTGGTGTGCGGTGAGCTGGGTTCCTGATGGGGCTGTGGTACATTGTGTACTGTCAGTGGTGTGCGGTGTGCTCGGTGTCTGATGGGGGTGTGGTACATTGTGTACTGTCAGTGGTGTGCGGTGTGCTGGGTGTCTGATGGTGGTGTGGTACATTGTGTACTGTCAGTGGTGTGTGTTGAGCTGGTTGCCTGATGGGGGTGTGGTACATTGTGTACTGTCAGTGGTGTGTGGTGTGCTGGGTGTCTGATGGGGGTGTGGTACATTGTGTACTGTCAGTGGTGTGCGGGGTGCTGGGTGTCTGATGGTGGTGTAGTACATTGTGTACTGTCAGTGGTGTGTGTTGAGCTGGGTGCCTGATGGGGGTGTGGTACATTGTGTACTGTCAGTGGTGTGTGGTTTGCAGGGTGTCTGATGGTGGTGTGGTACATTGTGTACTGTCAGTGTCGTGTGGTGTGCTGGGTGTCTGATGGGGTGTGGTACATTGTGTACTCTCAGTGGTGTGCGGTGTGCTGGGTGTCTGATGGTGGTGTGGTACATTGTGTACTGTCAGTGGTGTGTGTTGAGCTGGGAACCTGATGGGGGTGTGGTACATTGTGTACTGCCAGTAGTGTGCGGTGTGCTGGGTATCTGATGGGGGTGTGGTACATTGTGTACTGTCCGTGGTGTGCGGTGTGCTGGGTTTCTGATGGGGTAGTGGTACATTGTGTACTGTCAGTTGTGCGCGGTGTGCTGGGTGCCTGATGGGGCTGTGGTACATTGTGTACTGTCAGTGGTGTGCAGTGTGCTGGGTGCCTGATGGGGGTGTGGTACATTGTGTACTGTCAGTGGTGTGCGGTGTGCTGGGTGCCTGATGGGGCTGTGGTACATTGTGTACTGTCAGTGGTGTGCGGTGTGCTGGGTGTCTGATGGGGCTGTGGTACATTGTGTACTGTCAGTGGTGTGCGGTGTGCTTGGTGCCTGATGTGGCTGTGGTACATTGTGTACTGTCAGTGGTGTGCGGTGTGCTGGGTGCCTGATGGGGGTGTGGTCCATTTGGTACTGTCACTGGTGTGTGTTGAGCTGGGTGCCTGATGGGGACTGGTACATTGTGTACTGTCAGTGGTGTGCGGTGTGCTGGGTGTCTGATGGGGGTGTGGTACATTGTGTACTATCAGTGGTGTGTGGTGTGCTGGGTGACTGATGGGACTGTGGTACATTGTGTACTGTCAGTGGTGTGTGGTGTGCTGGGTGTCTGATGGGAGTGTGGTACATTGTGTACTGTCAGTTCTGTGCGGTGTGCTGTGTGTCTGATGAGGCTGTGGTACATTGTGTACTGTCAGTGGTGTGCGGTGTGCTGGGTGTCTGATGGGGGTGTGGTACATTGTGTACTGTCAGTGGTGTGCGGTGTGCTGGGTGTCTGATGGGGGTGTGGTACATTGTGTACTGTCAGTGGTGTGCAGTGTGGTGGGTGACTGATGGGGCTGTGATACATTGTGTACTGTCAGTGGTGTGCAGTGTGCTGGGTGTCTGATGGGGGTGCGGTACATTGTGTACTGTCAGTGGTGTGCGGTGAGCAGGGTTTCTGATGGGGCTGTGGTACATTATGGACTGTCAGTGGTGTGCGTTGTGCCGGGTGTCTGATGGGGGTGTGGTACATTGTGTACTGTCAGTGGTGTGTGGTGTGCTGGGTGTCTGATGGGGCTGTGGTACATTGTGTACTGTCAGTGGTGTGCGGTGTGCTGGGTGCCTGATGGGGCTGTGGTACATTGTGTACTGTCAGTGGTGTGCGGTGTGCTGGGTGTCTGATGGGGCTGTGCTACATTGTGTACTGTCAGTGGTGTGCGGTGTGCTGGGTGCCTGATGGGTTGTGGTCCATTGTGTACTGTCACTGGTGTGTGTTGAGCTGGGTGCCTGATGGGGACTGGTACATTGTGTATTGTCAGTGGTGTGTTGTGTGCTGGGTGTCTGATGGGGGTCTGGTACATTGTGTACTGTCAGTGGTGTGCGGTGTGCTGGGTGTCTGATGGGAGTGCGGTACATTGAGTACTGTTAGTGGTGTGTGGTGTGCTGGGTGTCTGATGGGGCTGTGGTACATTGTGTACAGTCAGTGGTGTGTGGTGTGCTGGGTGTCAGATGAGGGTGTGGTACATTGTGTACTGTCAGTGGTGTGCGGTGTGCTGGGTGTCTGATGGGGGTGTGGTAAATTGTGTGCTGTCAGTGGTGTGCGGTGCGCCGGGTGTCTGATGGGGGTGTGGTACATTGTGTACTGTCAGTGGTGTGCTGGGTGTCTGATGTGGGTGTGGTACATTGTGTACTGTCAGTGGTGTGCGGTGTGCTGGGTGTCTGATGGGGGTGTGGTAAATTGTGTGCTGTCAGTGGAGTGCGGTGCGCTGGGTGTCTGATGGGGCAGTGGTACATTTTGTACTGTCAGTGGTGTGCGGTGTGCTGGGTGTCTGATGGGACTGTGGTACATTGTGTACTGTCAGTGGTGTGCGGTGTGCTGGGTATCTGATGGGGGTCTGGTACATTGTGTACTGTCAGTGGAGTACGGTGTGCTGGGTGTCTGATGGGAGTGCGGTACATTGAGTACAGTTAGTGGTGTGTGGTGTGCTGGGTGTCTGATGGGGCTGTGGTACATTGTGTACTGTCAGTGGTGTGCTGGGTGTCTGATGTGGGTGTGGTACATTGTGTACTGTCAGTGGTGTGCTGGGTGTCTGATGTGGGTGTGGTACATTGTGTACTGTCAGTGGTGAGCGGTGCGCTGGGTGTCTGATGGGGCTGTGGTACATTGTGTACTGTCAGTGGTGTGCGGTGTGCTGGGCGTCTGATGGGACTGTGGTACATTGTGTACTGTCAGTGGTGTGCGGTGTGCTGGGTGTCTGATGGGGGTTTGGTACAATGTGTACTGTCAGTGCTGTGCGGTGTGCTGGATGTCTGATGGGGTTGTTGTACATTATGTACTGTCAGTGGTGTGCGGTTTGCTGGGTGTCTGATGGTGGTGTGGTTCATTGTGTACTGTCAGTGGTGTACGGTGTTCTGGGTGTCGGATAGGGGTGTGGTACATTGTGTACTGTCAGTGGTGTGCGGTGTGCTGTGTGTCTGATGGGGGTGTGGTAAATTGTGTACTGTCAGTGGTGTGCAGTGTGCTGGGTTTCTGATGGGGCTGTGGTACATTGTGTACTGTCAGTGGTGTGCGATGTGCTGGGTGTCTGATGGGGGTGTGGTAAATTGTGTACTGTCAGTGGTGTGCAGTGTGCTGGGTGTCTGATGGGGGTGTGGTACATTGTGTACTGTCAGTGGTATGCGGTGAGCTGGGTGTCTGATGGGGCTGTGGTACATTGTGTACTGTCAGTGGTGTGCGGTGTGCTGGGTGCCTGATGGAGCTTTGGTACATTGTGTACTGTCAGTGGTGTGCGGTGTGCTGGGTGTCTGATGGGGGTGTGGTACATTGTGTACTGTCAGTGGTGTGCGGTGTGCTTGGTGTCTGATGGGGGTGTGGTAAATTGCGTGCTGTCAGTGGTGTGCGGTGCGCTGGGTGTCTGATGGGGGTGTGGTACATTGTGTACTGTCAGTGGTGTGCGATGTGCTTGGTGTCTGATGGGGGTGTGGTAAATTGTGTGCTGTCAGTGGTGTGCGGTGCGCTGGGTGTCTGATGGGGGTGTGGTACATTATGTACTGTCAGTGGTGTGTGGTGTGCTGGGTGTCAGATGTGGGTGTGGTACATTGTGTACTGTCAGTGGTGTGCTGGGTGTCTGATGTGGGTGTGGTACATTGTGTACTGTCAGTGGTGTGCTGGGTGTCTGATGTGGGTGTGGTACATTGTGTACTGTCAGTGGTGAGCGGTGCGCTGGGTGTCTGATGGGGCTGTGGTACATTGTGTACTGTCAGTGGTGTGTGGTGTGCTGAACGTCTGATGGGACTGTGGTACATTGTGTACTGTCAGTGGTGTGCGGTGTGCTGGGTGTCTGATGGGGGTTTGGTACAATGTGTACTGTCAGTGCTGTGCGGTGTGCTGGATGTCTGATGGGGTTGTGGTACATTATGTACTGTCAGTGGTGTGCGGTTTGCTGGGTGTCTGATGGTGGTGTAGTTCATTGTGTACTGTCAGTGGTGTACGGTGTTCTGGGTGTCGGATAGGGGTGTGGTACATTGTGTACTGTCAGTGGTGTGCGGTGTGCTGGGTGTCTGATGGGGGTGTGGTAAATTGTGTACTGTCAGTGGTGTGCAGTGTGCTGGGTTTCTGATGGGGCTGTGGTACATTGTGTACTGTCAGTGGTGTGCGGTGTGCTGGGTGTCTGATGGGGGTGTGGTAAATTGTGTACTGTCAGTGGTGTGCAGTGTGCTGGGTGTCTGATGGGGGTGTGGTACATTGTGTACTGTCAGTGGTATGCGGTGAGCTGGGTGTCTGATGGGGCTGTGGTACATTGTGTACTGTCAGTGGTGTGCGGTGTGCTGGGTGCCTGATGGAGCTTTGGTACATTGTGTACTGTCAGTGGTGTGCGGTGTGCTGGGTGTCTGATGGGGGTGTGGTACATTGTGTACTGTCAGTGGTGTGCGGTGTGCTTGGTGTCTGATGGGGGTGTGGTAAATTGCGTGCTGTCAGTGGTGTGCGGTGCGCTGGGTGTCTGATGGGGGTGTGGTACATTGTGTACTGTCAGTGGTGTGCGATGTGCTTGGTGTCTGATGGGGGTGTGGTAAATTGTGTGCTGTCAGTGGTGTGCGGTGCGCTGGGTGTCTGATGGGGGTGTGGTACATTATGTACTGTCAGTGGTGTCCGGTTTGCTGGGTGTCTGATGGTGGTGTGGTTCATTGTGTACTGTCAGTGGTGTGCGGTGTCCTGGGTGTCTGATGGGGTTGTGGTACATTGTGTACTGTCAGTGGTGTGCTGGGTGTCTGATGGGGGAGTGGTTCATTGTGTACTGTCAGAGGTGTGCGGTGTGCTGGGTGTCTGATGGGGGTGTGTTCCATTGTGTACTGTCAGTGGTGTGCGGTGTGCTGGGTGACTGATGTGGCTGTGGTACATTGTGTACTGTCAGTGGTGTGCTGGGTGTCTGATGGGGGAGTGGTTCATTGTGTACTGTCAGAGGTGTGCGGTGTGCTGGGTGTCTGATGGGGCTGTGGTACATTGTGTACTGTCAGTGGTGTGCTGGGTGTCTGATGGGGGCGTGGTTCATTGTGTACTGTCAGTGGTGTGCGGTGTTCTGGGTGTCGGATAGGGGTGTGGTACATTGTGTACTGTCAGTGGTGTGCGGTGTGCTGGGTGTCTGATGGGGGTGTGTTCCATTGTGTACTGTCAGTGGTGTATGGTGTGCTGGGTGCCTGATGGGGCTGTGGTACATTGTGTACTGTCAGTGGTGTGCGGTGTGCTGGGTGTCTGATGGGGGTGAGGTACAATGTCTCCTGTCAGTGCTGTGCGGTGTGCTGGGTGTCTGATGGGGGTGTGGTACATTATGTACTGTCAGTGGTGTGCGGTGTGCTGGGTGTCTAATGGTGGTGTGGGACATCGTGTACTGTCAGTGGTGTGCGGTGTGCTGGGTGTCTGATGGTGGTGTGGCACATTGTCTACTGTCAGTGGTGTGCGCTGTGCTGGGTGTCTGATGGGGCTGTGGTGCAATGTGACTGTCAGGGGTGTGTGGTCTGCTGGTTGCCTGATGGGGCTGTGGTACATTGGGTACTGTCAGTGGTGTGCTGGGTGTCTGATGGGGGCATGGTTCATTGTGTACCGTCAGTTGTGTGTGGTGTGCTGGGTGTCTGATGGGGTTGTGGTACATTGTGTACTGTCAGTGGTGTGTGGTGTGCTGGGTTCCTGATGGGGCTGTGGTTCATTGTGTACTGTCAGTGGTGTGGTGTGTGCTGGGTATCTGATGGGGCTGTGGTACATTGTGTACTGTCAGTGGTGTGTGGTGTGCTGGGTGTCTGATGGGGTGTGGTACATTTTGTACTGTCAGTGGTGTGCGGTGTGCTGGATGTCTGTGGTGCTGTGGTACATTGTGTACTGTCAGTGGTGTGCGGTGTGCTGGGTATCTGATGGGGCTGTGGTACATTGTGTACTGTCAGTGGTGTGCGGTGTGCTGGGTGTCTGATGGGGCTGTGGTACATTGTGTACTGTCAGTGGTGTGCGGTGTGCTGGGTGTCTGATGGGGCTGTGGTACATTGTGTACTGTCAGTGGTGTGCGGTGTGCTGGGTGTCTGATGGGGCTGTGGTACATTGTGTACTGTCTGTGGTGTGTGGTGTGCTGGGTGCCTGATGGGGGTGTGGTACATTGTGTAATGTCAGTGGTGTGCGGTGTGCTGGGTGTCTGATGGGGGTGTGGTACATTGTGTACAGTCAGTGGTGAGCGGTGTGCTGGATGTGTGATTGGGTTGTGGTACATTGTGTACTGTCAGTGGTGTGCTGTGTGCTGGGTGTCTGATGGGGGTGTGGTACATTGTGTACTGTCAGTGGTGTGCGGTGTGCTGGGTGTCTGATGGGGGTGTGGTACATTGTGTACTGTCAGTGGTGTGCGGCGTGCTGGATGCCTGATGGGGTTGTGGTACATTGTGTACTGTCAGTGGTGTGCGGTGTGCTGGGTGCCTGATGGGGGTGTGGTACATTGTGTACTGTCAGTGGTGTGCGGTGCGCTGGGCGTCTGATGGGGGTGTTGTACATTGTGTACTGTCAGTGGTGAGTGGTTTGCAGGGTGTCTGATGGGGCTGTGGTACATTGTGCACTGCCAGTGGTGTGCGGTGTGCTGGGTGTCTGCTGGGCTGTGGTACATTGTGCACTGTCAGTGGTGTGTGGTGTGCTTTGTGCCTGATGGGGGTGTGGTACATTGTGTACTGTCAGTGGTGTGCGGTGTGCTGGGTGTCTGATGGGGCTGTGGAACATTGTGTACTATAAGTGGTGTGTGGTGTGCTGTGAGTCTTATGGGGGTGTGGTACATTGTGCACTGTCAGTGGTGTGTGGTGTGCTGGGTGCCTGATGGGGGTGTGGTACATTGTGTACTGTCAGTGGTGTGTGGTGTGCTGGGTGTCTGATGGGGCTGTGGTACATTGTGAACTGTCAGTGGTGTGCGGTGAGCTGGGTGTTTGATTGGGGTGTGGGACATTGTGTACTGTCAGTGGTGTGCGGTGTGCTGGGTGTCTGATGCTGTGGTACATTGTGTCCTGTCAGTGGTGGGCATTGTGCTGGGTGTCTGATGGGGGTGTGGTACATTGTGTACTGTCAGTGGTGTGCTTGTGCTGGGTGTCTGATGGGGGTGTGGTACATTGTGTACTGTCAGTGGTGTGCGGTGTGCTGGGTGTCTGATGGGGCTGTGGTACATTGTGTACTGTCAGTGGTGTGTGGTGTGCTGGGTGTCTGATGGGACTGTGGTACATTGTGCACTGTCAGTGGTGTGCGGTGCGCTGGGTGCCAGATGGGGGTGTGGTACATTGTGTACTGTCAATGCTGTGCGGTGTGCTGGGTGTCTGATGGGGGTGTGGTACATTGTGTACTGTCAGTGGTGTGCGGTATGCTGGGTGTCTGATGGGGCAATGGTACATTGTGTACTGTAAGTGGTGTGCGGTGAGATGGGTGTTTGATGGGGTCTGGTACATTGTGTACTGTCAGTGGTGTGCGGTGTGCTGGGTGTCTGATGTGGGTGTGGTACATTGTGTACTGTCAGTGGTGTGCTGGCTGCCTGATGGGGGTGTGGTACATTGTGTACTGTCAGTGGTGTGCGGTGTGCTGGGAGCCTGATGGGGCTGTGGTACATTGTGTGCTGTCAGTGGTGTGCGGTGTGCTGGGTGCCTGATGGGGGTGTGATACATTGTGTACTGTCAGTGGTGTGCGACGTGCTGGGTGCCTGATGGGGGTGTGGTACATTTTGTACTATCAGTGGTGTGCGGTGTGCTGTATATAGTTAACCATTTACTGAACAATAATCCCTTGGAGCAGGGGACAGGCAGTGTGGTCCGGGGGCCCCCAATTAAAAAGCTGTTTCAAAGACCTTTGTGCTGTGTATAGTTTACCATTTACAAATCAATATTCCCTGGGAGCAGGGGACAGGCAGTGTGGTCCGGGAGCCCCCAATTAAAAAGCTGTTTCAGTGACCTCTGTGCTGTACATAGTTAACCATTTACTTCCTCTCCATAATCCCTGGGAGCAGGGGACAGGCAGTGTGGCCTCGGGAGCTCCCAATTTAAAAGCTGTTTCAGAGACCTCTGTCCCGTATATAGTTAACCATTTCCTTCTCAATAATCCCTGTGAGCAGACGACAGGCAGTGTGGCCCGGGAGACCCCAATTAAAAAGCTGTTTCAGAGACCTCTGTGCTGTATACAGTTAACCATTTACTGCTCAATAATCCCTGGGAGCAGGGGACAGGCAGTGTGGCCTCGGGAACCCCCAATTAAAAAGCTGTTTCAGTGACCTCTGTGCCTGTATATAGTTAACCATTTACTGCTCAATAATCCCTGGGAGCAGGGGACAGGCAGTGTGACCTCTGGAGCCCCAAATTGAAAAGCTGTTTCAGAGACATCTGTGCCTGTATATAGTTAACCATTTAATGCTCAACAATCCATGGGAGCAGGTGACATGCAGTGTGGCTCTGGGAGCCCCCAATACAAAAGCTGTTTCCGAGACAACTGTGCATACATATAGTTAACCATTTACTTCTCAATAATCCCTGTGAACAGAGGAATGTCAGTGTTGTCCGGGAGCCCCCAATTAAAAATATGTTTCAGAAGCCTCTGTGCTGTATATAGTTAACAATTTACTGCTCAATAATCACTGGGAGCAGGGGACAGGCAATGTGGCCGGGATCCCACAATTAAAAAGCTGTTTCAGAGACCTCTGTGCTGTATATAGTTAAGCATTTACTGCTCAATAATCCCTGGGAGCAGGGGACAGGCAGTGTGGTCTGGGAGCCCCTAAGTAAATACTGTTTCAGTGACCTCTGTGCTGTATATAGTTAATCATTTACTTCCTCTCCATAATCCCTGGGAGCAGGGAAAAAGCAGTGTGACCTCGGGAGCCCCCAATTAAAAAGCTGTTTCAGAGACCTCTGTGCTGTATATAGTTAACCATTTACTGCTCAATAATCGCTGGGAGCACGAGACATGCAGTGTGGCCTCGGGTGCCCCCAATTAAAAAGCTGTTTCAGAGACCTTTGTGCTGTATATAGTTAACCATTTACTGCTCAATAATCCCTGGAAGCAGGGGACAGGCAGTGTGGCCTCGGGAGCCCCCAATTAAAAAGCTGTTTCAGAGACCTCTGTCCTGTATATAGTTAACCATTTACTGCTCAATCAACGTTGGGAGCAGGGGACAGGCAGTGTGATTCAGGAGCCCCCAATTAAAAAGCTATTTCAGAGACCTCTGCTCTGTACGTAGTTAACCATTTCCCGCTCAATAATCCCTGGGAGCAGGGGACAGGCAGTGTGGCCTCGGGATCCACCAATTTAAAAGCTTTTTCTGAGACCTCTGTGCTGTATATAGTTAACCATTTACTGCTCAATAATCCCTGGGAGCAGGGGACAGGCAGTTTGGCCTCGGGAGCCCCCAATTAAAAAGCTGTGTCAGTGACATCTGTGCTGTATATAGTTAACCATTTACATCTCAATAATCCATGGGAGCAGGGGTCAGGCAGTGTGGTCCGGGAGCTCCCAATTAAAAAGCTGTTTCAGTGACCTCTGTGCCTTTATATAGTTAACCATTTACTGCTCAATAATCCCTGGGAGCAGGGGACAGGCAGTGTGGCCTCGGGAGCCCCAAATTAAAAAGCTGTTTCAGAGACCTCTGTCCTGTATATAGTTAACCATTTACTGCTCAATCAACGTTGGGAGCAGGGGACAGGCAGTGTGATCCAGGAGCCCCCAATTAAAAAGCTATTTCAGAGACCTCTGCTTTGTACGTAGTTAACCATTTACTGCTCAATAGACCCTGGGAGCAGGGACAGGCAGTGTGGCGTCAGGACCCCCCAATTAAGAAGGTGTTTCAGAGACCTCTGTGCTGCAGAAAGTTAACCGTTTACTGCTCAATAATCCCTGGGAGCAGGGGACAGGCAGTTTGGCCTCGGGAGCCCCCAATTAAAAAGCTGTGTCAGTGACATCTGTGCTGTATATAGTTAACCATTTACTTCTCAATAATCCCTGTGAGCAGAGGACAGGCAGTGTGGTCCGGGAGCTCCCAATTAAAAAGCTGTTTCAGTGACCTCTGTGCCTTTACATAGTTAACCATTTACTGCTCAATAATCCCTGGGAGCAGGTGACATGCAGTGTGGCTCTGGGAGCCCCAACAGAAAAGCTGTTTCAGAGACCTCTGTGCTGTATATAGTTAACCATGTAGTTCTCAATAATCCCTGGGAGCAGGGGACAGGCAGTGTGGCCTCGGGTGCCCCCAATTAAATAGCTGTTTCAGAGACATTTGTGCTGTAACTAGTTAACCATTTACTGCTCAATAATCCCTGGGAGCAGGTGACAGGCAGTGTGGCCTCGGGAGCCCCCAATTAAAAAGCTGTTTCAGAGATATCTGTGCTGTGTATAGTTAACCATTTACTGCTCAATAATCCCTCGGAGCAGGAGACATGCAGTGTGGCCTCGGGAGCCCCCAATTAAAAAGCTGTTTCAGAGACCTCTGTGCTGTGTATAGTCAATCATTTACTTCTCAATAATCCCTAGTAGCAGCGGATAGGCAATGTGGTCCGGGAGCCCCTGAGTATAAACTGTTTCAGTGACCTCTGGCTGTATATAGTTAACCATTTACTGCTCAATAATCCCTGGGAGCAGGGGGCAGGCAGTGTGGTCTGGGAGCCCCTCAGTAAAAACTGTTTCAGTGACCTCTGTGCTGTATATAGTTAATCATTTACTTCCTCTCCATAATACCTGGGAGCAGGGAAAAAGCAGTGTGACCTCAGGAGCCCCCAATTAAAAAGCTATTTCAGAGACCTCTGTGCTGTATTTAGTTAACCATTTGCTTCTCAATAATCCCTGGGAGCAGGAGACAGGCAGTGTGGCCTCGGGAGACCCCAATTAAAAAGCTGTTTCAGAGACCTCTTCTCTGTAGATAGTTAACCATTTACTGCTCAATAATCCCTGGGAGCAGGGGACAGGCAGTGTGGTCCGGGAGCCCCCAATCCAAAAGCTGTTTCAGAGACCTCTGTGCCTGTATATAGTTAATCATTTACTGCTCAATAATCCCTGGGAGCAGGGGACATGCAGTGTGGCCTCTGGAGCCCCCAATGCAAAAGCTGTTTCAGAGACCTCTGTGCCTGTAAAGAGTTAACCATTTATTGCTCAAAAGTCCCTGGGAGCAGGAGACAGGCAGTGTGGTCCGGGAGCCCCCAATTAAAAAGCTGTTTCAGAGACCTCCGTGCTGTATATAGTTAACCATTTACTGCTCAATAAACGCCTGGAGCAGGGTACAGGCAGTGTGGCCTCGGGAGCCCACAATTAAAAAGCTGTTTCAGAGACCTCTGTGCCTGTACATAGTTAACCATTTACTGCTCAATAATCCCTGGGAGCAGGGGACAGGCAGTGTGGTCGGGAGCTCCCAACTAAAAATCTTTTTCAGAGACCTCTGTGCTGTATATAGTTAACCATTTACTTCTCAATAATCCCTGGGAGCAGGAAACACGCAGTGTGGTCCGGGAACCCCATTAAAAAGCTGTTTCAGAGACCTCTGTGCCTTTATATAGTTAACCATTTACTGCTCAATGATCCCTGGGAGCAGGGGACAGGCAGTGTGGCCACGGGAGCCCCCAATTAAAAAGCTGTTTCAGAGACTTCTGTGCCTGTATACAGTTAACCATTTACTGCTCAATAATCCCTGGGAGCAGGTGACATGCAGTGTGGCTCTGGGTGCCCCAATACAAAAGCTGTTTCAGAGACCTCTGTGCCTGTACATAGTTAACCATTTATTGCTCAATAATCCCTGGGAGCAGGGGACAGACAGTGTGCCCGGGAGCCCCCAATTAAAAAGCTGTTTCGGAGACCTCTGTGCTGCATATCGTTAACAATGTAGTTCTCAATAATCCCTGGGAGCAGGGGACAGGCAGTGTGGCCTCGGGTGCCCCCAATTAAAAATCTGTTTCAGAGACCTTTGTGCTGTATATAGTTAACCTTTTACTGCTCAATAACCCCTGGGAGCAGGTGACAGGCAGTATGGCCTCGGGAGCCTACTATTAAAAAGCTGTTTCAGAGACCTCTGTGCTCTATATAATTAACCATTTACTGCTCAATGTTCCCTGGGAGCAGGGAACAGGCACTGTGGTCTCGGGAGCCACCAATTAAAAAGCTGTGTCAGAGACCTCTGTACCTGTATATAGTTAACCTTTAACTGCTGATTAATCCCTGGGAGCAGGGGACAGGCAGTGTTGCCTCGGGAACCCCCAAATAAAAAGCTGTTTCAGTTACCTCTACGCCTGTATATATTTAAGCATTTACTTCTCAATAATCCGGAGCAGGGGACAGGCAGTGAGGTCCGGGAGCCCCCAATTAAAAAGCTGTTTCAGTGACCTCTGTGCCTGTATATAGTTAACCATTTACTGCTCAATAAACCCTGGGAGCAGGGGACAGGCATTGTGGCCTCAGGAACCCCCAAATAAAAAGCTATTTCAGTGATCTCTGTGCTGAAAATAGCTAATCAATTACTGCTCAATAATCCCTGGGAGCAGAGAACAGGCAGTGTTGTCCGGGAGCCCCCATTTAAAATCTTTTTCAGAGACCTCTATGCTGTATATAGTTAACCATTTACTTCTCAATAATCGCTGGGAGCAGGAAACACGCAGTGTGGTCCGGGAACCCCATTAAAAAGCTGTTTCAGAGACCTCTGTGCATGTATATAGTTAACCATTTACATCTCAATAATCCCTGGGAGCAGGGGTCAGGCTGTGTAGCCTCGGGTGCCCCCAATTAAAAAGCTGTTTCAGTGACCTCTGTGCTTGTATATAGTTACCCAATTACTGCTCAATAATCCCTGGGAGCAGGGGACAGACAGTGTGGTCCGGGAGACCGCAATTCAGAAGCTGTTTCAGTGACCTCTGTGCTGTATATAGTTCACCATTTACTTCTCAATAATCCCTGGGAACTGGTGTCAGGCAGTGTGGCCTTGGGAGCCCCCTATTAAAAGGCTGTTTCAGAGACATCTGTTCTGTATATAGTTAACCATTTACTGCTCAATAATCCCTGGGAGCAGGGGACAGGCAGTGAGGCCTCGGGAGCACCCAATTAAAAAGCTGTTTCAGAGACCTCTGTGCCTGTATATAGTTAACCATTTACTGCTCAATAATCCCTGGGAGCAGGAGACAGGCAGTGTGGCCTCAGGAGCCCCCAAATAAAAAGCTATTTCAGTGATCTCTGTGCTGAAAATAGCGAATCAATTACTGCTCAATAATCCCTGGGAGCAGGGAACAGGCAGTGTGGTCCGGGAGCCCCCATTCAAAATCTGTTTCAGAGACCTCTGTGCATGTATATAGTTAACCATTTACATCTCAATAATCGCTGGGAGCAGGGAACACGCAGTGTGGTCCGGGAGCCCACAATTAAAAAGCTGTTTCAGGGACCTCTGTGCATGTATATAGTTAACCATTTACATCTCAATAATCCCTGGGAGCAGGGGTCAGGCAGTGTGGTCCGGGAGCCCGAAATTAAAAAGCTGTGTCAGAGACCTCTTTTCTGTATATAGTTAACTATTTACTGCTCAATAAGCCCTTGGAGCAGGTGACAGGCAGTGTGGTCCGGGAGCCCCCAATTAAAAAGCTGTTTCAGTGACCTATGTGCTGTATATAGTTAACCATTTTCTTCTCAATAATCCCTGGGAGCAGGGGTCAGGCAGTGCGGCCCGGGAGCCCACAATTAAAAATTTGTTTCTGAGACCTCTGTGCCTGTATATCTTGAAGCATTTACTGCTCAATAATCTCTGGGAGCAGTGGACAGGCAGTGCGGCCCGGGAGACCCCAATTAAAAAGCTGTTTCAGTGACCTCTGTGCCTGAATGTATTTGTTTGACCATTTACTGCTGAATAATCGCTGGGAGCAGGGGACAGGCAGTGCGGTCCGGGATCACCCTATTAAAAAGATATTTCAGAGACCTCTGTCCTGTATATGGTTAACTATTTACTGCTCAATAATCCCTTGGAGCAGGGGACAGGAAGTGTGGCCTTGGGAGCCACCAATTAAATAGCTGTGTCAGAGACCTCTGTGCCTGAATGTAGTTAACCATTTACTGCTCAATGTTCACTGGGAGCAGGGAACAGGCAGTGTGGCCTCGGGAGCCCCCAATTAAAAAGCTGTGTCAGAGACCTCTGTGCCTGTATATAGTTAACCATTTACTGATCAATAATTCCTGGGAGCAGGAGACAGGCAGTTTGGCCTCGGAAGCCCCCAGTTAAAAAGCTGTTTCAGAGACCTCTGTGCCCGTATATAGTTAACCATTTACTGCTCAATAATCTCTGGGAGCAGGGAACAGGCAGTGTGGCCTCGGGAGCCGCAAACTAAAAAGCTGTTTCAGTGACCTCTGTGCAGTAAATAGTTAACCATTTACTTCTCAATAATCCCTGGGAGCAGGGGACAGGCAGTGTGGCTTTGGGAGCCACCAATTAAAAAGCTGTTTTAGAGACCTCTGTGCTGTATATAGTTAACCATTTACTGTTCAATAACCCCTGGGAGCAGGGGACAGGCAGTGTGGCCTCGGGAGCCCCCAATTAAAAAGCTGTTTGAGTGACCTCTGTGCTGTAGAGAGTTAACCATTTACTGCTAAATAATCCCTGGGAGCAGAGGTCAGGCATGTTGTACGGGAGCCCCCAATTAAAAAGCTGTGTCAGAGACCTCTGTGCTGTAGATAGTTAACCATTTGCTGCTCAATAATACCTGGGACCAAGGGACAGGCAGTGTGGTCCGGGAGCCCCCAATAAAAAAGCTGTTTCAGAGACCTCTGTGCCTGTATATAGTTAACCATTTACTGCTTAATAATACCTGGGGGCAGGGGACAGGCAGTGTGGCCTCGGGAGCCCCCATTTAAAAAGCTGTTTGAGTGACCTCTGTGCTGTATATAGTTAACCATTTACTTTTCCTCAATAATCCCCTTTCGGGTGATACAAGGAGCCCCTGCAGTGTGGCCTCAAACCACCACAGTGTAATGGTCACCATTAATGAGACGAGTTTCTAAATTCCGGATACAGAAACGGACAATGGAACTGCGCCGTTAAAAGCCCCTGACAGGCCCATCCACAACCTGGCGTCAGGCTCCAGGCCGTGCTGAAGGAGGCGACACCGTTCTGTAACCAGCTCCTTGTTATATCAGATTTGAAGGACCATCCACAGCCTGGTGTCAGGCTCCAGGCCGTGCTGAAGGAGGCGACACCGTTCTGTAACCAGCTCCTTGTTATATCAGATTTGAAGGACCATCCACAGCCTGGTGTCAGGCTCCAGGCCGTGCTGAAGGAGGCGACACCATTCTGTAACCAGCCCCTTGTTATATCAGATTTGACAGGACCATCCACAGCCTGGTGTCAGGCTCCAGGTCGTGCTGAAGGAGGCGACATCGTTCTGTAACCAGCTCCTTGTTATACCAGATTTGACAGGACCATCCACAGCCTGGTGTCAGGCTCCAGGCCGTGCTGAAGGAGGCGACACCGTTCTGTAACATGCACCTTGTTATATCAGGTTTGACAGGACCATCCACAGCCTGGTGTCAGGCTCCAGGCCGTGCTGAAGGAGGTGAAACCGTTCTGTAACCAGAACCTTGTTATATCAGATTTGACAGGACCATCCACAGCCTGGTGTCTGGCTCCAGGCCGTGCTGAAGGAGGCGACACCGTTCTGTAACCAGCTCCTTGTTATATCAGATTTGACAGGACCATCCACAGCCTGGTGTCAGGCTCCAGGCCGTGCTGAAGGAGGCGACACCGTTCTGTAACCAGCACCTTATTATGTCAGATTTGACAGGACCATCCAGAGCCTGGTGTCAGGCTCCAGGCCGTGCTGAAGGAGGCGAGACCGTTCTGTAACCAGCTCCTTGTTATATCAGATTTGACAGGACCATCACCAGCCTGGTGTCAGGCTCCAGGCCGTGCTGAAGGAGGTGACACCATTCTGTAACCAGCTCCTTGTTGTATCAGATTTGACAGGACCATCCACAGCCTGGTGTCAGGCTCCAGGCCGTGCTGAAGGAGGCGACACCGTTCTGCAACCAGCTCCTTGTTATATCAGATTTGACAGGACCATCCACAGCCTGGTGTCAGGCTCCAGGCCGTGCTGAAGGAGGCGACTCCGTTCTGTAACCAGCTCCTTGTTATATCAGATTTGACAGGACCATCCACAGCCTGGTGTCAGGCTCCAGGCCGTGCTGAAGGAGTCAACACCGTTCTGTAACAAGCTCCTTGTTATATCAGATTTGACAGGACCATCCACAGCCTGGTGTCAGGCTCCAGGCCGTGCTAAAGGAGGTGACACCGTTCTGTAACCAGCTCCTTGTTGTATCAGATTTGACAGGACCATCCACAGCCTGGTGTCAGGCTCCAGGCCGTGCTGAAGGAGGCGACACCGTTCTGTAACCAGCTCCTTGTTATATCAGATTTGACAGGACCATCCACAGCCTGGTGTCAGGCTCCAGGCCGTGCTGAAGGAGGCGACACCGTTCTGTACCCAGCACCTTGTTATATCAGATTTGACAGGACCATCCACAGCCTGGTGTCAGGCTCCAGGCCGTGCTGAAGGAGGCGACACCGTTCTGTAACCAGCTCCTTGTTATATCAGATTTGACAGGACCATCCACAGCCTGGTGTCAGGCTCCAGGCCGTGCTGAAGGAGGCGACACCGTTCTGTAACCAGCTCCTTGTTGTATCAGATTTGACAGGACCATCCAGAGCCTGGTGTCAGGCTCCAGGCCGTGCTGAAGGAGGCGACACCGTTCTGTAACCAGCTCCTTGTTGTATCAGATTTGACAGGACCATCCACAGCCTGGTGTCAGGCTCCAGGCCGTGCTGAAGGAGGCGGCACCGTTCTGTAACCAGCACCTTGTTATATCAGATTTGACAGACCCATCCACAGCCTGGTGTCAGGCTCCAGGCCGTGCTGAAGGAGGCGACACCGTTCTGTAACCAGCTCCTTGTTATATCAGATTTGATAGGACCATCAACAGCCTGGTGTCAGGCTCCAGGCCGTGCCGTGTCGTCTTTTAAAAATGTTCCTACTTCAAGACTGTGAGGAAAACAACTTTACAACTCTGTTTCGAAATAAATAACTTTGTCTTTATTGACCAAAGTCTGCATGCAGATGGCTACAGGTTAGAGAGAGAGAGAGCTGTTCAGGTAAACCTGCTCATTCTTTCTCATGCTCGCAAAGACATGGAGAAAACGTTCAATATTTATGCAAAACCTGTATTATTTTACAAAAAACAGACCTTGTTCAAAAATGTCAATAGTCATAACTTCTGATCAAACATGTTGTCATGGAAAGACCAGACTCGGCTTATTTGCAGTATTTTGTCTTTAGAGGGTTTAAGACGTGGTCCTATTTTGTTTTTACCTCTGCCCTCATGGTGCCTTGACGCAGATGGACCTAGGTCATGAGGAAGTTGTGTTATTAGGACATTCCTAGATCGTGGCTTTGTTATCAGGTTTTACTAAGGTCAGGCACTATTTTCCCTCTTCTGATCTTGGCACTTAGCTGACACAGCTGTCTTACACTTGGTTACATAAGTTGGCTATTTTTCCCATCATGCTATTGCTGAGTTTGTACACTTTCACAGCTGAAGGAGGCGACACCGTTCTGTAACCAGCTCCTTGTTGTATCAGATTTGACAGGACTATCAACAGCCTGGTGTCAGGCTCAAGGCCGTGCTGAAGGAGGCGACCCCGTTCTGTACACAGCTCCTTGTTGTATCAGATTTGACAGTACCATCCACAGCCTGGTGTCAGGCTCCAGGCCGTGCTGAAGGAGGCGACACCGTTCTGTAACCAGCTCCTTGTTGTATCAGATTTGACAGGACTATCAACAGCCTGGTGTCAGGCTCAAGGCCGTGCTGAAGGAGGCGACCCCGTTCTGTACCCAGCTCCTTGTTGTATCAGATTTGACAGTACCATCCACAGCCTGGTGTCAGGCTCCAGGCCGTGCTGAAGGAGGCGACACCGTTCTGTAACCAGCTCCTTGTTATATCAGATTTGACAGGACCATCCACAGTCTGGTGTCAGGCTCCAGGCCGTGCTGAAGGAGGTGACACCGTTCTGTAACCAGCTCCTTGTTATATCAGATTTGACAGGACCATCCACAGCCTGGTGTCAGGCTCCAGACCGTGCTGAAGGAGGTGACACCGTTCTGGAACCAGCTCCTTGTTATATCAGATTTGACAGGACCATCCACAGCCTGGTGTCAGGCTCCAGGCCGTGCTGAAGGAGGCGTCACCGTTCTGTAACCAGCTCCTTGTTATATCAGATTTGACAGGACCATCCACAGCCTGGTGTCAGGCTCCAGGCCGTGCTGAAGGAGGCAACACCGTTATGTAACCAGCTCCTTGTTATATCAGATTTGACAGGACCATCCACAGCCTGGTGTCAGGCTCCAGGCCGTGCTGAAGGAGGCGACACCGTTCTGTAACCATCTCCTTGTTATATCAGATTTGACAGGACCATCCACAGCCTGGTGTCAGGCTCAAGGCCGTGCTGAAGGAGGCGACACCGTTCTGTAACCAGCTCCTTGTTATATCAGATTTGACAGGACCATCCACAGCCTGGTGTCAGGCTCCCGGCCGTGCAGAAGGAGGCGACACCCTTCTGTAACCAGCACCTTGTTATATCAGATTTGACAGGGCCATCCACAGCCTGGTGTCAGGCTCCAGGCCGTGCTGAAGGAGGCGACACCGTTCTGTAACCAGCTCCTTGTGATATCAGATTTGACAGGACTATCCACAGCCTGGTGTCAGGCTCCAGGCCGTGCTGAAGGAGGTGACACCTTTCTGTAACCAGCTCCTTGTTATATCAGATTTGACAGGACCATCCACAGCCTGGTGTCAGGCTCCAGGCCGTGCTGAAGGAAACGACACCGTTCTGTAACCAGCTCCTTGTTATATCAGATTTAACAGGACCATCCACAGACTTGTGTCAGGCTCCAGGCCGTGCTGAAGGAGGTGACACCGTTCTGTAACCAGCACCTTGTTATTTCAGATTTGACAGGACCATCCACAGCCTGGTGTCAGGCTCCAGGCCGTGCTGAAGGAGGCGACACCGTTCTGTAACCAGCTCCTTGTGATATCAGATTTGACAGGACTATCCACAGCCTGGTGTCAGGCTCCAGGCCGTGCTGAAGGAGGTGAAACCGTTCTGTAACCAGCTCCTTGTTATATCAGATTTGACAGGACCATCCACAGCCTGGTGTCAGGCTCCAGGCCGTGCTGAAGGAAACGACACCGTTCTGTAACCAGCTCCTTGTTATATCAGATTTAACAGGACCATCCACAGACTTGTGTCAGGCTCCAGGCCGTGCTGAAGGAGGTGACACCGTTCTGTAACCAGCACCTTGTTATTTCAGATTTGACAGGACCATCCACAGCCTGGTGTCAGGCTCCAGGCCGTGCTGAAGGAGGTGACACCGTTCTGAAACCAGCTCCTTGTGATATCAGATTTGACAGGACTATCCACAGCCTGGTGTCAGGCTCCAGGCCGTGCTGAAGGAGGCGACACCGTTCTGTAACCAGCTCCTTGTTATATCAGATTTGACAGGCCCATCCACAGCCTGGTGTCAGGCTCCAGGCCGTGCTGAAGGAGGTGACACCGTTCTGCAACCAGCACCTTGTTATATCAGATTTGACAGGACCATCCACAGCCTGGTGTCAGGCTCCAGGCCGTGCTGAAGGAGGCGACACCGTTCTGTAAACAGCACCGTGTTATATCAGATTTGACAGAACCATACACAGCCTGGTGTCAGGCTCCAGGCCGTGCTGAAGGAGGCGACACCGTTCTGTAACCAGCACCTTGTTATATCAGATTTGACAGGACCATCCACAGCCTGGTGTCAGGCTCCAGGCCGTGCTGAAGGAGGCCACACCGTTCTGTAACCAGCTCCTTGTTATATCAGATTTGACAGGACCATCGACAGCCTGGTGTCAGGCTCCAGGCCGTGTTGAAGTAGGCGACACCGTTCTGTAACCAGCACCTTCTTATATCAGATTTGACAGTACCATCCACAGCCTGGTGTCAGGCTCCAGGCCGTGCTGAAGGAGGTGACACCGTTCTGTAACCATCACCTTGTTATATCAGATTTGACAGGACCATCCACAGCCTGGTATCAGGCTCCAGGCCGTGCTGAAGGAGGAGACGCCGTTCTGTAACCAGCACCTTGTTATATCAGATTTGACAGGACCATCCACAGCCTGGTGTCAGGCTCCAGGCCGTGCTGAAGGAGGCGACAACGTTCTCTAAACAGCACCGTGTTATATCAGATTTGACAGGACCATCCACAGCCTGGTGTCAGGCTCCAGGCCGTGCTGAAGGAGGCGACACCGTTCTGTAACCAGCTCCTTGTTATATCAGATTTGACAGACCCATCCACAGCCTGGTGTCAGGCTCCAGGCCGTGCCGTGTCGTCTTTTAAAAATGTTCCTACTTGAAGACTGTGAGGAAAACAACTTTGCAACTCGGTTTCGAAATAAATAACTGTGTCTTTATTGACCAAAGTCTGCATGCAGATGGCTACAGGTTAGAGAGAGAGAGAGCTGTTAATGTAAACCTGCTCATTCTTTCTCATGCTCGCAAAGACATGGAGAAAACGTTCAATATTTATACAAAACCTGTATTATTTTACAAAAAACAGACCTTGTTCAAAAATGTCAAAAGTCATAACTTCTGATCAAACATGTTATCATGGAAAGACCCTGACTCGGCTTATTTGCAGTATTTTGTCTTTAGAGGGTTTAAGACGTGGTCCTATTTTGTTTTTACCTCTGCCCTCATGGTGCCTTGACGCAGATGGACCTAGGTCATGAGTAGGTTGTGTTATTAGGACATTCCTAGATCGTGGCTTTGTTATCAGGTTTTACTAAGGTCAGGCACTATTTTCCCTCTTCTGATCTTGGCACTTAGCTGACACAGCTGTCTTACACTTGGTTACATTAGTTGGCTATTTTTCCCATCATGCTATTGCTGAGTTTGTACACTTTCACAGCTGAAGGAGGCGACACCGTTCTGTAACCAGCTCCTTGCTGTATCAGATTTGACAGGACTATCCACAGCCTGGTGTCAGGCTCCAGGCCGTGCTGAAGGAGGCGACACCGTTATGTAACAAGCTCCTTGTTATATCAGATTTGACAGGACCATCCACAGCCTGGTGTCTGGCTCCAGGCCGTGCTGAAATAGGCGACACCGTTCTGTAACCAGCTCCTTGTTTTATCAGATTTGACAGGCCCATCCACAGCCTGGTGTCAGGCTCCAGGCCGTGCTGAAGGAGGCGACACCGTACTGCAACCAGCTCCTTTTTATATCAGATTTGACAGGACCTTCCACAGTCTGGTGTCAGGCTCCAGGCCGTGCTGAAGGAGGCGACACCGTTCTGTAACCCGCTACTTGTTATATCAGATTTGACAGGACCATCCACAGCCTGGTGTCAGGCTCCAGGCCGTGCTGAAATAGGCGACACCGTTCTGTAACCAGCTCCTTGTTATATCAGATTTGACAGGCCCATCCACAGCCTGGTGTCAGGCTCCAGGCCGTGCTGAAGGAGGCGACACCGTTCTGTAACCAGCTCCTTGTTATATCAGATTTGACAGGACCATCCACAGCCTGGTGTCAGGCTCCAGGCCGTGCTGAAGGAGGTGACACCGTTCTGTAACCAGCACCTTGTTGTATCAGATTTGACAGGACCATCCACAGCCTGGTGTCAGGCTCCAGGCCGTGCTGAAGGAGGCGACACCGTTCTGTAACCAGCACCTTGTTATATCAGATTTCACAGGACCATCCACAGCCTGGTGTCAGGCTCCAGGCCGTGCAGAAGGAGGCGACAGCGTTCTGTAACCAGCACCTTGTTATATCAGATTTAACAGGACCATCCACAGCCTGATGTCAGGCTCCTGGCCGTGCTGAAGGAGGCGACACCGTTCTGTAACCAGCACCTTGTTAATTCAGATTTGACAGGACCATCCACAGCCTGGTGTCAGGCTCCAGGCCGTGCTGAAGGAGGCGACACCGTTCTGTAACCAGCACCTTGTTGTGACAGATTTGACAGGACCATCCACAGCCTGGTGTCAGGCTCCAGGCCGTGCTGAAGGAGGTGGCACCGTTCTGTAACCAGCTCCTTGTTGTATCAGATTTGACAGGACCATCCACAGCCTGGTGTCAGGCTCTGGGCCGTGCTGAAGCAAACGACACCGTACTGTAACCAGCTCCTTGTTGTATCAGATTTGACAGTCCCATCCAGAGCCTGGTGTCAGGCTCCAGGTCGTGCTGAAGGTGGCGATACCGTTCTGTAACCAGCACCTTGTTGTATCAGATTTGACAGGACCATCCACAGCCTGGTGTCAGGCTCCAGTCCGTGCTGAAGGAGGTGGCACCGTTCTGTAACCAGCTCCTTGTTATATCAGATTTGACAGGACCATCCACAGCCTGGTGTCAGGCTCCAGGCCGTGCTGAAGGAGGCCACACCGTTCTGTAACCAGCTCCTTGTTATATCAGATTTGACAGGGCCATCCACAGCCTGGTGTCAGGCTCCAGGCCGTGCTGAAGGAGGCGACACCGTTCTGTAACCAGCACCTTGTTATATCAGATTTGACAGGACCATCCACAGCCTGGTGTCAGGCTCCAGGCCGTGCTGAAGGAGGCGACACCGTTCTGTAACCAGCTCCTTGTTATATCAGATTTGACAGGACCATCCACAGCCTGGTGTCAGGCTCCAGGCCGTGCTGAAGGAGGCCACACCGTTCTGTAACCAGCTCCTTGTTATATCAGATTTGACAGGGCCATCCACAGCCTGGTGTCAGGCTCCAGGCCGTGCTGAAGGAGGCGACACCGTTCTGTAACCAGCACCTTGTTATATCAGATTTGACAGGACCATCCACAGCCTGCTGTCAGGTTCCAGGCCGTGCTGAAGGAGGCGACACCGTTCTGTAACCAGCTCGTTGTTATATCAGATTTGACAGGACCTTCCACAGTCTGGTGTCAGGCTCCAGGCTGTGCTGAAGGAGGCGACACCGTTCTGTAACCAGCTCGTTGTTATATCAGATTTGACAGACCCATCCACAGCCTGGTGTCAGGCTCCAGGCTGTCCCGTGTCGTCTTTTAAAAATGTTCCTACTTCAAGACTGTGAGGAAAACAAATTTACAACTCTGTTTCAAAATAAATAACTGTGTCTTCATTGACCAAAGTCTGCATGCAGATGGCTACAGGTTAGAGAGAGAGAGAGCTGTTAATGTAAACCTGCTCATTCTTTCTCATGCTCGCAAAGACATGGAGAAAACGTTCAATATTTATACAAAACCTGTATTATTTTACAAAAAACAGACCTTGTTCAAAAATGTCAATAGTCATAACTTCTGATCAAACATGTTGTCATGGAAAGACCCTGACTCGGCTTATTTGCAGTATTTTGTCTTTAGAGGGTTTAAGACGTGTTCCTATTTTGTTTTTACCTCAGCCCTCATGGTGCCTTGACGCAGATGGACCTAGGTCATGAGTAGGCTGTGTTATTAGAACATTCCTAGATCGTGGCTTTGTTATCAGATTTTACTAAGGTCAGGCACTATTTTCCCTCTTCTGATCTTGGCACTTAGCTGACACAGCTGTCTTACACTTGGTTACAAAAGTTGGCTATTTTTCCCATCATGCTATTGCTGAGTTTGTACACTTTCACAGCTTAAGGAGGCGACAACGTTCTGTAACCAGCTCCTTGTTATATCAGATTTGACAGGACCATCCACAGCCTGGTGTCAGGCTCCAGGCCGTGCTGAAGGAGGCGACACCGTTCTGTAACCAGCTCCTTGTTATATCAGATTTGACAGGACCATCCACAGCCTGGTGTCAGGCTCCAGGCCGTGCTGAAGGAGGCGACACCGTTCTGTAACCAGCTCCTTGTTATATCAGATTTGACAGGACCATCCACAGCCTGGTGTCAGGCTCCAGGCCGTGCTGAAGGAGGCGACACCGTTCTGTAACCAGCACCTTGTTATATCAGATTTGACAGGACCATCCACAGCCTGGTCTCAGGCTCCAGGCCGTGCTGAAGGAGTCGACACCGTTCTGTAACCAGTTCCTTGTTCTACCAGATTTGACAGGCCCATCTACAGCCTGGTGTCAGGCTCCAGGCTGTGCTGAAGGAGGCGACACCGTTCTGTAACCAGCACCTTGTTATATCAGATTTGACAGGACCATCCACAGCCTGGTGTCAGGCTCCAGGCCGTGCTGAAGGAGGCGACACCGTTCTGTAACCAGCACCTTGTTGTATCAGGTTTGACAGGACCATCCAATGCCTGGTGTCAGGCTCCAGGCCGTGCTGAAGGAGGCGACACTGTTCTGTAACCATCTCCTTGTTATATCAGATTTGACAGGACCATCCACAGCCTGGTGTCAGGCTCCAGGCCGTGCTGAAGGAGGCGACACCGTTCTGTGACTAGCTCCTTGTTATATCAGATTTGACAGGACCATCCAGAGCCTGGTGTCATGCTCCAGGCCATGCTGAAGGAGGCGACACCGTTCTGTAACCAGCACCTTGTTATATCAGATTTGCCTGACACTCTGCTCCTATACTCTCTGGAGTGGAGAAGGATGAATGGTGATTAAATTGGGGTTTGCAAGACGTTAACAAGTATGGATAAAGTGTAAGTGGAGCGGATGCTTCCTCTTGTGGGGCATTCTGGAACGAGAGTTTATAATCTCAGGATAACAGGCAGCAAATGTAAAGCAGAGCTGAGGAGGATCTATTTCTCCCAATGGGATGTTAACCTGTGGAATTCGCTACCCCAGAGTGCGGTGCATGCTGGGACAGTGAGTAAATTTAAGGAGCAGTTATATAGATTCTGAATTGGGATTGGGTTGAGAATTTTGGACAATGGGCAGGACGGCGGCGTTAAGCCGAGGATGAGATCAGCCAGGATCGAATGACAGAGCAGACGCGAGGGGCCAAATAGCCTCATTCTGCTCCTGGACCGTCTGAACTTACAAACTTCTGAAGTGAAGAACGTGGATTCAATCTTTCCAAGATGTAAGTGACGTGAGCAATAATAAACTTGAAGTGGTTTATACAATAAATAACCGGACCGCGAGACTTACCAGGGACACCGACAACAGCCAGGAGTGGATAATAACCCGCCTGAATTATCATCAGTGTGCCGTAGATCCGCTGTGGTAAAGACGGCCACATCAGATAGAAAATACCCAGGGATAAACTCCTGTCTATTGTTTTAACATGCAGATCGATTGTTCCCAGATTCTGATCCATTGCTGTCACGTTCCTGTGGGTTTTTCCCAGATTCTGATCCATTGCTGTAACGTCCCTGTGGGTAGTTCCCAGATTCTGCTCCCTCCTCTCGGTCTCTCTGGAGCCGCTGATCTCTGGCAGTGTTGGAGTTGACGCTCCCGCTGACTGTTTGGGACAACACAATGAAAGGAATCGCTTATTAATAGCAGAGACAAACCCTCCAGTGACACGGTTAGAATCCATAGAGATTGACATTAATCACAGTTACTAAACAAACAGGCTCAGTTAACCCCTTTCAGTCCAACACTTTTATAACACAATGAAATAGAAAATTAGTCGGGTCTGGATCGGCTGTGTGATAGTGACTGAGGGATGGAGTGTGGAAATAGTGGACACACTGACCCTGATAATCAATCCTCATTGATATCTGAGTGGTTCCTGGGGACTGGGGGATTTTGAATGTCCCATCCAGCTTATAAAAGGGGCGAGAGGGATACACCCTGGAGTGACAGAGCAGTCAGTATAATGTTAGTCACCAGGACATTTCTAGAGGCCAGAACAGAATGCGCGGGGACAGATTGGCAGGGAGGAAATGGTTTCATCCGTGAGCAGCAGAAGCAATGAATGCATTTCTGTATCTCTCTGTCTGTGTGTATCTGTTCCTGTGTCTGTCTCTGTATCTCTCTGTCTGTGTGTATCTGTCTCTGTATCTCTCTGTCTGTGTGTATCTGTCCCTGTGTCTGTCTCCGTGTCTCTCTGTATCTCTCTGTCTGTGTGTATCTGTCCCTGTGTCTCTCTCTCTGTCTCTCTCTGTACCTGTCTCTGTCTCTCTCTCTGTCTCTCTCTATCTGTCTCTCTCCCTCTGTCAATCTCTCAGTCTCTCTCTCTGTCTGGTTCTCTCTGTCTCTCGCTCTCTGTCTCTCTCTCTCTCTGTCCCTCTCTGTCTCTCTCTCTCCCTGTATCTCTCTCTGTACCTGTCTCTGCATCTGTCTCTGTATCTCTCTCTCTGCATCTCTATACCTTTATCTCCCATTGTATCTCCCTCTGTTTCTCTCTCCGTATCTCTCCCTGCATCTCTCTCTGTATATCTCTATATCTCTGAGTATTTCTCTGTCTCTGTATCTCGCTCTCTTTAACTCTCTCCCTCTCTAGCTCTCTTTGTATCTGTCTCTGTATCTGTCTCTGTACCTCTCTGTCTCGGTAACACTCTCTGTATCTGCCTCTGTATGTCTCTCTCTGTCTCTGCCTAGGTTTTTCACTCTCTGAATTTCTCTCTCTGTATCTCACTCTCTGTATCTCTCAGTATCTCTCTGTCTCTGTATTTCTTTCTCTGTACCTCTCCGTGTATCTCTCTCTATATCTCTCTCTGCATCTGTCTCTGTATCTCTTTGTCTCTGTATCCTGCTGTCTCCGTACCTCTCCGCCTCTGTATCTCTCTCTCTGTATCTCTCTCTGTATCTCTCTCTGTATCTCTCTCTGTATTTCTCTCTGTATCTCTCTCTCTATATCTCTCTAAACCTCTCTCTGTATCTGTATCTTTCTCTGTATCACTCTCTCTCTTTATCTCTCTCTGTAGCTCTCTCTGTACCTCTCTCTGTATCTCTCTGTAATAGTCGTTGTATCTCTCTCTCTGTATCTCCCCCACTGTATCTCTCTCTATGTATCTGTCTCTCTCTGTATCTCTCTAAGTATCTCTCTCTGTATCTCTCTCTGTATCTCTCTCTGTATCTCTCTCTGTACCACTCTCTCGCTCTGTATCTCTCTCACTGTATCTCTCCCGTAGTATCATTCTCACTGTATCTCTCTCTCTGTATCTCTCTAAGCATCTCTCTATCTCTGTATCTTTCTCTGTATCACTCTATCTGTATCTCGCTCTGTCTCTCTCTCTGTCTCTCTCTCTGCCTCTGTCTGTCTGTCTCTCTCTCTGTCTCTCTGTGTGTCTCCCTCTCCCTGTGTCTCTCTCTATCTCTCTCTCTGTATCTCTCTGTACCTATCTCTGCACCAGTCTCTGTATCTCATTCTCTGTACCTCTCTCTCTGTACGTCTATATTTCTATCTCTCTCTCTGCATCCCTCTCCCTTGTATCTCCCTCTGTATCTCTCTCTGTATCTCTCTCTGTACCTTCTGTCTCTGTATCTCTCACAGTCACTCTCATACCAGGCAGAACTGCACCCAGAATTTCACCAATTTCAAACAGTCCTTGAAACTGCCCCAAAGAAGAGTCACTTTATAGAGTCACGGAGGTCTGCAGCACAGAAAAGGCCGTTCGGCCCATCACGTCTGCACTGGTCAAAAACAACCACCTAACTATTCTAATCCCATTCTCCAGCACTTGACCCGTGGCTTTGTATGGCCTGGAATCGCAAGTGCACACCTAAATACTTCTTAAATGTTATAAAGGCCTCTGCCTCCACCACCTATTCATGCTGAGAGTTCCAGACTCCCATCTCTCTCTGGGTGAAAAGGTTGTTCCTCACATCCCCTCTGAACCTCCTGCTTCCTTACCTTCAATCCATGCCCCCTGGTCATTGATTCCTCCACCAAAGGGAAAAGTTTCTTTCTGTCTACCTCTACGATGGGCAGCACGGTAGCATTGTGGATAGCACAATTGCTTCACAGCTCCAGGGTCGCAGGTTCGATTCCGGCTTGGGTCACTGTCTGTGCGGAGTCTGCACAGCCCCCCCCCCCCGTGTGTGCGTGGGTTTCCTCCGGGTGCTCCGGTTTCCTCCCACAGTCCAAAGATGTGCAGGTTAGGTGGATTGGCCATGATAAATTGCCCTTGATTTCCAAAATTGCCCTCAGTGTTGGGTGGGGTTACTGGGTTATAGCGATCAGGTGGAGGTGTTGACCTTGGGTAGGGTGCTCTTTGCAAGAGCCGGTGCAGACTCGATGGGCCGAATAGCCTCCTTCTACACTGTAAATTCTATGAATAATCTATGCCCCACAGAATTTTATACATTTCACTCCTGTCACCCCTCAGTCTCCTCTGCTCCAGGAATACAATCCAGCACAGGGCTAAATCGCTGGCTTTGAAAGCAGACCAAGGCAGGCCAGCAGCACGGTTCAATTCCCGCAACAGCCTCCCCGAACAGGCACCGGAATGTGGCGACTAGAGGCTTTTCACAGTAACTTCATTAAAGCCTATTTGTGACAATAAGTGATTTTCATTTCATTTCATTTCTCTCCTTCTGTATCTCTCGCTCTGTATCTCTCTCTGTATCTCTCTCCATCTGTATCTCTCTCTCTGTTTCTCTCTCGGTATCTCTCTCTATACGATCTCTCTCTGTATCTATCTTTGTATCTCTCTCTCTGTCACCCTCTGTAGCTCTCTGCATTTTTTTCTCTGTATCTGTACATCTCTCTGTATCTCTCTCTGTATCTCTCTCTGTACCTTCTGTCTCTGTATCTTTCTCTGTATCTGTCCCTGTATCTCTCTCTCTGTCACTCTCTGTATCTCTCTCGGTTTTTCTCTCTGTACCTGTATATCTCTCTCTGTATCTCTCTCTCTGTATCTGTCTCTTTATTTCTCTCTCTATCTCTCCCTGTATCTCTCTCCGTATCTCTCTGTCTCTGTATGTCTTTCTCTGTACCTCTCCCTGTATCTCTCTCTGTATCTGCCTCTGTATCTCTCTGTCTGTATTTCTATCTGTCTCTGTATCTCACTCAATGTATCGCTCTCTCTGTATCTGTCTCTGTATGTCACTCTGTATCTCTCTCTGTTTCTCTGTCTCTGTCTCTCTCTTACACTCTCTCTGTATCTCTCTCTCTGTATCTCTCTCTGTTCCTCTCTCTCAGTACCTCTCTCTCTGTATCTCCCTCTGTATCTCTCTCTATCTCTAAGTATCTCGCTGTTTCTGTATCTCGCTCTCTGTACCTCTCTCCCTCGCTCTGTCTCTCCGTATCTGTCTCTGTATCAGTCTCTGTACTTCTCTGTCTCGGTATCTCTCTCTGTATCTGTCTCTATAACTCTCTCTCTGTCTCTCTCTGTATCTCTCTCGGTTTTTCTTTCTGGATATTTATCTCTCTCTCTGTATCTCTCACTATGTTTCTTTCTCTCTATTTCTCTCACTGTATCTCTCTCTTTGTATCTCTCTCATTATCTCTCTGTCTCTGTATTTCTTTCGCTGTACCTCTCCGTGTATCTCTCTCTGTGTCTCTCTCTCTGCATCAGTCTCTGTATCTCTCTGTATCTCTGTCTCTGTATCTCTCTGTCTAAATCTCTGTCTGTATCTCTCTCGGTATCTGTCTCTCTGCATCTATCTAAGCATCTCTCTGTCTCTGTATCTTTCTCTGTATCGCTCTTTCTCTGTATCTCTCTCTGTATCTCTCTCGCTGTATCTCTATCTCTGTATCTCTCTCTCTGTATCTCTCGAAGTATCTCCCTGACTCTGTATCTTTCCCTGTTTCACTCTCTTTCTGTATCTCTCTCTGTACCACTCCCTGTACCTCTCTCTGAATCTCTCTCCGTATCTCGTTCTGTATCACTCTCTCTGTATCTCTCTAAGCATCTCTCTGTATCTTTATCTTTCTCTGTATCACCCTATCTGTATCTCTCTGTGTCTCTCTCTCTGTCTCTTACTCTGAGTTTCTGTACCTATCTCTGCACCATTCTCTGTATCTCTCTCTCTGTACCTATCTCTCTGCATCTATCTCTGTATCTCCCTTTGTATCTCCCTCTGTATCTCTCTCTGTATCTCTCTCTGCACCTTCTGTCTCTGTATCTATCTCTGTATCTCCCTCTCTGTCACTCTCTGTATCTCTCTGGGGGTTTTCTCTCTGCATCGGTATCTCTCTCTCTGCATCTCTCATCTGTATCTCTCTCTCTGTATCTCCGTATCTCTCTCTGTATCTCCCTCTCTGTCACTCTCTGTATCTCTCTGGGGGTTTTCTCTCTGCATCGGTATCTCTCTCTCTGCATCTCTCACCTGTATCTCTCTCTCTGTATCTCCGTATCTCTCTCTGTATCTTCTGTTTCTGTATCTCCGTATCTCTCTCTGTATCTTCTGTTTCTGTATCTCCCGTTGTATCTGTCGCGGTATCTCTCTGTCACTCTCTGTATCACTGTCGGTTTTTATCTCTGTATCTGTACCTCTCTCTCTGTATCTCTCTGTATCTCTCTCTCTGCACCTCTCTCTCTATCTCCCTCTGTACCTTCTGCCTCTCTCTGTATCTGTCTCTGTATCTCTCTTTCTGTCACTCTCTGTATCTATCTCGGTTTTTCTATCTGTATCCCTCTATATATCTCTCTCTCTGTATCTCTCTCTCTGTATTTCTCTCTCTGTATCTCTCTCAGTATATTTCTGTCTCTGTATGTCTCTCTCTGTACCTATCCCAGTATCTCTCTCTGTATCTCTCTCTGCATCTGTCGCTGTATCTCTCTGTCTCTGGAGCTATCGGTCTCTGTATCTCTGTCTCTGTATCTCTCTCTCTGCATCTCTCTCTGTATATCTCTGCCTGTATCTCTCTGTCTGTATCTCTCACTTTGTCTCCCTCTCTCTTTCTCTCTCTCTGTATCGCTCTCTGTATCTCTCCCTGTATCTGACTCGGTCTGCCTCTGTTTCTCGCTCTGTATCTTTCTCCCTGAATCTCTCTGTCTCCGCTGTATTTATCTCTCACTGCCTATTTCTCTGTTTATCTCTCTCTATGCATCTCTCTCGGAATCTCTCTCCCGACAACTCTCTGATTATCCCTCTCTCTGCATCTCCCATTGTCTCGGTCTTATCTCTCCATCTCTCTCTATTTCAATCTCAATCTCTCCCTGTACCTCTCTCTGCAGCTCTTTCTCATTGTATCTCTCTCAGTAGCATTCTCTCTGCATCGCTCTACCATTTTCTCACTGGAACAAAGGAGGTTGAGGGGCGACCTGATAGAGGTCTACAACATTATGAGGGGCATAGACAGAGTGGATAGTCAGAGGCTTTTCCCCGGGGTACAGGGGTCAATTACTAGGGGGCATAGGTTTAAGGTGCGAGGGGCAAGGTTTAGAGTAGATGTACGAGGCACTTTTTTACGCAGAGGCCAGTGGGTGCCTGGAACTCGCTATCGGAGGAGGTGGTGGAACCAGGGACGATAGTTACATTTAAGGGGCATCTTGACAAATACATGAGTAGGATGGGAATAGAGGGATATGGACCCAGGAAGTGTAGAAGATTGTAGTTTAGTCGGGCAGCATGGTCGGCACGGGCTTGGAGGGCCGAAGGGCCTGTTCCTGTGCTGTACATTTCTTTGTTCTTTGTTGTTCTTTGTACCTCTCTGTGTGCATGTCTAAGACTGCATCTCTGTATCTTTCAGTCAGTATCTCTCTCCCTCTGTATCTGTCCGTACCATTCTCCCCCTCTGTGTATCTCTGTATCTCTCTCCGTATCATTCGCTCTGCATCCCTCTACCTCTCTGTGTGCATCTCTGTGACTGCATCTCTCTCTCTGTACCTCTCTCTGTATCTCTGTATGTCTCTCCGTATCATTTGATCTGCATTACTCGACCTCTCTGTGTGTATCTCTCTGACTTTATTTAACTCTTTCTCCCTGCGTCTCTCTCTGTACCCCCCCGCTATATCTCTCTACACCTCTCTCTGAATATCGCTCTATTCCCCTCTCTCAGCATCACTCTGTGCATATCTCTGTGCATATCTCTCTGTAACTCTCTCGTATCTCTCTCCGTATCTATCACTGTATCTCTCCCTGTACTTCTCTATGTATTTCTGTATCTCTCTCCGTATCATTCTCTCTGCATCTCCCTCTTCCTCTCTGTGTGCATCTCTATGACTGTGTCTAACTCTCTCTCTGTATCTCTCTCCCTGTATCTCTCTCTCTGTATCTTTCTCTCTCTGTAGATCTCTGTATTTCTCTCTCTATATATCTCTATCTGTATCTCCTTCTCTGTATCTCTCTCTATGTATCTCTCTCTGTATCTCTGTATCTCTCTCACTCTCTCTCTCTGTACAGAACATAGAACATAGAAACATACAGCACAGAACATGCCCTTCGGCGCGCGATGTCGTGCCGAACGTTTGTCCGAGATTAATCATAGATTATCATAGAATTTACATTGCAGAAGGAGGCCATTCGGCCCATCAAGTCTGCACCGGCTCTTGGAAAGAGCACCCTACCCAAGGTCAAAACCTACACCCAACACTTCTGGCAATTTTGGACACTAAGGGCAATTTACCATGGCCAATCCACCTAACCTGCACATCTTTGGACTGTGGGAGGAAACCTGAGCACCCGAAGGAAACCCACGCAGACACGGGGAGGATGTGCAGACTCCGCACAGACAGTGACCCAAGCCGGAATCGAACCCGGGACCCTGGAGCTGTGAAACAATTGTGCTAGCCACAATGCAACCCTGCCGCCTGTAAGAACAAATTAATCTACACTATATCATTCTATCGTAATCCATGTATTTATCCAATAGCTGCTTGAAGGTCCCTAATGTTTCCGACACAACTACTTCCACAGGCAGTGCATTCCATGCCCCCACTACTCTCTGGGTAAAGAACCTACTTCTGACATCCCCCCTATATCTTCCACCATTCACCTTAAATTTATGTCCCCTTGTAATGGTTCGTTCCACCCTGGGAAAAAGTCTCTGACTGTCTACTCTATCTATTCCCCTGATCATCTTATAAACCTCTATCATGTCGCCCCTGATCCTTCTCCGTTCCAATGAGAAAAGGCCTAGCACCCTCAACCTTTCCTCGTAAGACCTACTCTGCATTCCAGGCAACATCCTGGTAAATCTCCTATGCACCTTTTCCAAAGCTTCCACATCCTTCCTAAAATGAGGCGACCAGAACTGTACACGGTAATCCAAATGTGGCCTTACCAAAGTTTTGTACAGCTGCATCATCACCTCGCGGCTCATAAATTCAATCCCTCTGTTAATGAACGCTAACCCATCCTTCGACTACCTCATCCAAGCCATTAATGAAAATCACAAACAGCAGAGGACTCAGAACTGATTCCTGCGGTACGCCACTGGTAACTGGGATCCAGTCTGAATATTTGCCGTCCACCACCACTCTCTGACTTCTATTGGTTAGCCAGTTCGTTATCCAACTGGCCAAATTTCCCACTTTCCTACGCTCCTTACTTTCTGCATAAGCCTAACATGGGGAACCTTATCAAATGCCTTACTAAAATCCATGTACACTACATCCACTGCTTTTCATTCATCCACATGCTTGGTCACCTCCTCAAAGAATTCAATAAGACTTGTAAGGCAAGACCTTCCCCTCACAAATCCGTGCTGACTATCCCTAATCAAGCAGTGTCTTTCCAGATGCTCAGAAATCATATCCTTCAGTACCCTTTCCATTACTTTGCCTACCACCGAAGTAAGACTAACTGGCCTGTAATTCCCAGGGTTATCCCTAGTCCCTTTTTTGAACAGAGGTACGACATTCGCCACTCTCCAATCCCCTGGTACCACCCCTGTTGACAGTGAGGACGAAAAGTTCATTTCCAACGGCTCTGCAATTTCATCTCTTGCTTCACATAGAATCCTTGGATATATCCCGTCAGGCCCGGGGGACTTGTCTATCCTCAACTTTTTCTAAATGCCCAACACATCTTCCATCCTAACAAGTATTTCCTCGAGCTTACCAGTCTGGTTCACACTGTCCTCTCCAACAATATGGCCCCTCTCATTTGTAAATACAGAAGAAAAGTACTCGTTCAAGACCTCTCCTATCTCTTCAGACTCAATACACAATCTTCCGCTACTGTCCTTGATCGGACCTACCCTCGCTCTAGCCATTCTCATATTTCTCACATATGTGTAAAAGGCCTTGGGGTTTTCCTTGATCCTACCCGCCAAAGATTGTTCATGCCCTCTCTTAGCTCTCCTAATCCCTTTCTTCATTTCCCTCCTGGCTATCTTGTATCCCTCCAGCGTCCTGTCTGAACCTTGTTTCCTCAGCCTTCCATAAGTCTCCTTTTTCCTCTTAACAAGACATTAAACCTCTCTTGTCAACCATGGTTCCCTCACTCGACCATCTCCTCCCTGCCTGACAGGGACATATATATCAAGGACACGTAGTACCAGTTCCTTGAACACATTCCACATTTCACGTGTGTCCTTCCCTGACAGCCTATGTTCCCAACTGATGCACTTCAATTCTTGTCTGACAACATCGTATTTACCCTTCCCCTGATTGTAAACCTTGCCCTGTTGCACACACCTATCCCTCTCCATTACTAAAGTGAAAGTCACAGAATTGTGGTCACTATCTCCAAAATGCTCCCCCACGAACAAATCTATCACTTTCCCTGGTTCATTACCAAGTACCAAATCCAATATTGCCTCCCCTCTGGTCGGACAATCTACATACTGTGTTAGAAAATCTTCCTGGACACACTGCACTAACACCACCCCATCCAAATTATTTGATCGAAAGAGTTTCCGCTCAATGTTTGAGGAAGTTGAAATCACCCATGACTACTACCCTGTGACTTCTGCACCTTTCCAAAATCTGTTTCCCAATCTGTTCCTCCACAGTATAGAAAACTCCTAACAAGGTGACTGCTCCTTTCCTATTTCTGACTTCAAACCATACTACCCCAGTAGGCAGATATAATTTTAATAGAATGTACAGTGCAGGAGGAGATCATTCGCCCCATCGAGTCTGCACCGGCTCATGGAAAGAGCACCCTACCCAAGGTCAACACCTCCACCCTATCCCCATAACCCAGTAACCCCACCCAACACTACGGGACATTTTGGACACTAAGGGCAATTTATCATGGCCAATCCACCTAACCTGCACATCTTTGGACTGTGGGAGGAAACCGGAGCACCCGGAGGAAACCCACGCACACACGGGGAGGATGTGCAGACTCCACACAGACAGTAACCCAAGCCGGAATCGAACCTGGGACACTGGAGCTGTGAAGCAATTGTGCTATCCACAATGCTACCGTGCTGCCCGATACTCCTTGAACTGCCTTTCTGCAGCTGTTATACTATCTCTAATTAACAATGCCACCCCCCAACTCTTTTATCACCCTCCCTAATCTTATTAAGACCATAAGACCATAAGACATAGGAGCGGAAGTAAGGCCATTCGGCCCATCGAGTCCACTCCACCATTCAATCATGGCTGATTTCAACTCCATTTACCCGCTCTCTCTCCATAGCCCTTAATTCCTCGAGAAATCAAGAATTTATCAACTTATGTCTGAAAGACACTCAACGTCCCGGCCTCCACCGCCCTCTGTGGCAATGAATTCCACAGACCCACCACTCTCTGGCTGAAGAAATTTCTCATCTCTGTTCTAAAGTGACTCCCTTTTATTCTAAGGCTGTTCCCCCGGGTCCGAGTCTCCCCTGCTAATGGAAACAACTTCCCTACATCCACCCTATCTAAGCCATTCATTATCTTGTCAGTTTCTATTAGATCATCCCTCAACCTCCTAAACTCCAATGAATATAATCCCTGGATCCTCAGACGTTCATCGTATGTTAGGCCTCCCATTCCTGGGATCATCCGTGTGAATCTCCGCTGGACCCGCTCCAGTGCCAGTATGTCCTTCCTGAGGTGTGGGGCCCATAATTGCTCACAGTATCCTAAATGGGGCCTAACTAATGCTTTATAAAACTTCAGAAGTACATCCCTGCTTTTATATTCCAAGCCAATGGAGATGAATGACAACATTGCATTTGCTTTCTTAATTACGGACTTAACCTGCAAGTTTACCTTTAGAGAATCCTGGACTAGGACTCCCGAGTCCCTTTGCACTTCAGCATAATGAATTTTGTCACCGTTAAGAAAATAGTCCACGCCTCTATTCTTTTTTCCAAAGTGCAAGTCCTCGCACTTGCCCACGTTGAATTTCATCAGCCATTTCTTGGACCACTCTCCTAAACTGTCTAAATCTTTCCGCAGCCTCCCCACCTCCTCCATACTACCTGCCCCTCCACCTATCTTTGTATCATCGGAAAACTTAGCCAGAATGCCCCCAGTCCCGTCACCTAGATCATTAATATATAAATAGAACAGCTGTGGCCCCAACACTGAACCCTGCGGGACACCATTCGTCACCGGTTGCCATTCCGAAAAAGAACCTTTTATCCCAACTTTCTGCCTTCTTCCTGACAGCCAATCGTCAATCCATGTTAGTACCTTGCCTCGAATACCATGGGCCCTTCTTTTACTCAGCAGTCTCCCGTGAGGCACCTTATCAAAGGCCTTTTGGAAGTCAAGATAGATAACATCCATTGGCTCTCCTTGGTCTAACCTATTTGTTATCTCTTCAAAGAACTCTAACAGGTTTGTCAGGTACGACCTCCCCTTACTAAATCCATGCTGACTTGTCCTAATCCCACCTTGCACTTCCAAGAATTTACAAATCTCATCCTTAACAATGGATTCTAGAATCTTGCCAACAACCGAGGTTAGGCTAATTGACCTATAATTTCCCATCTTTTTCTTTGTTCCCTTCTTGAACAGGGGGTTTCAACAGCGATTTTCCAATCCTGTGGTACTTTCCCTGACTCCAGTGACTTTTGAAACATCATCACCAACGCCTCCACTATTTCTTCAGCTATCTCGTTTAGAACTCTAGGATGTAGCCCATCTGTGCCCGGAGATTTATCAATTTTAGACCTCTTAGTTTATCTAGCACTTTCTCCTTTGTGATGGCTACCATATTCAACTCTGTCCCCTGACTCTCCAGAATTGTTGGGATATTACTCCTTTCTTCTACTGTGAAGACTGACGCAAAGTACTTATTCAGTTCCTCGGCTATTTCCTTGTCTCCGATCATAAAATTACCAGCGTCATTTTGGAGCGGCCCAATGTCTACTTTTGCCTCCCGTTTGTTTTGAATGTATTTAAATAAACTTTTACTATCATTCCTAATGTTACTGGCTAGCCTACCTTCAAATTTGATCCTCTCTTTCCTTATCTCTCTCTTTGTTATCCTCTGTTTGTTTTTGTAGCCTTCCCAATCTTCTGACTTCCCACTACTCTTTGCCACATTATAGGCTTTCTCTTTTGCTTTGATGCATTCCCTAATTTCCTTTGTCAGCCATGGCTGCCTAATCCCCTTCTGATAACCTTTCTTTTCTTTGGGATGAACCTCTGTACTGTGTCCTCAATTACTCCCAGAAACTCCTGCCATTGCTGTTCTACTGTCTTTCCCACTAGGCTCTGCTCCCAGTCGATTTTCGTCAGTTCCTCCCTCATGCCCCTGTCGTTACCTTTATTTAACTGTAACACCTTTACATCTGATTCTACCTTCTTTCTTTCAAATTGGAGATTCAATTCGACCATATTATGATCACTGCCTCCTAAGTGCTCCCTCACTTTAAGATCTTTAATCAAGTCTGAATCATTACATAACACTGAGTCCAGAATGGCCTGTTCCCTCGTGGGCTCCATCACAAGCTGTTCCAAAAAGCCCTCCTGCAAACATTCAATGAATTCCCTTTCCTTGGGTCCACTGGCAGTAATATTTACCTAGTCCACCTGCATGTTAAAGTCCCCCATGATCACTGTGACCTTGCCTTTCTGACATGCACTTTCTATTTCGTGGTGCATTTTGTGCCCCTGGTCCTGACCACTGTTAGGAGGCCTGTACATAACTCCAATTATGTTTTTTTTTGCCTTTGTGGTTCCTCAACTCTCCCCACACAGACTCCACATCATCCGACCCTATGTCGTTTAGTGCTATTGATTTAATTCCATTCCTAATTAACAAGGCAACCCCGCCCCCTCTGCCCACCTCTCTGTCTTTTCGATAGGTTGTGAATCTCTGGATGTTTAAGTGCCAGTCCTGAACCCCCTGCAACCATGTCTCTGTGATGCCTACCACATCATACCTGCCAGTCACAATCTGGGCCACAAGCTCATCTACCTTGTTCCGTACACTGCGCGCATTTAAATATTGCACCTTTCATTCTCTATTGACCATCCCTTTTTGTTTTCTTAGTGTGGTGGACCTTGATTTACTGAGCCTTTCCATACACTGTGTCATATTTTATGGGATGGGGACAATCGTAACCACTCTTGAGTTTTGTCTGTTCGTGTTTTTTTTAAATTCCTAAGCAGCTACGCTCCCCGCTGATTACTTCACCTCTTGGTTCCCTGACTTTCCCTCCCCCCCCCCCCCCCCCCCCAATCTCTAGTTTAAAGTCCTATTGACCACCCTATTTACTCTTTTCGCCAGAACACTGGTCCCAGCTCGGTTCAGGTGGAGACCATCCCAACGATATAGGTCCCCCCTGTCCCAACACTGATGCCAGTGTCCCATGAAAAGGAACCCCTTACTCCCACACCACTCTTTCAGCCACGTGTTAACTTCCCTTATTCTTGCCTCCCTATGCCAATTTGCACGTAGCTCGGGCAGTAATCCGGAGATTATAACCCTTGAGGACCTGTTTTTTAATTTGAATTCTAGCTCTTTATAATCTCTAAACAGATCCTCTTTCCCAGACTTGCCTATGTTGTTGGTACCGACATGACCACAACAACTGGATCCTCCCCCTCCCTCTTCAGTATCCTTTCAAGCCGGTCAGAGATGTCCCACACCCTAGCACCGGGCAGGCAACATACCATGCGGGACTCTTTATCCTGCTCACAATGGATACTATCTATCACCCTGATAATAGAATCCCCTACAACTACAACTTGCCTATTTACTCCCTCCCCTTGAATGGCCTGCTGAACCATGGTGCCTTGGTTAGCTGACTCATTCTTCCTGCAACCCTGTTCGCCATCCACACAGGGCGCAAGTGCCTCATACCTGTTGGACAGAGTCAAGGGCTGAGGCTCCTGAGTTCCTGACTGCTGGTTCCCTTTACCTGCCTGACTTGCAGTCACACCCTGCTGTCCCTGGCCACTAGCAGGATTTAAACTACTTACTCTGACAGGTGTGACTGCCTCCTGAAACACAGTGTCCAGGTAAGTCTCCCCCTCCCGGATGTGCCTCAGTGTTTGAAGCTCAGACTCCAGCTCATCAACTCTGAGCCGGAGCTCTTCGAGCAGCCAACACTTACTGCAGATGTGGTCGGTGCAGCTCGCAATGGGATCTGCCAGCTCTCACATCAAGCAGCTCAAGCACATCACCTGGCCAGCCATCACTAATTAATTAATTAGTTTAATTTAATTTTATGGTGGGGACAGCTTCAGCCAATCAGACCCTACCCTGCACTTTTAACTGAAAAACAACACAATTAGATTAACCACTTACCTTTCCTGGTTGCCTTACTGCACCAAACTACCAAATTCTCACTGTCTGTATCTCTCTCACTCCGGCTGTGTCTCCTTGACCTGCGCAATGCGAATAATATAATATAATAATGCTAATAATAATAATATATGGTACTTACCTCACACCAATGGATCTTATTATTAGTTTAGAGGAGGAGGGTGGGTGGGAGACACTACACGTGTAGTGTCTCGGGTTTCCTCTCCACCAGAATTTATTGGTTGGGGGGGGGAGGGGGGGGGGGCTCTTCCCAGAAGTCCGCGGGTCGAAAAAAATAAAACAGAAAAGAAGTGTTTTTTAAAGGAGAAACTTACCTCCCAGAAATCACTTGCGCACCGCTCCCTCTGAAATCCAATGGCCTGCTCCTGTGAAGGTAAATGTTTTCAATGGAGAAACTTACCTCCCAGAAATCACTTGCTCCCGCAGAAATCCAATGGCCTGCTCCTGTGAAGGTAAGTGTTGTTAAAGGAGAAATTTACCTCCCAGAAATCACTTGCGCACCGCTCCCGCCGAAATCCAATTGAAACATCTTTAACGATTTACCTCCAACAACCATTTCTGCCACTCTTCTATCCAAGTTTCCGTGATGGCCATCACATCGTAGTCCCAAGTACCGGTCCATGCCTTAAGTTCACCCACCTTATTCCTGATGATTCTTGTGTTGAAGTATACACACTTCAACGCATCTCCGTGTCTGCAAGTAATCTCCTTTGTCAGTATTCCCTCCTTCACTGCCTCATGACATGCCTTGGCGTCCTGAATATCGGCTATATTAGTTGCTGGACTACAAATCCGGTTCCCATTCACCTTCTAAATTAGTTTAAACCCTTCCGAAGAGTACGAGAAAACCTCCCTACCAGGATATTGCTGCCCCTCTTGTTCAGATGCAACCCGTCCTGCTTGTACAGGTCCCACCTTCCCCAGAATGTGCTCCAATTATCCAAATACCTGAAGCTCTCCCTCCTACACCATTCCTGCAGCCACGTGTTCAGCAGCACTCTCTCCCTATTCCTAGCCTCGCTATCACGTGGCACCGGCAACAACCCAGAGATGACAACTCTGTCTGTCCTGGCTTTTAACTTCCAGCCTAACTCCCTAAACTCGTTTATTACCTCCACACCCCTTTTCCTACCTACGTCGTTGGTACTAATGTGCACCACGACTTCTGCCTGCCCCCTCCCCCTTATGGATGCTGAAGACACGATCCGAGAGATCCCTGGCCCTGGCACCCGGGAGGCAACATACCTTCCGGGAGTCTCGCTCGCGACCACAGAATCTCCTATATATTCCCCTAACCATTGAATCTCCTACAACTATTGCTTTTCTATTCTCCCTCCTTCCCTTCTGAGCCCCAGAGCCAGACTCAATGCCAGAGACCTGGCCGTTAGGGCCTTCCCCCGGTAGGTCATCCCCCCCCCCCCCCCGCCCCGCCAACAACATCCAAAACGGTATACTTGTTTTGAAGGGGAACGGCCACGAGGGGTATTTGCACTGACTGCCTGTTTGTTTTTTTCCCCCTGACTGTCACCCAGCTATTCTTGTCCTGTACCTTGGGTGTGGTTACCTCCCTGTAACTCTTCTCAATCACCCCCTCTGCCTCCCGGATTATCCGAACTTTATCCAGCTTCAGCTCCATTTCCCTAACACGGTCTTTGAGGAGCTGGAGTTGGGTGCACTTCCCGCAGGTATAGTCAGCTGTGACACCGGGGATATCCCTCACCACCCACATCCTGCAGGAGGAGATTACAACTGGCCTAGCTACCATCCCCTCTTACCTTACAGAATATACCTGCCCAGTGGACCAACTGGACCACCGCCCTCCGACTCTGCTCCCATTCAGCAGTATCTCTCCGGACCATTCTCTCTCTCTCTGTATCTCTCTCTTTGTGTCTCTCTGTACCACTCTCTCTCTCTGTGTATCTCTCTCTCTGTATCTATCTCTCTGTATCTCTCTCTCTGTAACTCTCTCTTTATCTCTCTCCGTATCCTCTCAGAATCTCTCACAGAATCTCTCCCTCTCTCCGCATCTCTCTCTGTATCTCCCTCTGTATTTTCTCTCTGTATCTCTCTCTGTATCTGTCTCTGTATCTCTCTCTCTGTATCCCTCTTTTTGTATCGCTCTCTTTGTATCTCTCTGTATCTCTCCGTACCATTCTCCCTCTTTCTCTCTGTCTCTCTCTGTATCTCTCGCTGTATCTCTCGCTGTACTCCCCCTGTATCTCTCTCTGTATCTCTCTCTGTATCTCTCTCAGTATCTCTCTCCGTTTCTCTGCATCTCTCTCTGTATCACTTTCAGTCACTCTCTCTCTCTCTGCATCTCTCTCTGCATCTCTCTCTCAATCTCTCTCTCTACTTCTCTCTCTATTTCTCTCTGCATCGCTCTCTCTGTGTCTCTCTCTCTGTATCTCTCCGTACCATTCTCCCTCTCTCTGTATCTCTCTCTCTGTATCTCTTGCTGTATCTCTCGCTGTATCTCTCGCTGTATATCTCTCTGTATCTCTCTCTGTATCTCTCTCTGTGTCTCTCTGTGTGTCTCTCTGTATCTCTAGCTGTATTTCTCGCTATATCTCTCTGTATATCTCTCTGTATCTCTCTCTGTATCTCTCTCTGTATCCCTCTCTGTATCTCTCTCTGTATCTGTCTCTATATCTCTCTCTCTGTCTCTCTCTGCATCTCTCTCTCTGTATCTGTCTCTGTATCTGTCTCTGTACCTCTCGCCGTATCTCACGCCGTATCTCTCGCTGTATCTCTCTCCATATCTCTCTCCCAATCTCTCTTCGTATCTCTCTCCATATTTCTCTCTGTAACGCTCTCCGTATTTCACTCTGTAACGTTCTCCCTATCTCTAGCTCTATATGTCTCTCTGTAACGCTTTCTCTGTATCGCTCTGTATCTGTCTCTCTCTGTACCTCCCTCACTGTATCTCTCTCTCTGTACCTCTCTGTACCATTCTCCCTCTCTGTATCTGTCTCTCTGTATCGTTTTTCATTTCTTTCCATGTACTCAATGACCTGTTGAGCTGAGAACTTTTCACTCTATCTAGGTACACGTGACAATAATCAAAAAGCAAACCAAATTCAGTCCAATCCAATCTTTCTGTATCGTGCTTTCAATCTGTACCTCTTCCTGTGTCTCTCTCTCTCCCTCTTTCTGTACCTCCCTCTCTCTGTTACTCTATCATAACTCTCTCTCAGAATCTCTCTCCCTGTATCTCTTTCTGTATCCCTCCACCTATATCTCTCTGTATCTTCCTATCTCTCTGTATCTCTCTCTTATCCTCTCGCTCTGTAACTCTCTCTCTGTTCCTCTATTTTCTTTCCCCTCTCTCTGCATCTCTCTCATTATTCACAGTGGCCTCGAGTAGGCATCATTATTTTAAGTGGTCACTGGGTATTATATCATTATTTACAGTGGTCCCGGGATAGCATATCATTATTTACAGTGGCCCCTGGGTAGTATATCATTATTTACAGAGGTCCCTGAGTAGAATATCATTATTGACAGTGATCCCTGTGCAGTATATTCGGATATACACTGGTCCCTGCGTAGTATATCATTATTTACAGTGGTCCCTGGATAGTATATCTTAATTTGCAGTAGTCCATGGGCAGTGAATCATTATTTACAGGTGCCCTGGGTAGAGTATCATTACTTACAGTGGCTCCTGAGCAGAATATCATTATTTACAGCGGTCCCTGAGCAGGATACCATTTTATACAATGGTACCTGTGCAGTATATCATCGTTTACATTAGTCTAGAATATCATTATTTACAGTGACCTTGGTTAGGTATCATTATTTACAGTGGCCACTGGATAGTATTTCATTTTTTAAAGAGGTCCCTCGGTAGTATGTCATTATTTTCAGAGGTCCCTGGGCAGTATATCATTATTTACAGTGGTCCCGGGACAGTGGATCATTATTTTCAGTGGTTCCTGTGTAGTACATCATTATTTACAACGGTGCCAGGGTGAAATTTCAATATTTACAGTGGTCCCTGGAAAGTGTCTCATTATTTACAGTTGACCCTGTGTAGTATATCTTTATTTGCAGTGGTCTCTGGATGGTATGCACTAATTGACAGTCATCCCTGACTCGCATATACGTATTTACAGTGGTCCCTTGGTAGTAAATAATAATTTGCAGAGTTCCCTGTGTAGTACGTCATTATTTACAGTGGTCCCAGGGTGGAATTTCATTATTCACCGTCGTCCCTGGATTGTATATCATTATTTACAGTGGCCCTGGGTAGTATATCAATATTTACAGTTTTTGCTGGGTGGAATATCATTATTTACAGTGGTCCTTGGAGAGGTCAACTTAATTTACAGTGGTCCCTGGAAATTGTATCATGATTTACAGTGGTCCCTGGGTAGTATCTCATTATTTACTGTGCTCACTGGCTAGTATATCATTATTTGCAGTGATCCCTTCGCCGTATATCATTATTTCAAGTGGTCCCTGGGTGGTATGTCATTATTTACAGTGGTCCCTCGGTAGGATATCATTATTTACAGTGGTCCCTGGACGGTATATCATTATTTACAGTGGTCCCTGTGTAGTCCATCATTATTTACAACGGTCCATGCGTAGAATTTCATTATTTACAGTGGTCCCTGGGAGTTCATCTTTATTTCCAGTGGTCCCTGGGTAACTTATCATTATTTACAGATATCTCTTGGCAGTTTATGATCATTTACAGTGGCCCTGGATAGTATATCTTTATTTACAGTGGCCCCTGGGTAGTATATCATTATTTACAGTGGTCCCTGTGCAGCATATCATTATTTACACTGGTCCCTGACCAGTATTACTTACACTGGTCCCTATGTAGTATATCATTATTTACAGTGGTCCCTCGGTAGTATATCATTATTTACACGTATCCTTGGCGAGTTTATCATTGTGTACAGTGCTCCCTGGGTAGAACATCATAATTTACAACGGTCCCAGGGTGGTATTTCATTTCAATATTTACAGTGGCCCTGGATAGTATATCATTATTTACAGTGGTCCCTTGGTAGTATATCATTATTTACACTGGTCCCTCGGTAGTACATCATTATATACAGTGGTCCTGGGCAATATGTCATTATTTACAGTGGTCCCTGTGTAGTCTATCATTATTTACAGTGGTCCCTCGATAGTATACCATTATTTATAGTGGTCCCTAGTTAGTATGTCATTATTTACAGTGGTCCTTGGATATTATATCATTATTAACAGTGATTCCTGGGTATGATATCATTATTTACATGTGGTCCCTGGATATTATATCATTATTAACAGTGGTTCTGGGTATGATATCAATATTTATGTGTCGCTTGGCAGTGTGTCGTTTACAGTGGTCACTGTGTAGTACATCATTCTTTACAACTGTCCCACGATGGATTTTCATTGTTTACAGTTATCTCTGGGTAGCATATAATTATTTACAGTGCTCCCTCGGTAGTGTTTCGTTCAATGCAGTGGTCCCTGGTGAGTATATCATTATTTACAGCGGTTCCTGGGTAGTATATCATTATTTACTGTAGCCCCTGGGCAGTATGTCATTATTATCAGTGGTCCCTGTGCAGTTCATCATTATTTACAACGGTCCCAGAGTGGAAATTCATTATTTACAGCGGTCCCTGGGTTGTATATCCTCAGAAACAATGCCCCCTGCATAGTATATAATAGTTTTGAACGGAACCAGGGTAGAATTTCATTATTCACAGAGGTCCTTGGATTGTATATCGTTATTTACAGTGGTCCTTGGGTGGTATATCATAATTTACAGTGGTCCCGGGGCGGGAGATAATGTTTTACAATGTTCCCTGGGTAGTAAGTCATTATTTGCAGTGGTACCTGGGCAGTATGTCACTATTGCCAGTGTTCCCTGTGACGTATATCATTATTTACAACAGTCACAGGGTGGAATATCAATATTTACAGTGGGTACTGTGTAGAAGATCATTATTTACAATCGTCCCTGGTCAGTATACAATTTATCTCAGTGGTCCCTGTGTGGTATGTCATTATTTGTAATAGTCCCTGGACAGTATACCACAATTTACTGTGATCCCTGTGTATATTATTATTTACAACTGTCCCAGTGTGGAATTTCATTATTTACAGTGGCCCCTGGGTAGTATATGATTATTTACAGCGGTCCCTGGGCAGTAAATAACTATTTACAGTGGTCCCTGTGTAGTATAACATTATTTGTCGTGGTCCCTGGGCAGCATGTCATTATTTACACTGGACCCTGTGTCGATATCATTATTTACAACGGTCACAGCGTGGAATTTCATTATTTACAGTGGTCCTTGGAGAGGTCATCTTAATTTACAGTGGTCCCTGGATAGTGTATCATGATTTGCAGTGGTCCCTGGGTAGTACATCATTATTTACTGTGCTCACTGGCTAGTATATCATTATTTGCAGTGGTCCCTTGGTCGTATATCATTATATAAAGTGGTCCCTGGGTGGTATATCATTATTTACAGTGGTTGCTGTGTAGTATATCATTACTTACAGTGGTCTCTGTGCAGTATATCATTATTTACAGAGATCCCTGGGAAGACCGTCATTGTTTACAATGATCCCTGTGTAGTTTATCAATGTTTACAGTGGTCCCTCGACAGAATACCATTATTTACAGTGGTCCCTGGGCGGTATATCATCATTTACAGTGATACCTGTGTAGTACATCAATATTTACAACGCTCCATGCGGAGAATTTCATTATTTACAGTGGTCCCTGGAGAGTTCATCTTTATTTACAGTGGTCCCTTGGTAATTTGTCATTACTTACAGGTATCCCTGGGTAGTTTATGATTATTTACAGTGATCCCTGGGTAGTACATCATTATTTACAACGGTCCCAGGGTGGTATTTCATTTCATTATTTACATTGGCCCTGGATAGTATGTCATTCTGTACCGTGGTCCCTGTGTAGTATATCATTATTTACAGTGGTCGCTGGGCAGAATGTCATTTACAGTGTTCCCTGTGTAGTACATCATTATTTACAACGGTCCCAGGGTGGAATTGCAATATTTACAGTAGTTCCTGGATAGTATATCATTATTTACAGTGGTCCCTGGGGAATATATCATTATTTACAGTGGTCCCTGGGGAATATATCATTATTTACAGTGGTCCCTGGGTGGAATATCATTATTTACAGGGGTTCGTGGGTAGTTTATCAATATTTACAGTGGTCCCTGGGTTGTATGTCATTATTTTCAGTGGGCCCTGTGCAGTACAATATTATTTACAACGGTCCCAGTGTAGAATGTCATTATTTACAGTGGTCCTTTGGCAGTTGCCAATTATTTACAGCGGTCCCTGGGTAGTACATCATTATTTACAACGGTCCCAGGGTGGAATTTCATTATTTACAGTTGTTTCTGGGTAGTACATCATTGTTTACAGTGGTTCCGGGATAGTATATCACTATTTACAGTCGTCCCTGGGGAGTATGTGATTATTTTCAGTTGTCCCTGTGCAGTACCTCATTATTTGCAACGGTCCCAGGGTGCAATTTCATTATTTCCAGTGACCCCTATGCAGTACATCATTATTATCAATGGACCTTGGGTAGTATATCATTATTTTGATCGGTCCTAGGGTGAAATGTCACTATTAACAGAGGTCCCTGGATAGTATATCATTATTTACATTTGTCCCTGTGTAGCATGTCATCATTTACAGTCGTCCCTGGGTAGTATATCTTTATTTCCAGTTGGCTCTGGATGGTAAGCCCTTATTGACAGTCGTTCCTGGCTCGCATATAAGTATTTACAGTGGCCCCTTGGTAGTAAATTATTATTTGCAGAGATCCCTGTGCAGTACGTCATTATTTACAGTGGTCCCGATGTAGTGCACTATTATTTACAACGGTCCCAGGGTGGAATTTCATTATTCACAGTAGTCCCTGGATTGTATATAATTATTTACAGTGGCCCTGGGTAGTCTATCAATATTTACAGTTTTCGCTGGGTGGAATATCATTATTTACAGTGGTCTTTGCAGAGGTCATCTTATTTTACAGTGGTCCCTGAATAGTGTATCATGATTTACAGTGGTCCCTGGGTCGTATATCATAATTTATTGTGCTCACTGGCTAGTATATCATTATTTGCAGTGATCCCTTGGTCGTATATCGTTATTTAAAGTGGTCCCTGGGTAATTTATCATTATTTACAGTGGTCCCTGGGTAGTTTATGATTATTTACAGTGGTCCCTTGGTAGTAAATTATTATTTGCAGAGTTCCCTGTGCAGTACGTCATTATTTACAGTGGTCCCGATGTAGTGGACGATTATTTGCAACGGTCCCAGAGTGGAATTTCATTATTCACAGTAGTCCCTGGATTGTATATCATTATTTACAGTGGCCCTGGGTAGTATATCAATATTTACAGTTTTTGCTGGGTGGAATATCATTATTTACAGTGGTCCCTGTGCAGTATATCATTATTTACACTAGTCCCTGGCAGCATGTCACTATTTATAGTGGTCCCTGTGTAGTATATCAATTATAGTGGTCCCTCGGTAGTATATCATTTTTTTACAGTGGTCCTTGGGCAGTATGTCATTATTTACAGTGTTCCCTGGGCAGTATATTATGTTTTACTGTGGTCCCTGGGTAATACATAATTATTTACAACGATCCCAGAGTGGAATTTCATGACTTACAGTGGTCCCTAGGTAGTATGCCATTACCTACAGGGGACCCTGGGTAGGATGCTATTATTTACAGTGGTCCTTGAGTAATATATTTTTATTTACAGTTGTCCCTATGTGGTATGTTATTATTAACAGTGGTCCCTGGCATTATATCACTATTTACAGCGGTCCCTTGCAATCTATCATTATTTACTGTGATCCCTGGGTAGTATATCATTATTTACAGTGGCCCCTCTGTAGTTTATCATTATTTGCAGTGGTCCCTGGTTAGTATATCATTATTTACAGTGATCCCTGTGCAGTATACCATTATTTACAGAGGTCGTTGCGTTATATATTATTATTCATAGTGGCCCTGGGCAGTGTTTCACTTTTTACAGTGGTTGCTGGATGATATATCATTATTTACAGTGTCCCCTGTATAGTATAATATTACTTAGAATCTTCCCTGGGTATTATATCATTATTTACAATGGACCCTGTGTAGGATACTATTATTTACAGTGGCCCTTTTATTTTATATCATTATTTACATTATTCCCTGTGCAGTATATCATTATTTATCCCTGGATAGTCCGCCATTATTTACAATGGTCGCAGGATAGTACATCGTTACTTACAGTGGTCCCTTTGCAGTATATCATTGTTTATAGTGGTTCCTTGGTACTATTTCATTGTTTACAGTGGTGCCTGGGCAATGTATAATTTTTTACTGTGGTTCCTAAAATGGATAGCATCGTTTTCAGTGGTTTCTGTCGACCATATTCATTACTTACCGTGCTCACTGGGTAGTATATATTTATTTACAGTGCTCCCTTGGTCGTATATCGTTATTTACAGTGGTTCCTAAGTTATATATCTTTATTGTCAGTGTTCTGTGTGGAGTACATCATTCTTTACAGTGGTCCCTGTGTAGTATATCATTATTCACAGTGGTTCCTTGATTGTCTATCTATATTTGTAGGTGTACCTCTGCAGTATATTACGTGTTGGCGTGGTCCTGGATAGCGTATCAGTATTTACATTGTTCCCTCGATAGAATGTCATTCTTTACTGAAGTCCCTGGGCATGATACCATTATTTCCAGTTTTCCCTTTGTAGTTTATCATTAGGTACAGTGGACACTAAGCTGTTTATCATTATTTACCGTGGTTCCTCGGTAGTATATTATTATAATACACTGAGCCCTGGGCAGGAGACCATTATTTACAGTGGTTCTTGGGTAGTTTATCATTAAAATTCTCTGGTCCCTGGGCAGTATATTGTAATTTGAGAGTACCTTTAAGAAATGGGTGTTTATAAATGTGTGTGTATGTAAATATATGTGGTGAGAGTACCTTTAAGAAATGGGTGCGTATTACTGCAGTGATGCCAGAGAGTGGGTGGGGCTGGGCTGTGTCAGCATTTTACTTTCGTTTTTGGCTGCTTTCTGCAGGGTGTTTTTTAGTTTCGTTTTCATTGTTGGAGCTGACGCCAGACAAAGCTGGTGTACTGCTGTTCTCTCTTCCATCAAAAGACTATCTCTTGATCATTTGGTGAATTCAGAATTATAAATGTTCTCAGTAGTGAATGTCAACTGAAGGTGCTTCTGGTAAACGGTGCCTTAACCTTCAGGATGTTAAAAAGACAGCTTATGGATTACTCAGTGTTGAATTCTTTGGGGGTTGTATTTGAATAAATGGTTGCTCAGATGTTCACTGTTTGTTTTAAGTAGGTTAACTTGAGTTCATTGAATAAACATTGTCTAGCTTTAAGAAATACTTTCCCATTCCTGCTGTACCACTCCTGTCGAGGGCCGTGTGCTCTCCATACCACAATTAGTAAAATTGTGGGTTCAGGTGAACTCCAGGATATACTTTGGGGGCAAAACAAATTGGGGGCTCGTCCGCAATAAAAGTCTGCTTATTGGATCGGTTTACTGAACTTAAACACAGTGAGGGGTGAGCATATTGTGGTTGCTTATCAAGGGTGGTATTCTAGTTTTTTGTGGAGTGTGTTGTGAACAATGGCTCTTTCAGAGGCCCTGGCGTCTTTGGGGGTGGCGACGGTCACACACAGTACCTTACGGACAGAGACTAAAAGCAGACTGTTAGATTTGGCAAAAACATTGCAGTTAACATTTCCTGACAAAATGGGACAGCACGGTAGCATTGTGGATAACATAATTGCTTCACAGCTCCAGGGTCCTAGGTACGATTCCGGCTTGAGTCACTGTCTATGCGGAGCCTGCACATCCTCCCCGTGTGTGCGAGGGTTTCCTCCGGGTGCTCCGGTTTCCTCCTACAGTCCAAAGATGTGCAGGTTAGGTGGGTTGGCCATGGCAAATTGCTCTTCGTGTCCAAAATTGCCCTTAGTGTTGAGTGGGGTTACTGGGATAGGTTGCAGATGTTGACCTTGGGTATGGTGCTCTTTCCAAGAGCCGGTGCAGACTCGAAGGGCCGAATGGCCTCCTTCTGCACTGTAAATTCTATGATAATCTAAGAAAATGCGAAATGATGAGGGAACTACTGCGGTGGCTAAGCATTGGAAAGTTGCCTGAGATACAGTTTGACTCATTGGAAATGGCACAAATGCAGTTGCAAATTAAACAAATGGAACATGAGAAAGAATTAAAGCAGCTTGAATACGAAAGAGATAGAGAGGAAAAAGAAAGAGAAAGGGAGATACAGATCAGGCAAAAAGTTAAAGAGATAGAGGTTGAACTTCAGAAAATGGCCATGAAACATGATACTCAGTTAAAATTAGCAATCGTAAAGGGAAACGTACAGTTGGATGATAGTGATGAGGATGGTGGGAAAGAGCGTCATAGTTGAAGGTTTTGTGGGGATCTATTTAAATATATCCAAGCATTGCCAAGGATTGAAGAGAAGGAGGTAGAAGCCTTTTTCAGTTCATTTGAGAAGGTGGCTGTACAAATGAAATGGTCACAGCACATGCGGGTATTACTGAATCAAACAAAGCTAGTGAAGTGTTTGCATCAATACCGGAGGAGGTATCTGGGCCGTATGAGGAGGTGAAAATGCCCATCTTGAGTGCATATGAACTAATGCCTGAAGCCTCTAGACAAAGGTTTAGAATTTTAACGAAAGAATTTGGTCAAACGTGCATGGAGTTTCAAAGGTTCAAACAGAGTAATTTTGATAGGTGGATCAGGGCTTTGAAAATAGACAAAACGTTTGAAGCTCTCGGAGAAATTATACTTTTGGAGGAATTTAAAAATTAAATTCCTGATATAGTGAGGACTCATCTGGAAGAACAGACGGTTAAAACTGAGAGATTAGCAGCAGAAAAGCAGAATTAGTTCATAAATCAAAGCTTGGTTTCCGACATCAGTTTCAGCCTGTGAGAGAGAGAAACTGGGGACATGAGAAATACTCAAGTGGTAAAAGTAAAGGTGATCTGATGGGCGATATAAAGGAGAGTGTACCTCCGATTAATAAATAAATCCAGTAGGGTGGAAACGAAATGAAGAGTTTCAAATGTTTTCACTGTAATAAACAAAGCCATATTAAGTCACAGTGTTGGTGGTTGAAGAAAAGCACTGGGAAGACTGATGTGGTAAAACAGGATAAGACAGTGGTGTTTGTTAAAGTGGTAAAGGAAAGCCCAAGTGAAGCGAAGGAGGTGCAAAAGATTGTACAGCCTGATCAAGAGGTGATTGATGAAAGAGATGCCAGGTCACTTGAAATAAGTTACTTGCGTGGGTAAAGTTTACTCATGTGTATCAGGAAGAGTAGGTATAGAATTCACAAATTTAAGAGATACGGGAGCTAGACAATCTTTAATAGGAAGAAATGAGGAGTTATATAGTTTGGGAAGAATGTTGCCAGAAAAGGTGGTAATATGTGTAATTCAGGGTGAGAGGAGTAGTCAATTGTATAAGGTAATGTTGGAAAGTCCAGTGAAGAGTGGTGAAGTGGTAGTAGGAGTAATAGAGAAAGTATCTTGTCCAGGAATACAGTTTGTCTTGGGTAATGATACAGCTGGATCGCAGGTGGGAGTGCTGCCTACTGTGGTTGATAAGCCAATGGAAAATCAGACAACTGAAGTGTTGAAGGACGAATATCCTGGAATTTTTCCGGATTGTGTAGTGACACGGTCGCAAAGTCACAGGTTGAGACAAGAGGAGAAATCAATGAGCGAAGATGAAGTTGAAGTGCAATTATCAGAAACGATTTTTGATCAGGTGGTTGAAAAATAACAAGAACAGGTGGAGGATGAGGCGGATATTTTTAGTTCTGGAAAATTGTCGGAGTTACAACAAAATAATATAGAAATAAAATGGATGTATCAGAAAGCACACACGGAAGAGGAATCTGAGTATAAACCAGAGTGTTATTACCGTAAAAGTGATGTCTTGATGAGAAAATGGAGACCATTACATATGCAGGCGGATGAAAAGTGGGCAGAAGTTCATCAAGTAGTATTGCCGGTAGAAAGGATGTGTTGCGAGTTGCACATGTGGTACCAGTGGGAGGTAATTTGGGAATACGGAAAACTCAAGCTAAACTACAAAAACATTTTTATTGGCCTGGACTACATACAGATGTAGTTAAATTTTGTCAATCATGTCACACATGTGAAGTGAAAGGGAAACCTCAAGCAGTGATAAAACCAGCGCCCTTAATACCCATTCCAGCATTTGTGGAACCTTTGACAAGGGTCATAATTGATTGCGTAGGACCGCTTCATAAAACGAAAAGTGGAAATCAATATCTTTAGACTACAATGGATGTGTCAACTCGGTTTCCAGAAGCCATCCCAGTACGTAATAGTACAGCTAAAACGATTGTGGCGGAATTACTTAATTTCTTTACGAGATCTGGACTGCCCACAGAAATGCAATCGGATGAAGGATCAAATTTTACCTCAAGGTTATTCAAAGAAGTTATGGATAGCTGAGGAATAAAACAATTTAAATCAACTGCGTACCATTCAGAATCGTAGGGAGCATTAGAAAGGTGGCATCAGGCATTAAAGACAATGTTGAGGGCGTATTGTTAGGATTATCCAGAGGATTGGGATAAAGAATTTCATTCGTACTGATTGCAATTAGGAATGCACCTAATGAGTCATCCAAATGTAGTCCTTTTGAACCAGTTTTTGGTCATGAGGTAAGAGGACCACTTAAATTGATTAAGGAAAAATTGGCGAGTGAGAAATCGGAACTTACATTATTGGATGATGTGTCAAACTATAGGGAACGATTAAATAGAGCAGGTGAATTGGCTAGACAACATTTAAAAGGTGCACAAAATGTGATGAAACGGATAGCGGACAATAAATCCAAAGTTTGTAGTTTTGCCTGTGGAGATAAAGTTTTAGTATTGTTACCAGTGGTAGGTGAACATTTAAAAGTAAGGCTTTGTGGACCTTATCAGACTGAGAGGAAATTAAGTGAGGTGAATTATGTGGTTAAAAACACCAGATAGAAGTAGGACTCACCGAGAGTGTCATGTGAATATGCTTAAAGGGTACTTTGAAATGGAAGGAGAGAAAAATGAGGTTGTAAGTAGTCTAACTAAAAGTCACGAACCAAATCCAGATGACTGTGAATTTGACATACCTCAAATTAAATTGGAAAACGAGGATGTTCCTCAAAATGGTGCTAAATTGTTGAGTTACCTTCCAGAGGAAAAACGAACTGACCTGAAAGAGTTATTGATATCACATGGGCAAGTTTGTGGCGATAAATTGGGAAGCACTAAAATGGCTATAGATGTGGGAAATGCTGTTCCAATCAAAAACATCCATACAGACTTAACTCTTTAAAAGTGGCACAGGTTAACAGAGACATTGAGAGTATGCTTAAAAATGGCATAATTGAAGTGGTTTGCAACCAATGAAGCTCACCCATAGTGATGGTGCCAAACCCAGACGGTACGCAACGGGTGTGTGTGGACCATAGAAAGGTTAATGCAGTTACAAGAACCGACTCTTATCCTATCCCACGTTTGGAAGATTGTATTGAGAAGATTGTTGGACAATGAGCATTTATTTCCAAACTTGGTTTACATAAAGGTTACTGGCAGGTGCCTTTATCCGAAAGGGCGAAGGAGATTTCAGCTTTTGTGACTCCAGATGGTGTATAACAATTCAACGTTATGCCATTTGGCATGAAAAACGCCCCAGCCACATTCAAACGGTTAACTAACAAAGTTGTTTCAGGATTACCCAATTGTGCGGTATCCATCAACGATCTGGTAATTTGCAGCCAGACATGGAAAGAACATTTAAAACATCTGATGGAGTTATCCGATCGAATTCAGGGGGCGGGTTTGGTGATATACCTAGCCAATGGGGATCTGGAAAAGCCCAAGTCACTTTCCTTGGCCGTACAATCGGACAGGGTCGAATGGTCACACGGGATGTGAAACCAACAACTATTCGGAGTTTCCGATACTCTCCACACGACCGGAAATAATTAGATTTCATGGTAGGAGTGGATTTTACCGGAAATTTGAATCGAATATTTGCAGCGTTGTTGCTCCACTGGTGGACTTGCTGAACAAACGACGAAAATTTAAGTTGTCAGCGGACTTTCAACAGGCATTTGACAGCCTGAAACTGTGATAACCAATGCTCCTGTGTTGGAGAACTTCAGGGAACTCTGTGATCAGATTGAACTAATGTACCTGACTTTAAAGAGAAATGCAGATGCATAGACAAATGGACGGATCGTGCAAGGACATTCTTGTTCAAAGTGACTGTCAATCGAGAAGGATTTCAGTTGGAGGAAGAAGAAAAAATATGACTGTATTATTGTATCTGTTTGTCTGTGTTGTTTTTTTGAAGCGAAAAAGTATATTTACTGTGTGCATTTCTTAAAGGATAGTGAATAGGTGAAAAATGAAACCATCTTGAAGTTGATGGGTTTTTTTTCTTGGGGGAGGTGTCATGTAGAGTAGCTTTAAGAAATGGGTGTTTCAGAAATGTACATTGAAGAAGTGGGTGTTTATCAGTGATGTCAGGGTGTGGGTGGAGCTGGGCTGTCCTTCAGCTTTTTACTTTGATTTTAATCGATTTGCTGCAAGGTATGTTTTAGTTTCGTTTTCAGAGCTGGATAGCTGCAGTCACAGCCAGAAGGGGTATTAGTCTCTCCATCTGTAATCTAAAGACTGTAAGTCGATCCTTTGGTGATTTTAAACTAATAACTGCTTTCAGTCGTGATTTTAACCTATGTGCTTCTGTTTAAAGTTTTTTTTCAAGACTTAGAACATAGAACATAGAACATTACAGCGCAGGACAGGACCTTCGGTCCTCGATGTTGCGCCGACCTGTGAAACCACTCTAACGCCCATCTATACTATTCCCTTATCGTCCATATGTCTACCCAATGATCTTTTGAATGAACTTAATGTTTGCGAGTCCTCTGCTGTTGCAGGCAGGGCTTTCCACGCCCTTATTACTCTCTGAGTAAAGAACCCACCTCTGACACTTGCCCTGTATCGATCTTCCATCAATTTAAAGCTATGTCCCCTCGTGCTAGACATCACCATCCGAGGAAAAAGGCTTTCAATGTCCACCCAATCTAATCCTCAGATCATCATGTATGCCTCAATTAAGTCACCTCTTAACCTTTTTCTCTCTCAGGAAAACAGCCTCAAGTCCCTCATCCTTCCTTATAAGATCTACCCTCCAAACCAGGCAACATTCCGGTAAATCTCCTCTGCACATCCTTTCCAATGCTTCCACATCCTTCCTATAATGCGGCGACCAGAATTGCACGAATTACTCCACTTGCGGCCGCACCAGCGTTTTGTACAGCTGCAACATGACCTCATGGCTCCGAAACGCAATCCCTCTAACAATAAAAGTTAACACACCGTCTGCCTTCTGAACAACACTCTCAACCTGTGCAGCAACTTACAGGGATATATGTACATGGACACCGATATCTATCTGCTCATTCATACTACCAATAATCTGACCATTAGCCCAGTACACTGTCTTCTTGTTAGTCCTTCAAAAATGAATCACCTCACACTTTTCTGCATTAAACTCCAATTGCCATCTCTGAGCCCAGCTCTGCAGCTTATCTATGTCCCTCTGTAACTTGTAACATCCTTCCGCACTGTCCACAACTCCACCGACTTTAGTGTCATCTGCAAATTTACTCACCAATCCTTTTACGCCCACCTCCAGGTCATTTATAAAAATGACAAACAGCAGTGGCCCCAAAACAGATCCTTGTGGTACACCACTAGGAACTGGACTCCAGTCTGAACAATTCCCATCAACCACCACCCTTTGTCTTCCTCCAGCTAGCTAATTTCTGATCCAAACTGCTGAATCACCCTGAATCCCATGCCTCCGTATTTTCTGCAATTGCCTACCGTGGCGATCCTTGTCAAGCGCTTTACTGAAATCCATATCCACCACATCAACTGCTTTACCCTCATCCACCTGTTTGGCCACCTTCTCAAAGAACTCAATAAGGTTTGTGAGGCATGGCCTACCCTTCACAAAACCGTGTGACTATGTCTAATCAAATTATTCCTTTCCAGATGATTATACATCCTATCTCTTATAAACTTCTCCAAGACCTTGCCCACAACAGAAGTAAGGCTCACTGGTCTATAGTTACCGGGGTTGTCTCTCCTCTCCCTCTTGAACAAGGGGACAACTTTTGCCGACCTCCAGTCTTCTGGCACTATTCCTGTAGACAAAGATGACTTAAAGATCAAATCCAAAGGCTCAGCAATCTCCTCCCTAGCTTCCCAGAGAATCCTCGGATAAACCCCATCCGTCCCAGGGAACTTATCTATTTTCACACTTTCCAGAATTGTTAACACCTCCTCCTTATGAACCTGAAGCCCTACTAGTCTAGTAGCCTGTATCTCAGGATTCTCCTCGACAACATTGTCCTTTTCCTGTGTGAATACTGACAAAAACGATTCATTTAGCACCTTTCCTATCTCCTCGGACTCCACGCACAACTTCACACTACTTTTCTTGACTGACCCTACTCTTACCCTTGTCATTCTTTTATTCCTGACATATCTATAGATAGCTTTAGGGTTATCCTTGATCCTACCTGCCAAAGACTTCTCATGTCCCCTCCTGGCTCTTGGTAGCTCTCTCTTTATTTCCTTCCTAGCTAACTTGTAACTCTCGCGCGCCCTAACTGAACCTTCATGTCTCATCTTTACATAAGCCTCCTTCTTCCTCTTGACAAGTGTTTCCACTGCTTTAGTAATCCACGGTTCCCTCGCTCGACGACTTCCTCCCTGGCTGACAGGTACATACTTATCAAGGACACGCAGTAACTGTTCCTTGAACAAGCTCCATATTTCCATTGTGCCCATCCCCTGCAGTTTTCCTCTCCATCCAATGCATCCTAAGTATTGCCTTATCGCATCGTAATTGCCTTTCCCCCAGATATAACTCTTGCGCTGCTGTATATACCTATCCCTTTCCATCACTAAAGTAAACTTAATCGAATTGTGGTCACTATCAACAAAGTGCTCACCTGCCTCCAAATCTAACACCTGTCCTGGTTCATTACCCAGTACCAAATCCAATATGGCCTCGCCTCTCGTTGGCCTATCTACACACTGCGTCAGGAAAACCTCCTGAACACATTGGACAAAATCGGACCCATTTAATGTACTCGAACTATAGCGTGTCCAGTCAATATTTGGAAAGTTAAAGTCCCCGACAACAACTACCATGTTACTTTCGCTCCTATCCAGAATCACCTTTGCAATCCTTTCCTCTACATCTCTGGGACTTTTCGGAGGCCTATAGAAAACCCCTAACAGGGTGACCTCACCTTTCCTGTTTCTAACTTCAGCCCATACTACCTCAGGAGACGAGTCCTCATCAAACGTTATTTCTGCCACCGAAATACTCTCCTTGACTAACAATTCCACCCCTCCCCCTCTTTTACCACCTTCTCTGACCTTACTGAAATATCTAACCCCCGGCACCTGCAACAACCATTCCTGTCCCTGCTCTATCCATGTCTCCGAGATGGCCACAACATCGATGTCCGAGGTACCAACAAATGCCGCAATTTCACCCACCTAATTCCGGATGCTCCTGGCATTGAAGTAGACAAACTTTAAACCACCTTTCTGTCTGCCGGTACACTCCTGCAACTTATGGATGTTAAAATGACAACTTAAGGATTACTTAGTGTTGTATTCCTTGGTGGTTGTATTTGAATTGATGGTTGCTAAGATGTTCATTGAATGTTTGAAAAAGGTTAACTTGAGTTCATAGGATAAACATTGTTTTGCTTCAAAAATACTTTTCCATTTCTGCTGTTCCACACCTGTAGAGTGGGCTGTGTGCTCCCCACACCACAATCTATTAAAAGTTGTGGGTCAAGTGAACTCCATGATAGACTTTGGGGTTCTCTAAACTCTGGCCCATGACAGGTCAAGCAAAGCTAAATATATACGTCTTCGACGCGGAACGTGGTTAAATTTATCTGTCTTCGAGTCTGAGCATGGCTCAACTTTAAACGTCTGCGGCAGAGCATGGTTAAGTTTTAAACATCTTCGAGACAGACCATGGCGAAACTTTAAACAAAGTAGAGGCGGAGCACGGCTAAATTATAAACATCTGCGAGGCAGAGTATGTCGAAATATTAAACATCTAAGATGCCGAGCACGGCTAAAGTTTCGACATATTCCCGGCCGAACATGGCTAAATTTGCAACATCGTCGAGGCCGAACATGTGTAAATATTAAACATCTTCAAGGCAGATGATGGCTAAATTTTAAACATCTTCGAGGCCAAGCATGGTTCAGTTTCAAACGTCTTAGAGGCCAAACATAGCTAAAGTTTAAACGTCTTGGACGCCAGGCATGGCTAATTTTAAATGTCTTAGAGTTCAAACATGGCTAAAGTTTAAACGACTTGGACGCCGAGCTTGGCTAAATATTAAACGTCTTCTCGGCCAAGCACGACTAAATTTTAAACATCTTCGAGGCCGAGCATGGCTCAATTTTAAACGCCTCAGAGGCAGAGCATGGTGACATTTTAAACATCTTCCACGCCGAATATGTAGAAATATTCAACATCTAAAAGGCCGAGCATGGCTAAATTGTAGTCATATTTGAGGCCTAGTGTGGGGAAATTTAAATCATTTTCGAGGCCGAAGGTGGCAAAATTTGAAACATCATTCAGGCCGAGCATGTCGAAATTTTAAGCACCGTAGAGGCCGAGCATGACTAACTTTTAAGCGTGGCTAAATTTTAAGGGCGAGCGAGGCTAAATTTTCAACATCTTCGAGGCCGAGTATGTGTAAATATTGAACATTTTCGAGGCCGAGCACGGATGAATTTTAAACATCTTCGAGGCCGAGAATGGCTGAACATTAACCGTCTTAGAAGTTGAGTAAGGCTAAATTCATATGTCTTAGAGGACGAGCATGGATACATTTATAAGTCTTTGCGGCGGAGGATGGCAAAATGCTAACCATCTTCGAGGTCGAGAAAAGCTAAATTTTAAACATCTTCGAAGCCAAGCATTGCTAAATGTTAAACGTCTCAGGGGCCAAACATGGCTAAAGTTTAAGAGTCTTGCTGCCGAGTCTGTGTAAACATTGAACATTTTAGCCGAGCATGGCTAAATTTTAAACATCTTCGAGGCCGAGATTGGTAACATTTTGTACACATTCCAGGCTGAGCATGGCTAATATGCAAGCATCTTCCAGGTAGAGGATAGGTAAATTTTAAACACCTCAGAGGTCGAGCATGGCTAAAATTTAAACATCATAGCCGCCGAGTTGGCTAAATTTTAAACATCTTAGATGCAGAGCATGACAAAATTCTAAACATCATCAGGGACGAGCATGGCTAAATTTCAAACATTCTCAAGGCCTTGCATGTCGAATTTTAATCATTTTTGAGGCCAAGAATGACTACATTTTAAAACTCTTAGAGGGCGAGCATGGCAGACTTTTTTCAAAAAATGTTTTTTCAATAAATTTCGCATGGCCAAACCACCTACCCTGCACATCATTGGGTTGTGAGTGTGAAACCGAGGCAAACACGGGGAGAATGTCCAAATTCCACATGGACAGTGACCCAGAGCCGGGATCACACATGGGACCTCGGCGCCGAGAGGCAGCAGTGCGAACCCACTGCGCCACCGTGCTGCCCTGCATGGCAGAATCTAAAACATCTGAGAGAACAGCGTCCTACGGTAAACAGCCTACTTAAACTGTGCCCTACAGTAAACAGTCTATTTAAACAGTGTCCTACAGTAAACAGTCTATTTTAACAGTGTCCTAAAGTAAACACAATCTATTTAAACAGTGCCCTACAGTAAACAGTCTATTGAAACATCAACCTTCAGTAAACTTAGTCTATTTAAATAGTTCCCTACAGCAAAAAGTCTATTTAAACAGTGCCCTACACGAAACAGTCTATTGAAACAGTTCGCTACAGTCAACAGAGTCTATAAAACGTGCCCTACAGTAAACAGTCTATCTAAACAGCGCCCTACAGTAAAGTCTATTTAAGCAGAACCCTACAGTAAACTCAGTCTATTTAAACAGTAGCCTACAGTAAACAGTCTAGTTAAACAGAGCCATACAGTAAACAGTCTATTGAAAAGTGTGCAACAGTAAACAGAGACTATATAAACAGTTCTACAGTAAACAATCTATTTAAACAGTGCCCAATAGTAAACACGGGCGGGTTTAAACTAGTATGGCAGGGGGTGGGTACCGGAGCAATAGGTTAGAAGGTGAAAACATTGAGGGAGAACCAGGGAATAGGGCCATTATGGCTGTGGGGAAGAGAAGACAGGGAGATGTTGCTGCAAACAGCGGGACTGGTGGTCTGAAGCGCATATGTTTTAATACAAGACGTATAACGGGTAAGGCAGATGAACTTAGAGCTTGGATAGTACTTCTAACTATGATGGTTTTGCCATTACAGAGACCTGTTTGAGGGAAGAACAGGATTGGAAGCTAAACGTTCCAAGTTTTAGATGTTTCAGGAGGGATAGAGGGGGGATACAAAAGAGTGGCGTAGTTGTGCGACTGGTCAGGGAGAATGGCACAGCTGTACTACGAGAGGACACTTCAGAGGGCAGCGAGCCTCTATGATTGGAGATCAGGAATAAGAAGGGTGCAGTCACAGCGTTGGGGGTTTACTACAGACCTCCTAACAGCCAGCGGGAGATAGAGGAGCAGATAGCCAGACAGATTTTGGAATGGAGTAAAAGCAAGAGGGTTGTTTTGATGGGAGACTTCAATTTCCCCAATATTTACTGGGACTCACTCAGTGCTAGAGGCTTGGGTGGGGCAGAATTTGTAAGGAGCATCTAGGAGTGCTTCTTCAAACAATATGTCGACAGTCCAACTAGGGAAGGGGCGGTACTGGACCTGGTATTGGGGAATGAGCCCGGCCAGGTGGTAGATGTTTCAGTAGGGGAGCATTTCGGTAACAGTGACCACAATTCAGTAAGTTTTAAAGTGCTGGTGGACCAGGATAAGAGTGGTCCTAGGGTGAATGTGCTAAATTGGGGGAAGGCTAATTATAACAATATTAGGCGAGAACTGAAGAACCTAGCTTGGGAGCGGATGTTTGATGGTAAATCGACATCTGATATGTGGAAGGCTTTCAAATATCAGGTGGAAGGCTTTCAAATGTCAGTTGAAAGGAATTCAGGATCGCCATGTTCCTGTGAGGAAGAAGGATAAATACGGCAATTTTCGGGAACCTTGGATAACGAGAGATATTGTAGGCCTCGTCAAAAAGTAAAATGACGCATTTGTCAGGGCTAAAAGGCTGGGAACAGACGAAGCCTTTGTGGAATATTAGGAAAGTCGGGAGGAACTGAAGCAAGGAGCCAGGAAGGCTAGATGGGGTCACGAAAAGTCATTGGCAAATAGGGTGAAGGAAAATCCCAAGGCTTTTTACACGTACGTAAAAAGCAAGAGGTAGCCAGTGAAAGGGTTGCCCACAGGAGGACAGGCAAGGGAATCTATGTGCGGAGCCAGAGGAAATGGGCGAGGTACTAAATTAATACGTTGTGTCAGTATTCACCAAAGAGAAGGAATTGGTGGATGTTGAGTCTGGAGAAGGGTGTGTAAATAGCCTGGGTCACATTGAGATCCAAAAAGACGAGGTATTGGGCGTCTTGAAAAATATTAAGGTAGATAAGTCGCCGGGGCCTGATGGGATCTACCCCAGAATACTGAAGGAGGCTAGAGAGGAAATTGCTGCGGCTTTGACAGAAATCTTTGGTTCCTTACTGTCTTCAGGTGATGTCCCGGAGGACAGGAGAATATCCAATGTCGTTCCTTTGTTTAAGTAGGGTAGCAAGGATAATCCAGGGAACTACAGGCCGCTGAGCCTTACATCCGTGGTAGGGATATTACGAGACAGGATCTACTCCCATTTGGAAGCAAATGGACGTCTTAGCGAGAGGTAGCACGGTTTTCTGAAGGGGAAGTGGGGTCTCACTAACTTGATAGAGTTTTTCAAAGGGGTCACAAAGATGATTGATGCAGGGAGGGCAGTGGATGTTGTCCATATGGACTGCATTAAGGCCTTTGAGAAGGTCCCTCTTGGCAGACTTGTACAAAAGGTGAAGTCACACGGGATCAGGGCTGAGCTGGCCAGATGGATACAGAACTAGCTAGGTCATAGAAGGCAGATAGAAGCAATGGAAGTGTGATTTTCTAATTGGAGGGCTTTGACTAGTGGCGTTCCGCAGGGATCAGTGCTGGGACTTTTGCTGTTCGGAGTATATATGAATGATTTGGACGAAAATGTAACTGGTCTGATTAGTAAGTTTGCAGACGACACAAAGGTTGGTGGAATTGCGGATAGCGATACGGACTCTCAGAGGATGCTGCATTCAGATCGTTTGGAGACTTGGGCAGAGAGATGGCAGATGGAGGTTATTCCGGACAAATGTGAGGTAATGCATTTTGGAAGTTCCAATGCAGGTGGGGAATATACAGTGAATGGTAGAAGACTGAAGAGTATTGACAGTCAGAGAGATCTAGGTGTGCAGGTCAACAGGTCACTGAAATGGGCAACACAGGTGGAGAAGGTAGTCGAGAAGGCATTCAGCATGTTTGCGTTCATTGGCCGGGGCATTGAGTATAATAATTGGCAAAGCATGTTGCAGCTTTAGAGAACCTTAGATAGGCCACACTTGGAGTATAGTGTTTCATTCTGGTCGCCACACATCAGAAGGATGCAGAGGCTTTAGAGAGGGTGCAGAAGACATTTACCAGAATGTTGCTAGTATGGAGGGGATTAGCTGTGGGGAGCGGTTGAATAAACTCGTTGTTTTCTCACTGGGACGACGGAGGTTGAGGGGCGACCTGATTGAGGTCTACAAAATTATGAGGGGCATAGACAGAGTGGATATTCAGAGGCTTTTTCCCAGGGTAGAGGCGTCAATTACGGGGTGGGGGGGGGCGCATAGGTTTAAGGTGCGAGGGGCAAGGTTTAGAGGAGATGTACGAGGCAAGTTTTTACACAGAGGTTAGTGGATGCCTGGAACTCGCTGCCGGAGGAGGTGGTGGAAGCAGAGACGAGAGTGACATTTAAGGTGCATCTTGACCAATACATGCTGGCATAGGAATAGATGGATCCGCACCCAGCAAGTGTAGAAAATGTAAGTTTGGACAGGCGGCATGGTCGGCACAGGCTTGGAGGGCCAAAGGACCTGTTCCTGTACTGTACTTGTGTTTGTTCTTTGTTCGTTATTCTTTGTTCTTTCAACAGTCTAGTTAAACAGTGCCCCACAGTAAACAGGCTATTTGCGCAGTCTCTGACAGTAATCAATCTATTTGCGCTGTTCCCTACAGTAAACATTCTATTGAAACAGTAGCCTACAGTAAACAGTCTATTTAAACATTGTCCTACAGTAAACATAGCCTACTTAAACAGCATCCCACTAATCAGTCTGAACCCTGTCTATTTACACAGCATCCTACAACAAACAGTCCATTTTGGATCAGAAATTGGCTAGCTGGAAGAAGACAAAGGGTGGTGGTTGATGGGAAATGTTCAGACTGGAGTCCAGTTACTAGTGGTGTACCACAAGGATCTGTTTTGGGGCCACTGCTGTTTGTCATTTTTATAAATGACCTGCAGGAGGGCGTAGAAGGATGGGTGAGTAAACTTGCAGATGATACTAAAGTCGGTGGAGTTGTGGACAGTGCGGAAGGATGATATAAATTAGAGGCACATAGATAAGCTGCAGCGCTGGGCTGAGAGGTGGCAAATGGAGTTTAATGCACAAAAGTGTGAGGTGATTCATTTTGGAAGGAATAACAGGAAGACAGTTTTCTGGGCAAATGGTAAGATTCTTGGCAGTGTGGATGAGCAGAGAGATCTCGGTCTCGATGTCCAAAAGATCCCTGAAAGTTGCCACCCAGGTTGAGAGGGTTGTTAAGAGGGCGTACGATGTGTTAGCTTTTATTGGTAGAGGGATTGAGTTTCTGCGGCGACCAGAATTGCACTCAATACTCAAAATGCGGCCGCACCAGAGTTTTGTACAGCTGCAACATGACCTCATGGCTCCGAAACTCAGTCCCTCTATCAATAAAAGCTAACACACCGTACGCCTTCTTAACAACCCTCTCAACCTGAGATGGGGAGAAGCGTTCACATTGGTGAAAAGATTGAGGATGAGCAGCTCTGGATGAAAGGATTGAGTAAATGAAGCAATGATGATATAAACTAGGACTTTCTCACACACGAGTGGTGAGGATGGGGAATCCCCTGCCTGAGTGTGTGGTGATGACCGGTTCGATAGGAAGAATTCAAAGGGGTATTATACTCTGATGTGAAAGTGAATCCCGATATACAAAGAACAAGAACAGGGAGAAAGAAAAGAACAGCACAGGAACAGGCCCTTCGGCCCTTCAAGCCTGCGCCGACCATACTGCCCGTATTATCTAAAATCTTCTACACTTCCGGGTTCCGTATCCCTCTATTCCCATTCTATTCATGTATTTGTCAAGATGCCCCTTAAACGACACTATCGTCCCTGCTTCCACCACCTCCTCTGGCAGCGAGTTCCAGGACCCACTACCCTCTGTGTAAAAAGAATTGCCTCGTACATCTCCTCTAAACCTTGCCCCTCGCACCTTAAACCTATGTCCCCTAGTAATTGACCCCTCTACCCTGGGAAATAGTGTCTGATTATCCACTCTGTCTATGCCCCTCATAATGTTGTAGACCTCTATCAGGTCGCCCCTCAACCTCCTTCGTTCCAGTTAGATTACTGGCATGTGTAAATCAATACCCCGCGCATTCATCGTAGCCTATCAAACTAACCTGTACATTTTGGGATTCCCTTGTGCCCCAGCAATTTATCTTTGCTCTCCCATCCAGACTGACTTGTTTTTATTTCTGTATTTATCGGGAGGTGACCCCCTACTGAACCTACACACTGTGACCCATTCCCCTAGCCAATCCAGTTGTCACACCCTCGAACAGCCTTAGCAAACCCACCGCAAAGTTGTAGATTCCATTCCCATTCAGGTGACACTCATCTGAGATTTAAAGGTTGCGCCGTGCCCAGGAACGGAATCACTGGCCGCGAAACTAAAGCCTATTCGCCCACACCATCTCTGTAGCAACCATTCATCTGGTATACCCCCTTCATCCAATCCTCGCTGTCAAGGATCTGGAGATGTTAACCTCGGACGTCATTCTTTTCAATCTGCTCGGAAAACTGTAAATTATTGACGCAGAACCTCGTCCCTTTTTCTATCTCTGTCGTTGGTACCAATGTAGCCCACGACCTTTGTCTGTTCCCACTCCACCTTCAGAATGCTCTGCAAGGTTTTGCCGATATTCATGACACTGGCACCAGTCAGGCCAAATGCCACCCTGGACTCAGAGATACGGCAGCAGAAACGCTCATTGGACTTCTCACAGCGCAATGACCTTGTTTCTGGTGCATTCCCCAGATTAAACGTCGTTTCCAGCGTTTTCAAAACAGAAAAACTGTCCTTGAATGAGATGCATGCTGCGTCTTTCCTAATCTGCTGATTCCCCCTGATTATGACTGGTGGTCCCAAATTTGTACAGTATAGATTAATGATCTGGAAGAAGGTACTGAAGGCACTGTTGCCAGGTTTGCAGATGAAACAAAGGTCTTTAGAGGGACGGGTAGTATAGAGGAAGCAAGGGGACTTCATGTGGAAAAGTGTGAAGTTATACACTTTGGAAGGAGGAAGTTGGGCATAGACTATTTTCTAAATGGGGAAATGCTTCGGAAATCAGAAGCACAAAGGGACTTGGCAGTCCTTGTTCACGGTTCTCTTAAGTTTAACGTTCAGGTCCAGTGGGAAGTTAAGAAGGCAAATGTAATGCTAGCATTCATGTCAAAGCGCAAGAATGCAAGACCAGTGTTGTGTTTCTGAGGCTTCTGGGGCTGTATAAGGCTCTGGTCAGACCCCGTTTCTAGTATTGTGAGCAGTTTTACGTATCTAAGGTTGGACGTGCTGGCCTTGGAAAGGGTCCAGAGGAGGTTCACAAGAATGATTTGTGGATTGGGGAACTTGTCGAATGAGGGACGTTTGAGGACTCTGTGTCTGTACTCGTTGGAGTTTAGAAGGATGAGAGGAGATCTTATTGACACTACAAGATACTGCGAGGCCTGGATAGAGTGGACATGGGGAGGATGTTTCCAATTGTAGGAAAAACTAGAACCAGAGGACACTATCTCAGTCTAAAGGGACGATCCTTTAAAACAGAGATGAGGAGGAATTTAGTCAGCCACAGGGTGTTGAATCTGTGGAACTCTTTGCCGCAGAAGGCTGTGGAGGCCAAATCATTGAGTGTCTTTAAGACAGAGATAGATAGGTTTTTGATCAATAAGGTGATCAGGGGTTATGGGTAGAAGGCAGGAGAATGGGGATGGGGAAATATCAGCCATGATTGAATGGCGGAGCAGACTCGATGGGCCGAGTGGCCTAATTCTGCTCCTATGTCTTATGGTCTTATTCCCTCTTTAATTGCAAATATAATACTCCACATTTTCTACACTAACTTCCCTCTCCACACCTTAAATTACCCTCCACTACTTTCACTTATTCACAATTCTGTTCTGTTCCCCTCATCTCTCATCTCCTTTTCCGCCTTCATTCTCCACACCTTTTTTCAACCTCTCGGTTCCACTCCTTACTTTACCTCCCAGCCACTCTTCAGTTGCCAACAATCCACTCTGTGACCTTCCCGACAAGTTGCACTCTTTCAATCTCCTCCCACATCAATCTATTCATCTCGTGCACTTTCCTTTCCTCTCAATATATTTCCTTTCTTCTCCCCACCTCTCTAATGCCCATTACTCTACCCTCATCTCTTTTTATTCAACTCTCAGTTCGACTAGAATTTGCAAATGTAAAATGTATAAATGTAAAGAGGAGGAAGATCGGAACAGACTCCACGGGGCGGGGTAGACGCAGGGAGGTCAAGTAATATTTAATGAGTGGTAGTATAAAGTGACGGATTTTGTTTGAAAGACTCAAAAGAGGCATCATAATGCTAAAGTTGCCAATTTAAACTATTGTTTCACACAAAGCGTGATATATATTTGGCAACAACACTATTTACATTACGAGAAGTATTTATACATAGCCTGCTATTCAACTATTTCAGTGTCGTTTCCAATTGTAAACACCACGATTTATGACCAACATAAATATCTTTCAGTTAATACCACAGGTCCATTATGAAAGTACTTTGCCTGGTAATAATTCAGAGACTTTGAATGTTTTCCATGAAACGTTGAAGATGGAACAACATTTAAGGAAGATAATCAATATGAAATTGATTATCATCCAAAGGTATGCGGTGGCACAGGCACTATTGAGGAAACAGGGGGGTGACAGAAATATTGGGCAGGCTAGGAGGTGGACCAAGAAGTAGCAGATTGAATAAAATGGGGAAAAAAGTGAGGTCATGCACTTTAGTAGGAAGAATGGAGGCATAGAGTATTTTCTAAATGTAGAAATGCTGAGAAAACGAGAAGCACAAGTCCGAGCCGAAGATTACCTGAACATTAACGTGCAGGTTCAGTCGACAGTTAGGAAGGCAAATGCAATGGTAGCATTAATGTTGAGAGGATAGAATACAAGAGCAGTGATGTACGTCTGTCCCTGTAGAAGGTTATGGTCAGACCCCATTAGGAGTATTGTGAGAAGTTCGGGGCCTAGTATCTAAGGCAGTATGTGTTCGTCTTGGAAACAGTCCAGAGGAGGTTCGCACGGATGACCGCTGGAATGGAGAGCCTGCCGTTTGGAGCAGTTGGGGACTCTGGATCTGTATTCGTTGGAGTTTAGAAGGATGAGGGGGACCTTTTTGAAACTTACAGAACACTGAGCAGCCTGGATAGATTGGTCGTTGAGAGGATGATTCCAGCGTTAGGACAAACTAGAACCCGAGGACACAGTATCAGACTGAAGGGACGATACTATAAAACTGCGATATTGTAGGCCTCGTCAAAAAGAAAAAGGAGGCATTTGTCAGGGCTAAAAGGCTGGGAACAGACGAAGCCTGCGTGGAATATAAGGAAAGTAGGAAGGAACTTAAGCAAGGAGTCAGGAGGGCTAGAAGCGGTCACGAAAAGTCATTGGCAAATAGGGTTAAGGAAAATCCCAAGGCTTTTTACACGTACATAAAAAGCAAGAGGGGAGCCAGGGAAAGGGTTGGCCCACTGAAGGATAGGCAAGGGAATCTATGTGTGGAACCAGAGGAAATGGGCGAGGTACTAAATGAATACTTTGCATCAGTATTCACCAAAGAGAAGAAATTGGTAGATATTGAGTGTGGAGACGGGTGTGTAGATAGCCTGGGTCACATTGAGATCTAAAAAGACGAGGTGTTGGGTGCCTTAAAAAACATTAAGGTAGATAAGTCCCCAGGGCCTGATGGGATCTTCCCCAGAATACTGAAGGAGGCTAGAGAGGAAATTGCTGCGGCTTTGACAGAAATCTTTGGATCCTTACTGTCTTCAGGTGATGTCCCGGGGGACAGGAGAATATCCAATGTCGTTCCTTTGTTTAAGTAGGGTAGCAAGGATAATCCCGGGAACTACAGGCCGGTGTGCCTTACTTCAGTGGTAGGGAAATTACTGGAGAGAATTCTTCGAGACAGGATCTACTCCCATTTGGAAGCAAATGGACATATTAGTGAGAGGCAGCATGGTTTTGTGAAGGGGAGGTCGTGTCTCACTAACTTGATAGAGATTTTCGAGGAGGTCACTAAGATGATTGATGCAGGAGGGCAGTGGATGTTGTCTATATGGACTTCAGTAAGGCCTTTGACAAGGTCCCTCATGGTAGACTAGTACAAAAGGTGAAGTCACACGGGATCAGGGGTGAGCTGGCAAGGTGGACACAGAACTTGCTAGGTCATAGAAGGCAGAGAGTAGCAATGGAAGGATGCTTTTCTAATTGGAGGGCTGTGACCAGTGGTGTTCCACAGGGATCAGTGCTGGGACCTTTGTTGTTTGTAGTATATATTAATGATTTGGAGGAAAATGTAACTGGTCTGATTAGTAAGTTTGCAGACGACACAAAGGTTGGTGGAATTGCGGATAGCGATGAGGACTGTCAGAGGATACAGCAGGATTTACATTGTTTGGAGACTTGGGCGGAGAGATGGCAGATGGAGTTTAATCCGGACAAATGTGAGGTAATGCATTTTGGAAGGTCTAATGCAGGTAGGGAATATACAGTGAATGGTAGAACCCTCAAGAGTGTTGAAAGTCAAAGAGATCTAGGAGTACAGGTCCACAGGTCACTGAAAGGGGCAACACAGATGGAGAAGGTAGTCAAGAAGGCATACGGCATGCTTGCCGTCATTGGCCGGGGCATTGAGTATAAGAATTGGCAAATCATGTTGCAGCTGTATAGAACCTTAGTTAGGCCACACTTGGAGTATAGTGTTCAATTCTGGTCCCCACACTACCAGAATGATGTGGAGGCTTTAGCGAGGGTGCAGAAGAGATTTACCACAATGTTTCCTGGTATGGAAGGCATTAGCTATGAGGAGCGATTGAATAAACTCGGTTTGTTCTCACTGGAACGAAGGAGGTTGAGGGGCGACCTGCTAGAGGTCTACAAAATCATGAGGGGCATAGACAGAGTGGATAGTCAAAGGCTTTTTCCCGGGGTAGAGGGGCCAATTACTAGGGGGCATAGGTTTAAGGTGAGAGGGGCAAGGTTTAGAGTAGATGTACGAGGCATATTTTTTACGCAGAGGGTAGTGGGTGCCTGGAACTCGCTACATGAGGAGGTGGTGGAAGCAGGGACGATAGTGACATTTCAGGTGCATCTTGACAAATACATGAATAGGATGGGAATAGAGTGATACGGACCCATGAAGTGTCGAAGATTGTAGTTTAGTCGGGCAGCATGGTCGGCACGGGCCTGGAGGGCCGAAGGGCCTGTTCCTGTACTGTACATTTCTTTGTTCTTTGTTTGTTTTGTTGCGATGAGAAGAAACGTCTTCAGCCAGAGGGTGCTGAATCTGTGGAACTCTTTGCCGCAGAAGGTTGTGGAGGCCAAATCACTGAGTGTCTTTAAGGCAGACTAGGTAGGTTCTTGTTTAAGAAGGTGGTCAAGGCACGGAAGAACATAACAACCATGACTAAATGGCGGAGCAGACTCATTCGGCGAATGGACTAATTATGTTCCTATATCTAATATACTTATGGTCTTATAATATTGATTTGGCGCGGGGGTTCAGGGAGACGTTTGCTATATTGGTAGAAACTAACTCCATTGAACGTTCGGTATGAATGGAAACAGACTTGAGACAATCATTAAATGTATCACAGAGTCAAACAGCGGTGAAAGGTTATGAGGTTGCATAGAATTGTTTGGAGCGTCTGAATCGATCACATCTTCCTCTGAGCTGAAATTTCATATTTATTATTCTGGGAGGAAATCATTTAACTACACTCATAACCAATCCAGTAATTAAATCTGTCGATCTATTTCCGAAGTTCCTATCTCAATCATGTTGCACCTCCTGGCCAAATCAATGCAACCTTGACCTTGTTTCGTCCTCCCACTCTGGCGAATTTTAACTGAGCCAAAATATCTGCCCTCCTAGACCACTTGAAACAACGTTTTCGAAGTTAGTATTTTCACTGACCTATATAGATATTCCCCAGGCACAAAGAAAAACAGAAACAACAATGTCACATTCCAACAAGTGTTTGGAAGTCTCTTTCTGGCCTTGCTCTGCCTGACACATCACTGAATTCAGTGCCATCAGCTGGAACCACTAATCCTGTTGTGCTCTATTCAGTGCCTTGTCCAGGTGTAACAAGATTTCCCTGTTTGTGTGCTCACCTGTCTGCGAAACAAAGAGCAACATTCCATTTTACGCACCTATTACCTGCTCAACTTGCATGCTGGCTTTTAATGTCTGATTCACGAGGACCCCCACCTCTCATCAAACTCCTCGGTGCTGCATATTTCTGCTGTCTTTCTGCATTTGAATAATATTCAGGACCTTTATTCAGCCCAGCAATGTATAACATCACTTTTCCCTACATGATATTCCATCTGTCAAGCCTTTGTTCATTCACCCAATCTGTCTATGTCCCTCTGTAACTCTGTTCCACCACTTGTCCTCCAAGTTATTGCAGCGTGAGCAGGGCCGAGCAGAGAAGAGATGTGAGAATTAGAGCCACAAACAAATAACAGTGTCGCAAAGAGTGGAGGTAAATTGAAGATGGGGCAAAGTGAAATCGATTTGCGATAAAAGGAAGACAGAATAAGAGAGAAAATAGTTTTGGAAACGTGAATGGGGAAGGTCCAGAAAAAGATAATCTGGTGAAATTGAAAGAAAGAAAGGAGAGGGATCTTTAATAAGAATAAGGACTGTGAGCGCGACATTGTGAGTGAGGGGATGTTGCGAGGGAATGGGCAACACGTGACCAGTATTCAAATGCAAAAACGGTGTTGCTCGCCCCGGTTTTGAAATGAGCAACATTGTATAGTTAACTTTAGCCGGCATCTTCGAGCTTCGAGCCTGATCCTAAGATTGTGATGTAATCCCCAATGAGACTGACAGTGAGAGCGCAGCTGCTCTCAGTAACTTCTTTGTTGAGCAACCTGTGAAAAACATCATTAGGAATGTACAGACCTCGCATCACTGATCATCCAGTTTAATATAAATAAACCGTTCATGACCCTTTACTGTGTCAAACACCAGGGGACATATCTTCACCAACACCAGCACGATTCCTTGACACAGAAAATGCGTTGGGCAAAATCTTTCGAGTCAGCAGCTGTGTACTATCCTGTACTCGCAACGGTCGGCGTTCCTGGTAAATTACTTTTAGATCTTGACATTTTGAACTTGTTTCTGTATAATTTTCAAAACCGGCCAAATGTATTGCGTTGACCTTCAATTTTGAGCTAAACATGGTGATGATTTTTTAACGTTCTTCAGTTTGAACATGAGAATAACTATCTGATCTGGAAAACTCATTGTAGATTATCTCTGAATGCGTCCTCTGTCCCACTGCATTGCAGTGCGGATACTTTTTTTTAATTCACAGACACTTTCATTTTGATATGTTTTCTTCTGATAATTTATATTTGTCAGATATTCTGCAACACCCTTTTCCGCCCCTTTGGACTCTCTTACCTCCGACCAGCTTCATGTTTAATGATGAACTGCGTTTCAAATGTAGCGCAGTGTTTTCTTTCTGCTCCTTTCCGCTCCGTTTCCTATCATCGTTCCAGAGCGATTGATCAGACTGATCATTTTTATCACTGGTTTGTTGCCTGACGGTCTGTTCATCATTCTTATTTTCTGTCCCCTCAAACCACTAACCGTGGACATTATCGGCTTTGCAACTCGGCTTTCTACCCAGCTTTAATGTATCCATTGAAACAGCTAATCCAACGCCCTCTGACGTCTCAAACATGGTATTACAGCTGAGAGGTGATAATCCACAATGTACGTCAACATCAAGCACTGGGCATTCAGGAGATTATCACAGCACGCCGGGGGTGCGGGTATCAGGACATGGAACTTCAACTGAACCTGATTGTAGCAGATTCTCTATGTTGAGTGTTGACTAGTGAGAGAATCACAGAATGATATCATAGAATCATAGAGTTTACAGCGAATAAGGAGGCCGTTCAGCCCATCGAGCCTGCACGGGCCCTTGGAAAGAGCAGCCCACTTAAACCTATCTCCGTAACCCAGTATCCCCACCTAACCCTTTTTGGACACGAAGGGCAATTTACCATGGCCAATCCACCTAACCTGTACATCTTTGGACTGTGGGAGGAAACCGGAGCACCCGGAGGAAACCCAGGCACACACGGGGAGAGCGTGCAGACTCCGCACAGACAGTGACCCAAGCCGGATTCGAACCTGGGACCCTGGCGCGGTGAAGCAACAGTGCTAACCACGATGCTACCGCTCCGTTCTTTTCGCATTATCACCTTCCCGGACTATAGCCTGGCGGTAGCACAGTATTCAAGACTGTTGCTTCACAGCTCCAGAGTCCCAGGTTCGATTCCCGGCTTGGATCACTGTCTGCACGGAGTCTGCACGTTCCCCCCGTGTCTCCGTGGGGTTCCTCCGGGTGCCCCGGTTTCCTCCCGAAAGTCCCGAAGTATGTGCCTGTTAAATGTGAATTTGACTTTCTGAATGTTCTCTCTGTGTACCGAAGCATGTGGCGACTTCCACAGTAACCGCATCGCAGAGTTCATGTGCGCCTGCTAGTGACATTATTATTCTAACTGGTTTCTATTCTCCTTCTCACAGTGAACATCGTTACAATCGGAATCCTGTCTTTCAAAAACTGTGGCCTCTCCAAATGCATCGCTCGCTATCTGGTAGCGATGGCGGCAGCCGATCTCATGGTTATTGTCTGGAATGTAATCTTACATCGCATTGCTGAAATATATTGGAATACCACTTTCCTGCTCTACACTCCCGTGTGCAGATTCATTCTCTTCATGTCTCCCGCCGCAATCGACATTTCTGTTTGGTTGACGGTCTCTTTTACCTTTGACCGCCTGGTGGCCATTTGCTGTCAGAAGCTGAAAACCAAATACTGCACCGAGAAAACCGCTGTTGTTGTTATCACCACTGTGAGCTCGCTGCTCTGCTTGAAGAACATTCCCTGGCCCTTCCTGCATTCCTCCTATTACAACTGGATGCCGTGGGGATGCCGGCTGTCCACACATGTTTTCACTGAGCCGATTTGGATAGCATATTCTTGGATTGAGCAGCTGCTAACCCCAGTGATTCCATTCTTTCTGATTGTGTTCTTTAATATTGTCACCGTCAGACACATTTTAATCGCCAATCGCGGCCGAATGAGCCTCCGGCAGCACAGCAGTGACAGGGATGAAAAGGATCCTGAGCTGATGAACCGGAGACGATCCATTGTGTTACTCTTTGCAATATCCAGTAGTTTTATCCTGCTCTGGATGACAACAGTTATATATTTCATCTACGTTAGAATTAAATCGGCCTTCAAGACCAGGTCCCTCTTTACTACCTTTCCTCATTTTGAACAGGCTGGGATTATGCTGCAGCTTCTGAGCTCCTGCACCAACACAGCTATTTACACAATAACCCAGAGAAAGTTCAGAAACCTGCTGCTCAGTGCGATCAAATATCCCTTTACACTGATAGGGAAATTAGCGAAATGTTGGGGGAAAAATTACTGAAGACGGGACTCCCATTCTCCTTGTCCCATTTCAAGTACATTACAATTATCATCCAACATTACAAAATCCAATCAGCAGAAGGTCAAATAATTTTAACTGATGTTTTAAAATAATCTATTTGTTGTAAAAAGTAACCAGCATTCAATTGACCAATATCTGGAATCCAATGACTGAAGAAAATACATCCAATACGCGAGGCCCACTCAAATACTGTAATTTGTTCATTTGTCAAATTACTTCACAACACTGATAAAAATGTAAAAATCAAATGGGTCCAATTGGATATTGATGCTTATTTCCACCGAACCATTCTACTAATTAATCACAGTTTATGGCCCATTTTTCCGTCATCCTCTTCACTTATTATGAGGTTACTTAACACATACTCATTATTTAGTACCGGAAATAATTCAATAAATGTTAGACAATTTTAAACGAAAAATGTATGTGGCGGGATTCTCCCAGCCCGGCGCCAGGCCAGAGAATCCCCGCGAACGGGCCACGCCACCCCAACGCCGGCGTGATTCTCCACAGTGCAAGTTTTCCTTCTCATCAGGGACGCCCCCTCGTACACGGAGGCGATAATGCTGCTGAAGGGACAATATGTAAAGTCTGTAAATGAGGTGTATGCGAGGCACTTTCTTGCCACGAGGAGACAACGCCCTGGGGAATCACTAGCCGAATTCCTGCATGCCTTGCGGGTACTCGGCCGGAACTGTGCTTGCCAGGCGGTATCGGCTACCCACCACACGGAGCTGCTGATCAGGGACGGCTATGTCGCAGATGTGAAATCGAATTACATCCGCCAGCGATTGCTAGATTGTACACTCGGCCTCCCAGAGACAGTGCAGCTCTCAAACTCGCTGGATGTCGCCTTCCAGATCATGGAGGCCTACACCTCCGACCACACGGCACCCCCGTGGACCTCGTGGACGCCGCCATCATCCGACTCGAGTGCGGCCCAATCATCTGCTGCACAGCAGCCCGCCAACGCCGGACGCACGGAGTGCTACTTTTGCGGCCAGGGTAAGCATCCCAGACAACGCTGCCCTGCACGGAACGCGACTTGCAATGGGTGTGGGAGGAATGTCCACTTTGCGAAAGCCTTCCAGGTCGAGCTCTCCCTAAAACACCTAAGCCAAGCAGCGCTGCCAGCTGCCCATCGGAGCCGCCCCCAGCTGCCGCGCCACCCGCCGTGTGCGACCCGTGGGCGCTGCCATCTTCGCGCCATTTTCGATTTCGCCCGCCACGCGGGACCCATGGGGGCCGACTTCTTTGCCGCTATCTTGTACTCCACCCGCCATGCGTGAACCAGGGGGGCCGCCATCTTTGACGCCTTCTCCGATGCCACCCACTATGCGCGACTCCTGGGGGCCACCATCTTGGGACTACTCCGCAGCCTCCCAGGAGCCCTGCTTACCCGGTAGTACACTGGCGGCCTCTACCTCCGACAGGCCTACCCATCACCTTCTGAAGCTCGCTGCCATCACGCTCGACCAGTCCCGGCCTCAACACCTTAGAAAATCTACAATGACCTTCCGGATCAACGGGCACGAGATAGCCTGCCTTTCCGACTCCCGGAGCACAGTCAGCTTCATAAACCCAGATACGGTAAGGCACTGCCCCCTCCCAATTTTACTCACTAACACAATATCTCCCTGGCTTCCGGATCACATTCAGTAGAAATCCGGAGTACTGTGTCGCGACCCTTACTGTACAAGGCGTACAGTACACTAACTTCAAACTCTACATCGTTCCCCAACTCTGCGCTGCACTATTTCTGGAGCTCGACTTCCAGTGCCACCTCCAACGCCTTACTTTAAAGTTCGATAGACCCGTGCCCCCCCCCCCCCTCCCTCACCGTCTGTAGCCTCGTGACCCATAAGGTCGCCCACCCTCGCTCTTTGCTAACCTAACCCCGGACTGTAAGCCCATCACTACTAGGGGCAGACAATACAGTGCCCGGGACGGGGCCTTTATCAGATCAGAGGTCCAGCGACTCCTTCGAGAGAAGATCATTGAGGCTAGTACCAGCCCCTGCAAAGCCCAAGTGGTGGTCGTCAAGACTGGGGAGAAGCACCAGATGGTCAGCGACTACAGTCAGATCATCAATCAGTACACACAGCTCGATGCGTACCCTCTCCCCCGCATATCTGACATGGTCAACCAGATTGTGCAGTATCGAGTCTTCTCCACAGTTGACTTGATGTCAACATAGAACCAGCTCCCTATCCGCCCGGATGACCGCCAATGCACTGCCTTTGAGACCGAGGCCGATGACCGCCTCTACCACTTCCTCAGGGTTCCCTTCGGCGTCACCAATGGGTCTCGGTTATCCAATGAGAAATGGACCGAATGGTTGACCAGTGCGGGCTGCGGGCCACGTTCCCGTAATTAGATAATGTCACCATCTGCAGCAATGACCAGCAGGACCATAACGAAAATCTTCGGCACTTCCTCCACACCGCTAAACTCCTGAAACTCACCTAAAATAAGTAAAAATGCGTTTTCCGCACAACCCGCCTCGCCATCCTTGGCTAAGTTGTGGAAACCGGATTCCTAGGGCCCGACCCCGACCGCATGCGCCCCCTCCTGGAACTCCCCCTCCCCCACGGCCACAGCAATTGAAGACATGCCTGGGGTTCTTCTCTTACTATGATCAGTGTATCCCCAATTATGCGGACAAGGCCCATCCACTTATTAAATGCACCATTTTTCCCCTGACGGCTGATGCCCGCCTGGTCTTCAACCGCATCAAGGCAGATATTGCCAAAGCCGCGATGCACGCTGTGGATGAATCCATCCCGTTCCAGGTGGAAAGCGATGCGCCTGAATTTGCTCTCGCCGCTACCCTCAACCAGGCGGGCAGGCCCGTGACGTTCTTCTCCCATACCCTCCATGCCTCCGAAATTCGAAACTCCTCCGTCAAAAAGGAAGCCACAGCCATTGTAGAAGCTCTGCGACATTGGAAACATTCCCTGGCCGGCAGGCGATTCACTTTCCTCACTGACCAACGGTCGGTTGCCTTCAGGTTTAACAATACACAGCGGGGCAAAATCAAGAACGACAAGATTCTGCGGTGGAGGATCGAATTCTCCACCTCCAACTACGTTATCTTGTATCGACCTGGGAAGCTCAATGTGCCCCCAGATGCGCTATCCCGCGGTACATGTGCCAGCGCAACCTGACCGACTTCGGGCCCTCCACAGTGACCTCCGTCACACGGGGGTCACCCGCTTTCTTCACGTTATTAAGGCTCGCAACCTGCCTTACTCCATCGAGGAGATCAGGACCGTGACCAGGGACTGCCAGGTCTGCGCGGTGCAAACCACACTTCTATCGGGCAGACAGAGCGCACCTGGTAAAGGCCTCTCGCCACTTTGAGCGCCTCAGCATCGACTTCAAAGGGCCCCTCCACTGCCCGTAACATGTACTTCCTCAACGTCATTGATGAGTACTCAGGTTCCCCTTTCGCCATAACGTGCCCTGACATGACCGCTGCCACCGTCATCAAGGCCCTACACAGTCTTTTCCTCTTGTTTGGGTTCCCCACCTCCATCCATAGCGTTCCCGGTTCCTCCTTCACGAGCGAGTTGCGTCAGTTCCTGCTTAGCCAGGGCATCGTCTCTCGCAGGGCGACCAGCTACAACCCCTGGGGCAACAGACAGGTGGAGAGGGAGAACGCGACGGTCTGAGAGGCCGTCCTCCTGGCCCTATGGTCTAGAAGTCTCCTAGTCTCCTGCTGGCAGGAGGTCCTCCCCGATGCGCTCTATTCCATCCGGTCGCTCCTGTGCACTGCCACCAACGAGACCCCTCACAAACATATGTTGACTTCCCCACGAAGTCCATCTCCGGGGTCTCGCTCCCGTCCTGACTGACCGCCCCAGGGCCGTCCTTCTCCGGAAGCATGCGAGGAGTCATTGGTCAGATCCCCTCGTCGAGAAGGTCCTGCTCCTCCGGGCCAATCCACAATATGCCTACGTGGCACACCATGACGGGCGACAGGACACAGTCTCCCTTCGGCATTTGGCACCTGCAGGTTCCCCAGCGACCATCACCACCAGCCCCGACCCGACACCGTCTCCCTCCACCTCCACCCAGCTATTTCCAGATCTGGCACCCGCAGGCCCACCTGCGACCATCACCACCACCCGCGCCCATACATCGCCCCCCCCCCCTCTCCAATCGACTCAACTACTGGGTGAAGAAGAGGACAACACGCTCCCGGACGCCTACGTCTCGATACCGGTGCCCACACCACAGGGACTGAGGCGATCACGGCGGAAGGTCAATGCCCCCGACAGACTTAGTCTTTAAGTCCACTTCACCCCCGCTGGACTCTTCTTTTTAACATGGGGTGGGGCGAGGGGGGGGGGGGGGGGAACCACTGTAGTGTGTAATATGTGTATTGTGGTAAACGGCTACTGTATTACATATAATGTGGTAAACGACTGCCCGATGGCTCCGCCTCCCCTCGGGTTCGGTATAAAGGTGGCTGGTCTCCGCCTCTGACCCAGTTCGGGATCAGAGGCGAGGAGGTGTTCTGTTTAGTCTATTATAGCTTCAGTTACGTTCACTACTCGTCTTGTGTTCATTGATGGCACATCAGAGGGGAGGGGGTTCCGACCCCAGAGGGGAGGGGGGACCTCCGATGTTGCCTGGCCCGCGATCGGAACCCACCGATCGGCGGTCCGGCCTCTGTGGCTGGGGGCCTCCTTTCCTGCGCTCCGACTCCTCTAGCCCTGTGCCATGTTGCTTCGCGGCCGGTGCGTTGAAGGAGACACTGCACATGGGCGCCACTGTGCATGACCTCGTTGGTGCCGGCGCAACTGCGCATGCGCGGATCCTGCGGTGCCCAGTTCGCGCCGGGTGCTGCAGCTGGAGCGGGGCCAGAATTAGACGTGGGACCGACCCCTTCACGTAAGATGCGACGGCGTTTACGATGGCGTGGACACTCGGCCGTGGGATCGGAGAATCCAGCCCCCTGTATTGATTGTCCTGAGAACATGCTTACATTTCAAACATTTTTTTTGTCGATCTGCAACAATGGTCATTACATTTGAAGTCAAGGTGTTATTCTAATAACAGAAAGAAACAGCGAATGAGGCAGTTCAGAGGAGCAGTTAAAACTGACATGCTGCAGTCTATGTGGGCTGATTTAGAATATGGTTCGAGACGCCAGAAGCCGGACGGGTAGTAGCGATGGAATTGAAACATTGCCGCAGAGAAGAGAATCATCAGTTGCATTGTGCTGCAGGATGAACACGTGATGGAGATGAAATGGGGGAGGGTGCTGAACATCCACGTGGTTAACGCTGTAGACCCTCATTGTAATAGCTTCTGGGGGACGGCAACAATATGTTGAAGTGGAACGGCGGTGGTCAATATCGAATAGTAATTGCTGTAGAGATACGTCATTGGGAGTAGGCCAAGCTGCGGGTTCCTTGGAGAGCTTGAAAATGGTCCGGTAAAGGGAAGAAAATGAGATGGATGTTGCATGATGAGTGGAGGAATAACAGTGGTGGTGTGGAGGTGGTTATTGAGTAGGCAGAAGAGGTGGAAAAGTGGATAATGAAGGCAATGAAACGGCGTGGCTATACTTGCGTATATCCGAGTTTCTAAGGTTTGGTAGCCGTAAGGGAACGGATTAAGGCATTGTTGTGTGGAGAATGTGCAAGTGTGGGTGTGGACAGGGAGTGACATTAGGAGCGGTGGAGTGGAAAGCTTTGGTCAAGCGTTTTTTGGACAGGATGGCTGATTATTTGGAGGGGTTAGCAGATTACTTGAAGATATGAGACAGAGGGTGTGGATAGGTCTGGAGGGTAACCGACGACGATGATGTGCAGTGTGAAGGTATGTAGGGGGGAAGGGGTGTGACAACAGAAGGCCAAGGCGTTGAGGGTTTTTGTACAGGACCATGCTAGGACTGATTGGATAGATTGTGCTGGGGAGCGTCTGGATGCCAGTGGACTATTGACTTGGGAATAGACGGAACAGAAGGATTTAAGCAGTTGGAGGTGGACGTATATAGGAGTGAGTGAATGTTGTTTGGGGAAGCAGGGTGCAGGTACAGACGGGGTGTTTAGATACATAAAGAATACATAGAAGATAGGAGCAGGAAGAGAACATTTGTCCTTTCGAGCCTGCTGCGCCATTCATCACGATCATGGCTGAACATCCAACTCAATAGGAAAGAATCCTCCTTTCTCTCCATCGCATTTGGTCCCATTCTCTCCAAGTGCTATATCCAGCCGCCACTTGAATATATTCAAAGTTTTAGCATCAACTACTGCCTGTGGTAGTGAATTCCATAGGCTCACCACTGTTTGTGTGAAGAAATATCTTCTTATATCTGTCCGAAATGGTTTACCCTGAATCCTCAGGCTGTGACCCCTGGTTCTGGACACACCCACCATTGGTAACATCTTCGCTGCATCTACCCTGTCTAGTCCTGTCAGGTTTTATCAGTCTCTATGAGATCCCCCCTCATTCTTCTGAAATCCAGCGAGAACAATCCCAACCTAGGAAAACTCTCCTCACATGACAATCCCGCCATCACTGGAATTAAACTGGTAAACCTTCGCTGCAATCCCTCGAGAGCAAAAACATCATTCCTCAGAGAAGGAGACCAAAACTGTATACAATACTCCAAGTGTGGCCTTGTTGATTCCCAAATTTCTTTCTCTGTCAGTCTGGCCTCAATACAAGTTGAGATGGATTCGCACGTAAAAAGAAGTTATTTATTTAGCTTGCAAGCTTGATTCATTTCATAGAAACATAAGAGACATCCAGTTTCCTATATCCCAGAAAGCGAATGAACAAAGAAACAAAGGGATCTCTGCAAATCAATTCAAATGGTATCAAGTTTCACATACTCGACGCCCATAGGTCAGCCTATATCCCTCCTGACCTGTTTGATCTATTCTGATTGGCTCACTTCCAATCCCTTTCTCTGGCCCCTATCAATGCAGCATCACTCTCATAGACACACCTCTTCCTGCTTTTTCCATGCGGTCTCAAATCCCTTTGTCCCTAACTGCCAGAATCAAAGTGGCTTATTTCTACATTACATTAACTAGTATCTCTAAAGTAACTATTTTATATCACATTCATCAGCCTCACCAAGGCCCTGCACAATTGCAGCAACACATCCCTGCTTCTGTATTCGAAACCTCTCGCAATGAAGGCCAACATATCATTAGCCTTCTTTTTTTTAAATTTGGATTACCCAATTCATTTTTCCAGGTAAGGGGCAATTTGGTGTGTTCAATCCACCTAACCTGCACATCTTTGGGTTGTGGGGGCGAAATCCACGCAAACACGGGGAGAATGTGCAAAATCCACACGGACAGTGACCCAGAGCCGGGATCGAACCTGGGACCTCGGCGCCATGAGACTGCAGTGCTACCACTGCGCCACCGTGCTGCCCACCATTAGCCTTCTTTAACGCCTGCTGCACAAGCATACTTGCCTTCAGCGAATGGTGCGCAGGAACACCCAGGCCCCACTGCACACTCCCCTCTCCCAACCATTCAGCTAGTAATGTGCCTTTCTGTTTTTACTTCCAAAATGAATAACCTCACATTTATCCAAATTATACTGCATCTGCCATCAGTTTGTCCACTCGCCCAACCTCCAGATCTTGCTGTAGGATCCCTGCATCCTCGTCACAATTCACCCTCCCACCTAATTTGGTATCCTCTGCAAACCTTGAGGTGTTACATTTTGTTCCCTCATCCAAATCATTAATATGTATTGTGAATTGCTGGGGTCCCATACCGATCCCTGTGATATCCCACTGGTTACTGTCTGCCAACTTGAAAAGGATCTATCAACCCCTAGTCGTTGTTTCATCTCTGCCAATCAGTTTTCTATCTATCTCAATACATTTCCTCCAATCCCAGGCGTTTTAATTTTGCACAATAATCTCTCATGCGGGACATTGTCAACCGCCTTATGAAAGTCCAAATATATCACATCGACTGGCTCGCCCTTGTCAACTGTACTGGTGACATCTTCAAAAATTATAACAGATTTATCAAGCATGACTTTCCCTTCATAACTCCATGCTGAGTCTCACTGATCTTGACACTGTCTTCTAAATTTTCCGCTATTAAGTCCTTGATAATGGATTCAAGCATTTTCTCCACGACCGATGTTAGGCTGACTGGTCTATACTTCCCTGTTTTCTCTCTACCTCCCTTTTTGAATATGGGAGAGACGTGAGCTGCCCTCCAATCTGCAGGACAGTATCAGAGTTTATAGAATCCCGGAAGTTGACCACCAATGATCCACTGTTTCCACAGCCACCTCTTTAAGCACTCCGGGATGCAGATTCTCAGGCCCTGGGGATTTATCCGCATTCAATTCCATCAGTTTTCCCAGCACCATTTCTCTACTAATGTTTATCTTCCTCAGTTCTTCCTCTAACTGAACCTTTCATTCTCCAACATTTCTGGGATCTGATTTGTGATCTCATTTGTGAATATAGAACCAAATTATGTATTCAATTGCTGAGCCATTTCTTTGTCCCTGATTATGCATTCCCCTGTTTCTGTCTGTAGTGGGTCCACATTTCATTTTACCAATCTCTTTCTCTTCACATATCTGTCGAAACCTTAAGCGCCAGTCTTTATGGCCCCTTCTAGCTTCCTTTCCTATTGTACTTTCCCCTTCTTCATCAATCCCTTCGTCCTTCTTTGCTGAATTCTAAACTGCCCCCAATCCTCAGCCCTATTATTTTTCTTGGCCGATCTGTATGCTTCTTCCTTGTCTCGTATGCTATTTATAATTTCCTTTGTAAGCCATGGATTGGCCCTCTTACCGCTTTCCTTTTGTGCCAGACAGGAATGAACAGTTGCTGTAGTTTCTCCAAGCGTTTCTTGAATGTTTGCCATTGTCTATCCACTCTCATCCTTTAACGTAACTCTCCCCAATCCATCAAGGCCGACTCACGGCTCATATCCTCAGGGTTCCCTTTATTCTGATTCAGCACACTAGTCTCCGAATCAACTATATATGACACCCCCTAATGTTTATTGTCCCTTGGTATTTCTCAGCTCATACAGATTCCACATTGTCAGAGCTATATCCTTTCTCACTATTGTGTTAATTTCCTCTTAAACCAGCAGTGCCACGCCAGGTCCTTTTCTTTTATACCTGTTCTTCCTAAATTCTGAGAACTCTGGGACATTCAGTTCCCATCCGTGTCCACCCTACAGCCATATCTCCGTAGTCCCAATTATATCATGCGCATTGATATAGTTCTGCACGATTCTTCATCCACTTTATTGCAAATGCTCCGTGCATTAAGGCACAGAGCTTCAAAGTTGGTCTTTTTCACAATGTTTTTCTTGTTCCCAATATTTTTCTCCACTGCCCTGTTTGAAATTTGGTCTCTGTTCCTCCACCTGTCACTTTTCTTATTCATTTTTCTACCTTTTGCTTTTGCCCTTGCGCCTTCGTGCGCTCTGTCTCCTTGCATGGGTTCCCACCCCCTTGGCATATTAGTTTAAACCGTCCCCAACCGGTCTCGGATATACCCCCCCCCCCCCCACACACTCACCAGACATCAATTCCAGACCTGCCCAGGTTTAACCGGTCCAGTTTGTGCAGGTCCCACCTCCACCAGAACCGGTCCCAATTCGCCAGGAATCTGAAACCATCCTCCTGACACCATCTCTTCAGCCACGTATTCACCCTATATATCCTGTCATTTCTCCTCTGACAGTAACGTGGCACCGGGAGTTATCCTGAGATCACTACCTTTGAGTTCCAATCTATTTGTGGAATGATCCAGAGCCATAGGGAGAAGCCATAGGAAGTGGGATCTGTTCCTGGAATGATCCCGAACAACAGGGAGAGTCTGGGGCAGTGGGATATGTTTGTAGATTTATCCAGGACATTAGGGAGAGGCTGGGGCAGTGGGATCTGTTCGTGCAATTATCCACGACATTAGGGATAGGTTGGGGCAGTGAGATCTGTTTGTGGAATGATCCAGGACTATAGAGAGACGCTGGGGCAGTGGGATCTGTTTGTGGAATGATCCAGGACCATAGAGAGAGGCTGGGCAGTGGGATCTGTTTCTGTAATGATCCAGTACAATAGGGAGAGTCTGGGGCAGTGGGATCTGTTTCTGTAATACTCCAGGACAATAGAGAGAGTCTGGGCAGTGGGATCTGTTTGTGAAATTATCCAGGGCAATCGGGAGAGTCTGGGGCAGTGGGATATGTTTGTGGAATGATCCAGAACAATAGAGAGAGGCTCGGGCAGTGGGATCTGTTTGTTGAATGATCCAGGACCAAAGAGAGAGGCTGGGGCAGTGGGATCTGTTTGTGGAATGATCCAGAACAATAGAGAGAGGCTGGGGCAGTGGGATATGTTTGTGGAATGATCCAGAACAATAGAGAGAGGCTCGGGCAGTGGGATCTGTTTGTGGAATTATCCAGGACAATAGAGAGAGGCTGGGGCAGTGGGATCTGTTTGTGGAATGATCCAGGACAATAGGGAGAGGCTGGGGCAGTGACATCTGTTTGTTGAATGATCCAGGACCATAGAGAGAGGCTGGGACAGTGGGATCTGTTTGTGGAATGATCCAGGACAATAGAGAGAGGCTGGGGCAGTGGGGTCTGTTTGTGGAATTATCCAGGACCATAGAGAGAGGCTGGGGCAGTGGAATCTGTTTGTGGAATGATCCAGGACAATAGGGAGAGGCTGGGGCAGTGGGGTCAGTTTGTGGAATTATCCAGGACAATAGGGAGAGTCTGGGACAGTGGGACCTGTTTGTGGAATGATCAAGGACATTAGGGAGAGGCTGGGGCAGTGGGACCTGTTTGTGGAATGATCCAGTTCAATAGGGAGAGTCTGGGGCAGTGGGATCTATTTGTGGAACGATTCAGGACAATAGGGAGAGTCTGGGGCAGTGGGATCTATTTGTGGAATTGTCCAGGACAATAGGGAGAGTCTGGGGCAGTGGGACCTGTTTGTGGAATGATCAAGGACATTAGGGAGAGGCTGGGGCAGTGGGATCTGTTTGTGGAATGATCCAGTTCAATAGGGAGAGGCTGGGGCAGTGGGATCTGTTTGTGGAATGATCCAGGACAATAGCGAGAGGCTGGAGAAGTGGGATCAGTTTGTGGAATAGTCCAGGGCAACAGGGAGAGGCTGGGGGAGTGGGATTAGTTTGGGGATTGACACTGGGCTACGGGGAGGGTGGGGCAGGGGGATTAGTTTGGGGAAAGAGGCAGGGCTATGGGGAGAGAGTGGGGCAGTGGGATTAGTTTGGGGCTTGACACAGGGCTATGGGGGAGAGTGGGGCAGTGGGAAAAGTCTGGAGATTCATACAGGACAATGAAGGGGGAGAGTAGGGCAGCGTGATTAGTTTGTGGACTGATACAGGACGATGGGGAAGGTCGAGTAGTGGGTTTAATTTGCGGCTTGACGCATGGCTTTTGGGAGTGAGCCGAGCAGTGGATTTAGTTTAGGGATTGATACAGGGCTATGGGGGAGCGCGCGACAGTGGGATTAGTTTGTGGATTGATACCGGGCTATGGGAAGGGAGTCGAGCAGTGGGATTAGTTTGGGGATTGATACAGGTCAATGAAGAGGGAGCGGGGCAGTGGGATTAGTTTGGGGATTGATACAGGTTTATGGGGAGAGAGTAGGACAGTGGAATTAGTTTGGGATTGATACAATGCTAAGGCGACAGAGTGGGACAGTGGGATTAGTTTGGGGATTGATACAGGTCAATGAAGAGGGAGCGGGGCAGTGGGATTAGTTTGGGGATTGATACAGGTTTATGGGGAGAGAGTGGGACAGTGGAATTAGTTTGGGATTGATACAATGCTAAGGCGACAGAGTGGGACAGTGGGATTAGTTTGGGGATTGATACAGGGCCATGGGGAGAGAGCAGGGCAGTGGGATTAGTTTGGGGATTGATACACGGCCATGGGGAGGGAGTCGAGCAGTGGCTTTAGTTTGCGGATTGATACAGGTCAATGGGGAGCGAGTCATGCAGTGGGACTAGTTTGTGGAGTGATACATCGCTATGGAGAGGTAGTCGAGCAGTGGGTTTAGATTGTAGATTGACACACGACTATGGGGAGAGATCGGGGCAGTGGGATTAGTTTGTGGATTGATACAGTGCTCGGGGGAGGGGGTCGAGCAGTTGGATTAGTTTGTAGATTGATACAGGTCTATTGGGGAGAGTTGGGCAGTGGGATTTGTTTGTGGATTGATACAGGTCAATGAAGAGTGAGTGGGGCAGTGGGATTAGTTTGGGGATTGATACAGGGTTATGGGGAGAGAGTGGGACAGTGGAATTAGTTTGGGATTGATACAATGCTAAGGCGACAGAGTGGGACAGTGGGATTAGTTTGGGGATTGATACAGGGCTATGGGGAGATAGCAGGGCAGTGTGATTAGTTTGGGGATTGATACACGGCCATGGGGAGGGAGTCGAGCAGAGGCTTTAGTTTGGGGATTGATACAGGTCAATAGGGAGCGAGTCATGCAGTGGGACTAGTTTGTGGAGTTATACATCGCTATGGAGAGGGAGTCGAGCAGTGGGTTTAGATTGTAGATTGACACACGACTATGTGGAGAGATCGGGGCAGTGGGATTAGTTTGTGGATTGGTACAGTGCTCGGGGGAGGGGGTCGAGCAGTTGGATTAGTTTGTAGATTGATACACGTCTATTGGGGAGAGTTGGGCAGTGGGATTTGTTTGTGGATTGATACAGGGCTATGAGGAGAGGGTGGGGCAGTGGGATTAGTTTGGGATTGATACAGGGCTATGGGGAGATAGTGGGGCAGTGGGATTAGTTTGGGGATTGATACAGGGCTATGGAGAGAGAGTGGGGCAGTGGGAATAGTTTGGGATTGATACAGGGCTATGGGGAGAGATGGGACAGTGGGGTTAGTTTGGGGATTGTTACAGGGGTATGGGGAGAGAGTGGGACAGTGGGGTTAGTTTTGGGATTGTTACAGGGCAATGGGGAGAGAGGGGGACAGTGGGGTTAGTTTGGGGATTGTTACAGGGCTATGGGCAGAGAGTGGGGCAGTGAGATTAGTTTGAGATTGTTACAGGGCTATGGGGAGAGAGTGGGGCAGTGGGATTAGTTTGGGATTGTTACAGGGCTATGGGGAGAGAGTGGGACAGTGGGGTTAGTTTGGGATTGTTACAGGGCTATGGGGAGAGAGTGGGACAGTGGGGTTAGTTTGGGGATTGTTACAGGGCTATGGGGAGAGAGTGGGACAGTGGGGTTAGTTTGGGATTGATACAGGGCTATGGGGAGAGAGTGGGACAGTGGGGTTAGTTTGGGATTGATACAAGGCTATGGGGAGAGGGTGGGACAGTGGGATTATTTTGGGTTTGTTACAGGGCTATGGGGAGAGAGTGGGACAGTGGGGTTAGTTTGGGATTGTTACAGGGCTATGGGGAGAGAGTGGGACAGTGGGGTTAGTTTGGGAATTGTTACAGGGCTATGGGGAGAGGGTGGGACAGTGGGGTTAGTATGAGATTGTTACAGGGTGTTGTGAAAACTCAGAAGAATATGACATTTGAAACATTAAAGTAACACTGAGAATGCCTGAGGCTTTTAAATGAAAGGGAGAAGTCCCACAAGAGGTGAACAGCAGCAGCCTGTTTTCAGCGCAGACAACTTCACAGAGCGAAGAAAACAGATAGGAGCTTCATTTTAATTCACAAGTTAGAAAAGACATTTGATTGATTTAAAAACTCTTAAAGTTACGTGAAAGGGTACAGTATTTCACAAATCTTTAAGTAATGAATTATGTTATTGAACAATTAGGTAAAGCAGCCAGAATCTTAAGTAAAAGATAAGGAACAACTGTTAAGTGTGAAAAGTTGCTGACACCAGTAATAAAGTGAAACAACTGATTTACAAATTAAGAAAACTAGAAGGTGACAAGGTTACATTATAACGTACATCACATTTGAAGTTAAAACCCTTTGGAAGATGGCCAAAGCAGATAAAGTTAGAGTCAGGGGAGAAACCGAACATGACATTAGCTTCACCTGAAGATGACCCGCGTCGAATCTGAGAAAACTCATTGAAAAATTCTTCAATCCAAAAGGGTGCGAACTAAGGCACAGACAAATTTATGACATGTCAAGCAAAGCGAGAAACGTCCAGTCCAGAATGGCGAGCTGGTGAGGATGAAGCTGCGCTGTCGCTGTTGAAGCAGCGCCTCGCTTCTAAACTGTTAAAGCTTTCGGACTGTCAAGCAGGCAGTCTGAAGGGTGCAAGGTGCAGAGGTTAAGGGGCCCCAAATGCCTATAAAAACTCGGGAAAATGAGCAAATAATCAGAGAATCTTCCTCGGTGATGGGACAAGCAACATCGACAGACCGAGCAGCCCAGAGAAGTCAGCAGAAGACCAAAAGCTGAAGAAAACTGATTGTCAAGAGAGACTTGAAAGTCTGCAACTGGTCCGAACAAGAAAAGATCTTTCTCCCTTTCTGTAAAAGTAGTTGTTCTCTTTTAACTTGAAAATAAAGTTAAGTTCAAATTGATAACCTGAAGGAGTGGTTATTATTATTTTCTTTAAAAAGTTTACTTTACTTCACTTAGCAAGCTGGACCCGTGTGTAAGTTACTAAGTGGTAAGTAAATAAAGTCCTTCTACGAAGATACGGGTTATACCGTGGGATAACCAGGGTAGCACGGTAGCATTGTGGATAGCACAATTGTTTCACAGCTCCAGGGTCCCAGGTTCGATTCCGGCTTGGGTCACTGTCTGTGTGGAGTCTGCACATCCTCCCCGTGTGTGCGTGGGTTTCCTCCGGGTGCTCCGGTTTCCTCCCACAGTCCAAAGATGTGCAGGTTAGGTGGATTGGCCATGATAAATTGCCCTTAGTGTCCAGAATTGCACATAGTGTTGGGTGTGGTTGCTGGGCTATGGCGATAGGGTGGAGGTGTGGACCTTGGGTAGGTTGCTCTTTCCAAGAGCCGGTGCAGACTCGATGGGCCGAATGGCCTCCTTCTGCACTGTAAATTCTATGAATCTATGAATTTATGAATAACTTGAAACGCTAGTTTGATCCGAATAGCACTCGCCAAAGTCTGCGTAAGAGTCGGGGAGTGAGAATCCCCAGAATAAATTGACCCCTTTTTTGGTATAGAGGGAATTCTAATAGTGGTGAGGTAAACACTCCATGGCGCCCAAACCTGGTTGATTTTGAAAGTTGAAAGTTTGTGGGGCTTCAGGACCCAGCGGGTCATTCTAAATTACTCCATGGCACCCGGCGTGGAGGCCTAGAATATTCGAAGTTTCTAGGTTGGACCGCCTAGAATATTCGAAGTTTCTAGGCGAGGGGAGGCAAGAATATTGGAAGTTTCTAGTTGAGCGGGGCCGCCTAGAATATTGAAGTCTCTAGGCGAGGCGAGGCTAGAATATTCGAAGTTTCTAGTTGAGCGGGGCCTCCTGGAAGATTAGTAGTTCCTCGGCGAGCAAACTATACCGGCCGAGTTTAGTTTGATAAGTCATGGGTGATTGACTTCGAAGGATTCTGTAGGATCTTGGGACATAAAACTCAGTTGGGTGCGAGTGTTAGTAGACTAGAAGATACGAACCCTGAGTAAACGTCTGCAGGACGGCCTGGTAACTCGGACCGAGTGTCTTGCATCCAACTGGTAGAAGTAGGCCAGAAATAAATCCTCCTTGGAGTCAGGCAGATTGTGAGGATAGAACCTGGAGCGATAGGGACGCATAGAAACTTTGCGGACCGATAAATCGACCCTTAACGAACACAGGAGGATAGTGCCTTAGGTACATTTGAGATAACTGTCCACAACGGGTACGTATCCCTTAATTTCAGATCGTGACTGAAAGGGACCGCCAGTCGCAGTTATAACTAAATATAGTTTAAAAATCCGAAAAATGGCAATTAGTGTAATCCTCTTGCCCTGGAATGCGGGCGAGAGAGATGGAGCAATGGAACAGAAGTGGGGAGAATTAAAGAAGCAGAGGAAATCTTGGGAGAAAGTGATTGATCAGGAGGGTGACATATCATTCTTTGTAAGGGTGCCTAGAGCCCTGCCGAGTAGAGATCCGATCGGGATTCTGACAGCATTGTGTAAATTTGCGTTTGAAAGAGAAGCTGAATCACTAGTTCTGTTCGGACCCAAGCAGAAGCAAGCAGCTGCTCAAGTGGACAAGATATACTCTAGATTGGTTAAAATTTTTGATCAGGACAATATGAAAGAAATAACTCAAATTCCTAGTGAATACAAAATTAAGTCAAAACTGACAAAGAACAAGAACAAAAATGTACAGCACAGGAACAGGCCTTTCGGCCCTCCAAGCCCGTGCCGACCATGCTGCCCGACTAAACTACAATCTTCTGCACTTCCTGGGTCCGTATCCTTCTATTCCCATCCTATTCATGCATTTGTCAAGATGCCCCTTAAATGTCACTATCGTCCCTGCTTCCACCACCTCCTCCGGTAGCGAGTTCCAGGCACCCACTACCCTCTGTGTAAAAACACTTGCCTCGTACATCTACTCTAAACCTTGCCCCTCTCAACTTAAACCTATACCCCCTAGTAATTGACCCCTCTACCCCGGGGAAAAGCCTCTGACTATCCACTCTGTCTATGCCCCTCATAATTTTGTAGACCTCTATCAGGTCGCCCCTCAACCTCCTTCGTTCCAGTGAGAACAAACCGAGTTTATTCAACCGCTCCTCATAGCTAATGCCCTCCATACCAGGCAACATTCTGTTAAATCTCTTCTGCACCCTCTCTAAAGCCTCGACATCCTTCTGGTCGTGTGGCGACCAGAATTGAACACTATACTCCAAGTGTTGCCTAACTAAGGTTCTATACAGTTGTAACATGACTTGCCAATTCTTATACTCAATGCACCGGCCAATGAAGGCAAGCATGCCGTATGCCTTCTTGACTACCTTCTCCACCTGTGTTGCCCCGTTCATTGACCTGTGGACCTGTACTCCTAGATCTCTCTGACTTACAATACTCTTGAGGGTTCTACCATTCACTGTATATTCCCTACCTGCATTTGACCTTCCAAAATGCATAACCTCACATTTGTCCGGATTAAACTCCATCTGCCATCTCTCCGCCCAAGTCTCCAAACAATCTAAATCCTGCTGTATCCTCCGACAGTCCTCATCGCTATCCGCAATTCCACCAACCATTGTGTCGTCTGCAAACTTACTAATCAGACCAGTTACGTTTTCCTCCAAATCATTTATATAGACTACAAACAGCAAAGGTCCCAGCACTGATCCTTGTGGAACACCACTGGTCACCACCCTCCAATTAGAAAAGCTTCCTTCCATTGCTAATCTCTGCCTTCTATGAACTAGCCAGTTCTGTATCCACCTTGCCAACTCACCCCTGACCACGTGTGTCTTCACCTTTTGTACTAGTCTACCATGAGGGGCCTTATCAAAGGCCTCACTGAAGTCCAGATAGACAACATCCACTGCCCTACCTGCATCAATCATCTTTATGACCTCCTCGAAAAACTCTATCAAGTTAGTGAGACACGACCTCCCCTTCACAAAACCATGCTGCCTCTCACTAATACGTCCATTTGCTTCCAAATGTGAGTAGATCCTGTATCGAAGAATTCTCTCCAGTAATTTCCCTACCACTGAAGTAAGGCTCACCGGCCTGTAGTTCCCTGGATTATCCTTGCTACCCTTCTTAAACAGAGGAACAACATTGGCTGTTCTCCAGTCTCCGGGACATCACCTGAAGACAGTGAGGATCCAAAGATTTCTGTCAAGGCCTCAGCAATTTCCTCTCCAGCTTCCTTCAGTATTCTGGGGGAGATCTCATCAGGCCCTGGGGACTTATCTACCTTAATATTTTTTAAGACACCCAACACCTCGTCTTTTTGGATCTCAATGTGACCCAGGCTATCTGCACACCCTTCTCCACACTCAACATCAACCAATTCCTTCTCTTTGGTGAATACTGATGCAAAGTATTCATTTAGTACCTCGCCTATTTCCTCTGGCTCCACACATAGATTCCCTTGCCTATCCTTTAGTGGGCCAACCCTTCCCCTGGCTACCCTCTTGGTTTTTATGTACGTGTAAAAAGTCTTAGGATTTTCCTTAACCCTCTTTGCCACTGAATTTTCGTGACCCATTTAATCTCTGCTGTAGCTCCGGATTTAATTTGTGAGCTAATACCCCCGATATTCCTCCTCCTAATTTCCTAATGACCAAAGGAGTCTAGAAGGCAGTTGCAAAACAATGAGAAGCTAGAAATGGAGGAAGATGAGGAATCAGTGTTAGAATCAGAAAGCGCTGAAAAAACAGTGGGGCTGCAAACAAGTGCGTTACGTGAAAAGAGAAGTGAAAAGGAACAGATGGAAATGTAATAAATCCTGCACCAAGGAGGAAAGCAAATACAATTAGTGGCCGGGGATTGTGTGAATGCCAAAGAGATTGTGCAGGTGAATCCTTCCAATAAGGAGGGGACATTAGGAGCAGGAATATCGGGAGTATTAGCTCACAAATTAAATCCGGAGCTACAGCAGAGATTAAATGAGGCAAAAAAAATACTCCTGGATAAGAGAGGCTTATCAGAACGGGGGTGTCTCAATTTTTGTCAGAATACATAAAGCTCTGGAGAATAGAGAGGTAAGATCTCCGTGGATAAATGAGTGTCTGTGTGCTTGATAAGGATTTCTGAAGTTTCCTTTGGTGTTTCTAGTTTTTAAATGTTGTATTTTTGAAAAAAACACGAATTTCACATCAATTGGAAGTTATAAATGGCAAGCAGAAATGGGATCAGTATTATGTGGCAGCAAATTAGTATGTTCAGAACTAAATTGGTCTTAGCTTAAACACAAAACGAAGTTTTACTCGCAAGCAGCCATAGCTCTGTGCAGGAAACTACTTTGAAACTAACGCATTGAAATTGACACGGTAGCAGAAGGACTGAAGTTTAGAATGTTAAATGCATTGAAGAAGGAGCTTTAGGGAAAGAATATATTACACCAAAAGTTAGATTAGGAGAATTACTTGCAGTATCATGGAAATAAGAATCTGGTGGCAGGAAAATATTTATTCAAGATAGGTACTGGGAAGATTGGGATATTGAAACCGATGATAACATGGAGGAAATAAAGAAACAGAAAGGGAAAAGTATTTGAAGTGATGATGCATGGCGAGCGAAAGAAGTGTTTGACATTCTTCGAATCTCACTCAGGGGTGCAATGATAGAAGTAGGAGGCTTAACCGGCCTTAATTGTATGATGTGTGCACATGAGAAAAAACCCACACCAGTAAAGAAAGAAAAAAGAAAGAGATGGTGGCAAAGGAAATCCGGAAGTCCTGGAGAGGGCACTTCTGGAATATCCAGACAAGAATAGAAAACATAAATTAAAAAAATAATAGGGCCCTCTCCAACTTTAACCTGTTCATTTGATTTTTCAGATGGAGAGAATGCCACATACCCATGTGTTTGGAAAGAGAAAAAGAACTCCAATCAAGAGGGAAATAAGAATCAGGGTTGAAGAAGGAATGAAAGTAATTAGGACAAAGAGGAAAATAGATTGGTTAAATGGGGGGGCAACGATATTAATGGGTATTACAGTAATTAGTTTGGGATTATTAATATGGTTAATTGCATTAGGAAAGTCAGGTGAAATAATGGGATATGGAAACATATACACCAGATTGAAACACAGAGAAAACATAATAAAAAAAAGAATACACAAATATTTAATTATAACGGAGGAAATCATTAATTTTCAGGACATTCAGCAGATTGGACTGAACAACAGTATGTTGGAATGAAGAGAGAGCGCCAGTAACAACATGTTCAGTAAAATGTGGGGAGCACTTATAAACAGTCTGGGATCCATACTGAACCTATCAGACAGATTGAAGATTTTTAAACAGTATGCGGGAAAAACTAATGATACTCAATGGGACCCCGAGAAAGGGCAAATTAAGATAGGAAATGCATTACAGAGTAAAACCACAACTAGGAGTGATTTGGGACACGATTTGATAGATGTGGGTTTAAAAATTAAAGGAACAATTAAAACAGTAATTAAAATTATAACAAATCCATTTAAATGGTTTTGTACAATGTTAACCTGGATTCTAAACAATTGGTACTTGTTTGTATCAACAGCAGGAGAAATGATCATCGCTGCATAGCTATGGAAATTGGGAATTTTAAAATTGTGTAGGATTTTATACTGCAAATGTTGCAATAAAAGTGCTCAAAGAAGAGAGAGAAGAATGATACAATTGGCCGCATATTTGAGGAAAGTAAATGATAAAACCAGGAAGAAATCATCCCGGTTTAGAAATGAGCCACACTATCAAATAATTGCTGAGGAGTGAAATCTCCGGTCACCAGCTCTGGCTGGACATGTGTCCTGAGAGCCACCTGATGGATGATCTGAGGTCTCCACGGGATGTGTATTGCATGATGGATTTATTGAGGGTCTCGACAGGTAACATGTCACTGACGAAGAACCCTTCAGTTTAAAGAAAATAATGAGAAAACAATGGCACAGAAGACAATTAAAAAAAAACTTAACGCAGCAATATATTATGCTTGATGTTGCGACGGGGAATATATGACAAATGTATTCAACGTAGTTGCCTTGAGGCATTATGATAGTTATTTTGAAAAAAATGTTATGTATCTCGTACAATACTGTTATGTATGTATGTGAGAAGAAAAGAAAAACAAGATGGCTGAAGCAAGGTCTGACATGACTTGATATATGTGATATCTACTGATAACGGGAGAATCCTGAATGATGATGGTTTGTTGTTTAAAGCAAGAATTAGCACTGTGAAAATAACGACAGACTGCAGCAGGTCAGGAGGAGCGTGTCCAGCAACAAGCGGGCAGTGAGGTCTGTCAAAACCGTGAATTATTATAGGTCACCAGTATGAGTTAGACGCGATAAATGGGTATATAAGGATGGGCATCAGCTAAAAGTTTTCGGAAAGATTTGGGAAAAGTGGTGGGACATCCCTTTAACTCTCAGGGCTGAGAAAAGAACATAGGAGAATCCAGCATGATTTTCACTGAAGGCCTACAAGACGCAACCGTTTGAACAGATATTGATGAATCAGCCACTGCAGGGGCTGAGAGTTGTTTTCTCGGTAGTGGGGTTAGGTAACAGAAAAATCCCACCAAGTTTGACAGGGTTTATAATATAAGTATTTAATTGGTAATTTCTAATATGTGTGAGTTAGGTATTGAAATTGAAATGTATTAAAAATAGTTACAAATGTTAACTTCAATAGCACCCTGGTCAGACCAGGATTTGAACTGTCAATGTTATATTTTATCTTTATTCATAGAATTGTAATAGTTGTTGAAATAATTATGTAATGCGGGAACACACACACAGTTGTGTGAGTAGTTGCTTGACGACATGTTAAGATAGGACTTATTCTTTTGAAATTTTGTATTTTAATTGGAAGGATTTCATGTTTATCTGGAAACGGATAAAATCATGGTTCGAAATGAAGCCAGTGGATTCGACTGGCTCACGCCTCAACCTGCTGGATGCATTGAATGTTTCAGAACTAGTATTAGAAACGTAGTTTTCACCACTTTAGTATGGCTGTGTGGTAACTGTTATCAAGTAAGGTATAAACCTCATGCCCTTAAGGACATGATAACAGAGGACAGGAATCTTAGTGAGTCATGGCAATCAGTTTCGATAGGATGTAGCGCGAATGGCCACGTCCCAGTTGGTTTAGAGATATTTTACAAAGTCATGAGAGATATCCGGGGATAGAGGCAGGTACAAAGACACCTTTTAGATTGACGAAGACTGGGTGGAAATGGTTAATACACGATATAGCCGTTTATGCGACCGGTGAGGAACGCAAGGCGATTTGGATGCCAAGGGAATGGGATTCTCGCACGCCAGCAATAAATAGACGACCTGTTGCTGTTGGATTAAGAGGCTCGCTGATCCTAAGGGACATGAGGAGGCTTATCCGGTGCTGCTATCCCAAGGAGGTAAAAGGCTTTGGTGATAGTGGAACACGCGTCAAAGAGCTATTGTGTTACCTTACTGGACGGCGGCCACTTTGATTCAAAGTAATTACAATCAAGGTATAACTGCTCTACCAACACTGGTGTGAGAAATGGACATTTGCAAAAAATTGAAAATAAGGCAATTGGCTGTTGATAAAATGATTAGGGGGATAAATATTGGATGGGATATGTCATGTTTCAAATATCAAGAGGGGGCGTTGTGAAAACTCGGAAAAATATGACATTTGAAACATGAAAGTAACACTGAGAATGCCTGAGGCTTTTTCATGAAAGGGAGAAGTCCTACAAGGGGTGAACAGCAGCAGCCTGTTATCAGCGCAGACAACTTCACAGAGGGAAGAAAACAGAGCTTCATTTTAATTCACAAGTTGGAAAAGACGTTTGATTGACTTAAAAACTCTTAAAATTATATGAAGGGGAACAGTATTTCACAAATCTTTAAGCAGTGAATTATTTTATTGAACAATTAAGAAAAGCAGCCAGAATATAAAGTATAAGATGAGGAACAACTGTTAAGTGTGAAAAGTTGCTGACACTGGTAATAAAGTGAAACAACTGATTTACAAATTAAGAAAACTAGAAGGTGACAAGGTTACATTATAACGTACATCACAGTTGAAGTTAAAACTCTTTGGAAGATGGCCAAAGCAGATAAAGTTAGACTTGGGGGGATAACCCGAACATGACATTAGCTTCACCTGAAGATGACACGGGTCGAAACTGAGAAAACTCATTGAAAAAGACATAAATCCAAAAGAGTGCGAACTAAGGCACAGACAAATTAATTACATGTCAAGCAAAGCGAGAAATTTCCTGTAAGGAATGGCGAGCTGGTGAGGATGAAGCGGCGCTGTCGCTGTTAAAGCAGCGCCTCGCTTCTCAACCGATAAAACGTTCAAACTGTCAAGCAGGCAGTCTGACGGGTGCCAGGTGCAGAGGTTAAAGGGCCCCAAATGGCTATAAAAACTGGGGGAAATGAGCAGATAATCAGAATCTTCCTCGGTGATGGGACAAGCAACATCGACAGACCGAGCAGCCCAGAGAAGTCAGCAGAAGACCAAAAGTAAAAGTAAACAGATTATCAAGAGAGACGTAAAAGTCTGCAACTGGTCCGAACAAGAAAATATACTTTTACCTTTATGTAAAAGTAGTTATTCTATTTTAACTTGAAAATAAAGTTAAGTTCAAATTGATAACCTGAAAGAGTGGTTATTATTATTTTCTTTAGAAAGTTTACTTTTCTTCACTTAGCAAGCTGGACCCGTGTGTAAGTTACTAAGTGGTAAGTAAATACAATTATTCTACGAAGATACGGGTTATACCGGGGGATAACTTGAAACACTAGTTTGAATAGCATCCTCCAAAGTCTGCAGTGGAGTCGGGGAGTGAGAATCCCTGCTCACCGTTTAGAATAAATTGACCCTTTTTTGGTCTAGGGGGAATACTAAGAATAGTGGTGAGGTAAAAACTACAACACCTACACACACACACAGGCACTGATACACACACTCACAGGCACAGAGAGACACTAATACACACAGTCACAGATACGCAACTACACAGACTTACACACAGATACTAATACGCACACACTCACACACACAGAGACACTAATACACACTCACACAAATACGCACAGTCACTTTTACTCACAGGCACAGACAACACAAATGCACAAACTCACAGACACACACAGAGGCACGAAAACACACACTCATACAAACAGAGACCCAAATACACAGACAATAACACGCACTCACAGAGACACAGAGGCACGAATACACACGCTCACAGACATACAGAGACACAAATATACACAGTCACAAACATACAGACACTAGCACACGCATTCACACACAGACAGGGACTATTACACTCACTCACAGTCACACACATAAACCCAGATGCACACACTCACAGATGCATACATAGACACTAACACACATTTACTAATACACACGCACACACAGGGAGACAGTAATACACACACACACTCACATACAGTTATACACAGACTCTGAGACATAAAAAGAACAACGAAATGTCCAGCACGTAGATACTAATACACACATTCACACACAGTGAGAGACACTAACACACACACTCACAGAGTCACTAATACACGCTCACAAACACACAAATACACACAATCACACGCAGACACTAACACACACAATCACAGACACGCGGAGACACTAACAAACACAATCACAGACAACCAGCGACACTAAAACATAGACGCACACGCATACGGACACTAATACGCACACTGAATCACACGCAGGGGCACTACAACACTCACAGACACAACTACACACACTCACAGACACACAGAACAGCAATATGCACACTCACAGACGCACACAGAGGCACTTAAGGACACTCCCACACAGACAGATACTCTAATACACATACCCACAGACACTGATACTCATACGGACACGCAGAGGCACTAATACATACACTCACAGACTCACATACATACTATTGCACTGATGCTCGATCAATAACTCCAGAAGAGAGATTGGATGACTGGAGAAGGGACTTTAGTTGGCGGATTAGCTGCCTTAAATACCTTGTATTATGTTAATCAGCTGCTTGACTATATTTCATGGAAATAGGCACTTAGCGATGCATGATGGATATATAGCCTTGTTTTTAGTCAAGATGTTCGAAGTACTGTATGAATCAGTCGGACGGCCACACCATGTAAACAGCCGTACGGCTGCACATTGTGTTGCTTAGGCGAAGAAGTCAAGGCCTGTTATTAAACTTTGCTCGCTTTCTGTCTCCTTGTTTAATCACAAGTATGTCTCTCTGTCTAAGATATTGATTATGATATTATATAAATTACTCACCTTACCTTTGTAAATCAGGGACATTTGGAAAGACTGCAGTCATTCTAATTCCCTCCACGAACTTCGTGTTAAATTAAGGACCTTTTGCGAAAACTCGAAGTGCTGACTATTTTTTTCTTCAACAATGACAATTGAAGGCTTTATTGGACGAGATGTTTCCCCCAGCAGCGCAGGTACAGAATGCAGCTGCTAGGGAGATTAAGACTCTTATACTCCGCCTTACAGGGCGGAACCAGCAGGCAGGCTTCACCAATGATATTGCTGTCTGAGGTACCTCCCACACCAATGATCTTACAGCATCAACTTGGGTACCTTAATATCCCAAATACCGACTACCACATTCACCCTTGCTAAAAAAAAAGAGACCGGCGGTCGTCGTTTTCTCGCGTTATACAGTGGTAGAGGTTGAGGTTATGGTGGTACCCGATACACATTAGTCCAGTGCTTTGCCTCGTCACATGTCGCAACTATTACACTATTTATTTACATTCAAAAGGAAACAATTAGTCGGTCAGGGGCCCTGGTCGTCATCTGCAATCGTCTCAGTTTCGGCGGTGATGTCGGCGCTGGCTCGGGCATCCGTGGCTCCGGGAGCGTGGCTTCGGCCCATTCGGAACTTCATCACCCGAAGATGGGACCGGTGGGTGCACGGTGGAAGGAAGGGTGGGGTTGGTGGTGGAGGTGTAGGTGGGGCTCCAGTGGGCGCCAGGTGCCGTAGGGAGACCATATCCTGTCGGCTGTCGGCGTAGGCGTATTGAGGGTTAGCGTGAAGAAGGTGGACCCTCTCGACCAATGGGTGCGACTGGCGCGCCCGCACGTGTTTGCAGAGCAGGATGGGTCCTGGAGCTGCCAGCCAGGTTGTGAGCGAGTTCCCGGAGGAGGGCTTCCCAGGGAAGCCAAGGAAATGTTCGTAAGGTGTTTGGTTGGTCGTGGTACATAGCAGTGATCGGATGGAGTGGAGGGCATCCAGAAGGACCTCCTGCCAGCGGGAGTCTGGGAGATTCCTGGACCATAGGGCCAGAAGAATGGTCTTCCAGACCGTTCTGTTCTCCCTCTCTACCTTCCCCGGGGGTTGTAACTGGTCGTCCTGCTCGAGACGATGTCCTTGCTGAGCAGGGATTGACGCAGTAGCTCGCTCATAAAGGAGCACCATCTATCGCTGTGTATGTAGGCGGGGAAACTGAACACTGTAAAGATACTGTGGAGGGCTTTTATGCCGGTGGCTGACGTAATGTCGGGGCAGGGGTTGGCGAATGGGAACCGGGAGCACTCGTCAATCACGTTCAGGAAGTACGTGTTGCGGTCGGTGGAGGGGAGGAGCCCTTTGAAGTCCACACAGGCAACCAATGGGACGGGAAGACTTTATCAGATGAGCTTCCTCTGGCCTGTAGAAGTGCGGTTCGCTTTCCGTGCAGATTTGGCAGTTCCTGGTGGCTGTCCTGACCTCCTCGATGGAGTTGGGCAGGTTGCGGGTCTTGATGAAATGGAAGAGTCGAGTGACCCCGGGTGGCAGAGGTCCTCGTGACGGGCCCGGAGTCGGTCCAGTTATGCGTTGGCACATGTGCCGCGGGGTAGGGCTTCAGGAGGCTCGTTTAGCTTCCCGGGACGATACAAGATCTCATAGTTGCTGGTGGAGAGCTCGATCCTCCACCGTAAGATCTTATCGTCCTTTATCTTGCCCCACTGTGCATTATGGTACATGAAAGCAACCGATCTTTGGTCAGTGAGGAGAATGAATCGCCTACCGGCCAGGGAATGCCTCCACTGTCGCACAGCTTCGACTATGGCCCGGGCCTCCTTTTTAACGGAGGAATGGCGGATTTCTGAAGCGTGGAGGATCGTGGGAAAACACTGCCCTACAGTAAGCAGTGTTTACGTAAACCGTACACTACTGTAAACAGAGTCTATGTAAACAGTGCCCTACAGTAAACAGTGTTTCCGTAAACTGTACACTACTGTAAACAGAGTCTATGTAAACAGTGCCCTACAGTAAACAGTGTTTATGTAAAAGGTGCACGACAGCAAACAGTATTTAAACAGTGCACGACAGTAAACAGAGTCCATAAAACAGTTCCCTACAGTAAACACTGTTTATGTAAACCATTCCTTGCTGTAAACAGTCGATGGAAACAGTACCCTGCAGCAAACAAACTGAAAGAAGACCGTACACTACTGTAAACAGAGCTTATTTAAAAAGTGCCCGACAGTAAACAGTATTTAGACAGTGCCCGACAGTAAACAGAGTCTATGTAAATATACCCTGCAGCAAACAGTATTGAAACAGTGCCCAACAGTAAACTGTCTATGTAAACAGTGCCCTACTGTAAACAGTATTTTAAAATTGCGCTTCTGTAAACAGAGTGAAAGTAAACCGCACACCCCGGTAATCAGAGTCAATGAAAACAGTGTTTACGTAAACCGTACACTCCTGTAAACAGTCTATGTAAACAGTGCCCTACTGTAAACAGTATTTAAACATTGCACTTCTGTAAACAGAGTGAAAGTAAACCACACACCACGGTAATCAGAGTCAATGAAAACAGTGGTTATGTAAACCGTACACTCCTGTAAACAGTCTCTGTAAACAGCGCCCTATAATAAACAGTGCTAATCTAAACCGTACTCTGCTGTAAACTGAGTCAATCTACACAGTGCCCGAGAGTAAACAGTGTTTATGTAGACCGAACACTGCTGTAAACAGAGTCTATGTAAAAAAAAGTCCCACAATAAACAGTGTTATGGAAACCGTACACTGCTGTAAACGGAATCTAAGTAAACAGTTCTCTATACTAAACATGTATTTAAACAGCCCTACTGTAAACAGTGTCCATGGAAACAGTGCCATCCAGTAAAAGGTGTTAATGTATACCGTACACTGCTGTAAACAGAGTCTAGATAATCAGCGCAAACAGGAAACAATGTTAATGTAAACCATACACTTCTGCAAACCCAGTCTTGGTAAACAGCGCCTACAGTAATCAGTGTTTATGTAAACCGAGCACAACTAAACAGTGACAATGTAAACATTGCCCTACAGTAACAGTGGTTATGTAAATCTTGCACTGCGGTAAACATACTCTATGTAAACAGTGTCCTACAGTAAGCAGTGTTTCTATAAAATGTACACTGCTGTGAACAGAGACGATGTAAACAGTGAACTACAATAAACAGAGTGAAAGTACACCGCACACTGCTGTAAACGGAGTCTGCGTAAACAGTGAACTGCAGTAAACAGAACTTAAACTGTGCTCGACAGTAAAATGAGTATAGTTAAACAGTGCCCTACAGTAAAGAGAGTGAAAGTAAACCGTACACTACTGCAACCAGAGTCTATGTAAACAGTGCCCTATAGTAAACAGTGGTTCTGTAAATCGTACACTGCTGTAAATAGTGACTATGTAAACAGTGCCCTAAAGTAAGTGTTTATGTAAAGCGTGCACTGCTGTAAACAGCGTCGTACAGTGAACAGTGTTAACTTAAACCGTACCCTACTGAAAACAGAGTCGATGTAACCAGTTCCCTCCATTAAACAGTGTTAATGTAAACCACACAACACTGTAAATGGACTAATTCCTGTAGGGCACTGTTTACATAGTCTATTAAAAGAGTGCCCGACAGTAAACAGAGTCTATGTTAATTACACCCTGCAGTAAACGACGTCTATGCTATCTGCGACCTACAATAAACAGTGTTAATGCAAACCATAGACTACTGTAAACAGTCTATATAATTAATGCACTCGCGTAAAGATAATCGACTAAAACGGTGCCGTACAGCAAACAATGTTTATGTAAACCGTACACTGTTGCAAACAGAGTCGATGCAAACAGTGTGCTACTGTAAACAATGCTTTTGTAAACTGTACAGTAGTGTAAACAGCGTACGTAAATGTACCTCTTCATTCACCTGAGGAAGGAGCAGCGCTCCGAAAGCTAGTGACATCGAAACAAACCTGTTGGACTTTAACCTGGTGTTGTAAGACTTCGTACTGTACGTAAATGTAGCCTGCGGTAATCATTGCATGTAAACCGGACATTGCTGTAAACGGAGTCTATATGAACTGGGCCTGCAGTAAACAGTGTTTCTGTGAACTGTACACTGCTGTAAACAGATTCTTTGTAAACAGGGCCCTACAGTAAACAGAGTGAAAGTAAACCGTACACTACTGTAAACAGAGTCTGGAAACAGTGCCCTACAATAAACAGTGCTTATGTGAAATGTACAGAGCTGGAAGCAGAGACGATGTAAACAGTGCACTACAGTGAACGGAATCCTAACTGTGCCACACAGTAAACCGGGTCTATGTAAACAGCGCCCTACGGTTAACAGAGTGAAAGTAAACCGTGCACGAATGTAAACAGAGTATATGTAAGCAGTGCACTACAGTAAACAGTGTTTCTGTAAATCACACTGCTGCAAACAGTGACTATATAAACATTGTCCTACGCTAAACAGTCTATGTAAACAGTGCGCTACTGTAAACAATATTGATGTAAACCGTACGCTACTGCCAACAAAGTCTAGCTACACATCGCTCTACAGTAAACAATGTTAATGTAAACCATACACTACTGTAAACAGAGTCTTTGTAAATATAGCACTACAGCAAACAGTGTTTATGTAAACGGTATACTGCTGGAAACAGATTCTGGATAAACAGTGTGCTACAGTAAACAGTGTTTATTTAATATATACACTGCTGTAAACAGAGTCTATGTAAACAGTGCCCAAACAGTAAACAGTGGTTACGTAAACCGTACAATACGGTAAACCTGGTCTATGTAAACAGTGCCCTACAGTAAACAGTGTTTATGTAAGCCACACCCTGCTCCAAATAGAGTCTATGTAGCAGTGCCCAATAGTAAATAGTTTTTTATGCAAACCGTATACTACTGTAAATAGAGTCTGTGTAAACAGTGTCCTACTATAAACAGTGTTTCTATAAAATGTACACTACTGTAAACAGAGTCAATGTAAACAGTGCCCTACGGTAAACAGTATTTACGTGAAGTATAAACTGCTGCAAAAACTCTACGTGAACAGTGTCCAAAAGTAAACAGTGTTTCTTAAAACTTATGCTGCTGTAAACAAAGTCTATGTAAACAGCGCCCTACAGTAAACAGTGTTAGCGTGAACCGCACTCTGCCGCCTATGTAACCAGTGCCGTAACAGTGTCTATGTAAACCGTGGTGTGGTGTAAGCAGAGTCTATGTAAACAGTTGCCTGCAGTAAACAGTTTTTGAAAACCGTAACCTGCAGTATAAAGTGTCTGTAACAGTGCACTACAGTAACCAGTGTTTATAGAAACCGTAAACTGTTGTATACAGAGTCTATGTCAACAATGCCCTTCGGTAAACAGCATTTGGATACGCCGTGCACTGCTGTAAACAGAGTGAATGTAAAGAGCGTCCTACAGTAAACAGACGAAAAGTAAACAGTCCACTACTGCAAACAGTCTATGAATAGAGTGGTCTACAGTAAGCAGAGTGAAAGTAAACCGTACACTATTGTAAACAGAGTCCATGTAAACAGAGACCTGCAGTAATCATAATTTAAGCAGTACCATACTGTAAGCAGAGTCTATGTAAACCGTGCCCTACAGTAAACAGAGCGAAAGTTAACCGCACACCACTGTAAACAGTGTCTATGTGAACAGTGCCCTACAGTAAAAAGTATTTATGCAAAATGTACACTGCTATAAACAAAGTCTATGTAAGGAGTACGCAAACGAAACAGTGTTTATGTAAACCGTACATTGCCGTAAACAGAGTATATGTAAACAGTGCCCTACAGTTAACAGAGTGAAAGTAATCTGCACAATACAGTAAACAGTCTATATAAACAGTGCCCTACAGTAAACAGTGCTTATGTAAACCGTACACTGCTGTAAACGCTGTCGATGGAAATAGTGCTCTACAATAAACAGTGTTCATGTAAATCATACACGACTGTAAACAGAGTCTATGTAAATATAGCGCTACAGCAAACAGTATTTATGTAAACAGTACACTGCTGGAAACAGTGTCTATATAAACGGTGCCCGACAGTAAACTGTGTTTATTTAAAATATACGCTGCTGTAAACCGAGTCTTTATAAACAGTGCCCGACAGTAAACAAAGTGAAACTAAACCGTACACTACTGTAAACAGTGTCTAGATAAACAGAGACCGACAGAACATAGAACATTACAGCGCAGTACAGGCCCTTCGGCCCTCGGTGTTGGGCGCAGCACGGTAGCACAGGGGCAGCACGGTAGCATTCTGGATAGCACAATTGCTTCACAGCTCCAGGGTCCCAGGTTCGATTCCGGCTTGGGTCACTGTCTGTGTGGAGTCTGCAAATCCCCCCCGTGTGTGCGTGGGTTTCCTCCGGGTGCACCAGTTTCCTCTCACAGTCCAAATATGTGCAGGTTAGGTGGATTGTCCCTTAGTGTCCAAAATTGCCCTTAGTGTTGGATGCGGTTGCTCGGTTATGGGGATAGGGTGGATGTGTTGACCTTTCCAAGAGCCGGTGCGGACTCGATGGGCCGAATGGCCTCCTTCTGCACTGTAAATTCTAAAAAAAATTATATGTTGCGCCGACCTGTGAAACCACTCTAAAGCTCATCTACACTATTCCCTTATCATCCATGTGTGTATCCAATTACCATTTGAATGTCCTTAATGTTGGCGAGTCCACTACTGTTGCTGGCAGGGCATTCCACGCCCTTACTACTCTCTGAGTAAAGAACCTACTCTTACATCTATCTCCCCTCAATTTATAGGTATGTCCACTCGTGCTTGACACCACTATCCGAGGAAAAAGGCTCTCACTGTCCACCCTATCCAATCCTCTGATCATCTTGTATGCCTCAATTAAGTCACCACTTAACCTCCTTCTCTCTAACGAAAACAGTCTCAAGTCCCTCCGCCTTTCCTCAAAAGATCTTCCCTCCATACCAGGCAACATTCTGGTAAATCTCCTCTGTACCCTTTCCAATGCTTCCACATCCTTCATATAATGCGGCGACCAGAATTGCACGCAATACTCCAAATGCGGCCACACCAGAGTTTTGTACAGCTGCAACATGGCCTCATGGCTCCGAAACTCAATCGCACTATCAATAGAAGCTAACACACCGTACGCCTTCTTAAAAACCCTCTCAACCTGGGTGGCAACTTTCATGGATCTATGTACATGGAGAGCGAGATCTCTCTGCTCATCCATACTGCCAAGATTCTTGCCATTAACCCAGTACTCTGTCTTCCAGTTGTTCCTTCCAAAATGAATCACCTCACACTTTTCTGCATTAAACTCCATTTGCCACCTCTCAGCCCAGTTCTGCAGCTTATCTAAGTCCCTCTGTAACTTGTAACATCCTTCTGCACTGTCCACAACTCCACCGACTTTAGTGTCATCTGCAAATTTACTCACCCATCCTTCTACGCCCTCCTCCAGGTCATTTATAAACATGACAAACAGCAGTGGCCCCAAAACAGATCCTTGTGGTACACCACTAGTAACTGAACTCCAGGCTGTAAATTTCCCATCAACCACCACCCTTTGCCTTCTTCCAGCAAGCCTTTTTCTGATCCAAATTGCTAAATCACCATGAATCCCATGCCTCCGTATTTTCTGCAGGAGCCTACCGTGGGAACCTTATCAACCGCTTTACTGAAATCCATATACACCAGATCAACTGTTTTACCCTCATCAACCTGTTTGGTCACCTTCTGAAAGAACTCAATATGGTTTGTGAGGCACGACCTACCCTTCACAAAACCGTGTTGACTATCTCTGATCAAATAATTCCTTTCCAGATGATTTTACATCCTATCTCTGATAAAATCTTCCAAGATTTTGCACGTAACAGAAGTAACGCTCACTGGTCTATAGTTACCGGGGTTGTCTCTACTCCCCGTCTTGAACAAGGGGACAACATTTGCTAACCTCCAGTCTTCTGATACTATTCCTGCAGACAAAAATGACTTAAAGATCACAGCCAAATGCTCAGCAATTTCCTCCCTAGCTTCCCAGAGAATCCTAGGATAAATCCCATCCGGCCCAGGGGACTTACCTATTTTCCCACTTTCCAGAATTTCTAACACCTCCTCCCTATGAACCTCAAGCCCTTCTAGTCTAGTGGCCTGAATTTCAGTATTCTCGACAACATTGTCTTTTTCCTGCGTGGAAACTGACGAAAAATATTCATTTAGCACCTCTCCTACCTCCTCAGACTCCAAGCACAACTTCCCGCTACTTGTCCTTGACTGGCCCTACTCTTACCCTAGTCATTCGTTTATTCCTGACAGTTCCATAGAAAGCTTTGGGGTTATCCATGATTCTTCCTGTCAAAGACTTCTCATGCCCCCTCCTGGCTCTTCTTAGCTCTCTCTTTAGGTCCTTCCTAGCTAACTTGTAACTCTCGAGCGGCCTAACTGAACCTTTATGTCTCATCTTTACATAAGCCTCCTTCTTCTTGTTGACAAGTGTTTCGACTGCTTTAGTAAACCTCGGTTCCCTTGCTCGACCACTTCCTCCCTGCCTGACAGGTACAAACGTATTAAGGACACGCAGTAGCTGTTCCTTGAGCAAGCTCCATATTTCCATTGTGCCCATCCCTTACAGTTTTCCTCTCCATCCGATGCATCCTAAGTCTTGCCTCATCGCATCATAATTGCCTTTCCCCCAGATATAACTCTTGCCCTGTGGTATATACCTATCCCTTTCCATCACTAAAGTAAACGCAATGGAATTGTGGTCACTATCACCAAAGTGCTCACCTACCTCCAAATCTAACACCTGTCCTGGTTCATTAGCCAATACCAAATCCAATATGACCTCGCCTCTCGTTGGCCGACATACTGTGTCAGGAAACCCTCCTGCACACATTGGACAAAAACAGACCATCTAAAGTACTCCAACTATAGCGGTTCTAGTCAATATTTGGAAAGTTAAAGTCCTCCATAACAACTACCCTTTTGCTTTCGCTCCTATCCAGAACCATATTTGCAATCCTTTACTTTACATCTCTGGAACTTTTCGGAGGCCTATAGAAACCCCGAACAGGGTTACCTCTCCTTTCCTCTTTCTAACCTCAGCCCATACTACCTCAGTAGACGAGTCCTCATCAAACATCCTTTCTGCCACCGTAATACTGTCCTTGACTAACAATGCCACTCTCCCCCTCTTTTACCACCTTCCCTGAGCTTACTGAAATATCTAAACCCCGGCACCTGCAACAACCATTCTTGTCCCTGCTCTATCCATGTCTCCGAAATGGCCACAACATGGAAGTCCCAGGTACCAACCTGTGCCGCAAGTTCACCCACGTTATTCCGAATGCTCCTGGCATTGAAGAAGACACACTTTAAACCACCTTTCTGCCTGCCGGTACACTCCTGCAACTTTGAAACCTTACTCATGACCTCACTGCTCTCAACCTCCTGTATAGTGGAGCTGCAATTCAGGTTCCCAAGCCTCTGTTGAACTAATTTAAACCCTCCCGAAGAGCTTTAGCACCCCCCCCCCCCCAAACCCTCCCCAGGATTTTGGTACCCCTCTCGTCCAGGTGTCGACCATTCCGTTTGTAGAGGTCCCACCGACCGCAGAATGATCCCCAATTATCCAGAAATCTTAAACCCTCCCTCCTGCACCATCCCTGTAGCCACGTGTTCAACTCCTCTCTCTCCCTATTCCTCGTCTTGCTATCACGTGGCACGGGTAATATCCCAGAGATAATAACTCTGTTTGTCCTAGATCTCAGTTTCCACCCTAACTCCCTTAATTCCTGCCTTGCATCCCTATCCCTTTTCCTACATATGTCGTTGGTACCTCTGTGGACCGCGACTTGTTGCTGCTCAGTAAACAGTGTCTACGTCAACCGTACAATACGGTAAACATGGTCTATGTAAACAGTGCCCTACAATAAACAGTATTTAAGTAGTGCCCTACAGTAAACAGATTCGGCGTAATCGAGTCCTACAGTAAACAGAGTAAAAATTAACACTACGGTAAATATATCCTATGTGAACAGTGCCCATCAGGAAAAGGGTTAATGAAAACCGTACACTGCTGTAAACAGAGTCTCGGAAAACAGCGCATACAGCAAACAGTGTTTATGTAAACAGTACAGTGCTGTAAACAAAGTCTATGTAAACAGTACGCTAAGTAAACAGTGTTTATGTGACCTTACATTGCCGCAAACAGAGTTTCTGTAAACAGTGCCCAACAGTGAACAGAGTGAAATGTTACCATGCACTGCTGTAAGCAGAGTCCATGTAAACAGTTCCAAACAGTAAAAAGTGTTTATATAAGCCGTAGCCTGCTGTAAATAGAGTCTATGTAACCGTCCCCTTCAGTATATAGTTTTTATGTAAACTGTGCACTACTGTAAGCAGAGTCTAAGTAAACAGTGCCTTACAGTTAATATTGTCCATGTAAACTGTATACTGCTGTAAACGGAGTATATGCAAATTCTGTCCAACTGTAAACAGTGTTTAATGTAAACTACTGCAAACAGAGTGACTGCAAACAATGCCCTACAATAATCAGTATTTATGTGAACCGTACATCACTGTAAAAAAAACTATGTGAACAGTGCCCTAAATAAAACATAGTTTATTAAATCGTATACTGCTGTAAACAAAGTACATTTAAACACTGCCCTACAGTAAACATTGTTAATGTAATCCGGACACCACGGCAAACAGCGTGTAAGTAAACAGCGCCTTACAGTAAACAGTGCCGACGTAAACCGTACTCTGCTGGAAACAGAGTCTATGTAAACAGTGTCCTGCAGTAAACAGTGTCTGTGAAAACCGTGCACTGCAGTCAGCGGAGTCTTTGTAAACAGTGCCCTACAGTAAAAAGTTTTTGTAAACCGTAACGTGCTGTAATAAGAGTCTGTGTAAAGAGTGCACTACAGTAGGCAGTGTTTGTGCAAACCCTCTGCTGTTGTAAACAGAGTCTATGTAAAGAATGCCATACATTTAGATACACCATACACGGCTGTAACCAGAGTCTACGTAAACAATGCCCTGCAGTAAACAGAATGAAAGTAAACCGTGCGCTAATATAAACAGAGTGTGGGTAAACAGAGCCCTACAGGAAGCAATGTTTACGTAAACAGTACACGACTGTTAAAATAGTCTGCGTAAACAGTGCCGTACAGTAAACCGTGCTTATGTAAAATGTACACTGCTGTAAACAGAGACTATGTAAACAGTGTACTGCAATAAACAAAATGTAAACTGTGCCCTACAGTAAACCGAGTCTATGTAATCAGTGCCCCACAGTAAACAGTGTTTCTGTAAATCGTACACTGCTGTAAACAGTGACTATGTAAACAGTGCCCTACGCTACACAGTCTATGTGAACAGTGCGCAACTGTAAACAATATTTATGTAAACCGTACACTACTGCAAACAGAGTCTATGTACACAGTGCTCTATAGTAAACAATGTTAAAGTAAATCATACACTTCTGTAAACAGAGTCTTTGTAAATGTAGCACTACAGCAAACAGTGTTTATGAAAACGGTCTACTGCTGGAAACAGATTCTGTATAAACGGTGCTATACAGTAAACAGTTTATTTAAAATATATACTTCTGGAAACAGGATCTGTTTAAACAGTGCCCTACAGTAAACAGTGGTTACGTAAACCGTACAATAAGGTAATCCAGGTTTATGTAAACAGTGCCCGCGAGTAAACAGAGAGAACGTTATCCATGCACTGCTGTAAACAGAGTCCATGTAAACAATTCCCTACAGTAAACAATGTTTATGTAAGCTATACCATGCTCTAAAAAGAGTATATGTAACAGTGCCCAATAGTAAATAGTTTTTATGTAAACCGTACACTACTGTAAATAGAGTCTATGTAAACAGTGCCCTCCAGTAAACAGTGTTTGTGTAAACCGTACAATACGGTAAACATGGTCCATGTAAGCAGTGCCCTACAATAAACAGAGTGAAAGTTGACCATGAGCTGCTGTAATCAGAGTCCATGAAAACAGTTACCTGCAGTAAAAAGTGTTTCTATAAGCCGTAGCCTGCTGTAAACAGAGTCTATGTAACAGTCCCCTTTAGTGAATAGTTTTAATGTAAACCGTACACTGCTGGAAACAGGGTCTATTAAACAGTGTCCTACTGTAAACAGTGTTTATGTAAAATGTACACTTGTAAACGGAGTGAATGTAAACCGGACGCAACTGCAAACAGTGTCTATGTAAACAACGCCCTACAGTAAACACTGCCAACATAAACCGTACTCTGCTGGAAAACAGAGTCAATGTAAACAGTGTCCTGCAGTAAACAGTGTCTATGTAAACCGTTCACTGCTGTCAGAGAGTGGGACTTTAACCTGGTGTTGTAAGACTTCTTACTATGTGAAGAGTGCCCGACAGTAAAGAGTTTTTGAAAACCGTACCCTGCTGTAATAAGAGTCTATGTAAACAGTGCAACACAGTAAGCAGTGTTTATGTAAACCCTATACTGTTGTAAACTGAGTCTATGTAAACAATGCCCACCAGAAAACATTGTTTAGATACACCGTGCACTGCTGTAACCGGAGTCTACGCAAACAGTGCCCTACAGTAAACAGTGTTTATGTAAACCGTACGCTGCTATAAACAGAGTTTATGTAAACAGTGCACTACAGTAAACAGTGTTTATGTAAATCGTAACTGCTATAAACAGGGTCTACGCAAACTGTGCCCTACAGTAAACAGTATTTAAACAGTGCTATACAGTAAGCAGAGTCTATATAAAAAGTCCCAAACAGTAACCAGTATTTAAGCAATGCCCTACAGTAAACAGACTATGTAAACAGTGCCAACAGTAAACAGTGCTGATGTGAACCGTGCGCTGATGTAAACGGCGTCAAGGTAAACAGAGCCCTGCGGTAAACAGCGTTTAGGTTATCCGTACACTGCTGTAAACAGAGTATTTGTAATCAGTGACCTACTGGAAACAATTGTTATGTAAAAAGTACAGTGCTGTACTGAGCAGCGCTCCAAAAGCTAGTGATTTGAAACAAAGCTGTTGGTCTTCTTACTCTGCTCACCCCAGTCCAACGCCGGCATTTCCACATTATGTCAACAGCGTCCTACAGCAAACATTGTGGATGTAAAATGTACACTGCTGTAAGGAAAGTCAGTGAAAACAGTGCCTTAGAGTAAACAGAGAAATTAAACCGTACACTACTGGAAAAAGTCTATGTAAAAGTGCCCTCCAGTAAACAGCACCATACAGAAAACAGAGTGAAAATAATCCTTACATTAATGTAAACAGACCCTTTGTAAACTTTGCCTTCTAGTAAAAAGTGTTAATGTAAACCGTGCACTGCTGTAAAATTAGTCTATGTAATCAGTGCCCTACAGTCAATAATGTTTCTGTAAATCGTACTCTGCTGTAAACAATGCCTGTGTAATCAGCGGACTACATTAAACAGTGAAAATGTAAACTGTACACTGCTGTAAACAGAGTCTACGTAAACAGAACCCTGCAGGAAACAGAGTGAAAGCAAACCGTACACTAATGTAAACAGAGCCTTACAGGAAGCAGTGTTTACGTAAACTGTACACTACTGTAAACGGAGTCTGTGCAAATAGAGCCTTACAGGAAGCAGTGTTTACGTAAACTGTACACTTCTGTAAACAGAGTCTATGCAAACAGTGCCCTACAGTAAACCGTGCATATGTAAAATGTACACTGCTGTAAACACAATGCACTATAGTAAACAAAATTTAAACTGTGCCCTACAGTAACAGATTCAATGTAAACAGTGCCCTACAGCAAACAGGGTGAAAGTAAACCATACACTTCTGTAAACAGAGTCTATGTAAACAGTGCCCTACAGTAAACAGTGTTTCCGTAAATCGTACACTGCTGTAAACAGTGACTATGTAAACAGCGCCCTACACTAAGCAGTCATCGTAACAATGCGCTACAGTTACCAATGTTTATGTAAACCGTACACTACTGCAAACAATCTTTGTGCATGTGCCCTGCAGTTAACATAGTCTACTTAAACATTGTCCTGCAGTGAACATTATACTTAAACCGGCCATTTTTGCAAACGGAGGCTATGGAACAGAGCCGTACAGTAAAAAGGCTTATCGTAAACTGTGCACTGGTGTAAACAGGCTATGTAAACAGTGGATTGTTAACAGTCTTTATGGAAACCGTACACTGCTGTAAATAGTCTATGCAAACAGTGCCCTGCAGTAAACATTGTTTATGTAAACCGTACACTACTGTAAACAGAGTCTATGTAAATATAGCAGTACAGTAAACAGTGTTTATATAAAAGGTATACACTGGAAACAGAGTCTATGTAAACAGTGCCCTGCTGTAAACAGTGTTAATGTAAACCGTACATTGCTGCAAACAATGCCTTACAGTAAACAGTGTTAATGTAAACCGTACACTGTTTTAAACAGTCTATGTAAACAGTGCCTAAAGTATACATAGTCAATGTAAACAGTACCCTACAGTAAACAATATTTCAACCGGACATTGCTGTAAACAGAGTCTATCTGAAACGGACCTGCAGTAAACAGTGTTTATGTGAACCGTACATTGTTGTAAACATAGTCTACGTAAACAGCGCACTACAGTAAATAGTGTGTATGTAAACCGTACACTGCTGGAAAGTCGACGTAAACAGTGCCCTACAGTAAACAGTGTTTATGTAAACCGTACACTGCTATAAATAGTATATGCAAACAGTGCGTACTGTAAACAGTGTTTATGTGAACCGCACCCTGCTGGAAAAAGAGTCTGTGTAAACAGTGCCATACAAGATTGCTGACCATACAACTGTCGTGGGTAGGATCTCGAACAGCGATGAGTCAGAATACTGGACGGAGATGGAGAACCCAGTGGTGTGGTTTAACGACAATAATCTCACCCTCAATGTCAGCAAAACTGAAGAGCTGGTCATTGACTTCAGGAAGTGAAGTATTTTATACACACCTCTCTGCATCAACGAAACCGTGGTGGAGATGGTTTACAGCTTCAAATTATTAGGTGTGCACATATAGAACATATATCCTGGTCCACCCTTGGTCGACGCTAAAACCAAGAAAGCACTACAGCACCCTGCTGTAAAAAGGAAAGGCTCACCACCATTCGCAATTGCCAAACTTTCAATGGGTTTTAAAGCAGCGATTCCTTCACAGTGCCGAAAGCAATCACCATCCGTCTCTTGCTATTTGAGGTTAAGTTCATTTAGAATTGAAAAGATGATAGTTAGCCTACAAATTTCATGAGCAATCGAATCAGCAGAGAGGACAATTTCTCGAGGAGGAAAGCGTGGAATTCGGACCTCAGTTCGTAAACTCTGAATATCTCCCTTGTTCAGTGATCATTACAGTAACTCTTCAAGCGGATGATGTCAACCGTCATTGTGTTTGACTGATCACTGTATCGATTCAATGCTTTAATGTAGTTTTAATGGTCAGCAAAACACTTTCAGCCATCCTTCGAGGGCGACGATGTGATGAATTCCAATGGCTCTCATTATATCCCTTGCCAACCGTTCAGTTCAGTGCATGGTGAGACCATGAGGGATATAGACTCTCTCCAGATCACTTGAGTAATGTTTAGGGATGCCAAAACGATCGAGATAATAGCCTTGTTCATCATCAGTGATCACCGCGCCTTCAGCCGCCGCCATCCGCGATCGCACTTTGACCCCAGGTTCAGGTCCCAACACTCCGGGCCGCATGAGTACTGATGAACGGCTGGCCCCCGTGACGCTCCCGACACCCTCCCGCGACCCACCGTGTTGCCACCTCCACTTCGAAAATGCCTGCTTTATATACATTGTATCCGTGCCTGAAGCCAGCGTCAGCTTGAGATCACTGGTTACTTCACAGCATTAACTTAATTATACGTTCAAACCTGTCTCACCTTGGGCGCTGCCTGACGTTTTAAATATTTCCAAAACATATGTTTTGCACCGATTAAAAGCAGACCCAGATTTCTAAATTAGATGTAGGTGTATTTTTTAGAGGTCGCACTACAATTATTTTTTAATGCGGCTTGTGCCACGTGTTTACTTTCTGGTTCTCACTGAGAAAACCCAAGTTCTATTCCAGCTCTGCTTGATCTGTTTGATTTGATTTGATTTGAGTTATTATTCTCACATTATCATGGTTTCTTGCATGCTATACAGAGAACGCATACAGCACACAGGGAAGGAAGGAGCGACTGCAGAATGTAATGTTCCAGTTATACCTCGGCTGTAGAGAAAAGATCAACTAAATACAAGGTTGGTCCATTTAAAAGTCTGATGGCAGCAGGGAAGAAGCTGTTCTTGAGTCGGTTGGTACGTGACCTAAAACTTCTGTATATTTTTACTGACGGAAGAAGGTGGAAGAGAGTATGTCCGCGGTGCGTGGGGTCCTTAATTATGCTGGCTGCCTTTCCAAGGAAGCGGGAATTATAGATAGAGTCAATGGATTGCAGACTCGTTTGCATGATGGATTGGGCTACCTTCACGACATGTTGTAGTTTCCTGCGGTCTTGGGCAGAGCAGGATCCATACCAAGCTGTGATACAACCAGGAAGAATGCATTATATAGTGCATCTGTAAAGGTTAGTGAGAGTCGCAGCTGACATGCCAAATGTCCTTAGTCTTCTGAGAAAGTAGAGTCTTTGGTGAGCTTTCTTAACTATAGTATCGGCATGTGGGGACCAGGGCAGGATGTTGGTGATCTGGACACTTAAACGATTGAAGCCTTTGTACTTAATTCCCATTGATGTAGACTGGGGCATGTTCTCCACTCCGCTTCCTGAAGTCGATAACAACCTCCTTCGTTTTGTTGACACTGAGGGAAAGATTATTGTCGTGTACCAGTTCACCATATTCTCTATCACACTTTGTCAATTATTCACAACTTAAATGGAGGAAAAGTGCATTAGCGAAATTTACTTTATTGATTATCTGATTTTATAATTTAGATACGAGATTATGTCGTGGGGGTGTACCTTTAAGAAAGGTTTTTGTCTCTTCACATGGCTTCAGTGATGACATTTTGTGGGTGAAGCTGAGCTGTGGGTGTGTGGTGTTATTACTTTCGCTTTCAATTTTGATTGTTGTGGACTCAGGCAGAGAAAAGAAGTGTTTTGGCCTGTTTATCTATTTTCGCTATTAATATCTGACTCGGTTAAAAAAAACATTGATTATAGTTACCTGCTTTGGTAAATTAAAAAAATATAGTTTTCTCTCCGGAATGGTTTTAAACCTGCTGGTGGGACGAAATTAAATTCTCAGGAAAAGTCAGTCTTAACAAAGTTAGAATGCAGAGTGCTGGGCCACGCCCTTGAAATGTGGTTTTTCGTTCATGGGATTTAGCTTTGGATTTGGAACAGTTAAGGGGGAATTCATTAAGTATTATACATTGATTACTGTAGGTATTTGGTGTCGTTATGATTCCAATTGATAATAATGCTTGCTGTGTTTCGTTATATACACATGTTAACTAAGGTCTTAGAATAAAGCTTGTGTTGATTAAAGTGTTTAGGAAGAATGTTGAATCACACCTGAAGGGGAGGCTCTTGTCTTAATCCGAGCCAAATTCAACATAAAGGTTGTCGGTCAGTTGGACATCATAACATTGTTTGGAGTTTCATAACCCTGGCCTACAACAATTATTTACTCAGGCAAATGTAACAATCTATTTTGTGTTTTGTTCATGATACAGTGTTCCACATATCACGAAAAGCACTCAAGTAGTTCGACACCATCCTGGACCAAGTATTCCGCTTATTGCTCCCCCTTCCAGAAACATTCAATCCCTGCACCACAAACGCACTGTGGCAGCCCTGTTTACCATCCCAAAATGCACTGCAGTAACTCACCAAGGTTCCTTAGACATCAACTACCAATCGCACGGCCACTATCATCTTGAAGAATATGAACTCCCTAAAAGCAGGTTGGTGTCCCCACACCTCACTGACAGCAGCGGATGAACAAGGCAGCTCACCGCCGCCTACTGAAGGGCAATTCGGGATGGGAATTAAATGCTGCCCGAACAAGAAACTCGCAAATCCCGTAAAAGTGAACTTTGTATAGCATTGCTGCTTTGAATTTCTGGAACATGTGATGAACATATTTACATTATTACAGTAGACTTCATCATATAACTTCTGCTTCAGAGGAACCTGGATCTAAGGTATTTCTAACAGCATGAATCCAGGAAAACAGAAACAATGTGGTTGCGGCAGTAAGGTGGAACGGAGTGTTGTGCAATCTATCATGGATTTAAACACTCTCTCCGCCTTTCTCTCTTTAACACTGTCCTTTGTTCTGTTTCTGTTTTGTATCTCTTGGTTTCGGGAAAAGGTTTATGTTGAGCAGAATATTGTACCATATTTTCTGTTCAGTAAGACATATTTTGCGACTTTGTTACTTTGTGGAACCATTGCAAACATGAAGAATAATTGGCACTACATGACACGAAAGGAAGGTATTTGCACCATGATTACTGTGTCTGTGCCCATCATTACTGTTATACAGACACATGGTCAGAACATTGGAAATAGGAGTTTGGATGCCTTGTTGAAGTTGTACAAGACATAAGTAAGTCTACACTTGGAATACTGTGTACAGTTCTGGTCTCACTATTATAGAGATGATATTATTCAACTAGAAATAGTGCTGAAACATTTTACAAGGATGCTACCGTAAATTGATAGTTTGAGTTATAGGTGCGTTTGGTACGCTGGGACATTTACCCCTGGAGTGTAGGAGGCATAGGGGTGAAATTCTCGAGGTCTATCAAGTTAATAGGGCAGAGGTAATGTACATCGTCAAAATATTTTCCCAAAGATAAAGGAGGGTAAAACAAGTGAGTATAGGTTTAAAGTTAGAGAGGAGACACACAAAAGGGTCCAGAGAGTAATTTCTTCACAAATAGTGCGCTGAGTGTCTGGACAGAGTTGCCAGAGGAAGTAATAGAAGCGATTACAATTTTGTCTTATTAAAGGGATCAGGGGTTATGGGGAGAATGCAGAAGAATGGCGGCATGGATAAGTTGGGCCGTCGGGCCTATTTCAATGCTGAAAACCTCTCGCACTCTGTGACCCCATCCCATCTTCCAGCTCTGTAACGCTGCAGTTTCGAGCACTCCATCTCTATGTCCAAGTGATTTTGAAATTTTCCTATGGGTGTCTGCCTCTATCATTCTCATGGATAATGGTCCATGAGTGATTTAATGGATCTCAGGAACAGGCAGGAAATGATATTGAGGCAGAAGCTCAGCTGTGATCAAACTGGATGTTATGATGTGGAGATGCCGGCGTTGGACTGGGGTGAGTCTTTCAGTACGAAGCCTTACAACACCAGGTTAAAGTCCAACAGGTTTGTTTCGATGTCGCTAGCTTTCCGAGCGGAGAAACTACGTTATCTTCTTCACAGCCTTCAACACGTCATTGATGACGATGAACATCTTGCCAAGGTCATCCCCACACCCCCACTACTTGCCTTCAAACAACCGCGCAACCTCAAACAAACCATTGTTTGCAGCAAACTACCCAGTCTTCAGAACAGTGACCACGACACCACACAACCCTGCCATGGCAATCTCTGCAAGACGTGCCAGATCATCAACATGGATACCACTATTACACGTGAGAACACCACCCACCAGGTACGCGGTACATACTCGTGCCACTCGGCCAACGTTGTCTACCTCATACGCTGCAGGAAAGGATGTCCCGAAGCGTGGTACATTGGCGAGACCATGCAGACGCTGCGACAATGAATGAAAAGATATCGCGCACCAATCACCAGGCAGGAATGTTCCCTTCCAGTCGGGGAACACTTCAGCAGTCAAGGGCATTCAGCCTCTGATCTCCGTGTAAGCGTTCTCCAAGGCAGCCTTCAGGACGCGCGACAACGCAGAATCGCCGAGCAGAAACGTATAGCCAAGTTCAGCACACATGAGTGCGGCCTCAAGCGGGACCTTGGATTCGTGTCGCATTACATTCATCCCCCACCATCTGGCCTGCGAAATCCTACCAACTGTCCTGGCTTGATACAATTCACACCTCTTGAACCTGTAATCTGTAAAGATTAAATCACCTGCTAATGGTCGCATTTCAAGCATTGTTTGGCATCTTTGAATTTGTCTATACATATGTTTCTGGAACATACCTCTTCATTCACCTGAGGAAGGAGCAGCGCTCTGAAAGCTAGTGACATCGAAACAAACCTGTTGGACTTTAACCTGGTGTTGTAAGACTTCGTACTGTAAAACTGGATGTTGGGGCAGGAGTGAGTGGCCGGGTCGTCTCACTATGTTGTCATTTACTATCAGTTCCAGTTGCCACAACACTCGCAGATGACTATAACTGCGCGATAAGATTTTTTAGTTCCATCTTTCCATCAATTAATTCAATGTTCGGGGATACAGTTCAGTTATCTAGTCTGCACAGCCTCTGAGGTTGGTGGAGGCAGATACAACAGTGGTTTTCAAATTTCAATGCGAGAAACGACAGCAATCAATTTCATGCCTCTGGGGAAAGGTCGGTCCAGTGGGATTGAATGATCTGCTAATCTAAAGAGCCGCTGAGGTTAAACGGAATGAATGTCCTCTGTCGTTACTTCACGCACTTTTAAGTTTTTGGTCACGTCTGGCTGTGAGGTGATGTGCAGCAACACACTGGAGTTTCCCTCAATGCTACCCACCACGGCGAGAATGAGCACGGTAATCCTTCATATACAATGTGTCCAGGCTTGAACCCAGCGTCAGCTTTAGCTCACTGTTTACTTCATAGCATCAACTTCGTTGTAAATTCGAACGTGTCTCACCGTGGGCGCTGCCTGGCGTCTTTATTATTTCCAAAACATGTGTTGCATAAATAAAAGCAGCAGCACATTTATAATTAGAAGGAGGTGTATGTTGTTTAGAGGTTGCATTAAATGTTTTTAAAAGAGGCTTGTGCGACGTGTTTACTTTCTGCTCTCACACTGCGGAAAGCCAAGTTCGATTCCAGGTCTGTGCAATAACTGACCGATCATACTTTGTCAATTACTCACGAACTAAATGGAGGAATGGAGCATTAACGATTAGCGATTATACATTTTTTGTAATTTCGGAACAAGATAGTTTACGCAGGCGAATTGATTAATCCAGTTTTTTTCCACGTGAAACGCTGTTCCCCAAATCTCCAAGAACACTCAGGGTGTTCGAAAGCATCCAGAACCAAGCAGTGCGTGTGATTGCTCCTCCTCCCACAAGCATTCAATCCATCCGCCACAGCCATCCCAAAATGCACCGCAATAACTCAACAAAGTTCCCGAGGCAATTATTCCTTAGACAGCACCTTCCAGACTGCGACTACTGTCATTTTGAAGAACTCGACAAGCCCCTACTTCGGAAAATCACCAACTGGAATTTCCCTCCAAATCTCTCACCACTCCCACTTGGAACCATATAAACGTTCCTTCACGGTAACGGGGAAAATCATTTAGCTTCCTCCCTAAAAGCACGCTGGGTGTACCCAAAAATCACGGTCTGCAACGAGTCAAGAAAGCAGCTCACCTTCTTCAGGGCAATTCGGGATGGACAATAAATTCCGTCCGAACCAGCAACTCTCACATCCAGTAAAAGTGATAATTTTAATGCATTGGTGCTTTGACTGTCTGGGGCCTGGGATGAAGTGTTCTCCATTCTTAAAAAATAAACATCGATTAACCATTTCATTTTTTCCAATTAAGGGGCAATTTAGCGCGGCCAATCCACCTACAGTGCACGTCATTGGGTTGTGGGGGGAAACCCACGCAAAAACGGGAAGAATGCGCAAACTCCACAGGGACGGTGACCCGGAGGCGGGATCGAAACTGAGAACTCGGCGCCTTCCGGCAGCAGTGCTAACCACCGCGCCAACGTGCTGCCACCTGTTTTTTTTAAATATAACGGTGGAATGAATCATATAACCTACCTCAGAGGAAACTGGACCTCAGGTATTTCTAACAGCATGAATCCTGGAAGACAGAAACAATGTGCTTGCTGCAGTCAGGTGGAACTGAGTGGTGTGCAACCTACTCTAGCGTGAAACGGTCTCGTCCTCTTTCTCTCTTTGCAACCCTCCTTTATTCTGTTTCTGTTTTGTTTCTATTGGTATCGGGTGAAGATTTGATTTGCTGTGGGTCTCTTGACGAATATATTCTTTTGAATCTTTTTGCAGTCAGACAGATTCTGCGACATTGTAGTTTTTTGGACCCAGTGCAAACATGATGAATAATTGGAATTTCACAACACTGAAGGAGGCTTTTTGTTCCCCAATTACTGTGTCTGCCCATTATTCTATTATACAGATACATGGTCAGATAATTGAGCACACGTGTTGGGATGTCTTGCTGAAGTTCTACAGGACGTTGGGAAGGTCATACTTGGAATACTGTGTACAGTTCTGGTAACCCTAATACAGAACGGATATTATTAACCTAGAAAGAGAGCAGAAAACTTTTGCCATGCTGCTACCGGATTTGATGGTTTGAGTTATAAGGAGCGGTTGTTTAGACTGGAATATTTTTCTTGGAGCCTCGGGGTGATCTTGACGACCGCTGTAAAATAACGTGGGGGCATGGATCAGGTAGATTATCCCAAAGGTAGGGGAATCCAAATGTAGAGGGCATAGGTTTAAAGTGAGAGGGGAGAGATACAAAACGGTCCAGATGAACAATTGTTTCACACAGAGGGCGGTGAGTGTCTGGAGCGAGCTGGCAGAGGCAGTAATAGAGGCGTCTACAATTGTGCGTTTTAAAAAGCATTTAAATAGTTATATGGAGAAGATGGGATTGGAAGAATATGAACAAATGTGGGCAATCGGACAGGCTTTGTGTAGTAAAAACTGGGCAGCATGGACAAGTTAGGACGAAGGGCCTATTTCCACGCTGTAAACGTCTATGACTCTATGACCTGTCCCACCTTCCAGCTGTGTGTCGCTGCAGATTCGAGCACGCCATTAGTATGTCCAAATCGGTTTGAATGTCTGTCTCCATTTTTCTCAGCGACAGTGAACTTTGAGGCAGAATCTCAGCTGTGATCAAACTGAATGTTGGGGCAGGAGTGAGTGGCCTGGTAGTCTCTCTATGTTGTCATTTGCTATCAGTTCCAGTTGCCACAGTACTCGCAGATGAATATAACTGCGAGATCAGATTTTTAAGTTACATCTTTCCAACAATGATTTCAATGTTCTGGGATACTGTTCAATTATCTGGTCCGCACTGCCTGTGAGATTGGTAGAGGCAGATACAACAGTGGCTTTCAAATTTCAACGCGAGAAATGACAGGAATGAAATGCATGGCTCTGGGGAAATGTCAGTCGAGTGGGATTGAATGATCTGCTAATCTAAAGAGCCGCTGGTGTCAAACGGAATGAATGTCTTCCGTCGGTACTTCACGCACTTTTAAGTTTTTGGTCACGTCTGGCTGTGAGATGATGTGCAGCAACACCTGGAGTTTCGCCTCAGTGTTACCCACCACGGCGAATACCGATCACGGAAATCCTTTATATACAATGTGTCCATGCGTGACGTCAGCGTCAGCTTTAGCTCACTGGTTACTTCACAGCATCAACTTAATTGTAAGTTCGAACCTGTCTCACCGTGGGCGCCGCCTGGCGTTATTAATATTTCCAAAACATGTCTGTTGCATAATAGAAGCAGCAGCACATTTATAATTATAAGAAGGTGTATTTTTTTCAGAGGATGCATTAATCTGTTTTAAAAAGAGCCGTGTGCCACCTGTTCACTTCCTGATCTCACAGTGCGGAAAGCCAAGTTCGATTCCAGCTCTGTACAATAACTTTGTCAAACTTTGTCAATTATTCACTACCTAAATGGAGAAAAAGAGCTTTAACGATTATCTATTATAGCTTCTTTGACATTTCGGAACAAGATTCGTTACGCAGGCGAATTGATTCATCCATTTCTTTCCACGTGAAACGCTGCTCCCCAGTTCTCAAAGAACACTCAAAGAGTTCGAAAGCAAATGCACTGCAATAACTCAACAAAGTGCCTCGGGCAATTGTTCCTCAGGCAGCACCTCCAGACCTCCGACTACTATCATTTTGAAGAACTAGACAAGCCCCTATTTGAGACAATCACCATTTCCCTCCAAATTTCCCTCCAAATCACTCACCGCTCCCACTTGGAACCAGATAAACGTTCCTTCACGGTAACGGGAAAAAATAATTTAGCTTCCTCCATAAAGGCACGTTCGGTGTACCCAACGCTTCAAGAAAGCAGCTCACCACCACCTTCTGACGGGCAACTAGGGATGGGCAAAAACTTTTGTCCAAACCAGAAACTCTCACATCCAGTAAAAGTGATCTTTTTAATGCATTGGTGGTTTGAATTTCTGGGGCCTGGGATGAACTGTTCTCCATTCTTGAAACAAAAATATAGGGTACCCAATTCATCTTTTCCAATTAAGGCGCAATTTAGCGTGACCAGTTCACCTAATCTGCACATCATTGTGTTGTGGGAGCATAACCCACGCAAACACGGGGGGGGATGTGCAAACTCAACACAAAGGGTGACGCAGAGCCGGGATCGAACCTGAGAACACGACACCGTGAGGCAGCAGTGCTAGCCACTGCGCCACCGTGCTGCCCCTGTTTGTTATTCTAACGTTGGAATGAATCATGTAACTTCTGCTTCAGAGGAAACTGGATCGAAGTTATTTCTAACAGCATGAATCCTGGAAGATAGAAACAATGTGCTTGCTGCAGTAAGGTGGAAGGTAATGGTGTGCAATGTATCCAGCAGTAAACGCTCTCTCCTCCTTTCTCTCTTTAGCAATCTCCTTTGTTTCTCTTATGTTTCTATTGGTATCAGGTGAAGATTTGATTTGCCGTGGGTCTCTTGAGCAAGACATTCTTCTACATCTTATTCCAGTCACACACATTCTGCGACTTTTTTGCTTTTTGCACCACTATAAACATGGTGAATAAGTGGAACTTCACAACACTGAAGGAGGCTCTTTGTTCCACAATTACTGTGTCTGTGCCCATTGTTACTATTATACAGATACATGGTCAGATAATTGAATACAGGAGGTGGGACGTCTTGCTGAAGCTGTACAAGACATTGGGAAGTACACGATTGGAATAATGTGGACAGTTCTGGTCACCGTAATATCGAAAGAGGGCAGAAAACATTTGTTCGGCTGCTTCCGGTCTTCAAAATTTGAGTTATAAGGAGCGGCTGGATAGACTGGAACATTTTTCTTGGAGGCTAGGGTTGATCTTGACAGCGGCTATAACATAGTGAGGGGCACAGATCAGGTAGATTTTCGCAAATGTACGGGAATCCAAAACTAGAGGGCATAGGTTTAAGTTGAATGAGGAGAGAAACAAAAGGGTCCAGAGGAACAATTGTTTCACACAGAGGGTGGTGAGTGTCTGGAAGGAGCTGGCAGAGGCAGTAGTAGAGGCTTCTACATTGTTGCCTTTTAAAAAGCATTTAGATAGTTATATCGAGAAGGTGGGTACAGAGGAATATGACCAAATGTGGGCAATTGGACAGGCTTTGTGTAGTAAACGCTGGGCGGCATGGACAAGTTCGGCCGAAGGGCCTATTTCCACGCTGTAAACTTCGATGACCCTATGACGTGTCCCACCTTCCAGATTAGTGTCGCTGCAGATTCGAACACTCCATCGATCTGTCCAAATCGGTTTGAAACTTTGCTGTGGGTGTCTGCCTCCATTTTTCTTATCGACAGTGAACTTTGAGGGAATGAAAGTATCTGAGGAACAGGCAGCAAATGACATTGAGGCAGAATCTCAGCTGCGATCAAACTGGATGTTGGGGCAGGAGTGAGTGGCCGTGTAGTCTCCCGATGTTGTCATTTGCTATCAATTCCAGTTGCCACAGCACTCGCAGATGAATATAACTGCGAGATCAGATTTTTAAGTTACATATTCCCAACAATTATTTCAATGTTCTGGGATACATTTAAATTATCTGGTCTGCACTGCACTGTGAGATTGGTGGAGGCAGATACAACAGGTACTTTCAAATTGCAATGCGAGAAACAACAGCAATCAAATGCATGCCTTTGGGGAAAAGTCGTTCGAGTGGATTGAACGATCTGCTAATCTAAAGAGCCAATGAAGTTAAACGGAATGAATGTCCTCCATCTGTACTTCACGCACTTTTATATGTTTGGTCCCGTCTGGCTGTGAGTTGATGTGCAGCAACCTGGAGTTTCCCCTCAATGTTACCCACCGCGGCGAGTTTGATCACGGAAATCCTTTATACACAATGTGTCCGTGTTTGATGTCAGCGTCAGCTTTATCTCACTGGTTACTTCACAGCATCAACTTAATTGTAAGTTCGGACCTGTCTCACCGTGGGCGCTGCCTGGCGTTTTTATATTTCCAAAACGTGTGTGGTGCATAAATAAAAGCAGCAGCACATTTATAATTAGAAGTCGGTGTATTTTGTGAGAGGTTGCATTGATCTGTTTTAAAAAGCAGCTTATGCCACGTGTTTACGGCCTCTCGCTGCGGAAACCATAGTTCGATTCCAGCTCTGTACAATAACTGACCTGTCAGACTATGTCAATTACTCACTACCTAAATGTAGGAAAAGAGCATTAACCATTATCTGTTATAGATTTTTTGAAATTTCGGAACAAAATGGTTTACGCAGGCAAATTGATTAACCCATTTTTTCCACGTGAAACGCTGTTCCCCAGGTCTCCAAGAACACCCAGGTAGTTCGAAAGCATCCAGACCAAGCAGTGCGTTTGATTGCTTCTCCTGCCACAAGCATTCAATCCCTCCGCCACAGAAATCCCACAATGCACCGCAATAACTCAACAAAGCTCCTCAGGCCATTGTCCCTTCGACAGCACCTTCTAGACCTCCGACCACTGTCATTTTGAAGAACTGGACAAGCCCCTCCTTGGGAAAATCACCAACTGCAATTTCCCCTCCAAAGCATTCAACACTCCCACTTGGAATCATATTAACGTTCCTTCACCGTAACGGGAAAAAAATCATTTAGCTTCCTCCCTTAAAGCACGTGGGTGTACCCAAACATCACTGCCTGCAACAATTCAAGGAGGCAGCTCACCACCACCTTCTGAAGGGCAACTAGGGATGGGCAATAAATTCTGTCCTAACCAGCATCTCTCACATCCAGTAAAAGTGATCTTTTTAATTTCTGGGGCCTGGGAATGAACCGTTCTCCAATCTTCAAAAATAAATATTCAGTACCCAATTCCTTTTTTCCAATTAAGAGGCAGTTTCGTGTGGCCAGTCCACCTATCCTGCACATCTTTGCTTGTGGGGGAGAAACCCACGCAAACACGGGAAGAATGTGCAAACCCCACAAGGACAGTGACCCAGAGCTGGAATCGAACCAAAGAACTCATCGACGTGAGCAGCAGTGCTCACTGGGCCATCCTGCTGTCCCTATTTGTCATTCTAACAGTGGAATGAATCACGTAACTTCTGCTTCAGAGGAAACTGAATCTGATGTATTTCTAACAGCATGAATCCTTGAAGATAGAAGCAACGTGCTTGCTGCAGTAAGGTGGAAGGGAGTGGTGTGCAATATACTCCAGAATTAAACGCTCTCTCCCCCTTTATCTCTTTACCATTCTCCTTTATTCTGTTTCTGTTTTGTTTCTCTTGGTATCGGGTGAAGATTTGATTAGCTGTGGGTCTCTTGAGCAAGATATCCTTCTACATTTTTTCCAGTCAGACACATTCTGAGACTTCGTTGCTTTTTGCAACCACAGCAAACATGATGAATAATTGGAAATTCACAACACTGAAGGAGGCTCCTTGTTCAGCAATTACTGTTTCTGTGCCCATTATTACTATTCTACAGATACATGGTCAGATAATTGAATACAGGAGTTGGGACGACTTGCTGAAGTTCTACAGGACTTTGGGAAGAACACACTTCGAATACTGTGTACAGTTCTGGATATTTTCACCGAGAATGAGAGCAGAAAAGATTTGCTAGGCTGCCACCGGACTTGATGGTTTGAGGTATAAGGAGCGGCTGGATAGACTGGAACATTTATCTTGGAGACGATGGGTGATCTTGACGTCGGCTATAAAATAATGAGGGGCATAGATGAAGTAGATTTGCCTAAAGGTAGTGGAATCCAAAACTAGTGGGCACGTGAGAGTGGAGAGAAACAAAAGGGTCCAGAGGAACAATTGTTTCACACATAGGGTGGTGAGTGTCTGGAAAGATCTGGCAGTTGCAGTAGTAGAGGCGTATACAATTCTGCCTTCAAAAAACATTTACATAGTTAGATGGAGAAGATGGGTATAGAGGTATATGACCGAATGTGGACAATTGGACAGCCTTTGTGTAGTAAAAACTGGGCTGCATGGACAAGTTAGGCCGAAGGGCCTATTTCCATGCTGTAAACCTCTCTGTCTCTGTGACCATATCCCACCTTCCAGCTCTGGAACGCTGCAGATTAGAGCACCCCATCGCTATGTCGAAGTGATTTTGAAAGCCAACTTATCCATGCCGCCCAATGTTTACCAGGAGGCTTGTCTCAATTGCCAACATATGGCCAACACCCCTCCAGACCAATTTTTCGGATATAACTCTCGAGATGCTTTTCTAAAGACCGTAAGACCATAAAACCATAAGACAAGGCGCAGAATTAGGCCACTCGGCCCATCGAGTCTACTCCGCCTTTGAATAATGGCTGATATTTTCTCATCCCCACTCCACTGCATTCTCCCCATAAGCCCTGGTCCCCTTATTAAGACAAAATTGAACCCGCTTCTATTACTTCCTCTGACAACTCGGTCCAGACACTCAGCGCACTATTTGTGAAGAAATTACTCTCTGGACCCTTTTATGTGTCTTCCCTCTAACTTTAAACCTATGCCCTCTTGTTTTGCACGCCCCTATCTTTGGAAAAATATGTTGACGATGTACATTACGTCTGCCTTATTAACTTTATAGATCTCGAGAATTTCACACCTATGCCTACTACACTCCAGGGGAAAATGTCCCAGCTTACCAAACGCATCTTATAACTCAAACTATCAATTTCCGGTAGCGTCCTTGGAAAACGTTTCAGCACTATTTCTAGTTGAAGAATATCATCTCTATAATAGTGAGACCAGAACTGTACACAGTATTCCAAGTGTAGACTTACTTATGTCTTGTACAACTTCAACAATCGTCCAAACTCCTATATTCAATGTTCTGACCATGTGTCTGTATAACAGTAATGGTGGGCACAGACTCAGTAATCATGGAGCAAATACCCTCCTTTCGTGTTATGTTGTGCCAATTATTCTTCAAGTTTGCAATGGTTCCACAAAGTAACAAAATCGCAAAATACGTCTTACTGAAATGAAAATCGCTTATTGTCACGAGTAGGCTTCAATGAGGTTACTGTGAAAAGTCCCTAGTCGCTACATTCCGGCGCCTGCTCGGGGAGGCTGGTACGGGAATCGAATCAGTGCTGCTGGCCTGCTTTGGTCTGCTTCAAAAGCCAGCGATTTAGCCCAGTCTGCTAAACGAGCCCCTATGGTACAATCTTCTGCTCAACTTAAATCTTCACCCGAAACCAAGAAATACAAAACAGAAACAGAACAAAAGAGACTGTTAAATAGCGAAAGGGGGAGGGAGTGTTGAAATCCATGATAGATTGCACGCCACTCCGTTCCACATTGCTGCGGCAACCACATTGTTTCTGTTTTCCTGGATTCATGCTGTTAGAAATACCTTAGATCCAGGTTCCTTATGAAGCAGAAGTTATATGATGAACTCTACCGTAATAATGGGAATCAGTTCATCCCATGTCCCAGAAATTCAAAGCAGCAACGCTATAAAAAGTTCACTTTTAGGGGATTTGCGAGTTTCTGGTTCGGGCAGCATTTAATTGCCATCCCGAATTGCCCTTCAGTAGGTGGCGGTGAGCTGCCTTGTTGGTCCGCTGTTGTCAGTGAGGTGTGGGTACACCCAACGTGCTTTTCGGGAGTTATTGACTTCAAAATGATAGTGGTCGTGCGTTTGGGAGTTGATGTCTAAGGAACCTTGGTGAGTTACTGCAGTGCATTTTGGGATGATAAACAGGGCTGCCACAGTGCGTTTGTGGTCCAGGAATTGAATGTTTCTGGAAGGTGGAGCAATCAAGCGGGATACTTGGTCCAGGATGGTGTCGAACTACTTGAGTGCTTTTCGTGATATGTGGAACGTATCATGTACAAAACACAAAATGGATTATTACATTTGCCTGAGTAAATAATTGTTATAGGCCAGGGTTAAGAAACTCCAAACAATGTTATGAAGTCCAACTGACCGACAATCTTTATGTTGAATTGGGCTAGGATGAAGACAAGAGCCTCCCCTTCAGGTGTGATTCAACAGTCTTCCTAAACACTTCATTCAACACAAGCTTTATTCTAAGACCTTAGTTTCCATATGTACATAAAGAAACACAGCAAGAAATATTATCAATTACAAACATAACGACACCATACAGCTACAGTAATCTATGTATAATACTTAATGAATCCCCCCTTAACTGTTCCAAATCCAAATCCAATAAACGGAAAACCACATTTCAAGGGCGTGGTCCAGCACTCTGCATTCTCACCTGAATAAGACTGACTTTCCTGAGAATTTAGTTTCGTCTCACTAGGAGGTTTAAAACCATTCTGGAGAGAAAACTATATTTGTTTAATTTACCAAAGCAGGTAACTATAATCAATGTTGTTTTTTTACTGAGTCAGATATTAATAGTGAAAATAGATAAACAGGCCAAAACACTTCTTTTCTCTGTCTCAGTCCACAACAATCAACATTGAAAGCGAAAGTAAAAACAACACAGCCACAGCTCAGCTTCACCCACAAAATTACATCACTGAAGCCATGTGATGAGACAAAACCCTTTCTTAAAGGCACACTCCCACGACAGAATCTTATTTCTAAATTATAGAATCAGATAATCAACAAAGTAAATTTCGCGAATGCACTTTTGCTCCATTTAAGTTGTGAAAATTGACAAAGTGTGATCGAGAATATGGTGAACTGGTACACGACAGTAATCTTTCCCTCAATGTCAACGAAACGAAGGAGATTGTCTTCGACTTCAGGAAGCGTAGTGGAGAACATGCCCGGTCCACATCAATGGGAATTACGTACAAAGGCTTCAATCTTTTAAGTGTCCAGATCACCAACAACCTGACCTGGTCCCCTCATGCCGATACTTTTGTTAAGAAAGCTCACCAAAGACTCTACTTTCTCAGAAGTCAAAGGAAATTTGGCACGTCAGCTACAACTCTCACCAACCTTTACAGATGCACTATATAATGCATACTTCCTGGTTGTATCACAGCTTGGTATGGATCCTGCTTTTCCACAAGACCGCAGGAAGCTACAAAAGATTGTCAATGTAGCCCAGTCCATCACGCAAACCAGCATCCCATCCATTGACTCTATCTATAATTCCCGCTGCCTTGGAAAGGCAACCAGCATAATTAAGGACCCCACGCACCGCGGACATACCATCTTACACCTTCTTCCGTCAGTAAAAAGATACAAAGTTTTGAGGTCACGTACCAACCGACTCAAGAACAGCTTCTTCCCTGCTGCCATCAGACTTTTAAATGGACCTCCCCTGTATTTAGTTGATCTTTTCTCTACACCCGAGCTATAACTGTAACATTCCATTCTGCAGTTGCTCCTTCTTTCCCTATGTACGGTATGCGTTCTCTGTATAGCATGCAAGAAACAATTCTTTTCACTGTAGAGTAATAATGTGAGACTAATAAATCAAATCAAAGAGGTCAGTTATTGTGCAGAGCTGGAATCGAACTTGGGTTTCCTCAGTGAGAACCAGAAAGTAAACACGTGGCACAAGCTGCATTAAAAAATAATTGTAGTTCAACCTCTAAAAAATACACCTACTTCTAATTTAGAAATCTGGATCTGCTTTTAATCGGTGCAAAGCACATGTTTTGGAAATATTAAAACCGCCAGGCAGCTCTCATGGTGAGACAAGTTTTAACTTACAGTTACGTTGATGCTGTGTAGGAGCCAGTGAGCTAAAGCTGGCTGACTTCAGATACGGATACAATGTATATAATGCAGGCATTGTCAAAGTGGCGGTGGGGACACGCAGGTGGGTCGCGGGCAGGTGTCGGGAGGGTCACGGAGCCAGCCTTTGCGGCGTTCATCAGTGCTCATGCGGCCCGGAGTGTTGGGACCTGAACCTAGGGTCAAAGTGCGATCGCGGATGGCGTCGGCTGAAGGCGCGGTGATCACTGATGATGAACAAGGCTATTATCTTGATCTGTTTTGCACCCCTGACATTACTCAAGTGATCTAGAGAGTGTCTATATCCCTCATGGTCTCACCATGCACTGAACTGGACGTTTGGCAAGGGATACAATGAGAGCCATTGGAATTCATCACATCGTCGCCCTCGAAGGATGGCTGAAAGTGTTTTGCTGACCATTAAAACTACATTAAAGCATTGAATCAATACAGTGACCAGTCAATCCCAATGACGGTTGACATCATCCGCTTGAAGAGTTACTGTAATGATCACTGAACAAGGGAGATATTCAGAGTTTACGAACTGAGGTACTAATATCACACTTTCCTCCTGGAGAAATTGACCTCTCTGCTGATTCGATTGCTGATGAAATTTGGATGCTAACTATCATCTTTTCAATTCTAAATTAACTGAACCTCAAATAGCAAGAGAAGGATGGTGATTGTTTTCGGCTCTGTGAAGAAATCGCTGCTTTAAAACCCCTTGAAATTTTGGCAATTGCGATGCAAAGCCAAAATCACCAAAATCACACTGATCCGGGACATCAAAGAAAACAGCATTAGTAAGGAAAGTGTAGATAGACTGGATAGGCTGACTCCAAATGAAGCTGACTGAACTTCTGTGCCTCAGTTTTGACAGCGCATTAAAAACACGGCACGAGTCAATCAAACTGTCAGCATTTTGGAGTCGTGTCTCCGAGGAGTATCCGGAGCTGAACAAAACAAGCATTTTGTTGCTTTTGCCCTTCACAACGACCGCCGTGTCAGAGGTTGGATTTTCCGTCCTCGCTAAGATGAAGACGGCACAAACGACCCGGTTAAATCCTGCACCCGATATGTACATAGCCCTCTCCTCCTGTGAACCTGCTTGGAGTGAGATTGTGAGGACCATGCAGGCTCAGCTGTCGGATTAAAGGTAAGCACAAATGGTGGGTCACGAATGACTGCTTTCCTGTGTCACGAAGGTCGGCCGGCGTGGGTCCCGAAGGTTGGTCGTTTGCTAAAAATTAGTCCCTTTATAAAAAGTTTGAAAAACAGTTAAGAAGGCAAATACAATGTTATCATTCATGTCAACAGGGCTAGAATAAGACCAGGGATGTACTTCTGAGGCTGTATAAGGCACCATTTCGATTACCGTGAGCAGAGTTGGGGCATATCGAAGGAAGGATGTGCTGGCCTTTGAAAGGGCCCAGAGGAGGTTCACAAGAATGATCCCTGGAATGAAGAACTTGTCGTACGAGGAACGTTTGAGGGCTTTGGGTCTGTACTCGTTGGAGTTTAGAAGGATGAAAGGTGATCTCAATGAAACGCAGAAGAAACTGCGGGGCCTGGATAGAGTGGACGTGGAGAGGATGTTTCCACTTGTAGGAAAAACTAGAGCCAGAGGACACCATCTCAGATAGAGGGAACGATCCTTTAAAATAGTGATGAGGAGGATTTGTTTCAGCCAGAGTCTGGTGAATCTGTGGGGTTCTTTGCCACAGAAGGTTGTGGAGGCCAATTCACTGAGTGTCTTTAAAGCAGACTCGGTGGGCCGACTGGCCTAATTCTGCTCCTATGCCTTATGGTCATATGGCCTCTTTGCCGTGATCATAGTCACGTGGTGGGTAACATTGAGGGGAACTCCAGGTGCTGGTCCCTACCATATCACAGCCAGGCGACACCAAACAACTTAAAAGTGCGTGACGTGGCGACGGAGGACATTCATTCCATTTGACCTCAGCGGCATTATGGATTAGCAGATCATTCAATCTCATTCGACAGCTTTTCCCCAGAGGGATGCATTTGATTCTTGTCACTCCCATTCCCTTTTGAAGCCACTGTTATATCTGCCTCCACAGAAATCCCAGGCCGTGCAGACCAGATCAGAACCACTGGCTGTGGGAATCGGTTAGTAGTTTACCGTTCGGGATGCTGGGATACGCTGGGGCTGCGTTATTGGATATAAAAGATGAAGATGTGAGATCCGTTCGACACATCTAAAATTACGTTAGGTCCGCATGATGTGGCTCTAAATGAACTGTATCCATGAATATAGAAATAACTCTTGGATGTAACTTAGAAATCTTATCTTGCAGCCATATCCATCAGCAAGTAATGTGACAACTGGAACTGATAACCAGTGACAACATGGGGAGACTGCACGGCCACTGACTCCTCTTCCACCATTCAATTGGATCATAGCTGAGCTTCTGCCTGAATGTCACTTCCTGCCTGTTCCTCAGATCTTTTCATTCCCTTAAAGATCATTGACCATAAAAATAATGGATGGAGACACCCACAGCAACATTTCAAACCGATTTGGCCAGACAGAGGGTGTGCTCGAATCTGCTGCATTCCAGAGATGGAAGGTGGGATTGAGTCAGACAGGTTTGCAGCATAGAAACAGGCCCGAAGGTTCAACTTACAAATGTCGCTCAGTTTTTACTGGTACGCCTGTCCCAATTGCCCTCATTTCGCCCATATCCCGCTGTACTCATCTTACCCATATAACTATCAAAACGCTTTTTAAAAAGTAAAATTGCAACCGCCTCGCTTACTGCCAATTACAGATCGTTCCAGACACTCACCGCCTTCAGTGTGATAAAAATCGCCGTCTGTACACTTTTGTATCTCTCCCGTCTCACCTTTAACCTATTCCCTCTGGCTGTCGACTCCCTACCTCTGGGAGAAAAGTGTTGTCTATGTACATTATTTATGCCCTTCATGAGAGTATAAACCTCGAGAAGTTCACCCCTCAACCTCCAAAGACCCTCGGGGAAAATGGCCCATTGAATCCATTGTCTTTCCTGACAACTCAAACCATTAAGTACCGATAACACCCTTGTAAATCTTTTCTGCTCTTTTTCTGGTTTAATAATGTAGTTTCTATAACAGAACTATACACCACATTCCAAGTTTGACCTTACTAATGTCGTTTAAAACTTCAACAAGACGTCCCAACTCCTGTATTCAATGTCCTAACCATGTGTCTGTATCACAGTAATGATGGGCACAGACACATTAATGATGGAGAAAATATCCTCCTTCAGTGTTGTGAAATTCCAAGTACTCTTCGTGTTTGCAGTGGTTCCAAAAAGCAACAAAGTCACAGTATGTGTCTGACTGGAAAAAGATGTTGAAGAATATTCCGCTCACGAGAACTGCAGCAAATCAAACATTCACCCGATACCAAGAGAAAGAAAACAGACACAGAAACTGAACAAAGGAGGGTGTTAAAGAGAGAAAGCGGGAGAGCGTTTGAAGCCAGGTTAGATTGCACCCCACACCCTTCCACTTTACTGCATCAAGCACATGGTTTCTGTGTACCAGGAGTCCTGTTGTTAGAAATACCTTAGATCCAGGTTCCTCCGAAGCAGAAGTAACTTGATGCACTCCACCGGAAGAATTGAGAACAGTTCATAATAATTATAGCAATCGCTACTTGTCACAAGTAGGCTTCAATGAAGTTACTGTGAAATACGCCTAGTTGTCACATTCCGGCGCCTGTTCGGGGAGGCCGGTTCCGGAATTCAAGCCGCGCTGCTGACATTGTTGTGCATTAGAAGCCCACTGTGCTAAACCAGCTCCCACAAATTCACCGCATTAAAGGTATCACTTTTATGGGATTTGCGAGTTGCTGGTTCGGGCAGTGTTTAATTCCCATCTCTAGTTCTTCTCGAGAAGGTGGTGGTGAGCTGCCTTCTTGAACCGCTGCAATCCATGAGGTGCAGGGACACCCACCGTACTTTTAGGGAGGGAGTTTCAGGAATGTTTCCCGGTGCCGTGAAGGAACGATTATATGATTCCAAGTGGGAGTTGTGTGTGAATTGAGGGAAAACCTCCACCTACAGCCTTTTGTTGTCCTTCCAGAGGATAGTGGTTGTGGATTTGGAAGGTGCTGGCTCTGGAACTTTGATGAGTTACCGCAGTGCATTTTGGGATGATGTGCAGCGCTGCCACTGTGCGTCCGCGATGGAGGGAGTCAGTGCTTCTGGAAGTGGGCGAAATCAAGCGGGATGCTTGGTCCTGGATGGTGCAGAACCTCTTGAGTGTTCTTGCAGATATGGGGTACAGTGTGTCACGTGAAAAACACAAAATGGATTCATTAATTTGCTTGAGTAAACATCCTCTTCTTAAATTCAAAAATGAGATAATCCATAAAGAAAGCATTCTTAATGCACATTTCCTCCATTTAAGTGGTGAACAATTGACAAAGTGTGAGAAGTAACTCCTCAGGGAATCTCCTTAATCCAAAGAAAATTGCATTCGCCCAATCTTTTACAATGCCGAATTGCATCTCTGGTCCTAGAATCTTTTTGGTCTTTCAACCTAATATTTTACTTTATCCATGACTGCAGCAGTCGCGCACATCCTGGAACCCAGACCATTGGTTATTGGGCAGAGCTGATTGGATTGGAATGGTTTATTGTCACGTGTCCCGGGGTACATTGACAAGCATTGTTCTGCGTACAGTTCAGACCGATTATTCTGTAGGTGAAAAGAAAATACATAGGGAAAACATAAAATGCACCATGTAAATAGATAGACACTGGCATCGGGTGAAGCATACAGGTGTAGTATTACTCAGTAGACAAGCGTGCGAATAGATCAGACCAGTTCATAAGAGGTTCGTTTAGGAGTCTGATAACAGTGGGAATGAAACTGTTTTTGAATCTGTTCGTGCATGTTCTCAGACTTCTGTATCTCCTGCCAGATGGAAGAGGTTGGAAGAGTGAGTAGACCGGGTGGTAGGGGTCTTTGATTATGCTGCCCGCTTTCGCAAAGCAGCGGTAGGTATAGACAGAGTCAATGGACTGGAGGCGGGTTCATGTGATGGACTGGATATGTTCACGACTGTCTTTAGTTTCTTACGGACTTAGGTCGAGTAGTTGATATACCAGGCTGTGCTGCTGCCAGATAGGATGCTTTCTATGGTGCATCTACTAAAATCGGTAGGAGTGAGTGTGAACATGCCGAATGTTCTTAGTTTCCTGAGGAAGTATAGGCGCTGTAGTGCTTTCTTGGTCTTGGCGTCCACCAAGGGTGGACCAGGACATATGTTCTATATTTGCACACCTAATAATTTGAAGCTGTCAACCATCTCCACCACGGCTTCGTTGATGCAGAGAGGGGTGTATAAAATACTTTACTTCCTGAAGTCAATGACCGGCTCTTCAGTTTTGCTGACATTGAGGGTTTGATTATTGTCGTTCAACCACACCACTGGGTTCTCTATCTCCGGCCAGTGTTCTGACTCATCGCTGTTCGAGTTCCTACCCACTACACTTTTATGGTCAGCAATCTTGTATGGCACTGTTTACACAGACTCCTTTTCCAGCAGGGTGCGGTTCACATAAACACTGTTTACAGTATGCACTTTTTGCATATACTATTTATAGCAGCGTACGGTTTACATAAACACTGTTTACTGTAGTGCGCTGTTTGCATAGACTATGTTTTCAATAATGTACGGTTCACATAAACACTGTTAATTGCAGGTCCGGTTCAGATAGACTCTGTTTACGGCAATGTCCGGTTTAAATATTGTTTACTGTAGGGCACTGTTTAAATTGACGATGTTTACTTTAGGCACTGTTTGCATAGACTGTTTACAACAGTGTATGGTTTACATTAACACTGTTTACTGTCACGCATTGTTTGCAGCAGTATTCGGTTTACATTAACACTGTTGACATTAACACTGTTTACATAGACTGTTTAAAACAGTGTACGGTTTAAATTAACACTGTTTACTGTCACGCATGGTTTGCAGCAGTATTCGGTTTACATTAACACTGTTTACATTAACACTGTTTACATAGACTGTTTAAAACAGTGTACGGTTTACATTAACACTGTTTACTTTAGGCACTGTTTACATAGACTGTTTACAACAGTGTACTGTTTAAATTAACACTGTTTACTCTAAGGCATTGTTTGCAGCAGTATTCGGTTTACATTAACACTGTTTACAGCAGGGCACTGCTTACGTCGATTATTTGCAGCAGTGTACGGTTTACATAAACAATGTTTACTGCAGGGCACTGTTTGCATAGACTATTTACAGCAGTGTACGGTTTCCATAAAGACTGTTAACAAGCCGGCACTGTTTACATAGCCTGTTTACACTAGTGCACGGTTTACAATAAGACTGTTTACTGTACGGTACTGTATCCATAGCCTCCGTTTACAAAAATGTCCGGTTTAAGTACGCTGTTTACTGCAGGGCACTGTTTAAATAGACTATGTTAACTGCAGGGCACATATACAAAGATTGTTTGCAGTAGTGTACGGTTTACAGAAACATTGGTTACAGTAGCGCACTGTTACAATGACGGTTTAGTGTAGGGCACTGTTTACATAGTCACTGTTTACAGCAGTGTCCGATTTACAGAAACACTGTTTATTGTAGGGCATTGTTTAAATAGACAAGGTAAACAAGGCAAGGTCACAGTGATCATGGGGGACTTCAATATGCAGGTGGACTGGGTAAATAATGCTGCCAGTGGACCCAAGGAAAGGGGATTCATTGAATGTTTACAGGAGGGCATTTTGGAACAGCTTATTATGGAGCCCACGAGGGGATAGGCCATTCTGGACTTAGTGTTCTGTCATGAGACATGACTTGATTAAAGATCTTAAATTAAGGGAACACTGAGGAGGCAGTGATCATAATATGGTAGAATTCAATCTCCAATTTGATAGAAAGAAGGTACAATCGGATGTAAACGTGTTACTGTTAAATAAATGTAACTACAGTGGCATGAGGGAGGGACTGACGAAAATCGACTGGGAGCAGAGCCTAGTGGGAAAGACAGTAGAACAGCAATGGCAGGAGTTCCTGGGATTAATTGAGGACACAGTATAGAGGTTCATCCGAAAGAAAAGAAAGGTTATCAGAGGAGGGATTAGGCAGCCATGGCTGACAAAGGAAGTTAGGGAATGCATCAAAGCAAAAGAGAAAGCCTATAATGTGGTAAAGATTAGTGGGAAGTCAGAAGATTGGGAAGGCTACACAAACAAACAGAGGATAACAAAGAGAGAAATAAGGAAAGAGAGGATCAATTATGAAGGTAGGCTAGCCAGTAACATTAGGAATGATAGTAAAAGTTTCTTTAAATACATTTAAAAAAAACGGGAGGCAAAAGTAGATATCGGGCCGCTCCAAAATTACGCTGGTAATCTAGTGATGGGAGACAAGGAAATTGCTGAGGAACTAAATATGTACTTTGCGTCAGCCATTACAGTGGAATACATGAGTAATATCCCAACAATTCAAGAGCGTCAGGGGGCAGAGTTGAATATGGTAACCATCACAAAGGAGAAAGTGCCAGAGAAACTAGAGGTCTAAAAATTGATAAATCTCCGGGCCCAGATGGGCTACATCCTAGAGTTCTAAAGGAAAATTATAAGCCAATTAGCCTAACCTCGGTTGTTGGCAAGAGTCTAGAATCCACTGTTAAGGATGATATTTCTAAATTCTTGGAAGCGTAGGGTCGGATTAGGTCAAGTCAGCATGGATTTAGTAAGGGGAGTTCGTGACTGCTAAACCTGTTAGAGTCCTTTGAAGAGATAACAAATCGGTTAGACCAAGGAGAGCCAATGGATGTTATCTATCTTGACTTCCAAAAGGCCTTTGATAAGGTGCCTCGCGGGAGACTGCTGAGTAAAATAAGGACCCACAGTATTCGAGGCAAGGTACTAACATGGATTGACGATTGGCTGTCAGGCAGAAGGCAGAGAGTTGGGATAAAAGGTTCTTTTTCGGAATGGCAACCAGTGACGAGTGGTGTCCCGCAGTGTTCAGTGTTGGTTCAGCTGTTCTCTTTATATATTAACGATCTAGATGACGGGACTGGGGGCATTCTGGCTAAGTTTTCCGATGATACAAAGAAAGGTGGAGGGGCAGGTAGTATGGAGGAGGTGGGGAGGCTGTAGGAAGATTCAGACAGTTTAGGAGAGTGGTCCAAGAAATGGCTGATGAAATTCAACGTGGGCAAGTGCGAGGTCTTGCACTTTGGAAAAAAGAATAGTAGCATGGACTATTTTCTAATCGATGACAAAATTCATAATGCTGAAGTGCAAGGGACTTGGGAGTCCTAGTCCAGGATTCTCTAAAGGTAAACGTGCAGGTTGAGTCCGTAATTAAGAAAGCAAATGCAATGTTGTCATTTATCCCAAGAGGCTTGGAATATAAAACAGGGATGTACTTCTGAAGCTTTATAAAGCATTAGTTAGGCCCCATTTAGAATACTGTGAGCAATTTTCGGCCCCACACCTCAGGAAGAACATACTGGCACTGGAGCGGGCACAGCGGAGATTTACACGGATGATCCCAGGAATGGTAGGCCTAGCATACGATGAACGTCTGAGGATCCTGGGATTATATTCATTGGAGTTTAGGAGGTTGAGGGGAGATATAATAGAAACTTACAAGATAATGAATGGCTTAGATAGGGTGGATGTAGGGAAGTTTTTCCATTAGCAGGGGAGACTAGGACCCGGGGGCACAGCCTTAGAATGAAAGGGAGTCACTTTAGAACAGAGATGAGGAGAAATTTCTTCAGCCAGAGAGTGGTGGGTCTGTGGAATTCATTGCCATAGAGGGCGGCGGAGGCCGGGACGTTGAGTGTCTTTAAGACAGAAGTCGATACATTCTTGATTTCTCGAGGAATTAAGGGCTATGGAGAGAGAGCGGGTAAATGGAGTTGAAATCAGCCGATTGAATGGTGGAGTGGACTCGATGGGCCGAATGGCCTTACTTCCGCTCCTATGTCTTATGGTCTTATGGTCTTATACCTTAGTTGCTGGACTACAAATCAGCTTCCCATTCCCCTGCCAAATTAGTTTAAACCCTCCCAAAGAGTACTAGAAAACCTCCCTCCCAGGATATTGGTGCCTCTCTGGTTCAAATGCAACCCGTCCTGCTTGTTCAGGTCCCACCTTCCCCAGAATGCGCTCCAATTATCGAATTACCTGAAGCCCAAATTATGTACGTTCCACATTAACATGCGGACCGGGGTTCTCACCGCCGCCCAATACTTCCTGTCACCCTTAATTACTGCCCCTGTCCCCGCAAAACAAGCGGCGCACTACCGTACCCCTCGTTCACGTCAGTCTACTACCCCTCCCGCTCCCCATCCCAGAGCCCCACCCACATTAGCCATTTCCTCTCGAAACCAGTTCTCCCTACATAGTCGCCATCCTCCGTTCATACCTCCAAAGCCCACCGAAACCTATCCACACAGGCATAGGCGGACGGGGCCCCTCCCGGCATCGCTGCTGTTTACTAGGCAACTAGCAATTGCAGGCGAGCTGGCCCCCATCAGAGCCCCCTCCCCCATATGCCCAACTCCGAAAATAATAACACAAAGGTCGAATACACAAGCTTTCCAATCAGCGCGGCAGAATAGAGCCCTCCGATGAAAAATGTCCTCCCAACTACTCCATGAACATAGAACATAGAAAATACAGCACAGAACAGGCCCTTCGGCCCACGATGTTGTGCCGAACCTTTGTCCTAGATTAATCATAGATTATCATTGAATTTACAGTGCAGAAGGAGGCCATTCGGCCCTTTGAGTCTGCACCAGCTCTTGGAAAGAGCACCCTACCCAAACTCAACACCTCCACCCAACACCAAGGGCAATTTGGACATTAAGGGCAATTTATCATTGGCCAATTCACCTAACCCGCACATCTTTGGACTGTGGGAGGAAACCGGAGCACCCGGAGGAAACCCACGCAGACACGGGGAGGACGTGCAGACTCCGCACAGACAATGACCCAAGCCGGAATCGAACCTGGGACCATGGATCTGTGAAGCAATTGTGCTATCCACAATGCTACCGTGCTGCCCTTAAGAACAAATAAATCTACACTATATCATTTTCCCGTAATCCATGTACCTATCCAACAGCTGCTTGAAGGTCCCTAATGTTTCCGACTCAACTACTTCCACAGGCAGTGCATTCCATGCCCCCACTACTCTCTGGGTAAAGAACCTACCTCTGATATCCCTCCTATATCTTCCACCTTTCACCTTAAATTTATGTCCCCTTGTAATGGTGTGTTCCACCTGGGGAAAAAGTCTCTGACTGTCGACTCTATCTATTCCCCTGATCATCTTACAAACCTCTATCAAGTCGCCCCTCATCCTTCTCCGCTCTAATGAGAAAAGGCCTAGCACCCTCAACCTTTCCTCGTAAGACCTACTCTCCATTCCAGGCAACATCCTGGTAAATCTTCTTTGCACCTTTTCCAGAGCTTCCACATCCTTCCTAAAATGAGGCGACCAGAACTGTACACAGTACTCCAAATGTGGCCTTACCAAAGTTTTGTACAGCTGCATCATCACCTCACGGCTCTTAAATTCAATCCCTCTGTTAATGAACGCGAGCGCACCATAGAAAAAACAAATTCCAATCTCAGTTCAGTCCCAGTCTTTCAGCCGTCACAAACGCCTCCTCCTGCTCCAGGTTCTCAAATTCATTGTCCCTGGAGTTGTGTGTAACTCTTTACTTCGCCAGGTACTACATCCTAAACCGCACGTTGCTCTTGTCCAACGCTGCTGTCACCCGAACAAAGGCCGCCCGCTCTTTTGCCAGCTCCGCCGTGAGATCTTGGTCCGTACGAATGACAGCCTTCCCACCTCACCTCTCGATTCTCTTTCGTCAATCTCAGCACATTCTCCTTCACCCGATGGATATGAAAGCAGCCTATCACAGCTCTTGGTTGTTTCGCCACCTTCGGCTTCTGCCGGAGTGACCGATGAGCCCTATTCTGCGAATAGATGGAAGGGTTTTACTCCTCTCAAAATCTCCGCAAAATACTCCGCCTGCCTCCAGCGCTCCAGCCCCACAGGAAATCCCACGATCCGCACATTCTACCGCCGTGACCTATTCTCCCAGACCTCCATTGTTGCTCTCAGCCCTGTATTACACTCGACCGCCCACCGTATCCCCTGACTCTTCCAGCTAAACTGGTCGCTGTGCCGCGACAATGCCTCCGTAACCGCCTTCAACACCTCACTGCTCTGGACGTGTTTCACAAACCCTCCTTTATCGGGTTTAGGTTATCATCCGCCAACTCCTTGAGCGAGACCATCCTCTCGTTCAGCTCCCTATTGAAATGTTTGGCGAACTGCTGCACACACAGTCCACTGCAACAATCTCAGAGAGTCTTCCCACTGTAAAGGGCGGAGCTCCGCCCGACCAGCTTGACATTTCCTCCCTCAGAACTCCACACCCAGCTCGAGCTCTCAGGGGACTGTCCACTGGAATGGGCGGAGCTGCACCCAGGCAGCTTGCTCCCGCTACCTTTCCTCGAACAGAACTCCACACCCAGCTCGAGCTCTCAGGGGACTGTCCACTGGAATGGGCGGAGCTCCACCCGGGCAGCTTGCTCCCGCTACCTTTCCTCGAACAGAACTCTACACCCAGCTCGAGCTCTCAGGGGACTGTCCACTGGAATGGGCGGAGCTCCACCCGGGCAGCTTGCTCCCGCTACCTTTCCTCGAACAGAACTCCACACCCAGCTCGAGCTCTCAGGGGACTGTCCACTGGAATGGGCGGAGCTCCACCCGGGCAGCTTGCTCCCGCTACCTTTCCTCGAACAGAACTCCACACCCAGCTCGAGCTCTCAGGGGACTGTCCACTGGAATGGGCGGAGTTCCACCCGGGCAGCTTGCTCCCGCTACCTTTCCTCGAACAGAACTCCACACCCAGCTCGAGCTCTCAGGAGAACTGTAGCTCGCACCTTTTCTCTTTGTACTCCTCACTGCGTTATAGACTTCCTTTAGTTGAGGCAGCCTTTCCAGAGATCAATCGTGTAAAATCCGCAGCCACAAGCTGAGTTAAAGGGGCCATAAAACGACAGTCCTATCAGGAGCCACCCAGCGTGTAACGTCCACCTACAGTCGCCACCCACTTCTGGCACTTCGCAGTTCCAAAAAAGAATATCAAAACTGGAACAAATTAACGTCCTCCACATGCCCTTAATGAGCATTCGAACGTCCTGATTTAATTATGTGGGAAGCCCCCTGCAAACTCGTCCAGGGATTCGAATAATCTGCAGAATGTGTCTCTATTCGGCTATTCCTGCATGATGCATTAGAAACAAACGTTCTCTGCAATGGATTGGAATCCATTTCATATCGATCGTGACATTAAGCACAGCTGTGTGGGTGTGTCAAATCCCTGCACTCTCGGGGCAGTTTTTAGCACTGCAGTCTCATGGCGCCGAGGCTCCCGATTCGATGCCGTCTCTGTGTCACTGTCCGTGTGGAGTTTACACATTCTCCTCGTGTTTGCGGCGGTTCCGCCCCCACAACACAAAGATATGCAGGGTAGGTGGAGTGGACACGCTAAATTGCCCAATGATTGTAAAAAGTGTATATTGGTCACTCTAAAAAGAAAAAAGATCTCTGCTCTATCGAACTCAAACTTCCCAGGAAAGGATCCATGTTCATAGTCCACGTGGGGTCTTTATTGAGTTTATACACAGCTGACATATTTTTCAGTTCAGCAAGCTGACAGTCTCGACTGGGAGGAGTATCAAAAAATTCCATGTCTTACTATATGTCGCGAACTGCATAGTTGACGCTGACATGGTAACGGATATTCAGAGCAACTTTATTTCCCTTTGATCAATTCTCTATATAATACACATTTCGCATTCATATTCTCCCTAACAAAATCGATAAACTCAGATTGTTCGAACTCTTCTAGTACTTTTTATTTCATCCAATCCCGCAACGTACATATGGTTATCTCGTATGGATGAACTTGTTGAAACATATACAATTCTGCTGGGAGTTATACAGGCTGGATGCAGAGTGAATTCACCCCCCCCCCCCCCAACCTGGGGTAACCTGGACCGAGGATGTATACTTTCAAAATGAGAGTCTCCAGTTTAACAGAGCCTGGAGGAGGGTTGTATCCACCCAGTAGATCTTCAGTAAATGGAATATCACCACCACAAAATCAGTGGATGTGATGTCCTTGGATATATTAAAAACAAGAGTAACATTCTGGTTCTACAGAGGGTTATATACCATGGGTTGGGATGGGCGGAATGAGGCAGAAAATGATGTGAAAGACATAATCATGTTTGTCATTGCATTGCTGACTGGTGGAGATAAACGGTGGGCTGACGGGAGCATAACTGTTCATTTTACTCATGTTCTCAGGTTTTGTATTAATTTAGTAATTGCTGCGACTGCACCGCTCACTGTGCTCTTGAACTGCTCTCTGAATTTGGACTGAGTCGCCCCATAAATAAATGTATTTGTGCAGCAGCTTAAGTTCCGGAACATAATTCCCACATGTTCAAATATATATAACGAATCGTTGTAATAGTTTGGATCTGTATCTGTAATGTTATAATACAAGAATTCAATAACATGCACCAACCACAGAATTACGAAGCTTCCGGATATGGAGAAGAGTAAAATCACAGACTTCCTTCTGCTGTCCATCTCTGGATCACTACGATTCTGACCTCTCAGTCCCTTGCGGACTCGACTTGCCACTAATATGTGTCTGACTGTTAGACTGTTGAGCAATGCAATTAAACTAAATGGGAGAAATGGAGTAAAAACTCTATGAAGCCACTTAAATACCAACCAACCAGGATCAGTGTAGTAGCTTGGCTTTGTATAACAGTCCCATGGTACATTATTGATTATCCACACAGGGCCAACCGTAAAATAGAATGGAATGTTTTTCAAACAGAGCAGAATGGTCGTGGTTGCTAGAACCACAGCTGCGGTTTTTTTGGTGCAATATTTGGTTTTCAGCTTTTGAGAACAAATAGCCACAAATCGATCAAATGAGAAAGTGACGGTAAACCAGACGGAACAATCTGTGGTAGTGCGACTGAGAAAATAGATGACACTGCACACAGGGGTGATGTCCAAAAAAGACCCAGGGAAATAATAGTAACTGATCCGATAAAGTATGCCATCAGTGATAATGACCAGTAGATCCGCCGTTGCCATGGCCACGAGGTAATGAGTCGTGCAGGCAGTGAGACCACATTTTCCTCGGGACAGGATCACAATCGCCAGTAAATTTACTGCAATAGAAAGAAGAGTAAAGGGACCGGAAATTACTTTCCAATCTTGTTAATTCTGTCACAGACAACAAATTGAATATTTCAAGGTTTGATTGGAGATGTGTGGGTGGTGGTTCGGTGGTTAGAGGGAGGATGGGTTTCGGGCAGAGAGCTGGATGTCAAAATGTCAATTTTAATTGAAGCCACCTGCAGACAAGCTGCATATTTACATATCTTCAGATATCAAAATTCGCATGAGAGTGGTTGACCCGCGGAGGGTGGGTTACAATAAAAAAGGTTTTAATGCGATGAGCCATTTCTGAATCAATCGATTTGCCACGTGTTCCTGTGACCGACCATGTTTTCCCAGCGCCTGCATGTTTCCAGCTGATGCACTAGGGAGAGAGGTTCAGCCAGAGTGGAAATGTCTCCACAGGGCTGTGCATATGCTAGGAAGAGTAGCAGTTCATCTTTCTCCCCACAACTCCCCTCGCCCCCACACTTCCTCACCCAAATCCGACATTGATCAAACTACCATGCACCCCACTGAAATCTGCTGGGTGGGAGAAATACTAGATTGATTGGCCAAGCTGAAATGTTTGCTCACTATCCAAAAATGTTAAGGTTTTGGGGGCTCCCCATTTCAGTGTAGCCACATCTCCTCCACTCCAAGTCACTTTGTTGTTGCCATTCCCTGTCACCACCACGGGATTTCACAGGCAATGCAAATTGACTTTACCTTAATCTTTAAATCTTGCGATAGGCCCTGGAAACGCAGCGCTGGTGATAATGTCCGCGCTTGAGGAAAGAGAGTCGAAGCTTTGAATGGGCTGAAGAATCACAGTGGAAATTGATCAGAAAATTACTGATCACATTTGTGTACTGAACAGAGGTAATCGGCAAAGCAATCATGCGATCTGAATTTGATGCTCCCCCAATGCACAATAGCCAGCATCTTGAGGGATGAATGCGGCTGTAGTATTGTAAGATGTGCAATTAAGTTACTTGTTCACCCAGAAAAAGAGTTTGCGCCTCAGGGCAGTGGGAAGGGAAGGATTTAATATTGGCAGAACATCTATTGTGCTTGCAATAAAAATGAGCTGTGTTAACCAGTGTTCGTATAGTCACCTGGATCATTCACTGAAATTGAGTTTCAGCAGTTGTGAAAGGGAATGGAAGTGTCCGAGATGGACCATATGGAGACGAGGAAGTTATCGAAATGAAAAACAAAAATACCAAAATGTTCCCATTTAAAACAAATCGAGGAAATGAGACGAGAGGAGTTGTCAAAATGCCGGGACAAATATATCAATGAGACATGCGTGGTTTAGGAGCAACGCATGATGCAAGTATACTGCCCACAGCAATCAAACCATAATTCGTGCATATTATTTTGGTGACAACATTCTAATTTAGAATATCCCAACCTTCACAGGGGAGCATTTCACTACCGACTCCATTTATTGCGATTTTTATCTCGACCATTTGATGGCTTTCATTTCGGCACCAAAGCCGGTGAGGTGGAGAGGAGCTCCAATGGGTCAGCGGAGTGAGTGCAAAAAAAAGAACCAATTGCAAACCCGGCTCCCTAACTGAACCAGCAGGAGATGGCGGAGGGACAACTGACCAAGTTGGCTGTCAGACAACATCCCATCCATTGACAGTTTAAGGATAACTCGTGTTTACTGGACTTTGGAGCAGTGAGGGTCATTCTGACATAGACAGCAACTCAAATGAACGTTTGAATCGTTCTCCGAATTCAGAGGGAAGGAAATTAATCCTGTTGTGCGGAAGTCCAGGAACACTGAACCAGAGAATGAGGATTCAAATCCGAAGGAAACACGCACTATCAGTGAGAAACATAGGAACATAGAAAATAGGCGCAGGAGGAGGCTATTCGGCATACAGAAACTGTCCTGCCAATCATTCGGATCATGACTGACCATCCAACCAATAGCCTAATGTCGTTTGTTTAGGGGAATTGATATGTAAAACTGTAGTGAATACATACAGCAGAGAAATGTTAAGTTAATTGTGGTGAAATCGGGATAGGGACATATGCTGCAATGATATAAGGACGACGAAAGCTTTGTTTCAGAATATTATAATCAAACGTGCTCAACACGGGCTAGGAAAGATACAGTAGAAAGACCGGTATCTGCTACTTAACAGGAATTCGATTCGAGATTAAAGACAGACATCTCAAATTACTTTATCAATAAAGTGGAAATTTGAATATCTGTAAACCAAATAGCTAAGTGTCAGTAGTAGGGAATATTTTATGAATCTTTGTTCAAAAATGTAATCGAAAAAACAAATCCAGAAACTCATAATACATAAGACTAATCAGCACAGATTCCAAAAGGAAGATCATAATTGACCCAACTGACTGAATTATTTGAATAATGTAAGAACCAGGAGCTGAGTCGAATATTTGTTTGTTTCTCAAGTACTTCTGACGAATCCCCAGCGAAGCCCCATGAATAATCTCAGAGCGATTGATGTGGAGTGAACAGGCAGCAGAATGGGCAGAAAGCTGGTTACCAAAGCAGGAAACAAGCAATAATTCTTACAGATATTGACAGACATTTGGGATGGAAACGTAACGTTTGAGAACAGTGTGGTTGAACAAATGTTGTGGTTTCAGGAAATAGGAAAAACCAATTGTGAAATGTGGAAGCAAATCCAAATTAGGAAACGTTCAGTTGATGGACTGGAAGAATAAAACAACATTTTTTACAGCACAATTAATAAAAATGCACAGCTGGTATTTAAATGATACATTAATCTCAGTCGTACTAAAGTGATGCTCTTGTGACACAATATTTGATGCAATAGTTTTTCAAATGCTTACCGTGAAACAATCATCTGAATGGATAAGAGAAGCAAAGTAGTTCAAGGCACTGTTTCACAAACAATTTAACAAAAATATACTGAAATCAGAACATTGGAGTTCATTTCTTGAGGAATTGGTAAATGAACTAATATTAAAATAATTAATATGGAACGAATATAAAAGCAAAATGTTGATTTAGTAATTCGCATCCTGTATTTTGTTCTGTTGAAGACAAACTGCGCGCAATTATTTTAATCAGGATGTTAGCAGAGAAACCAAGGGGTGCTCTAGTTATTTTTCGCATTGACAGATTACGCATGTTAATGTGATTCAGACTGATGTCAACGATATTAGTAACTGATATCAATATTCAAGGGGGCTTTTCACTCAGTTGCTGCTTACCAAACGCACACATATATATATATAGAGAGAGCGGATGGAGAGGGAGAGAGGCAGGGAGAGAAAGAAATGCTTGTCATTCAATGTTTAACTCATGCACACACATAAATGAGCCGACGGCAGGGGCTGCTAAGGTGTACATGTAAAGAAACCGAATCAGATAGTGGAACAGCTAATTAAATGTTCATCAGTTACAAAACGGCATCTTTCAATGATCACTGCGTATGCAATCCTTCAGAAGAAATTAATAATCAAATCCTACACTTATTTCCTGAGATTCACAGTCACACGTGTTATGGGCAAGGCATTTTCAGAACCCCAAAATGTATCATGGAGTTCAACCAACCTCCCCCTTTAATGTAATGTTGCTTTTCCTAGCACACGGCTTGTTCCCTAGGTGTGGGATTACAGTTATGGACGCGTGGGTTTTTAAACACAAAACAATGCTTATTCCATGAACTCAACTTAGCATCTTAAATAAACATAGGATCTCGCAACACCCCTGACTTCAAAGATAACTCAGAAAATATTGCAACAGTAAATAATGCCTCAAAATGTTCCTTCAAACTTCCAAGAGACTTAACACATTTAAACAGAATCACAGCAGGTTAAACCCTTTACTATTATGAGTTAAAATCACCCAAATGATCCAGAGATAGTCTTTCATGGCAGAGATCCAGCTCACTGCAAAACACAGACACACACCCAGCTCATTTCCTCCAAACTGCAGTTCTCTGGAAACACACAGACACCAGCTCTGTTTGAAAACTGAAACTAAAAACTGCAAAACTGAACTGCAAAATGGCTGACCTGACCTCAGCCCCACCCACTCTCTGACATCACTGTTTTCTTAAAGGTACATTGCTTAAACGTCCATGTCTTAAAGGAATTCTCACATGACACGCTTTAGAGGAGGACACACGAAACAAACTACTTTTTTGTGGTGACGATATTCAAGTTAATTCTATGTCAGTAACCAAAGGATTGAAATCTGTAAAAGTGCCGCCCTGCTGTTTAACTATGCGTACGGAGGGAACTTCTGTTGCAGTGGGTGCAGTACAATAGAAACTCTATTATTTAGAGCGTTCATTTGGGGAGCACGGTGGTGCAGTGGTTAGCACTGCTGCCTCACGGCGCCGATGTCCCAAAGTCAATCCTGGCCCCGGGTCACTGTCCGTGTGGAGTTTGTACATTCTCCCTGAGTTTGCGTGTGTTTCGCCGCCACAAGCCAAAGATGTGCATGGCAGGTGGATTGTCCGCGTTAAATTGCCCCTTAATTGGAAATAATGAATTGGAAACTCGAAAGAAAAAACTAATAAAAAGCGTTCATTGTATATACGGCAAAATTAATATTGATAACTTCAGAAGCAGTTCAGGAGAAAAGAGTGATATCAATACTTTTCATTCTATACAGACAGAGAATCATATGCAGGGAAGAGGTAATATCTGTTACTGTCACAACCGTTCCATAGGATTAAATAGAACATAAAGTGCAGAAGGTGACCATTCGGCCCATCGGGTCTGCACCGACCCACTTCAGCACTCACTTGCACCCTATCCCCATAACCCAATAACCCCATCTAATCTTTTTCGACACTAAGGGCAATTTATCAAGGCCAATGCACCTGAGCTGCACGTCATTGGACTTATGCAGGAAACAGGAGCAACGGGAGGAATCCCATGCAGAGACGGGGAGGACGTCCAGACTCCGCACAGTCAGGGACCCAGCGGGGAATCGAACCTGGGACTCTGGCGCTGTGATGCCATAGTGGCACCACGTGTGCTACCGTGCTGCTCATGAATAATAGCAATAAGCGCAATAGTACACATTTTATAAATGTATAACCAAGAATTTTACATAAAGAGTCAAAAGGAAATTCTTACCAACGCCAGAGTGATGGATAGGCACAGTAATACATTGTCGCTGGGATGAGGTACTCATTCTGGTAATTGCTTCAGGACGATGTTACATAGACCGATATTACCAGTAAAAATGTTCACTTCAGTCAGATGTTACTTTCTGATTCGTGCCCCACACTCAATGCAATTCATCATTGACAAATGCTCCCATCAATGCATGGTCAATAAGATGCGTTGTTCCACTGGAATTAGTGACACACGTTCCGTGCAATTGTGCACTGACTGATAGGCCCATGAATATCTGCCGACTGAAATCAGAAGTCTCACTCCAGTAAAAAGTACGCCGTCAGTAATGCACACTAATTATTCCATGTACTGAGGAATCATTAAGTAGGATAATATATGCATTGCATTTCAGAGAGCCCCTGAGATCCAGAAAGAGGAAGACTGAGGCAAGATATTGCAATTGCTAGTCTTACCAAATGTCAATGACCACATGCTTGCCAATGGCGCCGTGTTAGATCGGAATTAAACATTAGCAGTCACACAGTATAATCTTGTGAAAACATCCGCATCTTCAAACTTGATATCACTTACCAGGAACACCAATAACAGCAAGGATCATGTAATATAACTTCCTGATAGTGTAGAATATGTCCAGCATCGTCAGTGTGAAGTGTGCGGTTCCAATGTGCAATAGCAAATTTCTCTGTGTTAAACAATGAGTCGGTACAATCAAATAATCTTTAATTTATAACCATTCGGGTTTCCCTGGAGATACAGAGCAGACACAGTGATTTATTTTTATTTCACAAACAGGTTACAACATCGAATTAAGTCTCTGAAGAGACAGAATATTTTCAGTAATTAAATTGAAATCTAAAACACAAGGTAGTAAATTTCAGTTAATATCCATTCACGAATATTCATCAGAAGGTATGTTCGCCCAGCAATCAGTCTGTACATTCAATCAGCATCTGGTCCATCTCCGGATATCATAATGTTTCAATCGGGTCCTTCACTCGGAAGTCTACACGGATTCTGCCAGACATGGTAACGATTTGTGATAGTTGCTATTGTCATTTCTGGCCTTCCCTCTGCCTTGACCATTGATGAATTACATTCAGAATGTTAGAGTATCTCTCATTAACATTGTATTCGAGAATGTGGCCGTCATGTTTAACTGTAAGTGTAATCTGCGTGATTAAAGGGTGATATTTAATATTATGTTTTGCAGACTTCATCTAATACTGCATCTGATGGAAACAGAAGATAAAATAAATCATAATGTACCTTCCTTCAAGCAAAACTTTCGAATCAACGCAACGCTTATAACACAAAGAACATCTGACGTAATAACCCATCCCCCCACAAGCAGATCGAGTTTATTCACGAGATAAAGGAGCTAAAATAATAAATATGTCAAATCACTCCATCCCCTCAAAAGACCAGAGCCTCCCCAACCAACACCGTCGCTTCAATAAATATGAGCATTCAGACTGAGAGAACAACCCTGCTTTGGAACAGCTATTCAACACGTACAAGACGATAAATAACGTAAACCCTCAGCCACATATAGGGCCTCAAGTCGACACGCCCTATCGACCGGTTCAAACTTATTTAAGAACATAAGAACTAGGAGCAGGAGAAGGCCACCTGGCCCCTCGAGATTGCTCCGCCATTCAAGGAGATAATGGCTGATCGTTGGTGGACTTAGCTCCGCTTCCCCGCCCGAACAGCATAACCTTTATTCTTTAAAAAACTATCTGTCTTTTATCTTTAAAAATTTTAATGAAGGAGCCTCAACTGCTTCACTGGGCAAGGAATTAAATTGATTCACAACCCTTTGGGTGAAGATGTTCCTCCTAAATTCAGTCCGAAATCTACTTCTTATTATTTTGAGGCTATGCCCCCTAGTTCTGCGTTCACCTGCCCGCGGAAACAACCTACCCGCATCTATCTTATCCATTCCCTTCATAATTTTATATGTTCCGATAAGGTATCCCCGCATCCATCTAAATTCCAAGGAGTACAGTCCCAGTCTACTCAACCTCTCCTCGTAATCCAACCCCTTCAGTTCTGGGATTAACCTAGTAAACCTCCTCTGCACACCCTCCAGCGCCAGTACGTTCTTTCTCAGGTAAGGAGACCAAAACTGAACACAATACTCCAGGTGTGGCCTCACTAACACCTTATACAATTGCAGCATAACCTCCCCAGTATTGAACTCCCTCCCTCTAGCAATGGAGGACAAAACTCCATTTCCCTTCTTAATCACCTGTTGCATCTGTTAACCAACTTTTTGCAATTCATGCACGAGCACACCCCGATCTCTCTGCACAGCAGCATGTTTTAATATTTTATCATTTAAATAATATTCCCTTTTGCTGTTATTCCTTCGAAAATGGATAACCTCACATTTGTCAACATTGTATTCAATCTGCCAGACCCTAGACCATTCGCTTAACGTATCCAAATCCCTCTGCAGACTCCCGGAATCCTCTGCACATTTTGCTTTACCACTCATCTTAGTGTCGTCTGCAAACTTGGACACATTGCACTTGGTCCCCAACTCCAATTCATCTATGTAAATTGCGAACAAGTGTGGGCCCAACACTGATCCCTAAGGGACATCACTAGCTACTGACTGCGAACCAGAGAAAAATACATTAAAACCCACTCTTTGCGTTCTATTAATAAACCAATCCTCTGTCCATATTACTACTTTACCCTTAATGCCATGCATCTTTATCTTATGCAGCAACATTTTGTATGGGACCTTGTCAAAAGCTTTCAGGAAATCCAGATATACCAAATCCATTGGCTTCCCGTTATCTACCGCACTGGTAATGTCCTCAACAAATTCCACGAAATTAGTCTGGCACGACGTGCCCTTTATGAACCCATGCTGCAATTTCCCAATGGGACAATTTCCATCCAGATGCCTCGCTATTTCTTCCTTGATGATAGATTCTAGCATGTTCCCTACTACGGAAGTTAAGTTAACTGGCCTATAATTACCCGCTTTCTGCCTCCCTATTTTTTTAACAGTGGTGTCACATTTGCTAATTTGCAGTCCGCCGGGACTGCCCCAGTGTCTAGTGAATTTGGTGAATTTTCACTGGTGCATTTGCAATTTCCCTAGCCATCTCTTTTAGCACTCTGGGATGCATTCCATCAGGGCAGAGATACGTGTCTACCTGGAGCCCCATTAGCTTGCCCATCGCTACCTCCTTGGTGATAACAATCCTCTCAAGGTCCTCACCTGTCATAGCCTCATTTCCATAAGTCACTGGCATGTTATTTGTGTCTTCCACTGTGAAGACCGACACAAAAACCTGTTCAGTTCCTCAGCCAATTCCTCATCCCCATTATTAAATCTCCCTTCTCATCATCTAAAGGACCAATATTTACCTTAGCCACTCTTTTTTGTTTTGTATATTTGTAGAAACCTGGACTATCTGTTCATAAATTTTGAGCAAGTTTACTCTCAGAATCTATCTTCCTCTTCTTTATATCCTTTTTAGCAGCTTTGTCATGTCCCCTAAAGATTTCCCAGTTCGCTCGTCTCCTACTAATCTTTTCCACTATGTTTGCTTTTTCCTTCAATTTGATATTGGCCCTTATTTACTTAAATATCCACGGTCGATTTTCCCTCTTTTTACCGTCCTTCGTTTTTGCTGAGCACTGAGAAAAATTACTTCGAATGTTCTCCACTGTTTCTCAACCGTTTCACCATAAAGTCTTTGCTCCCAGTCTACCTTAGCTAGCTCTTCTCTGATCCCATTGTTATCCCCTTTGTTTAAGCACCAAACATTAGTGTTTGATTTTAGCTTCTCACCCTCCATCTGTATTTTAAATTCCGCCATATGGTGATCGATCCTTCCGAGAGGATCCCTAAATATGAGATCATGAATCAATCCTGTCTCATTACACAGGACCAGATCTAGGACCGTTTGTTCATTCGTAGTTTCCATTACATACTGTTCTAGGAAACTATCGCGGATACATTCTAGAAACTCCTCCTCAAGGCTGCCTTGCCCGACCTGGTTAAACCAATCGACATGCAGATTAAAATCCCCCATGATAACTGCTGTACCATTTCTACATGCATCCGTTATTTCATTGTTTATTGCCAACCCCACCATAATGTAACTGTTTGGTGGCCTATACTCTACTCCTTTCAGTTACTTTTTCGCCTTGCTATTCCTGATTTCCACACAAATGGATTCAACCTTATCCTCCATAGCATCGGTTACTATTGCCCGGATATCATCCTTAAATAACAGAGCTACACCCCCTCCCTTACCATCCACTCTGTCCTTCCGAATATTTTGATACCCTTGGATATTTAACTCCCAGTCGTGAGTTTAACTCCCATCCTTTAACCATGTTTCAGTAATGGCCACTAAATCATGTTCATTCACGATGATTTGCGCCATCAACTCATTTTCCTTATTCCGAATTCTACGAGCATTCAGGTAAAGTACACATATGTTGGCTTTTATACCTCTGTTTTGAATCTTACCACCTTGATCTGTAACCTCTCCTAAGTTATTTTTCCTCTTAACTTTTCTCCTAATTTTCCTTGTCGTTGAACCTATATCTTCATGCAACAACCTGCCGCGTCGCTTTCCATTTATGTTTATACTTCCCGTTTTATTCCTTTTAGTATTACTGGACCTATTCACTGAGCTCCCCTCAGTCACGGTGGCTTGTACTTTCGCCCTTTTTGATTTTTGACTATGACTTTTCTGCCTTACACTTTCCCCCTTACTGCCTTTTGTTTTTGTCGCTGATTTACTACCTTCCGACTTCCTGCATGGGTTCTCCTGCCACATTAGTATAAACACTCCCCAACCGCTCTAGCAAAAAGCTAGACATCAGTTCCAGTCCTGCCCAGGCGTAACCCGTCTAGTTTGTACAGGTCCCACCTCCCCGCAAACCGGTCCCAATGCCCCAGGATTCTGAAACCCTGCCCCTAACGCCATCCCTTCAGCCACGTATTCATCCTATCTATCCTGTCATTCCTACTCCGATTAGCACGTGGCACCGGTAGTAATCCTGAGATCACTACCTACGAGGTTCGATTTCTTAACTTCCTTCCTAGCTGCCTGATTTCTGCTTTTAGGACCTCATCCCTTTTTTTTAACCTATGCCGTTTGTACCGATGTATACCACGACCACTGGCTGGTCACCCTCCCCCTCCAGAATGTCCTGTACCCGCTCCGAGACATCCTTGACCCTAGCACCAGGGTGGCAACACACCATCCTGGAGTGTCGTTTGTGGCCATAGAAACGCCTGTCTATTCCCCTCAGAATTCAATCGCCTATATCTATTGCACTGTCACAATTATCACCCGTCCCCTCTGCAGCAGAACCAACCGTGGTGCCACGTGTTTGGCTGTTGCTATTTTCCCCTGAGAGGCCATTCCCCTCAATACTATCCAACGCGGTATATCTGTTCTGCAGGGGAATGGCCAGAGGAGATTCCTGCACTACCTGCCTCACTCTCTTGCTCTGTCTGGTGGTCACCCATTCCCTTCCTGCCTACGGTCTGAGCCTGCGGTGTGACCACCTCTCGATACGTGCTATCCACGATATCCTCCTACTCGCGGATGCTCTACAGTGCCTCCAGCCGCCGCTCCAGCTCTGAAACTCGAGATTCCAGGATCTGCAACTGGAGACACTTCCTACTCACATAGAACATAGAACATTACAGCGCCGTACAGGCCCTTCGGCCCTCGATGTTGCGCCGACCTGTGAAACCACTCTAAAGCCCAACTACGCTATTCCCTTGTCGCCCATATGTCTATCCAATGACCAATTGAATGGCCTTGGTGTTGCCGAGTCCGCTACTGTTGCAGGCAGGGCATTCCACGCCCTTACTACTCTCTGAGTAAAGAACCAACCTCTGACACCTGTCTTATATCTATCTCCCCTCAATTTAAAGCTATGGCCCCTCGTGCTAGATATCACCATCCGAGGAAAAAGGCTCTCACTGCTGTCCACCCTATCCAATCCTCTGATCATCTTGTATGCCTCAATTAAGTCACCTCTTAAGCTTCTACTCTCTAACGAAAACAGCCTCAAGTCCCTCAGCCTTTCTTCATAAGATCTTCCCTCCATACCAGGCAACATTCTGGTAAATCTGCTCTGCACCCTTTCCAATGCTTCCACATCCTTCCGATAATGCGCCGACCAGAATTGCACGCAATACTCCAAATGCGGCCGCACCAGAGTTTTGTACAGCTGCAACATGACCTCTTGGCTCCGAAACGCAATCCCTCTACCAATAAAAGCTAACACACCGTACGCCTTCTTAACATCACTCTCAACCTGAGTGGCAACTTTCAAGGATCTATGTACATGGACACCGAGATGTCTCTGCTCATCCACACTGCCAAGAATCTTGCCATTAGCCCAGTACTCTGTCTTCCTGATATTCCTTCCAAAATGAATCACCTCACACTTTTCTGTATTAAACTCCATGTTCCACCTCTCAGCCCAGCGCTGCAGCTTATCTATGTCCCTCTGTAACGTGTAAGATCCTTCCGCACTGTCCACATCTCCACCGAATTTAGTGTAATCTGCAAATTTACTCACACATCCTTCTACGCCCTCTTCCAAGTCATTTGTAAAAATGACAAACAGCAGTGGCTTCAAAACAGATCCTTGTGGTACACCACTAGTAACTGGACTCCAGTCTGAACACTTCCCATCACAACCACCCTGTGTCTTCTTCCAGCTAGCCAATTTCTGATCCAAACTGCTAAATCTCCCTGAATCCCATGCTTCCGCATTTTCTGCAGTAGCCTACCGTGGGGAACCTTATCAAACGCTTTACTGAAATCCATATACACCACATCAACTGCTTTATCCTCATCCACCTGTTTGGTCATCTTCTCAAAGAACTCAATAAGGTTTGTGAGGCACGACCTACCCTTCACGAAATCGTGTTGACTATGTCTAATCAAATTATTCCTTTCCAGATAATTATATACCCTATCTCTTATAAACCTTTCCAAGATTTTGCCCACAACAGAAGCAAGGCTCACTGGTCTATAGTTACCAGGGTTGTCTCTACGCCCCTTGTTGAACAAGGGGACAACATTTCCGATCCGCCAGTCTTCTGGCACTATTTCTGTTGACAAATATGACTTAAAGATCAAAGCCAAAAGCTCAGCAATCTCTTCCCTAGCTTCCCAGAGAATCCTAGGATAAATCCCATCCGGCCCAGGGGACTTATCTATTTTCATCCTTTCCAGAATATTTAACACCTCCTCCTTATGAACCTCAAGCCCTTCTAGTCTAGTAGCCTGAATCGCAGTATTCCCCTCGACAACATTGCCTTTTTACTGTGTGAATACTGACGAAAAATATTCATTTAGCATCTCTCCTGTCTCCTCGGACTCCAAGCACAACGTTCCACTACTGTACTTGACTGGCCCTACTCTTACCCCAGTTATTCTTTTATTCCTGACATATCTATAGAAAGCTTTAGGGTTATCCTTGATCCTACCTGCCAAAGACTTCTCATGTCCCCTCATGGCTCTTCTTAGCTCTCTCTTTATGTCCTTCATAGCTAACTTGTAACTCTCGAGCGCCCGTACTGAACCTTCATGTCTCATCTTTACATAAGCCTCCTTCATTTTCATTTCATTTCATTTTTCCTCTTGGCAAGTGTTTAGACTGCCTTAGTAAACCACGGTTCCCTTGATCGACCATTTCCTCACTGCCTGACAGGTACATACTTATCAAGTACTCGCAGTAGCTGTTCCTTGAACAAGAACCACTTTGCGATTGTGCCCATCCCCTGTAGTTTTTCTCTCCATCTGATGCATCCTAAGTCTTGCTCTTCCGGGGCAGGTGTGACCTATATAAGAAGGACGTGTTGAATCGAAACCGGAGAGGCATAAATATCCTGGTCGCGAGGTTTGCTAGTGTCACACGGGAGGGTTTAAACTAGTATGGCAGGGTGGGGGGGGGGGGGGGGTGGTCACGGGAGCAATAGGTCAGAAGTTGAGAGCATTGAGGGAGAACTAGGGAATAGGGACAGTGGGGCTCTGATGCAGAGCAGACAGGGAGAAGTTGCTGAACACAGCGGGTCTGGTGGCCTGAAGTGCATATGTTTTAATGCAAGACGTATTACGGGTAAGGCAGATGAACGTAGAGCTTGGATTAGTACTTGGAACTATGATGTTGTTGCCATTACAGAGACCTGGTTGAGGGAAGGGCAGGATTAGCAGCTAAACGTTCCAGGATTTAGATGTTTCAGGCGGGATAGAGGGGGATGTAAAAGGGGAGACGGTGTTGCGCTACTGGTTCGGGAGAATATCACAGCTGTACTGCGGGAGGACACCTCAGAGGGCAGTGAGGCTATATGGGTAGCGATCAGGAATAAGAAGGGTGCAGTCACAGTGTTGGGTGTTTACTACAGGCCTCCCAACAGCCAGCTGGAGATAGAGGAGCAGATAGGTAGACTGATTTTGGAAAAGAGTAAAAACAACAGGGTTGTGGTGATGGGAGACTTCAACTTCCCCAATATTGACTGGGACTCACTTAGTGTCAGGGGCTTAGACGGGGGGGGGGGAGGGGGGGAGTTTGTAAGGAACATCCAGGAGGGCTTCTTAAAACAATATGTAGACAGTCCAACTAGGGAAGGGGCGGTACTGGACCTGGTATTGGGGAATGAGCCCGGCCAGGTGGTAGATGTTTCAGTAGGGGAGCATTTCGGTAACAGTGACCACAATTCAGTAAGTTTTAAAGTACCGGTGGACAAGGATAAGAGTGGTCCTAGGATGAATGTGCAAAATTGGGGGAAGGCTAATTATAACAATATTAGGCGGGAACTGAAGAACATAGATTGGGGGCGGATGTTTGAGGGCAAATCAACATCTGACATGTGGGAGGCTTTCAAGTGTCAGTTGAAAGGAATTCAGGACCGATGTTCCTGTGAGGAAGAAGGTTAAATACGGCAATTTTCGGGAACCTTGGATAACGAGAGATATTGTAGGCCTCGTCAAAAAGAAAAAAGAGGCATTTGTCAGGGCTAGAAGGCTGGGAACAGACGAAGCCTGCGTGGAATATAAGGAAAGTAGGAAGGAACTTAAGCAAGGAGTCAGGAGGGCTAGGAGGGGGTCACGAAAAGTCATTGGCAAATAGGTTAAGGAAAATCCCAAGGCTTTTTACACGTACATAACAAGCAAGAGGGTAGCCAGGGAAAGGGTTGGCCCACTGAAGGATAGGCAAGGGAATCTATGTGTGGAGCCAGAGGAAATGGGCGAGGTACTAAATGGATACTTTGCATGAGTATTCACCAAAGAGAAGAAATTGGTAGATGTTGAGTCTGGAGAAGTGTGTGTAGCTAGCCTTGGTCACATTGAGATCCAAAAAGACGAGGTGTTGGGTGTCTAAAAAAATATTAACATAGGTAAGTCCCCAGGGCCTGATGAGATCTACCCCAGAATACTGAAGGTGGCTGGAGAGGAAATTGCTGAGGCCTTGACAGAAATATTTGGATCCTCACTGTCTTCAGGGGATGTTCCGGAGGACTGGAGAATAGCTAATGTTGTTCCTCTGTTTAAGAAGGGTAGCAAGGATAATCCAGGGAACTACAGGCCGGTGAGCCTTACTTCAGTGGTAGGGAAATTACTGGAGAGAATACTTCGAGACAGGATCTACTGCCATTTGGAAGCAAATGGACGTATTAGTGAGAGGCAGCATGGTTTTGTGAAGGGGAGGTCGTGTCTCAGTAACTTGATAGAGTTTTTCGAGGAGGTCACTAAGATGATTGATGCAGGTAGGGCAGTGGATGTTGTCTCTGGACTTCAGTAAGGCCTTTGACAAGGTCCCTCATGATAGACTAGTACAAAAGGTGAAGTCACACGGGATCAGGGGTGAGCTGGCAAGGTGGACACAGAACTGGCTAGGTCATAGAAGGCAGAGAGTAGCAATGGAAGGATGCTTTTCTGATTGGCGGGCTGTGACCAGTGCTGTTCCACAGGGATCAGTGCTGGGACCTTTGCTCTTTGTAGTATATATAAATGATTTGGAGGAAAATGAAACTGGACTGATTAGTAAGCTTGCAGGCGACACAAAGGTTGGTGGAATTGCGGATAGCGATGAGGACTGTAAGAGGATACAGCAGGATTTAGATTGTTTGGCGACTTGGGCGGAGAGATGGCAGATGGGGTTTAATCCGGACAAATGTGAGGTAATGAATTTTGGAAGGTCTAATGCAGGTAGGGAATATTCAGTGAATGTTAGAACCCTCAAGAGTATTGAAAGTTAAAGAGATCTAGGAGTACAGGTCCACAGGTCATTGAAAGGGGCAACACAGGTGGAGAAGGTAGTCAAGAAGGCATTCGGCATGCTTGCCTTCATTGGCCGGGGCATTGAGTATAAGAATTGGCAAGTCATGTTGCAGCTGTATAGAACCTTAGTTAGGCCACACTTGGAGTATTGTGTTCAATTCTGGTCGCCACACTACCAGAAGGATGTGGAGGCTTTAGAGAGGGTGCAGAAGAGATTTAACAGAATGTTGCCTGGTATGGAGGGCATTAGCTATGATGAGCCGTTGAATAAACTCGGTTTGTTCTCACTGGAACGAGGGAGGTTGAGGGGAGACCTGATAGAGGTACAGAGTGTATAGTCAGAGGATTTTCCCCAGGGTAGAGGGGTTAATTACTATGGGGCATAGGTTTAAGGTGAGAGGGGCAAGGTTTAGAGTAGATGTACGAGGCAAGTTTTTTAAGCAGAGGGTAGTGGGTGCCTGGAACTCGCTACCGGAGGAGGTCGTGGAAGCAGGGACGATAGTGACATTTAATGGGCATCTTGACAAATACATGAATAGGATGGGAATAGAGGGATACAGACCCAGGAAGTGTAGAAGATTGTACTTTAGTCGGGCAGCATGGTCGGCACGGGCTTGGAGGGCCGAAGTGCCTGTTCCTGTGATGTACATTTCTTTGTTATTTGTTCTATGCCTCATCGCATAATAATTGCCTTTCCCCCAGATATAACTCTTGCATGCGGTATATACCTATCCCTTTCCATCACTAAAGTAAACGTAATCGAATTGTGGTCACTATCACCAAAGTGCTCACCTACCTCCAAATCTAACACCTGTCCTGGTTCATTACCCAGTACCAAATCCAATACGGCCTCGCGTCTCGTTGACCTATCTACATACTGTGTTAGGGACCCCTCCTGCACACATTGGACAAAAACGGACCTATCTAAAGTACTCGAACTACAGCGTTTCCAGTCAATATTTGGAAAGTTAAAGTCCCCCATAACAACTACCCTGTTGCGTTCGCTCCTGTCCAGAATCATCTTTGCAATCCTTTCCTCTACATCTCTGAAAATGTACGCAGGCCTATAGAAAACCCCTAACAGAGTGACCTCTCCTTTCCTATTTCTAACCCCAGCCCATACTACGTCAATCGACGAGTCTTCATCAAACGTCCTTTCTGCCACCGTAATGCTGTCCTTGACTAACAATGCCACCCCTCCCCTCTTTTACCACCTTCCCTGAGCTTACTGAAATATCTAAACCCCGGCACCTGCAACAACCATTCCTGTCCCTGCTCTATCCATGTCTCCGAAATGGCCACATCATCGAAGGCCCAGGTACCAACCCATGCCGCAAGTTCACCCACATTATTCCGGATGCTCCTGACATTGAAGAATACACACTTTAAACCACCTTCCTGCCTGTCGGTACACTCCTGCAACTTTAAAACTTTACTCATGACCTCACTACTCTCAACCTCCTGTATGCTGGAGCTACAATTCAGGTTCCCAAGCCCCTCCTGAACTAGTTTAAACCCTCCAGAAGAGCATTAGCAACCCCCCCCTCAGGATATTAGCACCCCTCTGGTCCAGGTGTAGAGCATCCCGTTTGTAGAGGTCCCACCGACCCCAGAATGAGCCCCAATTATCCAGAAATCTGAAACCCTCCCTCCTGCACAATCCCTGTACCACGCGTTCAACTCCTCTCTTTCCCTATTCCTCATCTCGCTATCACGTGGCACGGGTAACAACCCGGGGATAATAACTCTGTCCTAGATTTAAGTTTCCACCCTAGCTCCCTGAATTCTTATCTTATATCCCTATCCCTTTTCCTACCTATGTCGTTGGTACCTATGTGGACCGCGACTTGGGGCTGTTCCCCCTCCCCCTTAAGGACCCCGAAAACACGATCCGAGACATCACGCACCCTGGCATCTGGGAGGCAACACATGCTGACCCTGGGGACTGGAAATGTCCCTAGCTTGCAACATAGAGCAAGATAAACTTTCCTCTTGGAGCTGTCCTGCCATGAATTATTTCTTTAAATTAAACCTTTGAAATTAAACTTTAGAAAGATGTTTCTGTGTCAGATTAAATCTAATCCCCGTGTACTATTTAATTAGACATTTTTTAAACTCAGTATTTATCACTCTTGATCTGACAACAAATTAAAAATAGTAATTAAATTGTAATTTAAAAAGTTATTCAAATCAAATTAAAAGTAGTAATTTAAATCAACCCAAACTAGTTATTTAAGTCAAATTAAAATTTTAAAAAATAGTAATTCAAATCAACGTAAAAATGATAATCTAAGTCAAATCAAAACTAGTATTTCAATCAGGAACTCCAGATATTCAAATTTAGCCTGATCTTACTGTCAGCCAATCAGCTCACAGTCTCGTGTGACGTCACAATACCGTTTATTTTTTTTCAATGTTGAGACAACCAAGCAGCTGTCTTTACTGAAGTCTCGCCCACTCTCTCACTGTGCTCTTTACTGAAGTCTTGCCCTCTCTCTCCGCGCTCTTTACTGAAGTCTCGCCCTCTCTCACTCCGTGCTCTTTACTGAAGTCTTGCCCTCTTTCTCTCCGCGCTCTTTACTGAAGTCTCGCCCTCTCTCACTCCGTGCTCTTTACTGATGTCTCGTCCTCTCTCTCTCCGCGCTCGTTACTGAAGTCTCACCCTCTCTCTCCATCCTCTTTACTGAAGTCTCGCCCACTCTCTCACTGTGCTCTTTACTGAAGCCTTGCCCTCTCCCTCCGCGCTCTTTACTGAAGTCTCGCCCTCTCTCACTCCGTGCTCTTTACTGAAGTCTTGCCCTCTTTCTCTCCGCGCTCTTTACTGAAGTCTCGCCCTCTCTCTCTCCGCCGTCTTTACTGAAGTTTCGCCCACTCTCTCTCTGCGCTCTTTACTGAAGTCTCGCCCTCTCTCTATGCGCTCTTTACAGAAGTCTCGCCCTCTCTCTCTCTCTTCAAATCAACGTAAAAATTATAATCTAAGTCAAATCAAAACTAGTATTTCAATCAGGAACTTCAGATATTCAAATTTAGCCAGGTCTTACTGTCAGCCAATCAGCTCACAGTCTCGTGTGACGTCACAATACCGTTTATTTTTTTTCAATGTTGAGACAACCAAGCAGCTGTCTTACGCCTGGGCGCTCTTTCCAGAAGTCTCGCCCTCTCTCTCTGCATGCTCTTTACAGAAGTCTCGCCCTCTCTCTCTGCGCACTTTACTGAAGTCCCGCCCTCCCTCACTCCGTGCTCTTTACTGAGGTCTCGCCCTCTCTCTCTCCGCGCTCTTTACAGAAGTCTCGCCCTCTCTATCTGCGCTCTTTACAGACGTATCGCCCTCTCTCTCTCCGCGCTCTTTACAGAAGTCTCGCCCTCTCTATCTCCGCGCTCTTTACTGAAGTCTCGCCCTCTCTCACTCCATGCTCTTTACTGAAGTCTCGCCCTCTCTCTCTACACGCTCTTTACTGAAGTCTCGCCCTCCCTCTCTACGCGCTCTTTACTGAAGTCTCGCCCTCTCTCTCTCTGCGCTCTTTACAGAAGTCTCGCCCTCTCTCTCTGCACTCTTTACTGAAGTCTCGCCCTCTCTCACTCCGTGCTGTTTACTGAAGTATCGCCATCTCTCTCTCCACGCTCTTTACAGAAGTCTTGCTCTCTCTCTCTGCGCTCTTCACAGAAGTCACGCCCTCTCTCTCTGCGCTCTTTACTGAAGTCTCGCCCTCTGTTACTCCGTGCTCTTTCCTGAAGTCTCGCCCACTCTCTCTCCACGCTCTTTACTGAAGTCTCGCCCTCTCTCTATGCGCTCTTTACAGAAGTCTCGCCCTCTCTCTCTCTCTTCAAATCAACGTAAAAATTATAATCTAAGTCAAATCAAAACTAGTATTTCAATCAGGAACTTCAGATATTCAAATTTAGCCAGGTCTTACTGTCAGCCAATCAGCTCACAGTCTCGTGTGACGTCACAATACCGTTTATTTTTTTTCAATGTTGAGACAACCAAGCAGCTGTCTTACGCCTGGGCGCTCTTTCCAGAAGTCTCGCCCTCTCTCTCTGCATGCTCTTTACAGAAGTCTCGCCCTCTCTCTCTGCGCTCTTTACTGAAGTCCCGCCCTCCCTCACTCCGTGCTCTTTACTGAGGTCTCGCCCTCTCTCTCTCCGCGCTCTTTACAGAAGTCTCGCCCTCTCTATCTGTGCTCTTTACAGAAGTATCGCCCTCTCTCTCTCCGTGCTCTTTACAGAAGTCTCGCCCTCTCTATCTCCGCGCTCTTTACTGAAGTCTCGCCCTCTCTCACTCCGTGCTCTTTACTGAAGTCTCGCCCTCTCTCTCTACGCGCTCTTTACTGAAGTCTCGCCCTCTCTCTCTACGCGCTCTTTACTGAAGTCTCGCCCTCTCTCTCTCTGCGCTCTTTACAGAAGTCTCGCCCTCTCTCTCTGCGCTCTTTACTGAAGTCTCGCCCTTTCTCACTCCGCGCTCTTTACTGAAGTCTCACCCTCTCTATCTCCGCGCTCTTTACAGAAGTCTCGCCCTCTCTGTGCTTTTTAATGAAGTCTCGCCCTCTCTCACTCCGTGCTGTTTACTGAAGTCTCGCCATCTCTCTCTCCATGCTCTTTACAGAAGTCACGCCCTCTCTCTCTGCGCTCTTTACTGAAGTCTCGCCCTCTGTTATTCCGTGCTCTTTCCTGAAGACTCGCCCACTCTCTCCATCCTCTTCACTGAAGTCTCGCCCTCTCTCTCCGCGCTCGTTACTGAAGTCTCCCCCTCTCTCACTCCGTGCTCTTTACTGAAGTCTCACCATCTCTCTCCATCCTCTTTACTGAAGTCTCGCCCACTCTCTCACTGCGCTCTTTACTGAAGTCTTGCCCTCTCCCTCCGCGCTCTTTACTGAAGTCTCGCCCTCTCTCTCTGCGCTCTTTACAGAAGTCTCGCCATCTCTCTCTCCGCGCTCTTTACTGAAGTCTCGCCGTCTCTCTCTCCGCGCTCTTACTGAAGTCTAGCCATCTCTCTCTCCGCGCTCTTTACTGAAGTATCGCCCACTCTCTCTCCGCGCTCTTTACTGAAGTCTCGCCCTCTCTCACTCCGTGCTCTTTACTGAAGTCTCGCCCTCTCTCTCTCCGCGCTCTTTACTGAAGTATCGCCCTCTCTCTCTCCGCACTCCTTACTGAAGTCTCGCCCTCTCTCACTCCGTGCTCTTTACTGTTGTCTCGTCCTCTCTCTCTCCGCGCTCGTTACTGAAGTCTCACCCTCTCTCTCCATCCTCTTTACTGAAGTCTCGCCCACTCTCTCACTGTGCTCTTTACTGAAGTGTCGCCCTCTCTCACTCCGTTCTCTTTACTGAAGTCTTGCCCTCTTTCTCTCCGCGCTCTTTACTGAAGTCTCGCCCTCTCTCTCTCTCTCCCTGCGCTCTCTACTGAAGTCTCTCCCTCTCTCTCTCTGCGCTCTTTACTGAAGTCACGCCCTCTCTCTCTGCGCTCTTTACTGAAGTCTCGGTCTCTCTATCTGCGCGCTCTTTACTGAAGTCTCGCCGTCTCTCTCTCCGCGCTCTTTACTGAAGTCTCGCCCTCTCTCTCTCCGCGCTATTTACTGAAGTGTCGCCCTCTCTCTCAATGATCTTTACTCTTTAAAACGTGAAGTTTGGACTGAGGGGAAGGATGGAGGGTCCTTACAATTCATGAGCGTTCTTCATTGTGCACCTTCGCGAAGTTGATGACATGGAACATTGGGGGGTTGGTTAGGGGGTTGGGGAGGGAACTGTGTATGTTGATGGCCACTATGGGTGATTCCTGGATTCCCTTTAATTTGATGTTTGTGTTGACAGGCGGATTGTTGTTTGATGGTTGGTGCGAGGATGGGATTGTTGTTGTTGATAAGGGGGTTGACATTTTATTTGTCACCGTTGATTATTTGTTGGTGGGTGTAAATTTTGTAGAAAACGTGAAAATGGAGGAGAATAAAAATATTATAGGAAAAGAGAAACAAAAGAGAAACAGAGCCAAGGAGGACGTGAAAGAGAGAAAGGGGAGAGAACGTGTAAATCCAGTTTGATTGCACACCACTCCCTTCCACCTGACTGCAGCAAGCACATTGTTTCTGTGTTCCAGGATCCATGCTGTTAGACGTACCTTAAGTGCAGGTTCCTCTGATGCAGAAGTTATAGGATGCGCTCCACCGTAAGAATGGAGAACAGTTCCGCCCAGGCTCCTGGAATTTAAAGCAAAATGCATTTAAAATCTCACTTTTACGGGATCTGCGAGTCGCTGGTTAGGGCAGCATTTAATTCGCATCCCTAGTTGCCATTCAGAAGATGGTGATGAGCTGCTTTCTTGATCCGCTGCAGCCTGTGAGGTGCAGGTTCATCCACCGTGCATTTATAGACGGAGTATCATGATTTTTGTTCCCTTTACCGTGAGGGGCCGATTACATGAATCCAAGTGGGAGTGTTCAGTGACTTGGAGGAGAAATTCCAATTGGTGGTGTTCCCAAATACGGTCTTTTCTTCTCCTTCAAGATGATAGTCGTCGTGGATTTGGAAGGGGCTGTGTAAGCAATATTGGTGAGTTACATTCGTACATTTTGGGATGGTACACTGGTTTGCGACTGTGCGTCTGACGTGGAGGGATTGAATATTTGTGGAAGGGGGAGCAATCAAGCGGGTGCTTAGTCCTGGATGGTGTCGACAGTTTTACTGTTCATGAGTTATGGGGAACAGTAGAGATCATGCAAAACACAAAATTGATTGACCAATTTGACTGAGGAAACAATCTTGCTCCTAAATTATAAAATAAGATAATCGATAAAGTAAATGTCCTCAATGCACGTTTCCACCATCTGAATTGTCAATAATTGACAAAGTGTAACACATCAGTTATTGTGCAGAGCTGGAATCGAACTTGGGTTTCCGCAGAGTGAGACCAGAAAGCAAACACAAGCCGCTTTTAAAAATAATTGTAATGCAAATTCTAAAAAGGAATCCACATACATCTAACTATGAAATGTGTTTTTACCTTTATTCGGTGCGACACAAATGTTTTGGAAACGTTAAAAACGCCAGGCAGCGCCTCCTGTGATACAGGTTCGAATTTACAATTTGGTTGATGCTGTGAAGTAACCAGTGAGCTAAAACTGACGCTGGGTTCATGGCCGAACGAAGTGAATATATCGAATTACAGTGAGCATACCCGCGGTGTTGGGGAACTGGGAGCTGACGGAGGACATTCATTCCTTTTGATGTCAGCGGCTGTACAGATCAGCAGATCATTCAATCCCACTCGACCACCCTTTCCCCAGAAGCAGGCATTTTATTTCTGTCACTTCTCCCATTCGCTTTTGAAAACCACGGATGTATCTGCCTCCAGTATGCCAGACAGTGCAAACCAGATCAGAACCACTCGTTTCTGAATGTTTTTGAAGAAGTTTCCCTTTCGGGATAAGTGGATACGATCGGCATGCATTATTGGAAATAAAAGTCGCTGGTGTGAGATTCGTTCGACACATTTAAGATTATACAAGTTCTGGATAATGTGGCTATAAATAAGCTGCTTCAATGAACAATAGAAATATCTGTTGGAATGATGTAACTTAAAACTCTTTTCTTGCAGCTATATTCCTCAGCGGGTAATGTGGAACCGGAACTGATAACAAATGGCAACATGGGGAGACTACACAGCCACTCACTTCTGCTCCACCATTCAAGTTATGAAGGCAGACACCCGAAGCCAAATTTCAAACCGACTTGGACAGATAGATGGAGTGCTCGAATCTGCAGCGTTTCAGATCGGGAAGATGGGATAGAGTCACTGCTTCATAGATGTTTACAGCATGGAATCTGGCTCTTTGGCCCAAATAGTCCATGCCGCCCAGATTTAAGCACTAAACTTGTCCCAGTTGACTGCATTTGTCTCATATATATATCCATGCCCATCTTACCTCTGAAACTGCCCAAACGCTTTTTAAAAGACAACTTTTTACCCGCCCCTTTACTGCCTCTGACAGCTCATTCCAGACGATCACCGCACTTTTTGTGAAAAAGTGTTCTCTGGACCTTTTTGTATCTCCCCCCTCTCACCTTAAACCTATGCCCTCTTGATTTAGACTCCCCTAACTTTGGAAAAATATGTTGATTATTATCTCTTCCCGTATTACTTGATAGACATCTATAAGATCACCCCTCAGCCTCCTATGCTTTTGGGAAACAGTCGCAATCAATCCAGCCACTCATTATAATGCAACCCATCAATTTCCGGCAGCATTTTGAAAATCTTTTCTCAACTCTTTCCAGTTTAATAATGTACTTCTTTGATAGGGTGAACAGACCTGCACGCAATATTCCATGTGTGGCCCTACTAAAGTCTGGTACAACTTCAACAAGACGTCCCAACTCCTGTATTAAGGTCCCTGTACAACAGTGAATATGGGCACAGGCACAGTAATTACAGAGCAAATAGCCTCCTTTACTTCTGCGCATTTTCAATTATGCTTCACGTTTGCAGTGGTTCCAAAAAGCAACAAAGTCGCAAATTATGTATTACTTGAAAAATATGTTGCAGAATATTCTGCTCGGAAGAACTGCTGCAAATCAAATTTTCACTCAATACCAAGAGAAACATATCAGAAACAAAATGTTGTCGAGTGTTAAGAGAGAGCGCTTCAAGCCTGGTTACATTGCACAACACACCTTTACACCTTTCTACAGCAAGCACCTTGTTTCTGTGTTCCAGGATTCATGCTGTTAGAAATACTTTAGCTCCAGGTTCCTCTGAAGCACAAATTACGTGATGGACACACCTTAAGACTCATCCCAGGCCCCTTAAATCAAAGGTACAATACATTAAAAAGACGAACACTTCTTTGGAATGTGCGAGTTGCTGGTTAGGGCACAAGTAATTGCCCATCCCTGGTTGCGCTTCAGATTGTGGTAGTGTGCTTCATCCTTGAACCGCTTCAGTCCGTGAGGTGTAGGTACAGTCACTGTACTTTTAGGGGGGGGCAGTTTCATAGTTGTGTCCCGTTACCGTGAAGGAATGATTACATGTCTCCAAGTGGGAGTGCTGAGTGACTCGGAGGGGAAATTCCAGTTGGTGGAGTTCCTAGGGACGGGCTTTTCTGGTCCTTCAAGATGATAGCGGTTGTGGGTTTGGAAGATGCTTTCGAAGGAATGTTGGAACGTTACTGCTGTGCATTTTGGCATGGTACACATGGCTATAATGTGCGCCTGTGATGGAGGGGTTGATTGTGGGAGGGGGTGAAATCAAGCGGGATGCTTTGTCAAGGATGCTGTCGAATTTCTTGAGTATTCTTAGAGATATGGGGAGCAGTATATCACGTGCAAAACACAAACATGGATTAACAATTCGCCTGAATAAACAATCTTGCTCCTAAACTATAAAATCAGAGAATCAATTATCATTATATACTGAATGCAATATTCCTCCATTTAAATTGTGGACAATTGACAACGTGTGATAGGTCAGTTATTGTGCAGAGTTGGAACCGAACGGGTTTCCGCAATGTGGAAGCAGAAAATAAACACGTGGCACAAGCCGCTTCTAAAAATAATTGAAATGCACCCTCTAAACACATGACACCTATTTATAATTATTAAATGTTCTTCTGCTTTTATTCGGTGAAGCACAAATATTTTGAAAATATTCAAACCGCCAGGCTGCGCCCACGGTGAGACAGGTCCGAACGGACAATTAAGTTGATGCGATGAAGTAACCAGTGAGATAAAGCTGACGTCGGTATCAAACATGGAGAAACATTATATAAAGGACTACAGTGAACATACTCGCGATGGTGGGAACTTCGAGGAAACCTCCAGATGCTGGTGCGCATCATCCCAGAGCCAGACGAAACCCCAAAACGTAAAAGGACGTGAAGTACGGGGCATCTTGACATATACAGGAATAGGATGGGAATAGAGGAATACGGAGCCAGGAAGTGTAGAAGATTTTAGTTTAGACGGGCAGCATGGTCGGCATAGGCTTGGAGGGCCGAAGGGCATGTTCCTGTGCTGTACGTTTCTTTGTTCTTTGTTCTTTAAGAACATTCATTCATGTTGACCTTAGCGGCTCTATAGATTAGCAGATAATTCAATCCCCCACGACCGCCCATCCCGCAGAGGCATGCACTTGATTTTGGTCACTTCTCCCATTCCCCTTAGCAACCACTGTTATTTCTGCCTCCACCAGTATCCATGGCAGTGCAGTCCAGATGAGAACCACTCGCTGTTTGAATTATTTAGAAACGAATCTGGATAGGCTGGGGTCGGTTTATGGAAAGAAAAGACAAGGATGTGGAATTCGTTCGACACAACTAAAATTATGTACATTCTGAATAATCTGGCTCTAAATGAACTATTTTCATGAACAATGGAATTTATCTTGGAAATATATAACTTAAAAATCTTACCTTGCAGCTAAATCATCAGCGAGTAATGTAGCAACTGGAACTGATAACAGATGATAACATTGGGGGACTACACGGCCACTCACTCCTGCTCCACCATTCAGTTTGATCATAGCTGAGCTTATGCCTCAATGCCATTCCCCGCCTGTTCCTCAGATCCTTGTATTCCCTCAAATATCATTGTCTATAAGAATGATGGAGGCAGACACCCAAAGCACATTTGCAAACCGAATTGGACATACGGATGGAGTGCTCGGATCTGCAGCTTACAGAGATGGAAGGTAGGATAGAGTCATTGCTTCTTGGAAAGAGGTCCTGTCGCCCTGTTCTTATCACCAAGCATGTCCCAATTGCCCGCATTTGGCTAATATCCCTCTGTACGTTGCTTACCCATAACATTGTCCAAATGCTTCTTAAAAGACACAATTGAATTCGCCTCTCTCCTGCCTCTGACAGCTCGTTCCAGACACTCCCCACTCTCTTTGCATAAGCATTGCTCCCTCGAGACTTTTGTATATCTGCCCCCTCACCTTAAACCTATGCACTCTAGTTTTAGATTCCCCTATCTTTTGGAAAATATGTTGACTATTATCTCTGCCCCTATAATTTTATAGAGATGTTGAAGATCACTCCTTATTCTCCAACGCTATAGGGAAAAAAGTAACTCCTTCTAACGCAAACCAGCAAGTTCAGTACCATCCTAGTAAATCTTTTCTGGACTCTTACTGATTGAAGAATATACTTCCTATTATAGAGTGACCAAAACTGTACACAGTGTTCCATGTGTGGCCTTAATAATGTCTTAGAACGATAGAAGATGGTCGAGTGAGGGAACCATGGTTGACAAGTGAGGTTGGATGTCTTGTTATGAGGAAAAAGGTGACTTATGTAAGGCTGAGGAAACAAGGTTCAGACAGGGCATTGGAGGGATACAAGATAGCCAGGAGGGAACTGAAGAAAGGGATTAGGAGAGCTAAGAGAGGGCATGAACAATCTTTGGCGGGTAGGATCAAGGAAAACCCCAAGGCCTTTTACACATATGTGAGAAATATGAGAATGACTAGAGTGAGGGTAGGTCCGATCAAGGACAGTAGCGGGAGATTGTGTATTGAGTCTGAAGAGATAGGAGAGGTCTTGAACGAGTACTTTTCTTCTGTATTTACAAATGTGAGGGGCGATATTGTTGGAGAGGACAGTGTGAAACAGATTGGTAAGCTCGAGGAAATACTTGTTAGGAAGGAAGATGTGTTGGGCATTTTGAAAAACTTGAGGATAGACAAGTCCACCGGGCCTGACGGGATATATCCAAGGATTCTATGGGAAGCAAGAGATGAAATTGCAGAGCCGTTGGCAATGATCTTTTCGTCCTCACTGTCAACAGGGGTGGTACCAGGGGATTGTAGAGTGGCGACTGTCGTGCCCCTGTTCAAAAAAGGGACTAGGGATAACCCTGGGAATTACAGGCCAGTTAGTCTTACTTCGGTGGTAGGCAAAGTAATGGAAAGGGTACTGAAGGATAGGATTTCTGAGCATCTGGAAAGACACTGCTTGATTAGGGATAGTCAGCACGGATTTGTGAGGGGTAGGTCTTGCCTTACAAATCTTATTGAATTCTTTGAGGAGGTGACCAAGCATGTGGATGAAGGTAAAGCAGTGGATGTAGTGTACATGGATTTTAATAAGGCATTTGATAAAGTTCACCATGGTAGGCTTATGCAGAAAGCAAGGAGGCATGGGATAGTGGGTAATTTGGCAAGTTGGATAACGAACTGGCTAACCGATAGAAGTCAGAGAGTGGTGGTGGATGGCAAATATTCAGCCGGGATCCCAGTTACCAGTGGCGTCCCGCAGGGATCAGTTCTGGGTCCTCTGCTGTTTGTGATTTTCATTAATGACTTGGATGAGGGAGTTGAAGGGTGGGTCAGTAAATTTGCAGACGATACGAAGATTGGTAGAGTTGTGGATAGTAAGGAGGGCTGTTGTCGGCTGCAAAGAGACATAGATAGGATGCAGAGCTGGGCTGAGAAGTGGCAAATGGAGTTTAACCCTGAAAAGTGTGAGGTTGTCCATTTTGGAAGGACAAATATGAATGCGGAATACAGGGTTAACGGTAGAGTTCTTGGCAATGTGGAGGAGCAGAGAGATCTTGGGGTCTATGTTCATACATGTTTGAAAGTTGCCACACAAGTGGATAGAGCTGTGAAGAAGGCCTATGGTGTGCTCGTGTTCATTAACAGAGGGATTGAATTTAAGAGCCGTGAGGTGATGATGCAGCTGTACAAAACTTTGGTAAGGCCACATTTGGAGTACTGTGTACAGTTCTGGTCGCCTCATTTTAGGAAGGATGTGGAAGCTTTGGAAAATGTGCAAAGAAAATTTACCAGGATGTTGTCTGGAATGGAGAGTAGGTCTTACGAGGAAAGGTTGAGGGTGCTAGGCCTTTTCTCATTCGAACGGAGAAGGATGAGGGGCGATTTGATAGGGGTTTATAAGATGATATGGGGAATAGATAGAGTAGACAGTCAGAGACTTTTTCCCCGGGTGGAACAAACCATTACAAGAGGACATAAATTTAAGGTGAAAGGTGGAAGATATAGGAGGGATATCAGAGGTAGGTTCCTTACCCAGAGAGTAGTGGGGGCATGGAATGCACTGCCTGTGGAAGTAGTTGAGTCGGAAACATTAGGGACCTTCAAGCAGCTATTGGATAGGTACATGGATTACGGTAAGATGATATAGTGTAGAGTTATTTGTTCTCAAGGGCAGCACGGTAGCATTGTGGAGAGCACAATTGCTTCACAGCTCCAGGGTCCCAGGTTCGATTCCGGCTTGGGTCACTGCCTGTGCGGAGTCTGCACGTCCTCCCCGTGTCTGCGTGGGTTTCCTCCGGGAGCTCCGGTTTCCTCCCACAGTCCAAAGATGTGCGGGTTAGGTGAATTGGCCAATGATAAATTGCCCTTAATGTCCAAATTGCCCTTGGTGTTGGGTGCAGGTGTTGAGTTTGGGTAGGGTGCTCTTTCCAAGAGCCGGTGCAGACTCAAAGGGCCGAATGGCCTCCTTCTGCACAGTAAATTCAATGATAATCTATGATTAATCTAGGACAAACGTTCGGCACAACATCGTGGGCCGAAGGGCCTGTTCTGTGCTGTATTTTCTATGTTCTATGTTTTCTATGTTCTAATAGAACATTACAGCGCAGTACAGGCCCTGATGTTGCGCCGATCTGTGAAACCAATCTAAAGCCCAACTACACTATTCCATTATCATTCACATGTTTATCCAATTACCATTTAAGTGCCCTTAATGTTGGCGAGTCCACGACTGTTGCAGGCACAGCATTCCACGTCCCTACTACTCTCTGAGTAAAGAACTTACCTCTGACATCTGTCTTATATCTATCTCCCCTCAATTTAAAGGTCTATCCCCTCGTGCTAGCCATCACCATCCGAGGAAAAAAGGCTTTCACTGACCACCCTATCTAATGCTCTGATCATCTTTTATGCCTCTATTAAGTCACCTCTTAACCTTCTTCACACTAATGAAAACAACCTGAAGTCCCTCAGCCTTTCCTCATAAGTTTTTCCCTCCATTCCAGGCAATATCCTGGTAAACATCCTCTGCACCCTTTCCAATGCTTCCACATCCTTTCCATAATGCGGCGACCAGAACAGCACGCAATTTTCCAAATGCAGCAGCACCAGAGTTTTGGTCAGCTGCAACATGACCGCATGGCTCCGAAACACAATCCCTCTACCAATTAAAGCTAACAGACCGTACGCCTTCTTAACAGCCCTATCAACCTGGGTGGCAACCTTCAGGGATCTATGTACATAGGCACCGAGATCTCTCTGATCATCCACACGACCAAGAATCTTACCATTAGCCCAGTACTCTGTCTTCCTGTTATTCCTTCCAAAATATATCACCTCACACGTTTCTGCATTAAACTCCATTTGCCACTTCTGAGCCCAGCTCTGCAGCTTATCTATGTCCCTCTGTAACCTGCAACATCCTTCCGCACTATCCGCAACTCCACCGATTTTAGTGTCATCCGCAAATTTACTCACCCATCCTTCTACTCCCTCCTCCAGGTCATTTATAAAAATAACAAACAGCAGTGGCCGCAAAACAGATCCTTGCGGTACACCACTGGTAACTGAACTCCAGGCTGAACATTTCCCATCAACCACCAGCTTCTGTCTTCTTTCAGCTAGCGAATTTCTGATCCAAACCGCTAAATCACCCTCAATCCGATGCCTCCGTACTTTCTGCAATAGCCTACCGTGGGGAAACTTATCAAACGCTTTACTGAAATCCATATCCACCACATCAACTGCTTTACCCTTGCCCACCTGCTGGTCACCTAGTCAAAGAACGCAATAAGATTTGTGAGGCACGACCTACCCTTCACAAAACCGTGTTGACTATCTCTAATCAAATTATTCCTTTCTAGATGATTATAAATCCTGTCAATTATAATCATTTCCAAGACTTTGCCCAAAACAGAATTAAGGTTCACTGGTCTATAATTACCGGGGTTGTCTCTACTCCCCTTCTTGAACAAGGGGACAACATTTGCTATCCTCCAGACTTCTGGCACTATTCCTGTAGACAATGAAGACCTAAAGGTCAAAGCCAAAGGCTCTGCAATCTCCTCCCTAGCTTCCCAGTGAATCCTAGGATGAAGCCAATCCGGCCCAGGGGACTTATCTATTTTCACACTAATTAATGAATTCCGCCTCCTTATGAACCTCAATCCCGTCTAGTCTAGTAGCCTGTATCTCATTATTCTCCTCGACAACATTGTATTTTTCCTGTGTAAATACCGAAGGAAAATATTCATTTAGCGCCCCTCATACCTCCTCGGACTCCACGCACAACTTCCCACTACTGTCCTTGACTGGCCCTACTCTTACCCTAGTCATTCTTTTATTTCTGACATACCGATAGAAAGCCTTTGGGGTTTCCTTGATCCTATCTGCCAAGGACGTCTCATGTCCCCTCCTTGCTCTTCGTAACTCTCTTTAGGTCCTCCCTGGCTAACTTGTAACTCTCGAGCGCCCTAACTGAACCTTCATGTCTCATCTTTTATCAGCCTCCTTCTTCCTCTTGACAAGTGTTTCGACTGCTTTAGTAAATCACGGTCCCCTTGCTCGACCACTTCCTCCCTGCCTGACAGGTACATACTTATCAACGACCCGCAGTAGCTGTTCCTTGAACAAGCTCCACATTTCAATTGTGCCCATCCCTTGCAGTTTCCTTCCCCATCCAATGCATCCTAGGTCTTGCCTAATCGCATCATAATTACCTTTCCCCCAGCTATAACTCTTTCCTTCCGGTACATGCCTATCCGTTCCCATCGCTAAAGTAAACGTAACCGAATTGTGGTCACCTACCTCCAAATCTAACACCTGGCCTGGTTCATTACCAAGTACCAAATCCAACGTTGCCTTGTACAACTTCAATAAGAGTCCCAACTCCTTTATTCAATGTTCTGACCATGTGTCTGTTTAACAGTAATGATGGAGCAAATAGCCTCCATCAGTGATGTGAAATTCCAATTATTCTTCATTGTTTGCAGTGGTTCCAAAAAGCAATAATGTCCCAATGTATGTATGGCTGAAAAATGATGCCGAGGAATATTCTGTTCAGGAGAACTGCAGCAAACCAAATCTTCGCCAGATACAAAGAAGAAGTAAAAACATGAACATAACAAAGGAAAGTGTTGAAGAGAGAAAAGGGTCGATAGCGTTTGAAGCCTGGTTAGATTCAACACCACTACCGCCCACCTGACTGCAGCAAGCACATTGTTTTTTCTGTGTTCCAGAATTCCCGCTGTTAGAAATACCTTAGACCCAGTTTCGTCTGAAGCAGAAGTTGCATTATGCACTCAACAGTAAGAATGGAAAACAATTCATCCCAGACCCCATATATTCAATGCAACAATGCATTACAACGATCAGTTTTACGGGATGTGCGAGTTGCTGGTTGGGGCAGCATTTGTCGCCCATCCCTAGTTCGTCATTAAGATTGTGGTGGCGGGCTGCCTTCTTGATCCGCTGCAGTCCAGAGGTGTGTGTGCATCCAACGATCTTTTCGGAAGGGAGTTTCATGATTGTTTTAGCGTTACCGTGCAGGAACGATTATATGATTCCAAGTGAGAGTGGTGACTGATTTGGAGGGGTAACGCAACTTAATGGTGTTCCCAGGTAAGGTTATTTTTTCATGTCCTTCAAGATGATAATGGTCGTGACTTTGGAAGATGCTGGCTAAGAAACCTTGTTGAGTTAATCCAGGGCATTTTGGCATGATGCTCAGGGCCACCATGTGCGGCTGTGGTGGAGGGAACGAATGTTTGTGGAAGGAGGAGCAACCAAGCGGGCTGGTTGGTCCTCCGTGGTGTCGATCTTCTTGTGTTCTTGGAGATATGGGGAACAGGGTATCACGTACAAAATGGATTAATACATTTGGCTGAGTAAACAATCTTGTTCGTAAATGTAAAAAAATTATAATCGAAAAATAAATATCCTCAATTATCGAGCTTAGTTTTCCGCAGTGAGAGACGAGAAAGGAAACAAGAGGCACAAGATGTTTTTTAACATAATTGCAATACAACCTCTATAAAATATACACATGGATCTAATGATTAAATATGGTTCTGCTTTTATTCAGTGCTCCAGAAATGTTTTGGAAATATGGAAAATGCCCACGGGGAGACAGGCTCGAACTTACAATTACGTTGATGCTGTGAAGTAACCAGTGAGCTAAAGTTGACGCTGTTTTCAAATGCGGACACAGTGTTTATAAAGGATTGCCGTGAACATACTCGCAGTGCTGGATAACTTCTAGGGGAACCTTCCGGTGCCGGTGCGCATCATTTCACAGCCAGACGTGACCCAAAAACGTAAACGTGCGTGAAAAACCGATGAAGGACATTCATTTCTTCTACCATCAGCGGCTCTCTAGATTCACAGATCATTCAATCCCACGACACGGTTATTTCCGAAGAGGCATTCATTTGATTTATATCGATTCTTCCATTCCCTTTTGAAAGCATTGTTATGTCTTCCTCCAGCAGTCTCCCAGGCAGTGCAGACCAAATCAGAACCACTCGCTGTGTGAATTCTCGAAGTAGTTCGCCGATCAGGATGATTGAATAGGCTGGGGCTGGGTTATTAGAAATAAAACACGATTATTAGAGATTTGCTCGACACATACAAAATTATGTAAGTTCTGAGTAATGTGTATCTAAATGACCTATTTCCATGAATAATAGGAATATCTGTTGGATGTAACTAGTTTTTTTTATTTTGCAGCTTTACTTGTCAGCGTGTAAGGTGGCCACTGGGACTGATAACAAATAACGACATAGACAGACTGCACGGCCACGCAATCCTGCCCCACCATTCAATGTAATCATCGCTGAGCTTCTGCATGAATGTAAATTCCCGCCTGGTCCTCAGATCCTTTCATTCCCTCGAAGATCGTTTCCTAAAAAGATAATTGAGGCAGACTCCGAAAACAAAACTTCAAACCGTCTTTGACATAGACATGGACTGCTCAAATCTGCACGTTACAGAGCTGGAAGATGGAATAGAGGCATAGAGTCACCGAGCTTTACAGCATGGAAACAGGCCCTTTGGCCCAACTTGTCTATGTCGTCCAATTTTAATCACTAAATGTGTCGAAATGCCCGCAGTTGCTCCACATCCCTCTGTACCCATCTGACCAATATAACTGTCTAAATGCTTTTCAAACGTAAAAAATATACCCGCCTCTACTACTGCCTGTTACAGCTCGTTCCAGACACTCACTATCCTCTTTGTGAAAAAAGGTAACCCACCAATCACTTTTGTATCTCTCCCATCTTTGGGAAAAAATGTTGTCTATCTACATTAGCTATGCCCAACATAAACCACTATAAGTTCACCCCTAAGACTCCAAAATATCCTGGAAGAAAAATACCCATTCTATCCAACCTTTCCTGACAGCTAAATCCATCTAGTTCCGGTAGCATCCTAGTATATCTTTTCTGCCATTTTTACCAAGTAGAAGTTACATGATGGACTCCACCTTAACAATGGAGAACATGTTCAACCCAGGACCCCAAAATCAAAAACAGAAATGCATTAACTTTTATAGGATTTGGGAGTTGCTGGTTACGGCAGCATGTAATTCCGATGTCTAGTTCTTCTCGATAAGGTGGCGGTGAGCTGCCTTCTTGAACCACTGCAGTCCATGAGGTGCAGATGCACACATCCTGCTTTTAGGGATGGACTTTCAGGATTTTTTCCCCCGGTATCGTGCAGAAATATAATTCTTAGTGGGAGTTATGAGTGACTTGAGGGGAAATCTCCAATTACGGGCTTTTCGTCTCCTTTCAGATGATATTGGTCGTGGATTTGGACGGTGGTGTCTCAGGAACCATCATGAAGTCCTGCAGTATTGTACACAGGGCTGTCACTGTGCGTCTGCGGTGGAGAGATTGAATGTTTGTGAATAGGGGAGAAATAAACAAGACTGCTTTGTCCTGGAAGGTGTCAAACCTCCTGAGTGTTCTTGGAGATATGGGAGCAGTGTATCACGTGCAAAACACCAAACGGATTAATCAATTTGCTTGAGTTAACAATCTTCTTCTCAAATTCGAAAATAAGATAGCCATACAATAATTATCCTTAATGCACATTTCTTCCATTTAACTTGTGAACAATTGACAACGTGTGATGCGTCAGTTACTCCGCAGAGCTGGATTGGATTAGATTGGTTTATTGTGACGTGTACCGGGGTACAGTGACAAGTGTTGTTCTGCGAACAGTTGAGGCAGATCATTCTGTAATTGAAAAGGGAATACTTAGGGAAAGCACAAATACACAATGTAAATACATGGACACAGGCATGGGGTGAAGCATACAGGAGTGCAGTACTACGCAGCAGAGAAGATGTGTGAAGCGATCAGATCAGTCCATAGAGGGTCGTTTAGGAGTCTGGTAACAGCGTCAAGAAGCTGTTTTGAATCTGTTAGTGCTTGTTCACAGACTTTTGTATCTCCTTCCCGATAGAAGAAGTTGGAAGAGTGAACGAATCGGATGGGAGGGGTCTTTGATTCTGCAGCCCGCTTTCCCCAGACAGCGGGAGGTGTACATAGAGTCAGTGGATGGGAGGTAGGTTCTTGTTATGGACTGGGTAGTGTTCAAGACTCGCTGTAGTTTCTTACAGCCTTGGGCCGAGCAATTGCCATTCCAGGCTGTGATGGAGCCAGATAGGATGCTTTCTCTGGTGGATCTAAAAAAGTTGGTAACGGTCAATGTGGAAATGCAGAATTCCCTTTGTTTCCTGAGAAAGTATACGCGCTGCTGTGCATTTTTGGGCGTAGCATTGGCGTAGGTGGACAAGGGTAGGTTTTTGGTGATGTGCCCAGCTTTGAATTTGAACCTATCAACCACCTCCACCTCGGCCCCGTTGATGCAGACAGGGGTGTGTACAGTACTTTGCCTCCAGGCGTCAATGTCCAGCTCTTCAGTTTTGGTGACATTGAGGGAGAGATTGTTATCGTTGCACCACTCCACTCGGTTCACTTTCTCCCTGCTGTATTCTGATTCCATTGTTAGAGATCCGACCGACTTCAGTCGTCTCGTCAGCAAACGTGTAGATAGAGTTGGAACCAAATTTTGCCACGTAATTTGTGTACAGGGAGTATAGCAGGGGACTAAGTCCGCAGCCTTTCTGAGCCACGGTATTGAGGACTATCGTGGAGAAGGTGTTGCTCTTTATCCTCACTGATTGTGGTCTATGGGTCAGAACGTCGAGGACCCAGTAGCAGAGTGAGGAGCCACGTCCTAGGTTTGGAGCTTTGATATGAGCTTGCCCGTGATTATGGCATTGAAGACGCAGCTGGAGATAATGTATAGGAGTCTGATGTGGGAGGTCTTGTTGTCGAGATGCCCCAGGGATGGGTGTAGGGCCAGGGAAATGGCGCCTGAAGTGGTCGGGTTGCGGCAGTATGCAAATTAAAGTGGAACTCTGCATTCTGGGAATATAGTGGTGATGTGCCTCACGCCCAACCTCTCGGAGCACTTCATTACGATCGAAGTGAGCACCAGTGGAGGAAATTCGTTGAATCACGTTTTCCTCCTTTCATTGATACCGGTATGATGGTGGTCTTCCTGTAGCAGGAGGGGACCTCGGAACGGAGTGGGGAAATGTTGAATATGTCCGCGAACATATCTACATCTGATCCAAGGATCCCGGCGGGGCCCGTGGCTTTCCGAGGGTTCTCATTCACGAATCCCATCTGATTTTGGAAGCTGTGCCGGTGGGTATAGGCGTGGCCGCAGCTGCTGGGGCAGTCGACAGCAGACTGATGGTTTCCTGCTCGAAACGAGGATATAATCCATTGAGTTCATCAGGGTGCGTTGCGCTGCTGCCAAAGATCCTGCCCGGCTTTGCTTTGTAGCCCGATATATTGTTTAGGCCTTGCCACAATCGCCGAGAGTCTGTAACTCTAGTTTGTGACTCCAGCTGCGTCTGATATTCTCTCTTGGAATCATGGATGACCTGGCGGAGGTCGCACCTGATTCCTTGTATAGGTCCAGTCCGCGCACGTGGCTTGCATGCCTCAGACCTGCCCTTCATTAGGGAGTCAACCTCGTAATTGAACCATGGTTTCAGTTTGGGGAACATACGTATCGGTTTCTTTGGCACACAGTCTTCCACACATTTGCTGATAAAGTCTGTGACGGTGGTGGCATTCTCGTTTAGTTTGGTCGCTGAGTTTTTAAATATGACCAGTCCACTTTCTCTAAGCAGTCACTTAGGCGTACTTCTATTTCCTCGGACCAGCACTGCACGGCTTTCTTCGCTAGATTCTTCCGCTTAAGATTCTGTTTGTATGCCGGAAGAACGAGCACCGTCTTATGGTACGATTTTACAAAGTGCGGTCGGGGGATGGAACGGTAGGCGCCTTTGATTTTTGTGTAGCACTGCTCGTCAGTGTTGTCGCCCCTGGTGGGATAGGAAATGTTCTAGTGAGATTATGGCACCACACTTTTACAATTTAAGACCAATTAAACAACGTCCTACATTAAACAGAGATCATTTTAAAAAGTCCTACATTAACCAGAGACGACGGTTGCAGTCAGATTTCAAAAGAAGGTTTGTCGACAAAAGATACCCATTGGTTTAGATGCCTGTATAAGAGACAACTTGTTGGAATAGGTAGTGGATAAATAATGTTTGTGATTTTATAACCGTAGAATAACTAATGTCAGAAAGGCACAAAATCGCTGCTTGCTGATCGAGCCATGCTAAAGACACAAAATGGCTTTTAGCTGAAGTAGCCACATTGTTGAACAATCATTAGCTGGGTTGAGTTGCAGACTAGTATAACTCACAGCATTTAATGACAGACAGAAGAGCAAGTCACGGAGACAAGAATAATGGATATCAAGGCATTGAATGGGAAACGTTTATGGGAGATTCTCGGGAGAACTTCGCCAGCGACTGATAACAGCTCCACAGGACAAAGAGCTTTATGCATCCTCGCCAGCCCAAGATCAGGTGCAGGCAGGAAATATACCATTAACAGTTAGTATGAGTGAGTTCTTCATGAAGTCAGGGGCTGGTAAGGGGCCAACCCACTTTATGTAATGTCAAATTTAATTGGATTTGTAACTAATGTATGTAATGTAGAAACAATATTATTTGACAAGTTACAGCCGAAATTTGGTATGAAAAATAGAAGAATGGATGTTTTCCTTTGTTCGGTGGAGAGAAGGTCTGGGAGTTTAACAGACGCCATCTTCCAGCCGGCGAAATAAACTGTTTGATGTGAGGACCAGTAGCCTTGGGCGTTGAGTGATTCTTTGAGATCCTCTCCCGATTACAGTTCGGTACCGTGCCTCGAATTCTTCAGTGCACCGATGTGGTCAGAGAACCGGGTGAGTAAACGTATCCCGTGGACCACACGGTTTCCGGCGGCTGACGAATTCTGAACCTGTGAACAGGGTCTGGCCTGCAGTCAAACGGTGGCGGCTAGTTGGTTAAGGGACGTAGGCGTTGTCGGGTGTTGTCTGAAACTACCTTATAGGCGTGTGATAAGTAAGTGACTGACTTGTGATCCGACAACGCGCCAAGAGACATGTCTTCCCGTACCAGCCTCCCCGAACAGGCGCCGGAATGTGTCGATTCGGGGCTTTAAACAGTAACTTCATTTGAAGCCGACATGTGACAATAAGCGATTTTCATTTCATTTTCATTACCACAAGGTGCGCTCGAGTTAGAAGCGGACTCTGAGAGTAGATTCCTGACGGTTCCAGTCCCAGCCAGGCATGACAAGTAAAATATAGAGCTCGAGTGGGGACAGAAGAGTTCCCTGATGTGCCATTTGATAGTTAGAACAAAGGTTTATCGATCAGATGATTAAATACAATCTGATCTTTATTGAGTTGTGAGGTTTCCTGCCAGGGGGACGCCCCGGATTCGCACAAATGTATATGTTCAATCAGCATTTATATTAAAAAGACATGTCAAAAAGAAACGGAATAAAAATCAAATAAAGCTAAATCCAAAAGATCTGTCTCTCTTGTGGAGACCATGAATTGGATTCAATGTGAATTGTTTTTCGGAATAGGCAGGGGCTGGATTAGGGGTTTGCCGCTGTCCAGACTCTGGAACCTGGCTTTGTAACTCTGATAAAGTAAATAAAAAAACAGCTGAAGATGTATTTTTAATTGGGAATAACAATTGTTAAGTTTTGAATTGTCAGATATATTCATATTTATTAACCCACTCTGTCCCAAGTAGAATGGTCCTTTTGTGTTTTACTTCACAAGTAACTGCAAGTGGAACAAGATTTGCAGTAGCTTCAGGAATTTGAGATAGTTGGGGAGAGGACATGGGTTATAGTAAGGTGGCTAACTAAACAGGCACAAGCACGTCAGGGTCGGGGTTTTTCGCAAACACGAGGAAAATAGACATGAAAAGGTTGTAAAACATGTGACCTTCTGACCCGTTAATAACAGATGTGTTCGGTCCATACAGGAAAAGCGTTATGCGGACAACAACTAACATCTGGTCACGACCAGGTCAAATCGCCTTTAAATTTTCACATTAAACATTCAAAACGATGGAACGACAGCAGCTGCTTCAACTGTGGGGACTCGTGATTGCTCTTCAGATCTCAGAACAACTCCAAGCACATACGAGCGCAGGAACATCACTGATGTCGCAACGGACACAGGATGAATGTACCTACATGATCTATGGTGCTTTGTATAATTTTGGTGACGGGATATGTGTCCCAGCAACCAGAGATTGGGACAATGGTAGAACTCATTTTAATGCGTGGCTGCAGGTACATTCGGGGAAAGACAGAATATGCGGATACAAATTGTGCCTGTACTTCTCCCGGGATCTGATGCCGGGATATTGTTTATAACATGAAATAAATATGTATAGTGTATTAAGTAAGGTTGTAATGAAGCAGGCTGCCAATGTCACGGGTGCCACAAGATTTTGAGCGCAGGACGATCTACACAGGGTAAGAATGGGCATAATCAATGATGCAGTGACGGGACTTAACAGAGGAACTTCTGTGGTAAAGTCACGAGACATGCAAGGGTTAAATGCAAAGGTGGAACAAATTCAAGGAATACTGAAGGGATCTTATAGAAAGCAGATAAAGGCCTAGCCAGCAGGGAGAAGAGGGGCGGGGTATACAATTGGGTGTGATAACAGTGTTAGAGGCCCACACTAAGACAATCAACAAACTCATCGACCGAGAAAGGGAGAACGCCAGAATGATCTGGCAGGCGCAGCTAAGGCAAAACCTTGATCAGATCCAAAGGGGCGAGGTTGGATTGGATAGACAGCCCACAACAGGCTAAGCCAGCCAAACAAGCCTCCCCGAACAGGCGCCGGAATGTGGCGACTAGGGGCTTTTCACAGTAACTTCATTTTGAAGCCTACTTGTGACAATAAGCGATTTTAATTTTCATTCTTTTTCATTTGAAGGGACGCTGGACAATTGTACTCTGAAGGGACGAACCAGAGTATACTCAGCGATCCCTGGCTGCAAAATGGGCGAGATAACGGCGTAGGTGTGCCCTATCATCACACCGGATTCAGGGCCATTCCCTCACAACCAACTGGAGATCATTTGAATTGTACAGGCTACAATCTCCCTCAGGTACTATCTCACTGACACCTCTGCTATACCAGGAATAATACACTTACCCTATATGGGATCTCCCTCATGGGGTTTAAACAGAAAGGGGGCATTACAGTGTGCCCCCACCCGGTGGGAGACTGAGATTAGGACGAATATGAGTTCGTCAGAACTCATGGCTGTGTCTTAGAGATTACACCTGGCCCCATGCAATTTAAGGTGATGGAGGAAAAGGAAAATACTGTGTATCCACCACTGGAACCTCCTATTGATAAAATGGTCTTGTACTCATGATCCCCCAACCTAACTTTTGTTCCCCTAAGGCCCACCAGTATCGGCCTCGAAAGGATCATTCTAGTTCGGATTATAAAGAGCCAAAGATGGCCCCGCATCCGCATCTTCCAAATACTCTGAGGGAGCTAAGACTCAAAGTCAGTCATTCAGTTGAGCTTTACCACCACATACAGACAAAAATCCATGCATTGGAAAAAGACACACACGATGTACTTCAGAGTGAAAGTTGGTGGCAGAGAGTGTGGCACGGAATTAAATGTTAATATATAACCTTGTATAAGAATCATTTCGCACACAATTGTGGAATTGCAATTGCTAATAGCCCTGGAGCATCACTGCTTGCCGAACGTGTAAAAATTACCAGCAACGCAAGAGGGTTAAGGCCACTGCTAAGGACTTACGAGACATTACCCAGTTGAACAGACAAACTAAATCGGACCAATATCAATTGATATGACGGAACGGTATTCCGCAAATCACGTGACTTCAGGACGCTGAGGCATGAAGTACCGGGCGAAAAAATACTATGCTGTACATTAGTTTTTAAAGGTTCGGTTTCGGAGGCTGGGCTTGTTGAATCTGGTTTAGAAAGAAGGTCTTTAGACAAAAGGTACCCATTACCTTAAATGCTTGTATAAGAGCCAATTTGTAGGAATAGATAGTGTATAATCAATGCTTGTGATTTTATAACCTATGAATTACTAATGTCAGAAAGGACACAAAATGCGTGTTGGGTGAGCTAGCAATACTAAAAGACACAAAAAAGCTTTTAGCTGAATTAGCCACATTCCTGAGCAATCATAATCTGGGTTAAATTTCAAACTGGTATAAACAACATCATTTGATCACAGACAGCAGAGTTAGTTAAGGGGACAAGAATGATTGAAACAGACACGGTAGGACTTCACCAGCGACTGATAACAGCTCCGCAGGGCAGAGAGCATTATGTTTCCTCGCCAGTTCAAGGTCTCCAAGTGCAGGGAGGATGCATAACTTTAACAGTTAGTTTTGAGTGACCTTCATGGAGTTAGGGGATGGTAAGACATCAACCACTTTACTTAATGTCAAATTTAATTGAAAATATATCTAATGTATGTAATCTACAGTCAGTATTATTGGTCAAGGTCCAACAGAAATGGGCTGTGTAGCTGTTTTGAAAAATATAAGAATGGATAATTTTCTTTGTTCGGTGGTGAGATGGTCTGAGACTTTGACAGAAATCATCTCCCCGCCGGCGAAATAAACCATTTGTTGCGAGGACCAGTAGCCCTGGGCGTTGAGTGATTTCTTTGATATTCTCTCCCACTAACATGGGAGCAGCCGGAAATATAGAGTATGGTTCCGCATCCATACAGGTTCAATCAAACTGTCACCATACCAGCCACTGGAAGAACCTCTCGAAACCTAGTTTGAGGATGCAGATAGTTATGAACAAGGTGACACAGCTGTTTAGCAACATAATTGCTCAATGAGTCACTAACACTGTGACTTTGGAGTAGCTGTAGGGTGATGACGTATTCCTGGAAATTCCCGGGGTGGGAAGGACACAGAAACACGCGATCTTTCCAATCATGATGTATCTGTTGGTATGTGTGTCTGTGTGTATGAGGATGTGTGAGTTTGAGTGTCTGAATCAGTGTATGCGTCTTTTTGTGCAGTGAGGATGTTTATATATGAGGGTGATTGAGTTTGCCTGAGTGGATCAGTGTGCTTTGTGTGAGGATAATTATTTATTTGTGTGTGTATTCGGATCAGTGAGAGTGTTAGGATTAACGTCTGTGAGGTGGAGAGTGTTTTGTAAGGGCAGTAATGAGAGACAGTAATGATAGACTGCAGTGTGAATATATGTCTGAGATAAACGTGTGTGTGGGTACTTTTGAGGAAGAGACAGATGAATCTGCCCGATATGCGAATTAACTTTGCAGCATCATTCCTCCCATTGAAAAAAAGAAACATTAAGAGTTGCGTTATATTTTTCAAATCAGATAACGAATTAATTATGACCAGATGAACTGCTGGCAAAGACGGACTTAATCCATGGTTTATGTGAAGTGGAACTGGGAGTTTGGCTTGGCCAGGCTTTTTAACATATGGTGGTCTTGGAGCTGCTGAACGCATTTGTGAATGTGTGCCTGTTTCTAATTCTGAAATATACATAAGCGTAGCAAGGAAACACGTTTTACATTTGAATTATGTAATCGCACATATTCTGCGACAATAAGGGACGTCGATATTATGGCAATGCTGAACGTCCCCGATGTACTTGAGATGTCACGACCGGCCCCTTGGGTCCAAAGCTTTGGGAAACCCTGAATTCAATTGCCCTTTTAGATGATAACGTTGGGACTATGGATTGCTAGTACAAACGGAGGGGATGAATCAAATAATTGTCGCCACCAAGTAGGGATTCGAAAGAGTTTCGAGGTTCGAAACAGGTTCGAAGGTCTAAATGGGTTTAGCAGTTTATGTCATATGGCCAATAAATACGATTCCCTCGGTTTGATAAGATTAGGGAATGGTATATTTTGATGATCTGAATAATTTGAAGGTTATGCATCAGTTGGTCGGATATCTTCATTGGAACACCCACCTAACCTGCACATTTGTGTACTGTGCAGACTCCACACAGCCCGCCATCCAATGTCTGATCCGCACTCGGGCCACTGGCGCTGTGGGCATTTATAACGTGCCCACCCCCCTCTCCCACTCAAGGAACCTATTACTGTGTGGCCAAAGTCGAGTGCAGGTCATCACTGAAACAGCAAGATATTACGAGATCGCGCCAATGGTGCGTCAGTAACAAAGAAAACAAGAAAAAATAATATGGTCGGATAACTTGAAATTGTTCTTGTCAATAGTGAGTCATTGTGATGGAGATAGTCCAGTTTTAAAAGATCAGCAATTCAGTCTTTGAACAGAATCTATTCTATCACAACACGGGCGGACTGAAATGGGTGTCGTAACCTGATAGATCTTTAAGGCTTAAAGTGCTCGCTGCTTCCCTGAGGCGAACCCACAGGGTATAAATATAATGTTCTGAAAATATACCACATCAGTGTTTAATAGGGAAAGACTTCCCTCAGCATCAAGTGATAGAAAATGCATGATCTTTTTAACAGAATTGAGAAAACCTATTACCTGACCCTTGCTGCTCTTGGTGTTCCTGGTAAATGAGTAAAACAATCAACGTTGTGCAAACATGTTGTGCTGGATGATTATCATTTCATCTTGTTGTTGGAAATGTTACACACTGCTCTAGTGTTGACGGATGTAGACACCCAGTCAATGATAAAATGTATTTCCTGAAATCTGTTTTATTATCTGTGCGTCGTGTTGCAGTAACCGGTTCTGAAAACAAGCTTATAGTTCTACAGTTGAGGCGCACTGAGATTTATACTTCACAGATCATAGAATCCACAGTGCAGAAGGAGGACACCCGGCGTATAGGGTCCGCATCTGCCCCTGGAAAGAGCAGCCTTCCCAAGGCACACCTCCACCATGTCCCCGCAATCCAGTAACACCACCTAAAGTTTCTGAGCGCTGAGGGTAATTTATCATGGCCAATCCACCTGACCTGCACATCTTTGGACTGCGAGAGGAAACCAGAGCTACTGGAGGTAACCCACACAGACACGGGGAGAACGTGCAGACTCCACATGGACAGCGACCCAAGCCGGGGATCGAACCTGGGACCCTGGAGTTGGGAAGCAACTGTGCTCACCACTTTGCTGTCTTGCCGCCCTTGTTGTCTTCAGTTGAGCATAGTCTCCTGTTGCAGCATAACATAGTGCAGACTTAACTGTCCACTAAATTGTTGTTCAGACATTGTGCCAGTGCAGTTTTATGTGTGTGTGGCATGAAAGTCAGTTTCACAGATGGTCGCAGAGAGAATGTGTCAGGGGGAGAGTCCGTCGTCGTCGAATGGTAATGAATAATGTTGAATAAATGAGGGCCCATCTGAATACGGATTCCCTATATAGAATGCGTACAGTGCAGATGGAGGAAATTCGGCGCATCGAGAATGCACTAACCCACCAAGACAGCACTCCACATAGACCCACCCCCCTCTTCTTCTATCCCCATGACTCCATGCTTTAATCATGGAATGATCACATATAATTGGGATTATCCAACACAATAACATTTGATCGGATGTGCATCAGAGGCTATAAATAGCTTGCTCGATTTTGAAACCATAGTTCAGGTGACTTAGTACTTGTGTTTATGTACCAATTACCTCTGCTCACCGAAGAACATCCTGAGAATTTGTTATTCAAGAGCGTTTTCGTCCTGATATTTCTGTTGGTGAATGCTTTGAACCCGTGAGAATATGTAAGTGATTAAACTTTGAAGAACACTCTCATACCGACCAATCAGAAATTAGGCATATGATGTCGAAGCAGAACTTAGTTTTTTCTAAGCTCAGCGAGATGCCAACTTCAACATGCGCGCCCTGTGTTTTTATAACATTTCAAACAAGTTTCAGTCAATAGGTAATGACATTGGGGCATTGCAAATGATGAAGTGAGGAGACAATTCTACTCACCTGTTGTATAATGTTGTTTGAAATGTTACAACAACTTTTTTGGAGCAGAAACATAGATTTTGAAACTGAATCAAGCACACAAGATCAGATAGGAGTTCGTGGAATTGTGGGATCGCCAACTACTGTCTTTCCTTTCGGGATTTATGTGTAACAGGGACATAGGATCGGTCAGAGAACAACATGTTTTAAATGGATTAAATCAGAGATTCCGGATTACGGCCAAGTGCAGTGGCACAAACCTCGTTCTGGGACTATTTGTCCAACTCTACGCTGCCTGAAACAACTCGATTTTAGAACATCATAGGAGGTTTGGGGAACTCTTGTTTGCAACTTTAAAATTATAGCCTCTGACATGCCACAAAAATATTGAAAATTTTGCTGATAAAACAATCAGTTCTTTCTCAGTCAAAACGGAAAAGACTTCACTATTAATTCACAGTCCATTTGTGCTTCTCTGTTACATACAGTTAATTTACTGGCGATCCTGATATTGTCCCGAGGAAAGTGTGGCCTCTCCTTGCACCACCCACTACATGGTGGCCATGACGGCGCCGGATCTATTTCTTATTTTCGCGGAGGTTATTCTGCGGTGGAACGGTAACTATTATTTCCCAAGGTCTTTCCTGAACATCACCCTTGTCTTTAGCGTTGTCAGTGTTGTGAGCCGTGCTGCCACAGACTGTTCCGTCTGGTGTACTGTAACTTTCTCATTTGATCGATATGTGGCTATTTGATGCCAGAATCTAAGAACAAAATACTACAACAAGGAAACTGCGACCGTGGTTCTAGCAACAACCTGCAGCCTGCTCTGCTTAAAAAAATGTTCCATTCTATGTTCCTCAAGAAGCTGGGAGGATAATTGACAACGTTCCCTGGTACTGTTTTATTAATCCTAGCTATTATTGAGACAGCATGGATGGCCTTTGACTGGTTTGATACAATTTTAACTCCATTGCTACCGTTCACTTTTGTTTTGTTGCTGGATGCTCTTACAGTCAGACACATTTTAGTGGCAAGTCGAATCCGTAAGGGATCAGAGCAAGGGAGGGAATCACAATGACCCAGAAATGGAAAGCAGGCGGAGATCTATTATTTTGCTCTTTACCATATCCAGAAACATTATTCTTCTTTGGTTGATAGCTTTTATAGAATTCATATATCATAACATGTCCGGTAAAGCTCCAGGAGATGACAACGATTCTGAGTACAGATTTCAACAAGTTGGAAGGATGCTGAGGAATTTAAGTTGTTGCATATACATTTACATATGGGATGACACAGTCCAAATTCTGAGAGCACGTCAAAAACATGGGAAATTATCCCGTAAAATCAATCACCCAATTCATTAATAAACAATGTAAGTAATAGATGCCCAGAGGGGTGCCCCGCATTTCGCAGCGCGTAATTTAAATATTAACCAGTGGACGCCGAGCAAATACATTTTACATAACAGTACTCTGTTGGAGATGAGTTTGTAAATTTGGGAACCTGATTGGCCAGAACGAAAGTCAGTTTGGTATCTGAAGGAGAGACGATGGAACATCAATCATTGTCTCTCCTTACCCCACCTCCCAGTGGCCTAACCCTCTAGATCTTACAACTCCGCAGAATGGAATTAATTAGATTTACAAAAGCAGTAGTGCTTTAAATAATCTTACGTTGATTCTGCATCATATCAGTACGTGCAAATACATACTTGGACCACACCACTGTTCAATTTCCCATTGCTGATCGCTGCCAGCTCTCTTCCACTGGGCAGCTAACGGATAAGGCTGCCACTTCCGAAGAATGCCATGTGAGGGGCTCCGTTTGCTAAATGAAAGAGAGCTGACGGAAAATGGTTTATGATTCTGTTTACTTGGGCGCTGACACACTCTCTGAAAAGCATTGCGTCATCTTCTGAACCGAAGCGATCGATGGTTCATTCCGGTTCTGAAATACCCGTCATTGCTGTTGAGTGAACCCTTCTTTCCACGTTCCTCTACACCTGTCCTATTCCCATGTCCATCCACATTCTGCAGTACGAAGTATCGATTGCCAATACAATAATGCACAAGGGGGAGACAAATCCTAGCTGGCTCTCACTCCCCCTTTAAACCTCCGTCAGCAACACCCACATCGCCTAAAAGCGCAAAACCCCGGCTCTTCCTGAATAACCTGAGAGCTACCAGTAATAAACTGACTGCTAATCTGTCATTCAATACCGGATCAGTGTTGCCGTATCATATAATTTCTATAGTGCACAAGGACGCCATTTGGCCGGTCAATTTTGCAAAAACCCTCCAAAAGATCACTCCATCTGTCACCACTCCCCCTGCCCATTCCTCGTAACCCCTTAACCCCATCGAACGGGTGCTCCGTTTTCCTCCGACATTACAACGATGCACATCTTGGGTCACTGAAGCACAGTTTATCATGGACAATCCACCCAATCTGTACATCTCTGTAATGTGGGAGGAAAACGGAACACCCGGAGGAAACGCACGCAGCCAACAGGAGAAAGTGCAAACTCTACACAAACAGTCAACTTAGGCCGGAATTAAACGGTGTGCCAGCCGCTGTGTGGCAACAGTTCTAACCACAGTGCCAACGGACGGCACCACAAAGCTCTCAACACACTAACAAGTGGTTTTAAGATGATGACGAGTTGCATAATATGCATCCTCCTCCACCCATCTCCCGTTTTGTCCACCGTAAAGAACGAAAATACGTTCCCATGTTTTTCCACATTTTCCATTTTCATCCTGCTAATGTTCTCAAATCACCCCATAGTATTTGAAATGATGTGGATTCCAAGTATAATTCAAGGTCACAGCGATCCAACAGTCCCACACCAGCAGAATGGCTAGGCTAGACAGGCAGAAAGTGTTCAGCTTCATTGCGGCAGTCAACACCCCTGTGGCATGGATGAAGTACAATCAGAGTAGATCTCACTAAATATGGTTATTTGATGCCGTTCTGTGGATCCGAGATGTAGATGAGCAGATTATCCGCATAGAATGAAACTCTGTGCCCTCTACCTCCTCTTCGGATTCCCTTCCATCCACTCGTTCAACGCAGGGCGATGGCCGGAGTTCAATTTCCAGCGTGTACAGGAACATCCTTGCCTGGTGCATCTGTGCCTCTGGATTAATTCAGACATGGCCCTGTTGGACCGAACGCTCTCCTTACGGGCGTTGCTACGTCAAAAGCATTCTCTGCAAGGAGACGACGAGGTACCCGAGAGCCCCGAGAAACAGAATTTTGGAATAGCTACCAGCTGTGGAATATGTGGAAAAGGGAACTGCAGGGACAGATATGGCCAACGTTTATAAATGGCGGCATCGCCACTGGAGGAACAAGGCAGAAGCGGGAGGAAGAACTAATGACGGATGTAGTGTGGGAATCCTGCGGGGGAGGGGGTCAAAGTGTAACAGCATTTCAATTGTAACGAATAATAGTTTCAGTCATCTTCTGCGCCCTGTGGAATGTAAAGTTCAATGACATTATTTATTAAATAATCACCCTCTATATGTGTGCCGTGTTCTTCTGCAACCTGCTGTGTAGACTAAGAGACTGAGTCATGGACACAAGCGAAACGTATGCTAAAGACATGTATGCCATTGGGTCAGATGATGATTCCGAATGAAAGAGCAGTATGAAGAGGAATATAGTCAAATCTGATGTCAGACCCATTCTGCAGGGTGCGAGAAATGTAATCTATTGTCAAAACTCCTGTCATATCAGCCACCAATTTGCTGAAGCATTGAAATGTTCGCTCCATCCAAGGCAATAACAATAATGCTGAGGACTGAGAGACCAATATTGCAGTTTCTCTGTGCGTGGTCTGACAATATTTTTATTTTTTCGAAATAAATTGAGAGCACCCAATTATTTAATTCCAATTAAGGGACAATCGAGCGTGTCCAATCACCTAGGTGCATATATTTGGATTGTGGGGGTGAAACCCACGCAAACACGGGAAAATGGATACCAGGTGAACTTTACAATGTGGCACTTAAACTTGCTGGTTTAGCACAGTGGGCTAAAAAGCTGGCTTGCAATACAGAAAAATGCCAGCATCGCGGGTTCAATTCCCGTACCGGCCTCCCCAGGGAAGGGCTGGAATTTGGCGACTAGCGGATTTTCACAGCAACTTCATTGTAGCCTACTTGTGACAATAAGCGATTATTATTGAAGGATATCAATCCATTTTTCTTGCTTATTGCAGATACCTCTCCGCTAGCTTTTGTGATTTATATAGAAGGAAACCCAGATACCTTCCTCATGCTGAAATCTGTAGTCTCTCTCCATTTAAGTTATGTTTTGTATATAATTTATTGCTGCTAACGTGAACAATTATAATCCATGGGCCAATTTCCACAACTCAGTAGATAATTATATCCATTTGCAAACATGTTTTTAACATCGGAACTTGCTGTATTAACTCTCAGTTTAATGATCGGAGCGCAGTAATGTAAGTGCAATCGTGTCAGCCCCGTGATCAATGTTATTGGTACAGATTGAACATAATTGTGGCCCAGCCCATAGGCTTGGTCGGCCCCACTCTTCAGAATTATTCAACAGCAACATAAGGCAGTAGTCGCGATTATAGGACAGCAACCGATTAAAAAATCCACATCAATGTCAATAAATCACCAGCAGAAGATTTTTGCAGCGATATTTGACACAGCATGGTAGGAAACGGATTTTGAAATTCTAAATAGTTCACATCTATTCATTCCACTTTAGCACAAAACTTGTTAATCTAAAAAAAACGGTAGATTGAGCAAAACATTTTCACAAGTAGCACGTTAACCCCGTTCTGATGGTATTCTGATTTAAGTCAACCCCTGCTGCTTCCAGTGACAATTTATCATCTTGTTTGCATGATGGCAAGTTTTAGAATAATTCGTCTATAGTTTTTTTTCTTCTCATATCGGACTAATACTTGCGACCACAAATTTCACAAGAACTTTCCCAGCGTCAGTTTAGTCCGGAAAGTTACAGGAAATACATCTGCCAATTTTGTCCCCATTTTCTTTACGTGAGACACGTGATTAGGCCCCACAGATCCATGGAAGCTTTAATACACCACGTGATTATTTTGGTTTTGACTGTACCGTTTAATTTCTGAGTTTCTACTTCACTTGAAAATGTTTCGCTCCCCTTTCACCAAATGTAGATTTACATATCTATAACATATCCTCCGGGTGCTCCGGTTTCCTTCCACAGTCCAAAGATGTGCAGGTTAGGTGTATTGGCCATTTTAAATTGCCCTTAGTGTCCAAAATTGCCCTTAGTGTTGGGTGGGGTTACTGGGTTATGGGGATAGGGTGGAGGTGTTGACCTTGGGTAGGGTGCTCTTTCCAGGAGCCGGTGCAGACTCCATGGGCCGAATGGCCTCCTTCTGCACTGTAAATTATGTGATAATCTATGAAAAAGACTCTGCCATTTAATTCTTCCCTCTTATTTATTCCGTTTTCTCACTCTTTCTGAAAACATTGCTTGGAAGCATTACATTAAAAAAATATTGCTTCCTTGTTCATTGGCGTACGAAAATTATTTCCCCTTATTATGTCTTATTTACATTTTTTCTCATTTAATGCAAAATCCAATCTTCTGGTAGTTAATTATATTTTGCAGTACTGCAGTAGGTCGTTTTGAAATTGGATCCAACAGTCACTCCCTTACTTCATCATTGATGTTACGCCCTTCAAGTTATATTATTTGTTGTTTGGGATTCGTCGAATCCCTGCAGTGTAGAAGAAGGCCATTCGGCCGACATAGTCTACACTGAGCCTATCTAGGCCCACTCCGCTACTCTATCAACTCAACCCGGTTACCCCGGCAAACCTACATCTTTGGACCGTAAGGGCCCATTTTAGCACGGCCAGTCCATCTCACCTGCATATAATTCGACTGCAGCAGCTTGTCCTGTCGGAATGTAGACTCTTGCTTTCGCAAAAAAAATGACAATAAGGTAACGTTTCCTTGAATGTTTTCTCAGCCCTTCGGCCTTATGTGTTAACTTATTTTCCATTTCCACTTCGGCCAACTCTATCTTAAGCCACTTATTATTGCCGCCAGTTATGTTCAGAATCAGTTTTCAGACCTGTGATGACATGTGCCTGTATGAATCATAAAGTCACATACTCAGTAGGCTAAAGGTTCACGTGTAACTGTAGTTTAACACCGCCAACGGTGTGATGTGTGGTAAGAGTACAAATTGGAAGATCAATCTGAAAGCAACTGCCATGCTTGGCGGAACATCAGAACCACGCAAAACTTCGAACTGATTGGCGATCAATAAATGTGCTTATGTTTAAATACACAAACCTGATGTTCACATAACTGAATCATCATCACAGGAGCACAACGAGTCCACATTATGAAAAGACATGCATTTTTAGCAATCTTAGTGAATGCATGTGTTGACTTGAATTGTTGGTCCTTCGCTTTTGGGTCATTTATTATGCATCTATTCATTATTTCTGGCCGACTTGTCACATCTCGGCTGAAGTTAAAAATCCTCTGGTTGTCACCAGAAAGTGTTATTGAAAGAATATGTTACAAATGTACACCATGGACAATGCCTCCAGACTAGTTTTGCCAATTTTCCCTTCCCATTATGCGGAAAATGAAGAACTCTCACGATTATCACATCTATTGACCCTTAACCCAACATATTTACTGATACATTCTCGCGCCTCTTGTGCCATTGCTGTCAGAAGGCCAGTTTTCTAAACAATTATTATGCAGTACTATTACACAGGACTGATGATGTTGATAGGGTCGCGTTCTAATTAACTATCTTTGGCTGTAGCATTCTGCCTCTAGGAGGTTCAATTGACCACTCCTGTTCCTGTTTTTCTCATACCATATTTTTCAGAAAGAACTATTCTTTCTGAGTTCACCTTCCAGCTCTTCGCCTGATGCCCTGGACGTAACCACACCTCAAAGAAAAATCGTGTCCTTGATTACTAAGTGGATTTCGTGACTAATAATGGGGTCAGGAGTTATGAGGAGAAGGCAGGAGCATTTCAGCCACGATCGAATGGCGGGGCAGACGCAATGGGCCGAATGCACTAATTCTGATCCCTCACCTATGTGGTCCTCCATGTGTATTTCGATATTTGCATTGTTTTCCTTGAATAGATGGTATACAGTGCTACTGAACAGCTGCACAAATTTTCATACTGGAAAAAAATGCTTTGGCGAAAAGTGCGAAATAACCAGGGAAAACAAACAGACAAAAGGCACTCCTACATAGGCCACACAAGTACTGTGAGAGATTTGAGGAATTTAAGTAATGCAATCTCTGAAATGAATAAAATTCAAAGCGTTATTATTGCAGTTTACAAATACAAAACAAAATCTAAGATAGAAATGGATGTCAAGTTTGGAATGTCTTGGGGTAATTGCCACTCTGTTACCCTGTTTACCGCAGTATTTACAGTGTGTTACATCATGTGACTAACTCAGCCTTGCATACGTCTGAACATCCTTTCCTTTCTGCGTGGAGAATTGCATCCATCAGTGATTATTTTCGAGGCCTTTAATTAATTGTTGCTTTTAAGGCCACTTTCTTGCCCCGCTCTGCTGTGAGGGATCTTGCTGCTCCTCTGGCATGTTTTACAGCAGTGACCTTTCGGCCCATCCTGTCCATGCCGCCCAACAAGCACCCTAACTGTTCCATTCCCATTTGTGGGGTTTTAAATGTTCATCTAAACGCTTCTGAATTGTTGTTCGGGATGCGCATTACGCAGAATCGCCGAGCAGACACTTATAGCTAAGTTCCCACACATGAGTACGGCCTTGAATTCATGTCGCATTACATTCACCCCCACCATCTTGCCTGGGCTTGCGAAACCCTGCCAACTGTTCTGGTTTGAGACAATTCACGCCTCTTTAACCTGCGATTGTCCCTCTCTGGCTCTGTAAAGACTTAATTCCCTGCAAATGTTCGTATTCAAAGTATTGTCTTGCATCTTTGACTTTGTCTATACTAATGTTTCTGTAACCTACCACTTCATTCACCTGAGGAAGGTGCATTGCTCCGAAAGCTAATGATGTGAAACAAACCTGTTGGCTTTAACCTGGTGTAGTAAGACTTCTTACTTCTAATCTCTGTTAGAAAAGGGAGATCTCTTAATGTTATCTCGCCCATCCCCCCCCCACTTTTGAAACCAACACCATTAGCAACAGCAGTGGCACTTCCTGTATCCAAATTTCCATGTCAAGATATTCGTTGTGTAATTTATTTTTCAGTTAGAAGGCAAACAGTTTAATATGGTGTACTGATAGTTTACACACCAGCTGTTCAACAAAGTCATGTACAGATAGGAATGCATCAGCGGTTTCCAGTCCCTCACAGCTTTCCCACTGACCATGAGTATATCTGCCTTGTCGGTGGAAGTATGGGAGGTTGGTGACACGGAATAATGACCAGGCAGAAAGGCCTAATGTGTAAGGACATGTATTCAATCACATGGTCGAATATCTTAGGAAGAGGAAGAAGATTTATGTTGACTTCAGCATTACATCAAAGAAAGAATGGAATGTGACAATGGAGTTCAATTTGGAAAACGATGCTGCAATGCTTTTGGGGAGCGCAACAAAATAAAGGAAATACTCAAACACCGGGAGGATTTTGAGAGGGAGTCAGGAAGTGAGATACGGTTGAGTGCACGCCAACAGGTCGTGAAAGTGGCAGGGTCAGTGTACAAGTCGGCAGGCAGATAAATAATGTTTCCCTTTATTGGACAAAGTGTTGATTACAAAAAGCAGGGATTTAACGTTGGAACTGTATTAAACGCAGCTGGAATTTTGTGTACATTTATGGTCGCCACATTACAATAATGTCATTAATGCTCTATTGAGAGTGGAGAAGATTTGCCATAATATTGCTGTGACTTGAAAATGCAGCGATTCGGAAAGATTAGATCGCTTGTGATTCCCGTTGATAGAAATGACTTGGACGAAGAGCCAGGAGGGTCGGACAATAAATTTGCTGATTGCAGAATACTGGCGCTAAAGTAATTTCTGAAGATGACAGAAGGAGGCAACTGAAGGTAACCTCAAAATGCTGACACAATGTGTCAGTGGGAAACGTTCTAGTGAATGAGATAAATCACATGGTTGCATGGTGTACCGAAAATAACCTCTCTCTAAATGTCGGAAAGACCAAGGAACTAATCATCGACTTCTGGAAGTGGAGCAGGACACACACTCCCGTCTGCATCATTGGCTCCGAACTGGAGGTGTTCGATAGCTTAACGTTCCTGGGGTCACCATCACCAGCCGTCTGTCCTGGTCCGCTCACGTTGATGCAACAGTCAAGAAAGCTGAACAACGTCCCTAATTCCCACGGAAACTGAAGAACTTTGGCATGTATGCATCGACTCTCACAAACGTCTACAGATGTGCGACAGAGCGCATCCTGTCCGGCAGCATCGTAGCTTGGTATGGCAACTGCTCGATCCAAGATCTCAGCAAACTGCAGAGTGTGTTTAACTCAGCTCAACGCATCACACAAGCTTGTCACGCCAATATTGATTCTGTACACACAGACAGCATTATCAGAGACCCCTCGCAACCAGGCGTTGCCTTCTTTCAGACCCTTCCATCAGGCAGAGGGTAGAGAGGTCTGAAGACCCGCACATCCAGACATAGAGAGAGATTCTTCCCCACAGCCACAAGACACCTCAACGACTCCCCCTCGGACTGATCTGTTCCCTGTAAGAACTCTATTCACTAAGCCCTCTGCTACTCTTGCCCATGTAGAAAGGATCTACTTCCCTCTGTACCCCGCCCGTTCATACATCTGTCTAGATGCATCTTAAATTATGCTACCGTGCCCGCTCCGCTGGCAAAGCGTTCCAGGCGCCCACCACCCTCTGCGTAAAAATAAATTCCACGCACATCTCCCTTAAACTTTCCCCCTCTCACCTTGAAATCGTGAACCCTAATAATTGACACCCCCACTCTTGGAAAAAGCTTGTTGCTATCCACCCTGTCCATACCTCTCATAATTTTGTAGACCTCAATCAGGTCCCCCCTCAACCTCCGTCTTTCCAATGAAAACAATCCTAATCTACTCAACCTTTCTTCAAATCACCCTCCATACCAGGCAACATCCTGGTGAACCTCCACTGCACTCTTTCTAAAGCATCCACATCCTCATGGTAATGTGGCGAACAGAACTGCACGCAGTATTCCAAATGTGGCCTAACCAAAGTCCTTTACAACATGACCTGCCGACTGTTGTCCTCAATACTCAATACTCCGTCCGATGAAGGCACGCATGCAGTGTGCCTTCTTGACTACTCTATCGACCTGCGTTGCCACCTTCTGGGTACAATAGACCTGAACTCCTAGATCTCTCTGGACATCAATTTTCCCCAGGACGCTTCCATTGACCGTATAGTCCGCTCTTCAATTAGATCTTCCACAATGCATCACGTCGCATTTGTCTGGATTGAACTCCCTCTGCCATTTTTCTGCCCGACTCTCCAGTCTATCTATATGTTGCTGTATTCTCTGACAGTCCTCCTCGCTATCTGCAACTCCACCAATCTTAATATCATCTGCAAACTTGCTAATCAGGCCACCTATACCTTCGTCCAGAAACATTTTTGTATATCACAAACAACAGTGGTCCGAGCACGGATCCCTGTGGAACACCACTAGTCCCATTTCTCCATTTTTAGACACTGCCTTCCACCACTGCGCTCTGTCTCCTATTTCCCAGCCAGTTCTTTATCCATCTAGCCAGTACACCCTGAACACCATACGACTTCACTTTTTTCATCGACCTGCCATGGGAAACTTTATCAAACGCCTTACTGAAGTCCATGTATATGACATCTACAGCCCTTCCCTCATCTATTAACTTTGTCACTTCCTCAAAGAATTCTATTAGGTTTGTAAGACATGGCCTTCCCTGCACAACACCATGCTGCCTATCACTGATAAGTCTATTTTCTTCCAAATATGAATAGATCCTATCCCTCAGTATCGTCACCAACAGTTTGCCTACCACTGATGTCAAGCTCACAGGTCTACAATTCCCTGGATTATCCCTGCTACCCTTCTTAAACAAAGGGACAACATTAGCAATTCTTTAGTCCTCCGGGACCTCAGCCGTGCTCAAGGATGCTGCAAAGATATCTGTTAAGACCCCAGTTATTTCTTCCCTCGATTCCCTCAGTAACCTGGGATAGATCCCATCCGGACCTGGGGACTTGTCCACCTTAATACCTTTTAGAATACCCAAAAGTTCCCCCCTTCCTTATGCCGACTTGACCAAGAGTATTTAAACATCCATCTCTAGTTTCAACATCCGTCATGACTTCTCCTTGGTGAATAGCGATGCAAAGTTCTCATTAGGAATCTCACCCATTTCCTCTGACTCCACGCATAAATTCCCTCTTTTGTCTTTGAGTGGACCAATCCTTTCTCTAGTTACCCTGATGCTCCTTATATACGAATAAAAGGCTTTGGGATTTTCCTTAACCCTGTTAGCCAAAGATATTTCATGACCCCTTTTAGCCCTCTTTATTGCGCGTTTGAGATTTGACCTACTTTCCTGATATTCCTCCTAAGCTTCATCAGCTTTAAGTCGCCTAGATCTTATGTATGCTTCCTTTTTCATCTTAGCTAGTCTCACAATTCCGCCCGTCATCAATGGTTCCCTAAGCCTGCCATTTCTATCCCTCATTTTAACAGGGACATGTCTGTCCTGCATTCACATCAACCTTTCCTTCAAAGGTAGTACTTGATGGGCATGTTTCTTCTTGTCGGAGAATCCAGTAAGAGGAATCGCTGTTTGGATATAAGTGGTCAGTGATTTTAATCAGAGTAGGGGGTATGGAATTCTCTGAGCCATGTGTGTTTTTGGAAGTCTCTTCCTTGAAAGGGGGTGGACGCAGAATCTTCCAATGTTCTAAAGCATAGCTAGATAGATTATTGACTACTTCGGGATTGAAACGTGATCGGGGGTAGGCAGGATTATAAGGGTGAGTTTACATTCGAATCAGACATGATCTTACTTAATTCCAATTCAGCCTCGTGGGGCAATGGACATAATCCTAATTACTATGTTCATCTATGCCAGAAATTCATTGAACCGTAAATTACGCACCAGGGCAGTGCCTTGGGGTTCGCACAATAGCAACGTCTGGGGGCACCACATAACTCCCCGTCCCTCCCCACATCTGAAGTGTCGATATAATGTTTCCACAAGTGCAAACGTCTGACCGACAATTATTCTGCATCGGAAATATCTAAAATTGTAAGACATTGCAATCCTCTTATCGCTCTGGCATTCTAATCTGAGTGGTTACGGAGTAAATTGCAGATTAATTAAATTCAATTCTAGTTTCTGGATAACGGACCTCGTCCGGCACGCCACAGGGATAACCCGCCCAGCCACCATCGCGAACATTCGGAGGTGAGAAGAAGCCGTCTGTTACTCACCCAGTAATCTACAAGCACCAGAGCGAATTTCCTCCCCACTCGCTGACGACACGGCAGCCGCCTGGTCAATTGCATTCACCCGCTCCCACACACGTAATGACGACCTAATTTCCCTCACTGATAACATATCATGAATAACATAGATGATACAGTGCAGAAGGAGGCCATTTGGCCCATCGAATCGAAACAGACCCACTTAAGCCCTCACTTCCACCCTATCCCCGTAACCCAATAACCCCTCCCAACATGTTTTGGTCACTAAGGGCAATTTGTCATGGCCAGTCCGCCTAACCTGCACGTCTATGGACTGTGGGAGGCAACCGGAGAACTCGGAGGAAACCCACGCATGCAGAGGGAGAACGTGCAGACTCCGCACAGACAGTGACCCAGCGGGGAATCGAACCTGTGGCCCTGTGAAACCACTTGTGCTAACGTGCTGCCTATCCTAATCATACCTACCCTATCCCATGGGACTGCTTTCGTCCCCCGTATCACGTCCTCCAATCCTTCCCACTTCCTTTATGAACTGAGCTATCAGTTTGTGGACTTCACGGTAGCACAGTGGTTAGCACAGTTGCTTCACAGCTCCAGCGTCCCAGGTTTGACTCCCGGCTTGGGTCACGATCTGAGCGGAGTCTGCACGTTCTTCTCGTGTCTGCGTGGGTTGCCTCCCGGTGCTCGGGTTTCCTCCCATAGTCTAAAGATGTGCAGCGTAGGCGGATTGGCCATGCTAAATTCGGTGCACGCCCGATCGCCAATTGGTCTCCTTCTGCACTGTAAATTCTATGATCACTGTCTGCTCAGTGACTGACTATTTGGACAGATCTGCTTCAGGGCAGAAAGTGCCCTGAAAAAAAAGCATATTCACTAGTTTCCCCCGCTGACTGCCTGTTTGCGCTACACACATCTCTCTCTTCCTGACACAGAAGGTTGGGCAAGTGACGAAGGTGTGTTATTCCAGGTAAACAACATAGAAAATCGAAAGAATGTAAATAGTAGGAGGAGGAGACTATTGGGCCTTACGTGCCAGACCCGCCATTGGACATAATCATGATTGATCCTCTGTCTCTGCGGCATATTCCAGAACACTCCCCATTTCCTTAATGACTTTATATTCAAATATTGACTTCCAAAATATGCTAGTAACTTTGACTCTCATGCCTTCTGGCGTTGGACATTCCACAATTTCGCAAACTTCTGAGTGCGGAGGTTTCGGCGAATCCCAGTCTTAAATGGCCCAACACATCTTCTTTGACTGTGACCTATTGTTCTAGATTTGCGAGCCAGATGAAACGTTCCTGCAGATCTTCGATTGAAGTGGCAATCCGTCTCCACAACCCGCCACTGGAATTTCCGGCCAAATATTCTCTCTCCCTGTCACTCTCTATGTCTGTAAAGTGCTTGTAGAATGTCTGGGAGCATGGTCTAAAACGAAGGCAGGGCATCAGGGCATTTATGAAAATTACCACGAAGGTAGTCGTGGTACTTCACAAATTATGGCCTCCCCTTAGAAGTATAATCCGATCATTGTCCTGACATCTTTAGAATTTCCCACCACAAATGTCGTGGCTTTGGCATGCAGCAACTGAAGCCAACCACGGATCACCCACAGATTCAGAGAGCTTTGGAGAGAGATCATCAGACTCAGAAACCTACGCTTGCATCTTATTTTCATGGATTGCCAAGAGATTACGAAAAGGAATTGATTTTTCTCTTTAGTTACCTATTGCGATTAGCCTCTTGGTGCTGAATGTTTATGGTCCAGGCGAATGCTATCTTGGCATGTGCTGAAATCACATCAGATTAGCTGCTAAAATACAAGTTCAGTAAAGACATTAATTGTGAATTATAAATCTAGGCTCTAGAATAGTAACGGGAAATGGCCACAAATGTTTTTTTCACGAATGCGCTTTGGGAATTGGACGCTTCATTGTTTCTTAGTCTGCATTCTATATGCATCCATTTAGGTCGAATGCTTCTTGACTCTTCGCTACCCTTTGGTATAACTGAGCAAGCTATGTTGTTGAACGCAAGTTAAGAATAGACAAAAAATGTCCTGCTGAGTGACTCCTACATTCCATGAAAAATTAATATTCAAATACATAGCAGGGCACCTATCCCGTGGTGGTTGGGTGAATTGTTGGAACATTTTGGGTGTTTGTGTCTGTGAGGGGAGCTGTATGAGGTGGAGTGGTGTTTAGATTCTGGTGTAATATGTATTAAATTATTGCATGAGAGGCCGGCATCTGGCGCAGTAGATAGCACAGAGACTGTGGCGCTGAGGAACCGGGTTCGAATCCCGGCCCCGGGGTCACTGTCCATGTGGAGTGTGCACATTCTCCCAATGTCTGCATTTGTTTCATCCCCACAGCCCAAAGATGTGCAGGTTAGGTGAATTGGCCACGCTAAATTGTCGCTGAAGAACAAATAACAAAGAAAAGTACAGAACAGGAACAGGCCTTTCGGCCTTCCAAGCCCCTGCGACCATGCTGCCCGTTTAAACTAAAATCTTCGTCACTTCCTGGGTCCGTATCCCTCTATTCCCATCCTATTCATGTATTTGTCAAGATGGACCTTACATGTCACTATCGTCCCTGCTTCCACCACCTCTTCCGGCAGCGCGTTCCAGGCACCCACTACGCCCTGTGTAAATAATCTCCTCCAAATCTTGCCCCTCGCATCTTAAACCTATGCCCCCTAGTAATAGACCCATCTACCCTGGGGAAAAACCTCTGGCTTTCCACTCTGTCTATGCCCCTCATAATTTTGTAGCTCTCTATCAGGTCGCCCCTCAACCTCCGTCGTTCCAGTCAGAAAAAAACGAGTTTATTCAACCGCTCCTCATAGCTAATGCCCTCCATACCAGGCAACATCCTGGTAAATCTCTTCTGCACCCTCTCGAAAGCTTCCACATTCTTCTGGTAGTGTGGCGACCAGAATTGAACACTATACTCCAAGTGCGGCCTAACTAAGGTTCCAAGCATTTGCAACATGACTTGCCAATTCTTATACTCAATAGCCCAGCCAATGAAGGCAAGCATAACGTATGCCTTCTTGACTACCTTCTCCACCTGTGTTGCCCCTTTCAGTGACCTGTGAACCTGTACACCTAGATCTCTCTGACTTTCAGTACTCTTGAGGGTTCTACAATTCACTGTCTGTTTCCTACCTGCATTAGACCTTCCAAAATGCATTAACTCACATTGGTCCGGATTAATCTCCATCTGCCATCTCTCCGCCCAAGACTCGAAATGATCTAAATCCTGCTGTATTCTCTGACAGTCCTCATCGCTATCCGCAATTCCACCAACCTTTGTGTCGTCTGCAAACATAGTAATCAGACCTGTTATATTCTCCCCCAAATGATTTATATACACTGCGAACAGCGAAGTCCCAGCACTGATCCCTGCGAACACCACTAGTCACAGCCCTCCAATTAGAAACGCACCCTTCCATTGCTACTCGCTCCTTCTATGTCCTAGCCAATTCTGTATCCACCTTGCCAGCTCACTCCTGATCCCGCGTGACTTCTCCTTATGTACCAGTCTTCCATGAGGGACCTTGTCAAAGGCCTTACTGAAGTCAATATAGACAACATCCGCTGCCCCACCTGCGTCAGTCAGCTTTGTGACCTCTTCGAAAAACTCTATCAAGTTATTGAGACACGACCTCCCCTTCACAAAACCATACTGCCTCTCACTAATACGTCCATTTGCTTCCAATTGGGAGTAGATCCTGTCTCGAAGAATTCTCTCCAGTAATTTCCCTACCATGGATGTCAGGCTCACCGGCCTGTTGTTCCCTGGATTATCCTTGCTACCCTTGCTAAATAAAGGAACAACATTCGTTATTCTCCAGTCCTCTGGGACATCACCTGAAGACATTGAGGATCCAAAGATTTCTGTCAAGGCCTCATCCGGTTCCTCCCTAGCCTCCTTCAGTATTCTGGAGTAGACCCCATCAGGCCCTGGCGACTTATCTACCGAAATATCTATCAAGACGCTCAACACCTCGACTTTTTGGATCTCAATGTGACCCAGGCTATCTACACGCCTTTCTCCAGACTCAACATCTACAAATTCCTTCTATTTGGTGAATACTGATGCTTAGTATCCATTTAGTACCTCGCCCATTTCCTGTGGCTCTTCACATAGATTCCCTTGCCGATCCTTCAGTGGGCCAACCCTTTCCCGTGCGACCCTCTTGCTTTTTATGTACGTGTAAAATGCATTGGGATTTTGCTTAATCCTATTTGCCAATGACTTTTCGTGACCCCTTCCAGCCCTCCTGACTCCTTGTCTAAGTTCCTTCCTCCTTTCCTTAGATTCCACACAGGATTCGTCTGTTCCCAGCCTTGTAGCTCTGATAAATGCCTCCTTTTTCTTTTTGACGAGGCCTACAATATTGCTCGTTATCCAAGGTTCCCGAAATTTGCCCTAGTTATCCTTCTTCCTCACAGGAACATGCCTGTACTGAATTCCTTTCAACTGACATTTGAAAGCCTCCCATATAACAGATGTTGACTTACTCTCAAACACCCCCCCCCCCCCCGCCCCCAATCTAGGTTCTTCAGTTCACGCCTAATATTGTTATAATTAGCCTTCCCCAATTTAGCGCATTCACCCGAGGACCACTCCTATCCTTGTCGACCAGCACTTTAAAACTTACTGAACTGTGGTTACTGTTTTCGAAATCCTCCCCTTCCAAAAGTTCTACCACCTGACAGGGTTCATTCCCCAATACCAGGTCCAGTACAGCACTTCCCTAGTTGGACTGTCTACATATTGTTTTAAGAAGCCCTCCTGGATGGTCCTTACAAACTCTGCCCCGTCTAAGCCCCTGGCACTAAGTGAGTCCCAGTCCAGATTGGGGATGTTGAAGTCTCCCATCACAACAACCTTGCTGTTTTTACTCGTTTCCAAAATGTGTCTACCTATCTGCTCCTCTACATCCCGCTGGCTGTTGTGAGGCCTGTAGCAAACCCCCAAAATTGTGACTGCACCCTTCTTATTCCTGATCTCTACCCATATAGCCTCGGTGCCCTCTGAGGTGTCCTCCCGTTGTGCAGCTGTGATACTCTTCCTAACCAGTAGCGCAACTCCACCATCCCTTTTACATCCACCACTATCCCGCCTGAAACATCTAAATCCTGGAACGTTTAGCTGCCAATCCTGTCCGTCCCTCAACCAGGTCTCTGTAATGGCAACATCATCATATTTCCAGGTACTAATCCAAGCTCTAAGTTCATCTGCCTTACTCGTAATACTTATTGCATTAAAACATATGCACTTCAGGCCACCGCCCGCTGTTTTCAGCAACATCTCCCCGTCTGCTCTTCCTCAGAGCTACACTGTCCCTATTCCCGAGTTCTTATTCAATGCTTTCACCTTCTGACCTATTGCTCCCGTGCCCACCCCCCTGCCATACTAGTTTAAACCCTCCCGTGTGACACTTGCAAACCTCGAGGCCAGGATATTTATGCCTCTCCAGTTTAGATGCGACCCATCCTTCTTATACAGGTCACACCTGCCACGCAAGATCTCCCAGTGGTCCAGAAAACGGAAACCCTCCCTCCTACATCAGCTGTTAAACCACGAGTTTAGCTGCTCTATCTTCCTATTTCGAGCCTCACTGGCACGTGGCACAGGGAGTAATCCCGAGATTACAACCCTCGAGGTCCTGTCTTTTACTTTTCTGCCTAGCTCCCTGAACTCCTGCTGTAGGACCTCATGCCACTTCCTGCCTATGTCGTTAGTACCAATATGTAGAACGACCTCTGCCTTTTTGCCCTGCCCCTTCAGGATGCCCGCTACCCGTTCGGAGACATCCTGCTCCTTGGCAACAGGGAGGAGGCAACATACCATCCTGGAGTCTCTTTCACGTCCACAGAAGCGCCTATCTGTGCCCCAGACTATAGAGTCCCCTATGACTATTGCTCTTCTGCGCTTTGCCCCTCCCTTCTGAACATCAGAGCCAGCCGTGGTGCCACTGCTCTGGCTGATGCTGTTTTCCCCTGATAGGCTATGCCCCCCGACAGTATCCAAAGGGATATACCTGTTCGAGAGGGGGACAACCACAGGGGATTCCTGCACTGACTGCCTACCCCTTCTGGTGGTCACCCATTTCTCTGCCTGCACCTTGGGTGTGACCACATTTATATAACTGCGATCTCTGACGCTTTCCACCACCTGCATGCTCCAAGTGCATCCAACTGCTGCTCGAACCGAAGCATGTGGTCTGTGAGGAGCTCTAGTTGGGTGCACTTTCTGCAGATGAAGCCATCCGGGACGCTGGAAGCCTATCGGACCTGCCACATCTCACAGTCAGAGCACTGCACCCCTCTAATTGAAATTGCGTCAATTAATTAGTAAATTAATTTTTCAAACTTTTTTAAAAAGAAGTTAGTCTTAATTATATGTTTCCTAGCACTAGATTTCAACTATAAATGTGAAAGCGAAATACAGCACTCTTCGATCTCTGGCTTAGATAACCCTCTAAATTATAATTAATAATTAAGTAATTATGTTTAATTAGTTTAACAATGCTTAATGTTTAAATTTATTGTAGATTCCCAACCAGCCAGTCAGGTCATAGCTTTACTGTGATGTCACTCAGAGACATCAAAACCTGCATCACACCCTCAGAAGTGACATTGGCCTTCTTGAAGTTAAACCAAGGGAATGCAACGTGTCCGGACGCACTGCATGATCATGAATTCAGATCCTGCGCGGACCAACTGGAGAGTGTGATTGCAGATATCTTGAACCTCTCCCAATTCATTTCGGGGGTTCAAGAGGGCAACTATGATACCGGTGCCAAAGAAAAACTGGGGAACGTGGCGCAGGTACGATAGTCCGGTGGCCTTGACATCACTCATTATGTAGTGCTTCCATAGGTTTGTCAAGAGATCCTTCAACTCCACACTCCCAGATTCACTGCAATTCGCATCCCGCCACAACTGATCCATAGACCCGACACTCACCCCTGGGGCATTTCGACAACACGGACTCCTACGTCAGACGCCTATTCATTGACTACAGCTTCGCTTTCAGCACCATAATGCCTGCCAATCTCATTTGGGATTGGTTTTGCACAGTGGGCTACAGAGCTGGCTTTTAATGCAGCCCCTACCGCCGTTCCCCAACGGGCGCGGAATGTGGCCACCAGGGACTTTTCACAATAACTTCATTGAAGCCTACTTGTGACACTAAACTATTTTTATTATCAAAACTCCAAAATCAAGTACTTGGCTCCTCATCCTCGTCTTCTTGTCCCACATACCAGAATCAGGAAGGAGAAACACCAACACCTCCTCCACGATAGTCTTCAATACCGGATGTGTAATATGTAAGCAAGGCTGCGTACACAACCCCATCCGATGCTCTCTATAAACACGCGACTGCGTAGCAAAATTCGGCTGCAACCCCATTTGCAAGTTTGCTGTTGACACGACCATTGTAAATCGTATCTCGAACAAGGATGAGTCAGAATGCAGGAGGGGGATCGAGACCCTAGTGGGGTGGTGCAACACATTAATATATACATCAAAGTTGGGGAAGCTAATTAACTTTTCATCGATTTCAGTTAATGAAATGCCGGACACATCCCTGTCTGCAGCTGTGGTGCCGAGAAGGAGATGGTTGACAGATTCAAATCCCTGCGTGTGTAATGGTTCACCCACGTCGACACTACGTCCAAGAAAGCACAACAACGCCTCTACTTCCTCAACCACCTAAGGAAATACGGCATGTCCACATTGACTCTTCCCAACATTTACAGATGGAACAGAGAAATAACCTTCTCTGGCTGTATCAAAGCTTGGTATGGCACATGCTCTGCCCAATACCGGAAAATCTACAGAAAGTCGTGAACACAGCTCAGTCCATCACAGAAACACCGCTCTCATCCATTGACACTGTCTACACTTCCCGCTAACTTGGGAATGTGGGCAGTATAATCGAAGACCTCTCCCACCCGGTTAATTCTCTCATCCAAACGCTTCTATCGTGGAGAAGATATAAAAGTCTGAGAACACGCACTAACAGATTCAAAATCAACTTCTTCCCCACTCTACCCGGTAGCCTGAATTACCCTCTTACTGAGCTCTCCATTCCTCTTCTTTACAGTTGTCGCACTACACTAACTATGCTTCACTCGATATCCATATCTATGTATTTACATTGTGTATTTATCCTATCTTCCATGTTTTTCATGTATACAGCAATCTTACTGAACCGCACCGTGGCACAGTGGTTAGCACTGCTGCGTCGCAGCTCCAGGGACCCCAGTTCAATTCTTACTTCGGTCGACTATCTCTGTGGAGTCATCACGTTCTCCCCTGTCTGCGTGGGTTACCTTTGGGTTGTTCGGTCTCAAAAACTCATAGAATCATAGAACCTATAGTGCAGGAGAAGGCCATTCCGCACATCCAGTCTGCATTGGCCATGGAAAGAGCACGCCACTTAAGTTCACACCCAATCTCCCTAACTCAGTGACCCCACTTAAACATATTCGACACAAAGGGCAATTTAGCATAGCTAATCCACCTAACTGCACATCTTTTAACTGTGGGAGGAAACCGGAGCCCCCAGAGGAAACCCACGCAGACACGGAGAAAACAATCATACTCCGCAGAGACAGTAACCTAAGCCAGGAATCGAACCTGGGACCCTGGAGCTGTGAAGCAGCTATGCTCACCAGAGCGATTCCGTGCCATCCACGTGCATTTGACTCCGCCCACAGTGCAAAGATGTGCAGGTGAAGTGCATTTACCATGCTAAATTGTCCCTACGTTTGGTTCCATGGACAGGGTGGGGGATTTGGACTGGTGCACGTGCTTTTTCAGGGCACCGGTGCAGACTAGATTGGCCAAATCGGCTCCTCCCACACTGCAGGAATACTATGATGCTATACTGTACTTTGGTGCTGTTTAAGCAGATCAGTACACGTGACTATAAATCTAAATCTTGATTTAATTTAACATGAGACCATAAAATGCATTTTTTCATGACCTAAATAATGTTGCGTCCGACCTGTGATTTGAAAGTATGTTATTACCCATTCTTCACTTTCCTTAGCATGAACCTCGTGACTGTATTTTCCTTAGTCATTACTTTTATTACGATACAAGGTTAGGACGGAGCGGGAGCTTGAAGAGAACTGGAAATTTTTTCATTAATCAAAATTCCCCCACAGCCATGGCCCCCCAAAATACTTTCCTATTCACATCCTTGTCAATCTATGCCAATATCTGATTTTCCATGTGGTCAGAGGTGAAGGTGATTGTTCAGCGGCTCTGAGCGATATGGATGCTGTTTGGACGGCCAAAGACAGCTTTAATTATCAATCTGACAGGGCTAACGAAGTACCTCGGAGCAAGATGGTTATCGAACTCCGCAACACCTGACGACTCAACCTTCATCCAGCAGAGGGCCATCGAGCGAAGCTGCTGATTGGCTGCTGCGAGGGAAATTTGCATACGTCCGTTGTGCTCACCCTAACTTGAAGGTGTACCTGAGCAGGAGACCCTAACTGTTCAAGTGATGACAAGCATCCAACAAAGGGTCGTAGAGCGGAGCTGCTGATTGGCTCTTGTGGGGGTAATTTGCATACGTCCGTTGTGCTCACACTAACTTGAAGGGGGTTGGTGGAGAAGCTATTGTGACGTGGCACTTGCTGAGAAGGGGAGTGAATAACAGGGAAGCTCTTTCTTTCTTTTTCTTTTTTTATCTAGAGGGGATGGCACGGAAGGTAGTGCAATGTTCCTCCTGCAGAATGTTTGAGGTGAGGGACGCCATCAGTGTTCCTGCTGATTTCAACTGTTGGAAGTGCACCCATCTCCAGCTCCTCGGAAACCGCGTTCGGGAACTGGAGCTGGAGCTGGATGAACTTTGGAACATTCGGGAGGCAGAGGTGTTCATAGACAGAAGCTCCAGTGATGTAGTTACTCCGAAGAATAAAGATAGATGGGTGATGGCGAGAGGGGCTGGGAGGAAGCAGTCAGTACAGGGGATCCCATGTGATCGTTCCCCTTACTAACAATTATACAGCTTTGGATACTGTTGGCCGGGACGACGTACCAGGGGTAAGCCATGGGGTACAGGTCTCTGGCACAGAGTCTGTTCCTGTTGCTCAGAAGGAAAGGGGGAAGAGTAGAAGAGCATTAGTCATTGGAGACTCCATAGTTAGGGGGATAGATAGGAAATTCTGTGGGAACTAGAGAGACTCGCAGTTGGTGTGTTGCCTCCCAGGTGGCAGGGTGCGTGAAACAGGAAAGGAGAGGTCACCTTGTTGGGGGCTTTCTATAGGCCTCCGTACATTTTCAGAGATGTAGAGGAAAGGATTGCAAAGATGATTCTGGATAGGAGCGAACGCAACAGAGTAGTTGTTATGGGGGACTTTAACTTTCCAAATATTGACTGGAAACGTTATAGTTCGAGTACTTTAGATGGGTCCGTTTTTGTCCAATGTGTGCAGGAGGGTTTCCTGACACAGTATGTAAATCTGCCCACGAGAGGCGAGGCAATAGTGGAATTGGTACTGGGTAAAGAACCAGGACAGGTGTTAGATATGGAGGTAGGTGAGCACTTTGGTGATAGTGATCACAATTCGATTGCGTTTACTTTAGTGATGGAAAGGGATAGGTATATACCGCAGGGCAAGAGTTATATCTGGGGGAAAGGCAATTATGATGCGATGAGGCAAGACTACGGATGCAATGGCTGGAGAGGAAAACTGCCGGGGATGGGCACAATGGAAATGTGGAGCTTGTTCAAGGAACAGCTATGGCGGGTCCTTGCTAAGTATGTACCTGTCAGGCAGGGAGGGAGTGCTCGAGCAAGGGAACCATGGTTTACTAAAGAAGACGAAACACTTTTCAAGAGGAAGAAGGAGGCTTATGTAAAGATGAGACATGGCGGTTCAGTTAGGGCGCTCGAGAGTTACAAGTTAGCAAGGAAGGACCTAAAGAGAGAGCTCAGTAGAGCCAGGAGGGGACAAGAGAGGTCTTTGGCAGGTAGGATCAAGGATAGCCCAATGCTTTCCATAGATATGTCAGGAATAAACGAATGAGTAGGGTAAACGTAGGGTCAGTGAAGGAGAGTAGTGGGAAGTTGTGCTTGGAGTCCGAGGAGATAGGAGAGGTGCTAAATGAATATTTTTCGTCAGGATTCACACAGGAAAAAGACAACGTTGTCGAGGAGAATACTGAGATTCAGGCTACTAGACTAGAAGGGCTTAAAGTTCATAGGGAGGAGGTATTCTGGAAAGTGCGAAAATAGATATGTCCCCTGGGCCGGATGGGATTTATCCTAGGATACTCTGGGAAGTTAGGGAGGAGATTGCTGAGCCTTTGGCTTTGATCATTAAGTCATCTTTGTCTACAGGAATAGTGCCAGAAGACTGGAGGATAGCAAATGTTGTCCCCTTGTTCAAGAAGAGGAGTACAGACAGCCCCGATAGCTATAGAACAGTGACCCTTACTTCTGTTATCGGCAAAATCTTGGAACGTTTTAAAGAAATAGGATGCATAATCATCTCGAAAGGAATAATTTGATTAGAGATAGTCAACACGGGTTTGTGAAGGATAGGTCGTGCCTCACAAACCTTATTGAGTTCTTTAAGAAGGTGACCAAACAGGTGGATGAGGGTAAAGCAGTTGATGTGGTGTATATGGAATTCAGTAAAGCGTTTGATAAGATTCCCTACGGTAGGCTCCTGCAGAAAATACGGAGGCATGTGATTCAGTGTCATTTAGCAGTTTGGATCAGAAATTGGCTAGCTGGAAGAACACAAAGGGGGGTGGTTGATGGGAAATGTTCAGACTGGAGTCCAGTTACTAGTGGTGTACCACAAGGATCTGTTTTGGGGCCACTGCTGTTTGTCATTTTTATAAATGACCTGGAGGAGGGCATAGATGGGTGGGTGAGTAAATTTGCAGATGACACTAAAATATGTGGAGTTGTGGACAGTGCGGAAGAATGTTACAAGTTACAGAGGGACATAGATAAGCTCCAGCGCTGGGCTGAGAGGTGGCAAATGGAGATTAATACAGAAAAGTCTGAGGTGATTCATTTTGGAAGGAATAACAGAAAGACAGAGTACTGGGCTAATGGTAAGATTCTTGGCAGTGTGGATGAGCAGGGAGATCTCGGTGTCCATGTACATAGATCCGTGAAAGTTGCCAACCAGGTTGAGCGGGTTGTTAAGAACGCATACGGTGTGTTAGCTTTTACTGGGAGAGGGAATGAGTTTCGGAGCCAGTATGTCATGTTACAGCTGTACAAAACTCTGGTACGGCCGCATTTGGAGTATTGCGTGCAATTCTAGTCGCCGCATCATAGGGAAGATGTGGAAGCATTGGAAAGGGTGCAGAGGAGATTTACCAGAATGTTGCCTGGTATGGAGGGAAGATCTTATGAGGAAAGGCTGAGGGGCTTGAGGCTGTTTTCGTTAGAGAGAAGAAGTTTAAGAGGTGACTTAATTGATGCATAGAAGATGATCAGAGGATTGGATAGGGTGGACAGTGAGAACCTTTTTCCTCGGATTATGTCTAGCACGAGGGGACATAGCTTTAAATTGAGGGGGGATAGATATAAGACAGACGTCAGAGGTAGGTTCTTTACTCAGAGTGTAGTAAGTGTGTGGAATGCTCTGCCTGCAACAGTAGTGGACTCGCCGACACTAAGGGCGTTCAAATGGTCATTGGATAGAAATATGGACGATAAGAGAATAGTGTAGATGGGCTTTAGAGTGGTTTCGCAGGTCGGCGCAACATCGAGGGCCGAAGGGCCTGTACTGCGCTGTTATGTTCTATGTTCAGGGTGAATAAATTCTGTTGGAAAAATTCTGAGCCTGTGAGTTTGAACGCAAGACCACCTTGGGCAGGCCCCAATGTAGGATTGCCTGTATCCACTCGATTTAAACATTTGAGTTCATCAGAGTCAAGAGCCTTGAGGATAAGTGTGTGGAGCGAAGACAATGCCACGATGCATCGTTCTTGCTTCATTTTCAGTGCTTGTAATTGTGTATACAATTCTGAATCATGTCTAATATCACAGCGACAAAATTGGAAACAAAATTAGGGCTTTTCCACAGTAACTTCATTGAAACATACTTGCGACAATAAGCTATTATTACTTTTATTATTAAGTTTGTGAAACATAAGGTCCCATTATCAGAGAACGGTCATAGAAAATTTACAATATATTCACTTACTTCAAAATCCCAAAGTGAAAGGCGTTAAATGAACCTGTTTGTTTAGTGCCTGTCATTAATGTCAGTCTCCTTGGGTTCCTAGTGTCTCACTTGAGGGTTGCATCATTCATCTCATCCATTAATAAGAGACGATAGTTTGTTTGTTGACCTGTAGTGTGAGTGAGACGATCGATCTCGACACCAACAGGGAGCAGAAGCTCGACAGTGAGAGAAGGAATGGACGAGTTTTTGGTACTCGCAGTTATACATGAGATACAAAAGATATACTATCCAATCCTGGCTGTTGTTGGGGTCTCTGGTATGTTGCTACCGTCAGCTATTAATTGTTTATATTCCGATTAATGTGAAACTGTGTTTTTCCTATGATGGAGTAGCTTTTCAAATGTATCCTCTTACTTCGTGTGTGTCACAGAATATTCTACGATTTCCATATGCGACTCTCTCACATTCGAACTTTCATGTTCGGGGTGCATTCATTGGGCCAGCGCCTCTCCATTGGTGTATCTATGTGAGATGGTAAAAGTGAGATCAGTAACGTCTATTCATTCCCCAAATAGACCGGACGGTCTGCACCTGGGCCGGACTGGAACCGATGTTTGCTAGAGCTGTTGGGGAGAGTTTCAACTAATGTGGCAGGGGTATGGGAACTGATGCAGGAAGTTGGAAGGTAGTAAAACAGGGACAGAAACAAAAAACAGTAAGGGGGAAAGTGTAAGGCAGAGAAGCCGTAGTCAAAAAATCAAAACGGGCGACAGTGCAAGGTACAGTGACTGAGGGGAGCTCAGTGAATAGGACCAGTCATACTAAAAGGAATAAAACGGGAAGTGAAAACATTAATGGTGAGCGACGCGGCAGGTTGTTACATGAAGATATGGGTTCGACGACAAGGAAAATTAGGAGAAAGGTGAAGAGGAAATATAACTTAGGAGAGGTTACTGATCGAGGTGTTAAGATTCAGAACAGAGGTAAAAAAGCCAACGGAAGTGTACTTCACCTGAATGCTCGTAGTATTCGGAATAAGGTAAATGAGTTGATGGCGCAAATCATCATGAATGACTATTATTTAGTGGCCATGACTGAAACATGGTCAAAGGATGGTCACGACTGGGAGTTAAATATCCGAGGGTATCAAACTATTCGGAAGGGCAGAGTGGATGACAAGGGAGGGGGTGTAGCTCTGTTATTTAAGGATGACATCGGGGCAACAGGAAGGGATGACATCGGTGCTATGATAAGGTTGAATCCATTTGGGTGGAAATCGGGAATAGTAAGGCGAAACGGTCACTGATATGAGTAGTCTATAGGCCACCAAATAGTAACATAATGGTGGGGCAGGCAATAAACAAAGAAATAACTGATGCATGTAGAAATGGTACAGCAGTTATCATGGGGGGATTTAAATCGAAATGTCGATTGGTTTAACCAGGTCGGTCAAGGCAGCCTTGAGGAGGAGTTTATAGAATGTATCCGCGATAGTTTCCTCGAACAGTATGTAATGGAACCTGCGAGGGAACAAGCGGTCCTAGATCTGGTCCTGTGTAACGAGATAGGATTGATTCAGGATCTCATAGTTAGGGATCCTCTCGGAATGAGCATTCACAATATGGTGGAATTTAAAATACAGATGGCGGGTGAGAAGGTAAAATCAAATTGTTTTCTGCTTAAACAAAGGAGATTACAATGGGATGAGAGAAGAACTAACTAAGGTCGACTGGGAGCAAAGACTTTATGGTGAAACAGTTGAGGAACAGTGGAGAACCTTCCAAGTGATTTTTCACAGTGCTCAGCAAAGGTTTATATCAACAAAAAGGAAGGACGGTAGAATGAGGGGAAAATCGACCGAGGATATCTAAGGAAATAAGGGAGAGTATCAAATTGAAGGAAAAAACATACAAATTTGCAAAGATCAGTGGGAGACTAGAGGACTGTGAAATCTTTAGGGGGCAACAGAAAGCTACTAAAAAAGCTATAATGAATAGTAAGATAGATTACGAGAGTAAACTTGCTCAGAATATAAAAACAGTTAGTAAAAGTTTCTACAAATATATAAAACAAAAAAGAGTGGTTAAGGTATATATTGGAAATTTAGAGGATGAGAAGGGAGATTTAATAATGGGAGATGAGGAAATGGCTGAGGAACTGAACAGGTTTTTTGGATCGGTCTTCACAGTGGAAGACACAAATAACATGCCAGTGACTGATGGAAATGAGGCTATGACAGGTGAGGACCTTGAGAGGATTGTTATCACCAAGGAGGTAGTGATGGGCAAGCTAATGGGGCTAAAGGTAGACAAGTCTCCTGGACCTGATGGCATGCATCCCAGAGTGCTAAAAGAGATGGATAGGGAAATTGCAAATGCACTAGTGACAATTTACCAAAATTCACTCGACTCTGGGATGGTCCCGGCGGATTGGAAATTAGCAAACGTGACACCACTTTTTAAAAGAGGAGGTAGGCAGAAAGCGGGTAATTATAGGCCAGTGAGCTTAACTTCGGCAGTAGGGAATATGCTGGAATCTATGATCAAGAAAGAAATAGTGAGTCATCAGGATGGAAATTGTCCCATTGGGTAGACGCAGCATGGGTTCATAAAGGGCAGGTCGTGCCTAACAAATTTAGTGGAATTTTTTGAGGACATTAACAGTGCGGTAGATAACGGGGGGGCCAATTGATGTGGTATATCTGGATTTCCAGAAAGCCTTTGACAAGGTGCCACGCAAAAGGTTGCTGCACAAAATAAAGATGCATGGCATTAAGGGGAAAGTAGTAGCATGGATAGAGGATTGGTTAATTAATAGAAAGCAAAGAGTGGGGATTAATGGGTGTTTCTCTGATTGGCAATCAGTAGCTAGTGGTGTCCCTCAGAGATCAGTGTTGGGCCCACAACTGTTCACAATTTACATAGATGATTTGGAGTTGGGGACCAAGGGCAATGTGTCCAGGTTTGCTGACGACATTAAGATAAGTGGTAAAGCAAAAAGTGCAGAGGATACTGTAAGTATGCAGAGGGATTTGGATAGGCTAAGTGAATGGGCTAGGGTCTGGCAGATGGAATACCATTTTGACAAATGTGAGGTTACCCATTTTGGTAGGAATAACAGCAAAAGGGATTATTATTTAAATTATAAAATATTAAAACATACTGCTGTGCAGAGAGACCTGGGTGTGCTATTGCATGAGTCGCACAAAGTTGGTTTACAGGTGCAACAGGTGATTAAGAAGGCAAATGGAATGTTGTCCTTCAATTCTAGAGTGATGGAGTTTAAGACTAGGGAGATTATGCTGCAATTTTATAAGGTGTTAGTGAGGCCACAGCTGGAGTATTGTGTTCAGTTTTGGTCTCCTTACTTGAGAAAGGACGTACTGGCACTGGAGGGTGTGCAGAGGGGATTCACTAGGTTAATCCCAGAGTTGAAGGGGTTGGATTACGAGGAGAGGTTGAGTAGACTGAGACTGTACTCGTTTAAATTTAGAAGGACGAGGGGGGATCTTACAGAAACATATAAGATTATGAAGGGAATAGATAGGATAGATGCGGGCATGTTGTTTCCACTGGCGGGTGAAAGCAGAACTAGGGGGCATAGCCTCAAAATAAGGGGAAGTAGATTTAGGACTGAGTTTAGGAGGATCTTCTTCACCCAAAGGGTTGTGTATCTATGGAATCCCTTGCCCAGTGAAGCAGTAGAGGTTCCTTCATTAAATGTTTTTAAGATAAAGATAGATAGTTTTTTGAAGAATAAAGGGATTAAGGGTTATGGTGTTCGGGCCGGAAAGTGGAGCTGAGTCCACAAAGGATCAGCCATGATCTCATTGAATCGTGCAGCAGGCTCGAGGGGCCAGATGGCCTACTCCTGCTCCTAGTTCTTATGTTCTTCTTATGTTCTTATGTTAACTAATTGTGAAATGCAAACCCCAAGATGTTTTACCAATGTAATGGTAAAACGGCTAGTTCAGGAAAAAGTGCGAACCATCCGAGATGAATGGGGATCTTGTGTGCCGAATGTGGATGCTGTGTGAATGGTTTTAAATGCAATTTTGTTTGCATGTTTGGAAAGGAAATGGATGATGCATACATAATGTTCCAGGAGGAACGCTGCGATATATTATACGGGATAATCATAAAAAGAGAGGAAGTCCACTAAGAATTCAAATACTTGAAAGGTAATAAATCGGCAGGGCCAGGTGGATTGTTTCCGAGGCTACTGAAGGTGGTCAGGATAGAGATAGCAGATGCTCTGAGGATGAGTTTACAATCCGCACTAGAAACATGAGAGATACCTGAGTGCTGGAAAATGCAAACTGGGCTCTATTGTTCAAAAAGGGATTAAAGGAAATGCGAAACAATTCTAGGACAGATAGTCTTAAGTGGACCGTGGGCAAATTAGTAAAATCAATTCTGAGAGAGAAGATTAACTGTCACATCAAAAGGCATGGACGAGTTAAAGAAAGTTGTTAAAACATAGACCATACAGTGCAGAAGGAGGCCATGTGGCCCTTCGAGTCTGCACGGACCCACTTAAGCCCTCTCATTCACCCTATCCCCAGAACCCAATAACTCCTCCAACCCTTTTTGGACACTAAGGGCATTTAGAATGGCCAATCCACCTATCCTGCACGTCTTTGGACTGTGGGAGGAAACCGCAGCACCTGGAGGAAACTCACGCACACACGGCGAGAACGTGCAGACTCCGCAAAGACAATGACCCAGCCGGGAATCGACCCTGGGACACTGGCACACTGGCGCTATGAAGCCATAGTGCTAGCCACGTGTGTACCGTGCTGCCCGCTTGCCTCATGAATTTGATCGAATTCTTTGAAGAAGTGACAAGACGGGTTGATGAAGTTAGTGCAGGAGATATGGTTACAAGGATTTTAGCAAGGCGTTTGACAAAGTCCCACATGGCAGGTTGGTTTTGAATGTGAAGGCTCATGGGATACAGGGCAACGTGGCTAACTGGTTAAAACGTTGGCTCAGTAACAAGATATAAAATGTTCGGTCGATGGCTGCCCTTGCAATTGGAAAACTGTTTCAAGTGGTGTTCAACAGGGCTCGGCGTTGAGACACTCACTGTATGTGTTGTATATTAATGATTTGGACGTGCACGTGGGAGGACGATTCGGAAATTACCCGATGACACAAAGTTGGGCCGAGTGGTGGACAGTGTAGCATTTAGCGATAATCTCCAGAATGATATAGATGGGTTCGAGGAGTCGATGATTAAGTAGCAGATGCTATTTAAAACCGAGAAGTGTGTGGTCACGCATTTGGAGATGTCAAACAGTTGTAGGGAGTACAGAATAAATGGGAAGTCACTAAAACGGGTAAATGAAGTGTGAAATATTGGCGTAAAAGTACACAGGTCCATGAAGGCAGTAGTTGAAATACACACGGTGCTAAAGAAATCATATGGAATGCCCTCCTTCATTGGTAGATGTATATAATATGAAAGGAAGGGTTTTATACTGGAATTGCATAAAACACTCTGCAGATGAGGCCACAACTGGAATAATGTGTGAGGTTCTGGTCGCCACGTTATTGAGCTGGAGAGACTGCAGAGGACGTTTACACGAATGTTGGATACTTAACATCCCGGGTTATAACGGTTTTAGTAGGAAGAGGGTTGCTAAAAAAGGAGGAGGTGCAGCAGCCTTGGTCAAATATAGTATCATTGCTCTTGAACGAAATGCAGTTCCTGAATCAGAATATATATGGTTGGAGGTGAGAAACAGGAAGGGAGCGGTAACCTTCTTTAGTATTTACAATAGACTTGCAAATGGACGGGAGAAAGGGAAACAGAGCATTTGTAGGCAGATTATGGAAACCTGCAGGGTAAGTAGGGTTCTGATTGTTGGGGATTTAAATAACGCTAAGATAGACGGGGAAGCGGGTAGCTCGGTAGAGTATGGGGCACGGAAGGGGAGAAATTCCAGCATTGTGTGCAGGAGAATTTTCTGGAACAGTATATTTCCAGTACTACAATTCTGAACATAGGGTACAAGATAGGGCAGCACGGTAGCATTGTGGATAGCACAATTGCTTCACAGCTCCAGAGTCACAGGTTCGATTCCGGCTTGGGTCACTGTCTGTGCAGAGTCTGCAAATCCTCCCCGTGTGTGCGTGGGTTTCCACCGGGTGCTCCGGTTTCCTCCCACAGTCCAAAGATGTGCAGGTTAGGTGGATTGGCCATGATAAATTGCCCTTCGTGTCCAAAATTGCCCTTCGTGTTCGGTGGGGTTACTGGGTTAAGGGGATAGGGTGGAGTTGTTGACCTTGTGTTGGGTGCTCTTTCCAAGAGCCGTTGCAGACTCGATGGGCTGAATGGCCTCCCTCTGCACTGTAAATTCTATGAAAAGAAGAATATTTTATCTCCACCTGTTGGAATGTCAGTGACTCGGGTTAACAATTTCAATGTGGTCAGCCAGAGAGATCGGAGGTAGATCTTCTTAACTCAGAGTTGTTGGGGTTTGGAATGTTATGCCTGGGACAGTGACGGAGGTGGATTCCATAGGACGTTTCAAAAGAGAGCTGGGTATATATTTGAAAGTAATGAATTGACAGGGGGACAGAGATAGGGCTGGAGAATGGGACTGGTCTTTTGGCAGCCGGTGCAGATACGATGGGCCCAATGGTCTCTGTCGATGTTGTAAATGGCAAACAAACTACCAAAAAATGTATTATCCGATATATGGGTTAATTATTTTGCAGAATACATCACTGACTAATGGGAACGCATCCGGCAGACATTTACAGTGAATCTTAAATTCGGATTCACCTCCAGCCAGCAGGTCGAAATTCTTCCTTCGCTTGCTCCTTATAAGTTCATTTTCTGGGTGGTTTGGATAAATAATAGTCCTCACGTTGAGTCAGTAATGTTTACATATAACCCTAGACCATGGAAAGGATTTCGGATGTTACCTTTGACAAAATAATATTGCGGAGGTCGGAAAGGTCCACTGGATAACATACCTATGTCTCTTACTCTCGCTGCCACATTTAACACTGATTGTAACTGATTATGCACAGTAGTCACTTGAGTTTAATTGAAAGTTATCAGTTATTGAGTGGAATTCACTGCATTAATACGAATTCTCGTCCGAGATCATCAGCTGTTCGGCTCTTCAGTTTCGAGCTAACTAATGTGTGTTGCGATGGTGAATGTAATATTCTCATCTTGTATGATTTTCCTGGTTCGAGTTAATTTCACTGAGTATAAATACTTATTGAAATCTCTCCTCTTGCTACTTTATTACACGTCCTGGCTATTCCATTTCGCAATAGACCTTCAATTCTCAACAATAGAGCCAACGATCAAGGTGAACTGGACTTCTCACGTTCATTATCATTCAGTTATCAGAGAAGATCCACCGCTTTTTCGGGAAATCAAAAAGAAATCGCCAACAATGACGAATTCGGAGAATGATAGAGATGTATGCTGGGCGAATGAGGAAAAAACCATCCATTTTGCCAATCATTCCACTTCGGTGACATTTTGAACCCTGGCAAAATTCGAGTGAAACTCACATTTTTTTTCTACTGAGCAATGCCGACCATCCTCTGATGTTGTCATCGGTGCACAAATTTCCATTTTTCGCCGAACCAGTGTGTTTTGCAGATATGACATGGCATCGTTCCTATCGTCTTTAATACCTCGTTCAATGATGGGAAACATTCCATCAGACGTGTTTGCCAGCTTATATTCCAGTCCTATCACCTTCCCGGACCTTCGGTTATGCATTCCAAATCCTCTACCCCTCTTAATATTCTCCCGTTTTTCGAGCAATCATCGCACACGCATCAGCACTCAAATTGTACAGATTAAATTCCATGTGTCAATTTTCCACCCACTCAACCAATTTTTCGATATAATTCTGGAGTCAACAGCTATCTTCTTCACCAGAAACGGCATGGGCAAATTTGTGTCATCTAGAAATGTTCCAACCATGCACCCCATATGTGATTGTAAATGATTAATGTATGGACAGACAGCCAGCATGCGAGTACGGAATCCCATGGAACGCCGTTGGAAACAGATTGTCATTTCTATTTTTAACATAAATAATTGAAACTTATTTTCTGTCAACTGACCGAAGTTTCGATCCAGGCCGCTGACTCCCCTTGTAGCCCACGGGGATTCACTTTTAAAAAAATTAAGAGTACCCAATGCATTTTTTTCCAATTAAGGGGCAATGTAACGTGCCCAATCCACCTATCCTGCATATCTTTGGGTTGTGCGCGTGAAACACGGGGTGGGGGGGGGGGGGGAGGAGGGGGGGGGGGGGGCTCTACTTGCAGCTGCAGCTTGTTTTAATGGTTAAGTGGATTACGCCAGTTTTCACAAGCTAGAGTCAGGCAGTATAATGGTGAGCCATCGTCCAGTGCTGAATTTGACTGCACTGGAATGCAGAATTTGCGCTACATTAGAGAGCTAAACAGAGAGTTTGGTGACTGAGCTAGATAGGTGAGGAGGATGCAAAGTGCTCCTTTCATTTCATTTCCGACATTTCCTCAAAGAGCGTGAATGGAGCCGGGAGTTTACAGAGAGTGCAGCTGACTGGGAGCTGCGTCGGAGGGCGGAGTTCCAGTTGGTTCAGAGGGCAACTGCATTCTGTAAGGTAAGAGTTGTGGGCTTTTTTTCGGGGTGGGGGCAGCAAGCTATACTTGTATCATTTAGCAGAATCACCAATTTTAGAGGGCTCACTTGGATGAATAGCAGCAGTATATATATATACATATTTTTTTTAAGGGCCTAACGGGTGTTTAATCGTTTTTCCCCTTTTAAATATCTGGGAATTCCGATCAGAGGGGATGGAGGCTAGGGCAGTTGAATGCTCCTCCTGTTCGATGTGGGTGGTGAGGGATCCCACCGGTGTCCCCCGCTGACTACACCTGCGGGAAGTGCACCCAACTACAGCGCCTTAGAGACCGCGTCAGCGAAATGGAACCGGAGCTGAATGAACTTCGGGGGGCAGAGGGCGTGATCGAGAGGAGTTTCTGGAACGTAGCCACACCTAAGTTTTAGGACAAGAGTCGCTGGGTTACAGTCAGGGGGGGAAAAGGAACGGGCTGGCAGTGCAGGGATCCCTCGTGGCCGTTCCCCTTCAAAGTATGGAACAGTTTTGCTTGCTGGTTGGGGGAGTAAACCTACAAGGGCAAGGCCCTAGCGTCCAGGTGTCTGGCACTGAGCCTGGCTCTGTGGCTCAGAAGGGAAGGAGAGGAATAGAAAATAAATTGTGATAGGAGACTGAATGATTAGAGGAACGGATAGGATATTCGATGTTCGCGAACGAGTCTCCCGGAAGGTATGATGCCCCTCGGGTGCCAGGTACAGGAATGTCTCGGATCGACTCTATAGTATCCTTAAGGGAGACGGGGAGCAAACAGAAATGGTGGCCCAGATAAGCACCAACAATCTAGCTAAGAAAAGGAATGAGGACATAAAAAGTGACTTTAGGAAGTTATGTTGGAAGCTAAAGAGCAAGACAAGCAGAGTAGTAATCTCAGGATTGCGTCCGGTGCTACGTGAACTGAGGCCAGGAACTGAGAGCTGAGCGCGTGGCTACACGGCTGGTGCAGGAGGGAAGGCTTCAGACATGTGGACCATTGGGATACCTTCTGGGGAAGGTTGGACCTGCACATGAAGGATGGATTTCACCTAAACTGGAATGGCACCAATATTCTTGGTGGGAGGTTTGCTCGCGCTCTTCGGGAGGGTGTATACTAGTTTGGCAGAGGGATGGGATCCAGATCTGCGGATCAGAAAACAGAGCAGCAGTGGATCAGGCAGGAATAGTATGCTGCGAGTCTGTGAGGGAGGATAGACAGTTTATAGGGCAAAGTTGCTCTCAGTGAAATGGGTTAAAAATGTGCCTGTTTCAATGTAAGGGGTGTCAGCAATAAGGGAGATGAACTTAGGCCATGGAACATTAATTGTAAATACGATGTTGTGGACATTACGGAGACGGATTCACAGGGGCAGTATTGATTGCTGGGTTTTCCGGGGTTTAGATGTTTTAAAAATAATAGGGAGGGAGTTAAAAGAGAAGGGGGAGTGGCAATGTTAATTAGGGAGTGCAGCGCAGCTGCAGAAAAGGAGTTCGTTAGGAGGGTTTGTCCACTGAGTCAGTATGGGTGGAAGTCAGAAACAAGAAAGGAGCAGTCACTTTGTTGGGAGGTTTCTATAGACCCCCCCCCTGCCCCCCCCCCCCCCCCGCCCTAAACGCAGCAGAGAGATGGAGGAAAAGATTGGGAGGCAGATCCTGGAACGGTGCAGAAGTAACAGAGTTGTTGTCAAGGGTCACTTCAACTTCCCTAATATTGACTGGAACCTCCTTAGTTCAAATGGTTTGGATGGGGCAGATTTTGCCAGGTTTGCACAGGAATAATTACTGACTCAATATGTAGATAGGCCGACTAGGGGGGAGGCCATATTGGATTTGGTGCTTGGCAGCGACCCCGGCCACGGGTCAGATGTCTCAGTTGGAGAGCATTTCGGTGACAGTGACCGCAACTTAACCTTTACCGTAGTCATGTAGAGGGATTAGAACAGACAATATGGGAAGATATACAATTAGGGGAGGGGAAATTATACTACCATTAGACAGGAGCTGAGGAACATAAATTGCGAGCAGTTGTTTCCCGAAAATGCACAAAAGTAATTTGGTGATTGTTTAAGGAACACTTGCTGTGACTGCTGGTAGTTTTGTCCCACTGAGACAAGCAAGGAATGGTAAGGTGAAGGAGCCTTGGATGACAGGAGAAGTGCAGCGTCTAGCCAAGAGGAAGAAGGAAACTTACATAAGATTGAGGAAGCAAGGATCTGACTCGGCTCTGGAGGGTTACAAGGTAGCCAGCAAGGAACTGAAAAATGGACTTAAGCGAGATAGAATGGGGCATGAAAGTGTCCTAGCGGGAAGCATTGGGGAGAATCCCAAGGCATTCTACACTTATGTGAGAAATAGGATGATCAGATTGAGAGTACGGCCGATCAGGGATAAGGGAGGGAAATTGTGCCGAGAGACTGAGTAGGTAGTGGAGGCCCAACATTAGTATTTTGATTCAGCAATCACTAGAGAGAGGAAATTTGTTGCGGGTGAAAAACGTGAGAACCAGGTTAATGGACTCGAACAGGTTGATATTAAGAAGGAGGATGTGCTGGAAATTTTGAAAAGCACCAGCATAGATAGGTCCCCTGGGCCTGACGGGATTTACCCAAGGTGACTACCGGAAGCGAGGGAGGATGTTGGCGATGGTCTTTGCGTCCTCAATCTACAATGGAGGAGTGCCGGATGATGGGAGGGAGGCGAATGTTGTTCCCCTGTTCCCGTGTTCAAGAAAGGAAATAAAGAAATCCCGGGGAATTACAGACCAGTCAGCCTTACGTCTGTGGTGAGGAATATATTGGAAAGGATTCTAAGAGGTACGATTAATGACTATTTAGAAAAACATAGTTTGATTAAAGATAGTCAGCATGCCTCACAAGCCTCATTGAATTCTTCGAGATTGTGACGAGACACATTGATGATGATCCGGCAGTGGATGTGTTGTATATGGATTTCAGTAAGGAATTTGAGGATGTTCCCCATGGTAGACTCATTCAGATGTTTAGCGGGCTTTGGGATACAGGAAAATTTGTCTGTCTGGATACAGAATTGGCTGTCCAATAGAAGACAGCGAGTGGTAGTGGGTGGAAAGTATTCCGCCTGGAGGTTGCTGACCCGTGGTGTCCCGCAGGGATCTGTTCTGGGACCTCTGCTCTTTGTGATTTTTATAAATGACTTGGATGAGGAAGTGGAAGAGTGTATTAGTAAGTTTGCCGGTGTCACGAAGTTTGGTGGAGTTTTAGATAGTGTCGAGGGCTGTTGTAGGTTACAGCAGGACATTGACAAGAAGTAGAGCCGGGCTGAAAAGTGGCAGATGGAGTTCAGCCTCGATGAATGTGAAGTGATTCATTTTGGAAAGTCGAATTTGAATTCTGAATACAGGGTTAAAGGAAGGAATCTGGGAAGTGTGGTAGAATAGAGGTATATTGGGGTTCACTTATATAGATTTTTCAAAGTTACCAGCCAGGTTGATAGGATTGTTAAGAAAGCGTATGGTGTGTTGGCTTTCATTAACAGGGGGATTGTGTTTAAGAGCCGCGAGGTTTTGCTGCAGCTTAGGATCCTGGTTAGTCCACACTTGGAATATTGGTGTCAGTTCTGGACTACTCATTATATAGGGTGCTTTGGAGAGGGTGTAGGGAAGATTTACTAGGATGCTGCTTGTCTGGAGGGACTGTCTTATGAATAAAGGTTGAGGGAGCTAGGGCTTTTCTAACTGGAGAGAAGAAGGAAGAGAGGTACATGATAGAGGTGAACAAGGTGATGGGAGGCATGGATAGAGTTGATCCCAGAGACTTTACCCCAGGGCGTAAATGACTGTGTCGAGGGACATAGTTTAAGATGATTGGAGGAAAGTATAAGAGGAATGTCAGAGGTATGTTCTTTACACAGAGAGTGGTGAGTGCGTCGAATGCATTGCCAGCGGAGGGGATGAAGTCAGAGTCATTAGGGATATTTCAGCGACTCCTGCCCAGATACATGGACAGCAGTACATTGAAGGGGCGTAGGTTAGGTTGATCTAAGTTTAGGATAAATGTTCGGTACAACATCGTGGGCCGAAGGGCCTGTATTGTGCTGTAATGTATGTTGTAAATTCTAATATTCAAACTGCAGACGGAGAGTGACCCAGAGACGGAACCTGGGACCTCTGCGCCGTGAAGCAGCAGTGCTCACCACTGCGCCACCGTTATGCCCCTGGGGAGTCACATTTTATCCGGTTTCACATCTGTGACCTTTATGAAAATCGACACAGAAAAAGTTCTCTACAACAGCCTCATCATACCTCGTGGTTACTTCTAGAATAAGATCGACTGAGTTGACATTTTTCAATTTGGTTATTACTGATAAACCCTTGCTTTCTCCGTGACAGTGTATCGTGTCTCTCATAATTAATTATAATTATATGCCCACCGAATAAACCAGATCGAGCGGCCTCTAATCTTCTTGCATACCGTTAGCGTGCTGCTGAATGAACGATTAGCAAGTGAAATTGCAAGTCGAGTGGAGAACTGCATGATAATGTATTAACAACGTGACGGTAATTCACTGGGATACTCCGTGCAAAAATGTGCGATGTTACAGTCTCCATATCTGAGATAGGTTATGCTTTTAATGGAGCAAGCCAAATGTGCGTCATTAATTAGGGTCATGGGTTATGCGCGCCGACGGATTGTGAAGTAATACATACTGTGCGGTTTTATTTTGTGTACAGTTTCTAAAGAACCGAGAGGTGATCAGATTGTAGCAGTGGATTTTGAAGGAGTTTGACTGGGTAGACAAGCAGAATTAATATTGCCTGAACATATGTAGTCCACTTCAAAGAGTCAGGTGCTCACGACAGTAGTCAATAATTCATGTGTTAGATGCAATAACACTTCTGCACGAGAGGGTTGCGAACCTTTGGGATCATTGTCCCGAGAATTGGTAGGTTTTCCAACATTTAGTTGTTTTAGATTTAGATACATTCCAGTCTCCATGCAAGAAAGATTTGGATTGGGCATAAAGGTAAACTTCATTCCAAACAGCGATAGGATGGCGATAGAGGCTCCAAGTTCTAGACACTAATTATTTGCCGATCATTCTGTTTCTTATGTTCTGCCTCATCAATGTCTCATATTGCCTGGACGTGCAATCACGCGTTCTCATATTTGGCTCACTGTTCACGTTGACTATTTTCCCTTTTTTGACATTTCATCTTATGCTACTCATGCACTGCTGTACCCAATTCTAAATTGGCCGCAGGATTAATTTACTCAGCTACTCGCCACTTCTGCCACACTTGGAGCTTTAGAGTTATTTCGAATGAAATAATTTAAAATTCTGAACCAGAATACATCTGCATGATACCATCTCATGACCGATTAAGGCCAGGAACTGGCGAACAAGCATTAATGAAGCCGATAAGCATATTTATTGGGCACTTCTAATTCATATTTTGATGTACATGTGCACTTCATTATTCATCTTGATTATCACGGATTTTTCACATTTTATTGACCCTTCCCATTTTCTTTTAAGACGTTGCAGGGAAGATGGGTTAATCAGTTTGTTTATCAATACTGCACAAAGATGATATCAAAACGCTTTTGACGGGATGTACGGTAATTTCCATCAACGCACTCTCGGCAATCAAGAAATTGAACACACACTCGTTCACCCCGCCTGGTTTGTTGACATTGTACATTGTCACTGTTTCTCTTAATTATATTATTTATCCTCACAGTTAACGTAGTGACGATTGTGATATTGTCTCGGGGAAAATGTGGACTTTCCAGTTCAACTACTTGCTACCTGGTGGCCATGGCAACGGCAGATCTGTTGGTCGTTTTCCTTGACCTGATATTGAGGCAGATTCCAATTGCGTATCAGTTAATAAGTGTGAAGTTCATTCCAGTGTGCAACATTCACGCTGCTTTGCTTTATGCGGCTACTGACTCCTCTGTCTGGTTCACCGTCGCTTTCACCTTTGATCGATTCATTGTCATTTGTTGTCAGAAGGTGAGAAGTGGATACTGCACCGATAAAACGGCGGCCTGGGTCTTGGGAACAGTTGCGATTCTGAGCACTTTAAAGGACACCCCCTGGTATTTTATGCTGACAGCTTGGTACAGGCTGAACAACAGCCCATGGTTTTGTTACATGAGTACCAGAAATAAGATCTCACGGTTTTGGGGTGCCATTGAGTTAGTGCAGAATATTTTGACGCCAGGATTCCCATTTGTTCTGATTTTACTTCTCAATGTTTTAACCATCCGGCACATTTTAGTGAGCAGCAGAGCACGCAGCCGACTGCGAAATGCAAGCAATGTAAACAGTCACAAAGACCCAGAGATTGAGAGTCGAAGAAAATCCATAATTTTACTATTTGCGGTCTCCGGGAATTTCATCGTCTTATGGTCCATATTCATGGCGTATTCTATGTGGTGGAGAATATTTAATATGGCGGATATTTATGGAGATATGCCCCTTTTTGTATTGGAAATAGGTTTCATGCTGCAGCTCCTAAGCTGCTGTACAAACACTTGTATATACGCCGTCACACAGAGCAATTTCAGGAAGCAGTTGAAAAATGTGGTGTATATTCCTCTTTATAAAATAATACATTATATTAAATACTGAATACATAACTGATTAAAAAGAATATAATATTATGAACAGATTTCGATCTTTTATCAGTTTTGGTCGTAACCTCTGATCTGAACCAACAACATACAGAGTCTGTCAACTCCAAATATGTCAATGGTTCCTCCGAATTTTACACAGAAAGACACCACCAGAAATACGTACAGAGTTAAACGGAATGCCCTATTATAGCCAAAGAAAAGCTGAGGTGGAGGATGTGAACCCAGTAAATGCAAAGTGAGTGACTAAATAAGCTCAGTGACAGACACAATGCATTCAACACGTGAATTTCTTCTCTTGTGTGTGATTTACGCGAAAAGTGAAAAATGTATTCGCTATGTGAGTTTTGTTGCATCTACCTTGTGTGTGTCATATGCAACCAAATGATGATATTTTCTGTCGGTCGGGGTGCAGAGAAAGCTAACTTCTAATAACCCGTACATGTTTAAGCTTCAAAAACGTGGAACACGCCTTATTTTTGAATAATCTCAGCCAGACCCTTTCCCTCCTTAAACCAGGTAGAGCAGGTGTGGGTGGGGTTGCGGGGGTTGAGTGCGGGAATGCTAGTACACTTAGAACATAGAACATAGAAAATACAGCACAGAACAGGCCTTTCGGCCCACGATGTTGTGCCGAACCTTTGTCCCAGATTAATTATAGATTATCATTGAATTTACAGTGCAGAAGGAGGCTATTCGGCCCTCTGTGTCTGCACCGGCTCTTGGGAAGAGCACCCCACCCAAACTCAACACCTCCACCCAACACAAAGGGCAATTTTAGACACTAAGGGCAATTTATCATGGCTAATCCACCTACCCTGCACATCTTTGGACTGTGGGAGGAAACCGGAGCACCCGGGAGAAACCAACGCAGACACGGGGAGGACGTGCAGACTCCGCACAGACAGTGACCTAAGCCGTAATCGAACCTGGGACCCAGGAGCTGTGAAGCAATTGTGCTATCCACAATGCTACCGCGCTGCCCTTAAAAACAAATAAATCTACAATATATCATTTTACCGTAATCCATGTACCTATCCAATAGCTGCTTGAAGGTCCCTAATGTTTCCAATTCAACTACTTCCACAGGCAGTGCATTCCATGCCCCCACTACTCTCTGGGTAAAGAACCTACCTCTGATATCCCTCCTGTATCTTCCACCTTTCACCTTAAATTGATGTCCCCTTGTAATGGTTTATTCCACCCGGGGAAAAAGACTCTGACTGTCTACTCTATCTATTCCCCTGATCAACTGCTAAACCTCTATCAAGTCGCCCCTCGTCCTTCTCCGTTCTAATGAGAAAAGGCCTAGCACCCTCAACCTTTCCTCGTAAGACCTACTCTCCATTCTAGGTAATATCCTGGTAAATCTTCTTTGCACCTTTTCCAAAGCTTCCACATTCTTCCTAAAATGAGGTGACCAGAACTGTACACAGTACTCCAAATGTGGCCTTACCAAAGTTTTGTACAGCTGCATCATCACCTCACGGCTCTTAAATTCAATCCTTCTGTTAATAAACGCGAGCACACCATAGGCCTTCTTCACAGCTCTATCCACTTGAGTGGCAACTTTCAAAGATGTATCAACATCGACCCCAAGATCTCTCTGCTCCTCCACATTGCCAAGAACTCTACCGTTAACCCTGTATTCCGCATTCATATTTGTCCTTCCAAAGTGGACAACCTCACACTTTTCAGGGTTAAACTCCATCTGCCACTTCTCAGCCCAGCTCTGCATCCTATCTATGTCTCTTTGCAGCCGACAACAGCCCTCCTTACTATCCACAACTCCACCAATCTTCGTATCGTCTGCAAATTTACTGACCCACCCTTCAACTCCCTCATCCAAGTCATTAATGAAAATCACAAAAGCAGAGGACCCAGAACTGATCCCTGCGGTACGCCACTAGTAACTGGGATCCAGGCTGAATATTTGCCATCCACCACCACTCTCTGACTTCTATCGGTTAGCCATTTCGTTATCCAACTGACCAAATTTCACACTATCCCATGCCTCCTTACTTTCTGCAGAAGCCTACCATGGGGAACCTTATCAAATGCCTTACTAAAATCCATGTACACTACATCCACTGCTTTACCTTCATCCACATGCTTGGTCACCTCCTCAAAGAATTCAATAAGATTTGTAAGGCAAGACCTACCCCTCACAAATCCGTGCTGACTATCCCTAATCAAGCAGTGTCTTTCCAGATGCTCAGAAATCCTAATATTCAGTACTCTTTCCATTACTTTGCCTACCACCGAAATAAGACTAATTGGCCTGTAATTCCCAGGGTTATCCCTAGTCAATTTTTTGAACAGGGGCTCGACATTCGCCACTCTCCAATCCCCTGGTACCACCCCTGTTGACAGTGAGGACGAAAAGATCATTGCCAACGGCTCTGCAATTTCATCTCTTGCTTCCCATAGAATCCTTGGATATATCCTGTCAGGCCCGGGGGACTTGTCTATCCTCAAGTTTTTCAAAATGCCCAACACATCTTCCTTCCTAACAAGTATTTCCTCGAGCTTACCAGTCTGTTTCACACTGTCCTCTCCAACAATATCGCCCCTCTCATTTGTAAATACAGAAGAAAAGTACTCGTTCAAGACCTCTCCTATCTCTTCAGACTCAATACACAATCTCGACGCTACTGTCCTTGATCAGACCTACCCTCGCTCTAGTCATTCTCATATTTCTCACATATGTGTAAAAGGCCTTGGGGTTTTCCTTGATCCTACCCGCCAAAGAGTGTTCATGCCCTCTCTTAGATTTCCTAATCCCTTTCTTCAGTTCCCTCCTGGCTATCTTGTATACCTCCAATGCCCTGTCTGAACCTTGTTTCCTCAGCCTTACATAAGTCTCCTTTTTCCTCTTAACAAAACATTCAACCTCTCTTGTCAACCATGGTTCCCTCACTCGACCGTCTCTTCCCTGCCTGACAGGGACATACATATCAAGGACACGTAGTACCTGTTCCTTGAACAAGTTCCACATTTCACTTGTGTCCTTCCCTGACAGCCTATGTTCCCAACTTATGCACTTCAATTATTGTCTGACAACATCGTATTTACCCTTCCCCCAATTGTCAACCTTGCCCTGTTGCACGCACCTATCCCTCTCCATTACTAAAGTGAAAGTCACAGAATTGTGGTCACTATCTCCAAAATGCTCCCACACTAACAAATCTATCACTTGCCCTGGTTCATTACCAAGTACTAAATCCAATATTGCCCCTCCTCTTGTCGAACAATCTACATACTGTGTTAGAAAAGCTTCCTGGACACACTGCACAAACACCATCCCATCCAAACTATTTGATCTAAAGAGTTTCCACTCAATGTTTGGGAAGTTAAAGTCACCCATGACTACTACCCTGTGACTTCTGCACCTTTCCAAAATCTGTTTTCCAAACTGTTCCTCCACATCTCTGCTACTATTGGGGGGCCTATATAAAACTCCTAACAAGGTGACTGCTCCTTTCCTATTTCTGACTTCAACCCATACTACCTTATTAGGGTGATACTCCTCGAACTGCCTTTCTGCAGCTGTTATACTATCTCTAATTAACAATGCCACGCCCCCCCCCTCTTTTACCACCCTCACTAATCTTATTGAAACATCTATAACCAGGGACCTCCAACAACCATTTATGCCCCTCTTCTATCCAAGTTTCCGTGATGGCCACCACATCGTAGTCCCAAGTACCGATCCATGCCTTAAGTTCACCCACCTTATTCCTGATGCTTCTTGCGTTGAAGTATACACACTTCAACCCATCTCCGTGCCTGCAAGTACTCTTCTTTGTCAGTGTTCCTTTCCCCACTGCCTCATTACACGCTTTGGCGTCCTGAATATCGGCTACCTTAGTTGCTGGACTACAAATCCGTTTCCCATTCCCCTGCCAAATTAGTTTAAACCCTCCTGAAGAGTACTAGAAAACCTCCCTCCCAGGATATTGGTGCCCCTATGGTTCAGATGCAACCCGTCCTGCTTGTACAGGTCCCACCTTCCCCAGAATGCGCTCCAATTATCCAAATGCCTGAAGCCCTCCCTCCTACACCATTCCTGCAGCCACGTGTTCAACTGCACTCTCTCCCTATTCCTAGCCTCGCTATCACGTGGCACCGGCAACAAACCAGAGATGAAAACTCAGTCTGTCCTGGCTTTTAACTTCCAGCCTAACTCCCTAAACTTCTTTATTACCTGCACACACCTTTTCCTACCTATGTCGTTGGTACCAATGTGCACCACGACTTCTGGCTGCTCGCCCTCCCCCTTAAGGTTCCTGAAGACACGATCTGAGACATCCGTGACCCTGGCACTTTAGATAACTCATTGACCTAAATCAAAGTTCCATCACACCCCCACCTCACAGGTAACAGCACCCCCCACACGCACCCCCAACCCACAGAACCCTCTCCTCCCGACGGAGCACCTCCACTTCACCAACATGTTCATTGACTGTCCAATGTATCGTTCATCTTTCAGCACAGAAGATATTCGGTGATGACAACAATACGTTACAAGCTTCACACTTCGACATTCAATTCCAGGACCTCAGCAACATTAAGGAAGTCGTTACGTTAATGATGACTTGTTACCGTTCAGAGCAATGTCCCAGAAGCAACCATCAAGTGACATAGCCAATCTGAATATCCTGCGTCTGTATTAAACCCGGACCGTCCCTAACCTCCCAATTCAAATCAGGACAAATCACATTTTTCACGTTTTATTCGCAGAGAAATGACTGGAGAGTGAGTCTGCGGGTGGGTCCGCAAGCTAAAAGAAATGGACAGACAAATTCCCCCAATCCCCGAATATACTCAATCGACTGAATTTAATGTTGCTGCACGTTCCATTGGATTCTGGCAACCCCACTAATCTGTCTGCCTCACACACAAGCGCCATGTATCCGGTGAGAACAGAGCTTTTCCAGAGCGACCATTTTCATGTCAGTCCCGCTCCACGATTGTGGATTCAGGCTGAATCAACTCCCCTTTGCGTCCACTGTGGCAAGTCGCAGGAAAACAGGTTCTCTCTTACTCGTTCTCTGGGTTACTGGGTTATGGGGATAGGGTGGAGGTGTGGGCTTGGCTAAGGTGCTCTCTCAAAGAGCCGGTGCAGACTTGATGGGCAGAATGGCCTCCTTTTAGCACAGGGCTAATCGTTGGCTTTGAAAGCAGACCAAGGCAGCCAGCAGCACGGTTCAATTCCCATAACAGCCTCCCCGACCAGGCGCCGGAATGTGGCGACTAGGGGCTTTTCACAGTAACTTTATTTGAAGCCTACTTGTGACAATAAGCGATTTTCATTTGATTTCATTTCGGCAAAGTAAATTCTATGATACACAAGGGCCAGGCCTTAAGCACCTCAAATAAGAGATAGTCGAACCATCACCCTTTTACATTAGAACAAAGAACAGAGAAAATAGAACAGTACAGAGCAGAACAGGCCGTTCAATGTTGTGCCGACCGTTTATACTAATCATAGAAACTACAGTGCAGAATGCCCATCGAGTCTGCACCGGCTCTTCGAAAGAGCACCCTACCCAAGCCCACACCTCCACCCTATCCCCATATCCCAGTAACCCCACACAACACTAAGGGCAATTTTGGACACTAAGGGAAATTTAGCATGACCAATCCACCTAACCTGCACATCTTTGGACTGTGGGTGGAAACCGGAGAACCCGGAGAAAACCCATGCACACACGGGGAGAACGTGCAGACTCCGCACAGACAGTGACCCAAGCCGGAATTCGAACCTGGGACCCTGGAGCTGTGAAGCAATTGTGCTACCCACATTGCTACCGTGCTTCATAAGAACATAAGAACTAGGAGCAGGAGTATGTCATCTGGCCCCTCGAGCTTGCTCCAGCATTTAATGATATCATGGCTGATCTTTTTGGACTCAGCTCCACTTTCCGGCCTGAGCGCTATAATCCTTAATCCCTTTATTCTTCAAAAAACTATCTATCTTTATCTTAAAAACATTTCATGAAGGAGCCTCAACTGCTTCACTGGGCAAGGAATTCCACAGATGCACACCAATTGGGTGAAGACGTTCCCCCTAAGCTCAGTCCTAAACTTACTTCCCCTTATTATGAGGCTATGCCCCCTAGTTCTGTTTTCACCCGCCAGTGGAAACAACCTGCCCGCATCTATCATATCTATTCCCTTCATAATTTTATATGTTTCTATATGATCCCCCCTCATCCTTCCAAATTCCAACGAATACAGTCCCAGTCTGCTCAACCTCTCCTCGTAATCCAAACCCTTCACCTCTGGGATTAACCTAGTGAATCGCCTCTGCACACCCTCCAGTGCCAGTACGTCCTTTCTCAAGTAAGGAGACCAAAACTGAACACAATACTCCAGGTGTGGCCTCACTAACACCTTATACAATTGTAGCATAACCTCCCTAGTCTTAAACTACATCCCTCTAGCAAAGGAAGACAAAATTCAATTTGCCTTCTTAATCACCTGTTCCACCTGGAAACCACCTTTTTGCGACTCATGCACTAGCACACTCAGGACTCTCTGCGCAGCAGCATGGTTTAATATTTTATCATTTAACTAATAATCACTTTTGCTGTTATTCCTACCAAAATGGATAACCTCACATTTGTCAACATTGTATTCCATCTGGCAAACCCCAGCCCAGTTACTTAGCCTATCCAAATCCCTCTGCAGACTTACAGTATTCTCTGCACTTTTTGCTTTACCACTCATCTTAGTGTCGTCTGTAAACTTGGACACATTGCCCTTGGTCCCCAACTCCAAATCATCTATGCAAATTGTGAACAATTGTGGGCCCAACACTAATCCCTGAGGGACACCACTAGCTACTGTGTGCCAACCAGAGAAACACACATTAATCCCCACTCTTTGCTTTCTATTAATTAACCAATCCTCTATCCCTGCTACTTCTTTCCCCTTAATGCCATGCATCTTTATCTCATGCAGCAACCTTCTGTGTGGCACCTTGTCAAAGGCTTTCTGGAAACCCAGATATCCCACATCCATTGGCTCCCCGTTATCTACTGCACTGGTAACGTCCTCAAAAAATTCCACTAAATTGGTTAGGCACGACCTTCCTTTTATGAACCCATGCTGCGTCTGCCCAATGGGACAATTTCCATCCAGATGCCTCGCTATTTCTTCCTTGATGATAGATTCCAGCATCTTCCCTACTACCGAAGTTAAGCTCACTGGCCTATAATTACACGCTTTCTGCCTACCTCCTTTTTTAAACAGCGGTGTCACGTTTGCTAATTTCCAATCCGCCGGGACGACCCCAGAGTCTAGAGAATTTTGGTAAATTATCACTATTAGCATTTACAATTTCCCTAGCCATCTCTTTCAGCACTCTGGGATGCATTCCATCAGGGCCAGGAGACTTGTCGACCTTTAGCCCCATTAGCTTGCCCATCACTACCTCCTTAGTGATAACAATCCTCTCAAGGTCCTCATCTGTAATAGCCTCATTTCCATCAGTCACTGGCATGTTATTTGTGTCTTTCACTGTGAAGACCGACCCAAAAGACCTGTTCAGTTCCTCAGCCATTTCCTTATCCCCCCCCCATTATTAAATCTCCCTTTTCATCCTCTGAAGGACCAATATTTACCTTAGCCACTCTTTTTTGTTTTATATATTTGTAGAAAGTTTTATTATCTGTTTTATATTCTGGGCAAGTTTACTCTCATGATCTATCTTACTCTTCGTTATAGCCTTTTTCGTAGCTCTCTGTTGCCCCTTAAAGATTTCCCAGTCCTCTAGTGTCCCACTAATCTTTGCTACTTTGTATGCTTTTTCCTTAAATTTGATACTCTCCCTTATTTCCTTAGATATCAACGGTCGATTCCCCCTCCTTCTACCGTCCTTCCTATTTGTTGGTATAAACTTTGCTGAGCACTGTGAAACATCGCTTGGAAGGTTCTCCACTGTTCCTCAACTGTTTCGCCATCAAGTCTTTGCTCCCAGTCTACCTTAGCTAGTTCTTCTATCATCCCATTGCAATCACATTTGTTTAAGCACAAAACACTAGTGTTTGATTTTAACTTCTCGCCATCCATCTGTATTTTAATTTCCACCATTTTGTGATCGCTCCTTCATAGAGGATCCCTAACTATGAGATCCTGAATCAATCCTGTCTCATTACACAGGACCAGATCTCGGACCGCTTGTTCCCTCGTAGGTTCCATTACATACTGTTCTAGGAAACTATCGCGGACCCATTCTATAAACTGCTCCTCAAGGCTGCCTTGACCGACCTTAACCGGAAAGGGTGTGCGGAATCAGTATGTAAGCGTGTCCATGGACGACCAGGTTATTTCCTTGGATCGAGGCCGACTGTGGTTGGTAATGGTTTGTGGTTCCTGGCAGAAATCACCCTGGTGCACCAGTTGCTCAACATCATTATTGATGCTGGGCCACCATGTGTAGCACCTGGACCTGGAGAATTGTCTAAATTTAAGCCTGCCAGGCCACGCTGAGCTCTGTCTCTGTCCACGTTAATATCTTCAATTTTATGACAGTCCTTCTCCCTGATTTCTATATCTACACTGTCTCTCTCACGTATGAACATGAACACAAAGTATTTATTTTAGAACTCCGGCTCCAGACACAAATTAGCACTGCGATGCTTAATGCAACTTATTCTATCACTATATAAGTTTTGTCCTTAATATACTTCAAAACAACTTCGGAATTTCCTTTATTTTCATCGAATTTACAGTGCAGAAGGAGGCCACCCGGCCCATCGAGTCTGCACCGGCTCTTGGAAAGAGCACCCTACCCAAGGTCAACACCTCCACCCTATCCCCACAACCCAGCAACCCCACCCAACATTCAGGGCAATTTTGGACACTAAGGGCAATGTATCACGGCCAGTCCACCGAACCTGCACATCATTGGACTGTGGGAGGAAACCGGAGCACCCGGAGGAAACCCGCGCACTCACGGGGAGGACGTACAGACTCTGCACAGACAGTGACCCAAGCCGGAATCGATCCTGGGACCTTGGAGCTGTGAAGCAATTGTGCTATCCACAATGCTGCCGTGCTGTCAATCAGTATCAATTCATGTCCGCTTTCTGCTGTCCTAATTTCCCTTATAAGTTCCCTCTTCCAATTTCTGTACGCATCTGGCACATCTGTTATTTGATCATTCGATGACTGTCACAGTCCTCCCTTTTTTTCTACTGATCCAATACTGTTTACCCTTCGAAATAAAGGGTTCACTGTATTTACTTGTCTCACTCTTTCGCTGATTGTAAAAAAGTTGGCCCTGAACATCTCGATGTCCTTCCTGAATGCGTCCCACTGTTCCGTCAGTGAGTTACTTCAAAGTGTCATCTCCCAGTCCACTCTGGGCAAATCATATCCGATCTTAGTAAAATCTGCCTTCCCGCAGTTTACAACTTTGATTTCAAGTCAATCCGTGCCCATAACTATCTTGAATCTAATTGAGTTACGATCACTGTCTGCACAATTCTCCATTTCAAACACTTGCCTGGCTTTGTTCCGTGAAATTATATCTTGTCGGACCTATACTAGCTTAATATTTTCTCCTGCATGCATTGTCAGAAATCCACTTCAATTAAATCTTTCACTCTATGACCACACCGGTTAATTTTTGGGAAGTTGAAATTCATTACTTTTACACTTCTCTGACATTTGCCAACATATCTGCTCTTCTCTTTTTCCAATAGGACACTCCCAGCACTGTGAGTGTGCCTTTATTGTTTTTAGGCTCTGCCGTTATGACTTCAGTTGACGAGGTTTCTAAGATAATATTCCTCCTTACTGCTGTAATTGATTCCCTGCTCAAAATATCGCCATCTCCTCCTCTTGTGCCTCCTTCTCCATCTCGCATGATTCTGTATCCTGGAATATTCAGCTGTCAAGCCGATACCTATCTCAACCATGTCTCAGTGACATCACTGCCATAATACCACATTTGGGGCAGCACGGTAGCACACGTGGAGAGCACTGTGGCTTCACAGCGCCGGGGTCCCAGGTTCGATTTCCCGCCGGGTCACTGTCTGTGCGGAGTCTGCATGTTCTCCCGGTGTCTGCGTGGGTTTCCTCCCGGTGCTACGGTTTCCAACCAGTCCAAAGACTTGCAGGCGAGGTGGATTGGCCATGACAAATTGCACTGAGTGTCCAAAAAAAAAAAGTTTGGCAGGGGTTATTCGTTTACGGGGAGAGGGTGGAAGTGAGGGCTTCAGTGGGTCAATTGAATAGGTGCAGAATCGATGCGCACAATGCCCTCTTCTGCACTGTATTTTCTATGTTCTATGTTATACTGTCAGGTTTCAATTTGCGCCCTAATCAGACCACTGACAGTAAAATAAAAAACTATTCAACCTTGACAAAGCCCATGTGGACTTAAAAATCTCTGCCTTCTTGACTCACGTGAGCTATCTTATAATTTTGGATGTAGATCTGTCCCTGCTGAACCTCTCAGGGTCCCAGCCCGTTGACAAGTTAGTTGAAATCCTCCTCAACTACGCTCTCAACCTTCCCTAACAGCAGTAACAAATCTCCCTACAAGGACTCTTGTCGCATTGGTTTACGGGGAAGTGAGGGCTAAAGTGGGTCGGTGCAGACTCGAAAGGCCGAATGACCTCCTTCTGCACTGTATGTTATATTATATACCGCCTGCCTTTTCCCCTTACAAATGAATCCCCGACTACTATAGACCTGCCATTCTTCCCCCTCCCCCTCGGGTGCAGCAGACACTCACAGGCTGCGGCTGCTTTCCCCCAGACAGTATCCAAAACGTATATCTTGGAAAGATGGTTGACACAGTGAACATCTGCACTACCTTCCTTCCTCTACTCTATCTCCTGGTCACCCTTTCTGCCTTTCAATCCCCACCTCACTGAACGGCTGTGCCTACCTAACTGAATGGCTATTCCTGAGTTGCCTAGCATGACGCATGCTTCACAATGAATCCACGCTCAGCTCCAGCTGATAATTATGGGCAGCACAGTAGCACAGTTGTTAGCACAGTTGGTTCATAGCTCCAGGGTCCCAGCTCCAGTTCCCAGCGGTGTCACTCTCTGTGCGGAGTCTGCACGTTCTCCCCGTGTCTGCGTGGGGTTCCTCCGGGTGCTCCGGTTTCCTCCCACAGTCCAAAATGTGAGGGTTAGGCGAATTGGCCATGCTAAATTTCCCTTAGTGATCACAAAATGTTAAGTGGGAGTTACTGGGTTATGGGAATACTGTAGACACGCGGGCTTTAGTAGGGTGCTCTTTCCAAGGGCCGGTGCAGACTCAATGGTCCGAAAGGCCTCCTGATGCATTGTAATTTCTATGATTCTATGATTACAGCTCTTAAATGCGGTTATCCAGTAGCTGCAGTTGGACGCACTTCATGTACACGTGGTCACCAGAGACATAAGAACTAGGAGCAGGAGTAGGCCATCTGGCCGCTCGAGCCTGCTCCGCCATTCAATGAGATCATGGCTGATCTTTTGTGGACTCAGCTCCACTTTCCGGCCCGAAAACCATAACCCTTAATCCCTTTCTTCTTCAAAAAACTATCTATCTTTATCTTAAAAACCTTTCATGAAGGAGCCTCAACTGCTTCACTGGGCAAGGAATTCCATAGATTCACAACTATTTGGGTGAAGAAGTTCCTCCTAAGCTCAGTCCTAAATCTAATCCCCTCATTTTGAGGCTATGCCCCCCCCCCCACCAGTTCTGCTTTCACCCGCCAGTGGAAACAATCTGTCTCTATTCCGTTCATAATTTTATATGTTTCTATAAGATCCCCCCCCCCCCCCCAACACCACCACCACCACCACCTCCCACCCCCACCCCCGCATCCTTCTAAATTTCAACAATTGTGTCTTCCACTGTGAAGACCGACCTAAAAAACCTGTTCAGTTCCTCAGCCATTTCCTCATCTCCCATTATTAAATCTCCCTTCCCATCCTCTAACGGACCAGTATTTACCTTAGCCACTCTTTTTTGTTTTATATATTCGTAGAAACCTTTACTATCTGTTCATAGATCCTGAGCAAGTTTACACTCATAATCTATCCTACTCTTCTTCATAGTTTCTTTGGTAGCTTTCTGTTGCCTCCTAAAGATTTCCCAGTAGTCTAATCTTCCACTGATATTTGCCACTTTGTATGCTTTTTCCTTCATTTTGACACTCCCCCTTATTTCCTTAGATGTCCACGGTCGATGTATCCTCATTCTACCATCCTTCCTTTTTATTGTTATAAACCTTTGCTGAGCACTGTGAAGAAAATCGCTTGCAACGTTTTCCACTGTTCCTCAACTGTTCTGTTTTATCATAAAGTCGTTCCTCCCAGTCTACCTTAGCTAACTCTTCTCTCATACCATTGTAATCTCCTTTGTTTCAGCCCAAAACACTTGTGTTTAATTTTTCCGCCTCACCGTCCATCTGTATTTTAAATTCCATCATATTATGATCGCTCCTTCCCAGAGGATCCCAAACTATGAGATCATTAATCAATCCTGTCTCATTACACAGGACCAGATCTAGGACCGCTTGTTTCCCCCATGATAACTGCTGTACCATTTCTACATGCATCAGTTATTTATTTGTTTATTGCCTGCCCCACCATAATGTTACCATTTGGTGGCCTATGGACTACTCGTATCAGTGATTTTTTTTCGCCCTATTATTCCTGATTTCCACCCAAATGGATTGAACCTGTTCCTCCATAGCAGCGATGTCATCCCTTACTGTTGCCCGTATGTCATCCTTAAATAACAGAGGTACACCACCTCCCTTACCATCCACTCTGCCCTTCCGAAAAGTTTGACATTTGTCATTGGCAGCCTGCTTCATAACAACCTTACTGAAAACACTATACATATTTATTTCAGATTATAAACCATACCGGAACGCGCGAGAAAGTACTGACACAAGTTGTATATGCGTCCTATGTCTTTAAATAAGCTATATCACTGTTCCAGTCTTTGGCTGCTGGAATGCACATCCCGTCAATAACATTATATTAAGCACCATAATTCAAAACGCCACGTATCCTGTGTCTGTTGTGAAATCTGTGATGTTCTTGCTCTTTTAACAGCCAATGGGGCTGTTTAGCACAGGGCTAAATCGCTGGCTTTGAAAGCAGACCAAGGCGGGCCAGCAGCACGGTTCAATTCCCGTACCAGCCTGCCCGAACAGGCGCCGGAATGTGGCAACTAGCGGCTTTTCACAGTAACTTCATTGAAGCCTACTTGTGACAGTAAGCGATTTTCATTTCACTTCATTAAGTGCTTGTAGTTGTTCTGAGAGCTCAAGAGCCATCAAGAGTCCCCACAGCTGCTGCTATCGTTCCAGCCTTTCTTGAATGTTTAACCTAGAAATTTAAAGGAAAAGTGGAAAAGAGTCCTGGTCGTCACCAGGTGTTAGATGTTGTCCGTATAAAACTGTTCCTGTATGGGCCGAACACGTGTGTTATTCAGGGGTCTGTAGTTCTTATAGTTTGCCATATTTTCATATCTATTTTCCTCGTGGTTAAGCGCCTAATTCTGTTACATTTCAACCCGACCTTGAAGTGCTTTTGTCTGGTTAATTAGCCAGTTTACAATAACTCAACTATCTCAAATTCCTGAAGCTACTGCAAATATTGCTCCACTTGCAGTTACTTGTAAAGTTCTATGTTCTATGTTCTGACACAAAAGATCCATTCTGCAGGGGCAGAGTGGGTTAACTAATCTGAATATATCTGACAATTCAAAACTTAAGATTTGTAAGTTCCAATTAAAAATACATCTTCAGCTCTTTTTTTTATTGCTTTACCAGAATTACAAAGCCAGAGCTCAGAGTGTGGACAGGGGAAACCCCAGCACGGATCAATTCTCTGCTGGTTTGAAAAGGGGATGGAGTAAAAGTCGGATTGCTGCCAAGTTCCCGTGCCAAGTGTCTTAGAACGATGTGTTTTCTCGGAATATAGATTTGCTTTGAAACAGAGTTGTGTGTGTTTTCTTTTTTAAAAAAAACAGCTTCCACATTGTCTGAAGTTTTAATTTGCAAGCTAATGTAAACATGTATTTTAAAATATCAAACACAATAACTCATTGAATATGTGACTGAACCAATTTTGCGCTGTATCTTGGTTTTCTACCAGAGTTCTCTACCAGACGTCATTCTGTCACCGCCCTTCTTTTGTTTAAACAAGAAACATGATCATGGAGATATTGCATTTACCCATCTGTCCTTTACACTTAATTCTGCAATCTCAGAATTAATATATCAGCGTTGTGTCAGGGATGTTTTAACCCTGAACTAATGAAACACCGGATAGGTCATATGTCATATATTTCAACTGTAATATGTATTTCAACTATCCTAATTTCCAATGAACACCATAAAATTAATATTTTCTTATTCTTACATACGTGATTTTGTACCCTGATTAATATTCCCCGTGTACAAGATTACGCTGGAAATGTCAATGATAACCGTTGAAAAGAAAAATGTCTTAACTGCACTCAAACTATGATCTTTAAATCACAATGTCAGACGACACATTAAACTAAGTACGGTAGAAATCCTTCTGGAGCCTATTCTAAAGATTCAAATTATAAACTCAAGGTTACTCAATCATAGCAGAGAGATATTGACATTCACAGACCAAACGCACACACATTCTCACTGGTCGCAAATATCAGAGTTAACTGTTGGCCCTCTCTCATGGCTACAAATTCACAAAGAGACAGCAATTTCACAATCGCTTAATTAATATACGGAACAAAATCTTCCATTCTCCTTCGTCATAAAACGTTATCTGTGTTATTCCATTTCAGTCAATTTCCACAGATTAAGTTTACAGGCATTAGCTATTCTTCGAGACGTATATATTTTTTTGGTGCGGATGACCTGCTTGCTGAAATGGTAAAATGTTTGTGTACAGAACCGAAGGAGGCGGAGAACTTGGAATGATGCCATTTGCGTCTGTTACGTGATCTCATACGTTATTTATTCATTCCTTTCAAGTTATTCAATTTTCTTTCTTGTTCTTTAAGCTGAATTCAATTTTCAATGTTCGCTATTTAATCAGCGTTTGTAAGAGATATTACTGGACGTTTCTTTTTTTTGATTCAAATGAATTGAATTACTGCCGAGTTTATTTGAACGGCGTGTAACGATCTGAAGTTATTCTAGACAAGAATCCATTGTTGAGTTTCCGATATTCCTGAAAATAAAGCTGATTGAGCGTTTCAGCCCCTTTCTGATCTTTCGATTTTACTTTATTTTTTTTTCCTTTCCTTCCTTTTGGACATGTCTAAACTTTTAGTTAATTTATAATGTCCATTGCCAGGGAGCCTGTTTCTTTCCTCTCTCCTTGAGACGTTCCTGGACAGTGCTGAGCCATAATTGTAGCAGTTTCCTGTGATTCTTTGTCAGTTTGCACAATCTGTACTGCCGCTATCTTTTCTCGCTTTATTGATATGCTTAAAATGATTTGTTGTGAATATGGGAGAGTGAGAGCTCAATTCCTTTAAACTAGCCTGTTTTTCAAACGGTGTGAAGGCGTTATATCTGTCATTAGTTCTTCTAACTGGTGGAGCCCTGCTTTATTTGTCATATCTCGCTTCTGTGTATCTCCCCGTTTTCTCTGTTCCACAGGGGCTGCGCGGGATCCCATCCATCTTTGATCATTGTTTTTTTTTGTACCAGAGTATTTTACACTTACTCGACCTCGAGGCTCATGGACCCCGGGGACCCCAGAGAAGCGGCCTCGTGCCTCTCTTTTATTTCCCACGATGTGTTTACCCTGTCGTCTCTATCACCTGAGTATCTGGGTGTGTCCAGGCGACTGTGCTCAAAGGAATTTACCTATCGTCCACTCCAGGCGGGTAGCGGTCCTGGCTTGTCACTGTGTCACAGCAAGTTCTGCGACCGTTAACACTCAACAGTCTGTGCGCCTCGCATTCCCAACCAACTCTGACCTTCACGTGAGAGATCAATTGCCCCCTTAATTCAGGCTCAGCATGGGTCCTCGAGCAGCCAACTTCTGACGGTCAAAGGTTTGACTACTCGCCTTGTCCACCGGCTCGAGTGGCGTCCGACTCAGCAACATCCCGCCAAACTACGCCAAATGTAAGAGGTGAAAATATTCACACGAAGGCCGAAGTATAAGTTTTTTAAAAAGCAGTTTATTATGGCAGAATTCTGGGAGAGAAGGCCTGACACTCCCCAGCCTTTGACAGCACCTTCTCTCACTTGAGCTAAAGCACACAAGGATGAATATACAGATTCAATGGGCGGAATGAGTTGTATTCTCATTTACATATAATCAATCAACTATATTCGCGTCGTACTTTATTACATGAAGTCAATCAATTTTCCTAGCATCCCAATTATCACATATATGTTTACAGTGGGTGTTGTCTTACCCGCCCCTAACTTCATACAGAAGTCATTCAAAACTAACAGAATGATGTCCTGTCTGCAATTGGTGTCCTTGAGCTTTATCAAGGATTCATTGTATGTCTTGTTCTGTGAAGCTGTTATCAGCGGCTGTTGGGATACTCCCTATACATACCCGCGGCTTGGTTTTCATGAGACAGTTTACAGGGAATGTGGCTTGTTCAGCCATTTTGTGTCTTCAATATCACAAAATAGCTAACAGCCATTTTGTGTCTTTTCTGAGAGTAACAGCATTGTGTATACACTATCTAGGTCTACAAATTGCCTCTTCTAACCAGGCATCGAAGCCAATGAGTACCTATTGTCTCAGCAGAACTATTCAAAAGTAATATAGGAGCACAAATTTAGTTACAGGGCCACCTATAATTTATATCATAGTGCAGTATCAGAAAATGACTTCCAACAACATCCATGGTAAAGATTAGTTAGTTAGGGCCAGGGAATTTCGCATTTTTATATGGCATGCGGCATCAGAGGTGGGCTGTGGTGTAGGTGATATCTGTTTGTGTTGGAGAAGGTCAATATAAAACAGCTATATCGGGATATTTCACTTCGGACAACAATTACTAAACATCTTCACAGCACAGCTAAACTCTTCCTGCTTTCAATCTATACAAAAGGTAACGCACATGGAGAGAGAGCGCCATAGAATGAAATGGCCGCGCACAATCAAACTCATTCTATCAAAAAAAAGCCAATTTATTTCGGCCCAGTTCCTGACCCACATCCAGTGCAATCCTCCCCAGTGATAGTCACATAATTATAGATTCAGAGAATAATAAGGTGTAGAAGTGACCCTTCCACCATCGGGACTGCTCTGACTCATGAAAAACACCCTCCTATCTACTTCATCCCATTTTCCAGCACTTGGCCCGTCATCTTGAATCTTATGACGTGCAAATTACTCATCCAGGTACTTGCAAAGGGTGACGCGAAACCCACCGCTACCACGTTCCCAGGCAGTTCATTCAGACCGTCACCACCGACTGAGTGAATTAGCTGTTCCTCAAACTTCCCGTAAACCTCCTGCCCCACACCTTGATACATTGAACGTGTGTCCCCTCGCAACTGACCCTTCCACTAAGGGAAACAGGTGCTTCCTATTCACCCTGTCCATGTCCATTATTATCTAATATACCCCGATAAGGTCGCCCCTTGTATTCTCTGCTCCAGTGAAAACAACCCAAGCCTATCCAACCATCTTCATAACTTAAATCTTCCATCCCAGGCAACATCCTGGTGAATAGCCTTTGCATTCTATTCCAGTGCAATCACATACTTCCTATAATGTGGCGACCAGAATGTCAATCAGTACTCCAGTTATTCTTGACAGAATACTCCACACAGTACCCCACCTGTGGCCCCACCAACTTTCGGTAAAGGTTCCAGTAATAGATGGATAATTGGAATTGATATTCCACTCTGGTGAGAACCAACATTCAGTACAATTCTACACTGACAGATACTTCCAGTAATATTTGTTCACTGTTGTCAGATATTCCACTTTGGGAATTTCACTCCCACTGAACGTGTGTCCCCTCGCAACTTCCTTCAGAGAGATTGCCTTAACTGAGATCCAGTCTAACATTATACAAGATTCCACAAACATGTAACTTCATCAATTACAGGTCCTGAGTGTTAAAAACAGAGGTTTAGTGTCCGTTGATGAACAGTTTCAAGACATAGATCTGTTTAAGGACATTTAACTTCAGTGAATTATTTCGTTGCTTAGGTGTCCATATAGATGTGAGCTAGAGGTCCGAAATAAACATTTTCAGTCACAGTTTAAAATCTGAGAGCCGTTCATATGAAAATTAAATAATTATAATGGTGATAGTCACTTTCCAGGAACTCCAATAATAGCAAGGATTGTGTAAAATATTTTCTCAGCCATTTGAATTGGAAGAAGCATGTTCAGAGTGAAGTGATGTGTCCTTCGTGCTGCTGGAAGTCTCTGTCTTACATTCTGAGATTATAAATTCCCAAGGCCTTGAACATATACCCCGTTGAACCACCTCAGCGATCTTCAGATTGCATTATCTACTACAACATTAAATTTATGAACAAAGAGATTACGACATTTTATTCAAACAAGTAAAAAATAAATTTTTGAGTGAGAGACCACTTTTCAAACACTTTTCTGTGTTTCTCACATATTGACCAACACCATCTGCTCAAACACCATCACTCACATCTCTAGATCTCACATTCTTTCAGTAATGTCACCCACTCGACTGTGACCACACACTGATACAGATGCCTCTTTATCAGTGACAATTCCGTCATTCCATTCCAAATTCCATTAATCTAGGACAAAGGTACGGCACAACATCGTGGGCCGAAGGGCCTGTTCTGTGCTGTATTTTCTATGTTCTATGTTAAATGTTAGTGTGTTTCGCTGTGTGTTTCTCCGCACTCTGTGTTTAGCTGCCTCTTTAACTGTGACCATTCATTGATTGCGTTCCAATTGTTAGTGTGTTTCCCTGTGTGTTTCTCTGCACTCTGGGATGTAGCTGCCTCTTTAACTGTGACCATTCAGTCATTCAATTCTAATTACCAGTGTGTTCCTCTGCGTGTTTCTGTGCACACTGATGTGCAGCTGAATCTCTCTCTGTGACCATTCATTTATATGATTCAAGTGGGTTCAGGTGACCATACATTGCAACATTCAATGCATCGAATAGCTAGAACTGTTTCAAGTCCAAAGTAAATGATCCTAAACCTAAATATGATGCAGCTCCTCAATGTAAAAAACAGTTTCAAACATTAGAACACCTCCGAAAACTCAGACCCTGCAGCAGATATCAACACATCACCTCCTAGAGCAGAAGAAAAAACAATATTTTGCTGTGAAATCTAACACATCGTCTGACTGATACTGGCGCTCCAGCTGGGACACACCTTCACACTCCTTCCCTCTCTCAGACCCCCTCCGTACTTCACACTGCCTCACTCGCTCACACTATCACTATCTCTCGCACTCCCTCCCTCTCACTCTCTCCCTCTCTCTCGCTCTCACGCGCCCTCTCTCACAATCACCCACTCTCATATTTCCTCACTTGAAGGGACAGATTGTGATGTGAAACGAGACTGTATGTGCTGATAGAAGGGAGGGATGAGAGAATGAGAATGATAGTAAAAGAAAATGAGAGAAAGAGAGTTACAGAGATGGAGGGTATGAGACAATGGTGGTGAGAGAGAAAGAGGGTGATGGAAATAAAGGGCAAGAACGAGAAGATGAGATTGACTGTCTGAGTGAAAGGGAAGGGGAGAAAGCGGAGACACGGGGTGAGTGGATGACGGAAAAAGATGGTGTGTAAAATATTATTCTACAGAGAAATGACAACGCTGCAATAAATATCTCGAGTGTGAGTGAGTTAATCAGTGAGAATGAGTAAGAGTGAGTCACAGCGAGAGAGATAAATAGAAAGAGGGAGATAGACAGAGCGACAGAGAGAGAGAGAGAGAGAGAGAGAGAGAGCCACTTTGAGAGAGAGAGACATAGAAAGAGAGACAGATAGAGAGAGAGACAGATAGAGAGACAGAGAGAGAAAGACAGAGAGAGAGAGACAGATAGAGAGTCACAGAGAGAGAGACAGAAAGAGAGAGAGAGAGCGAGCGAGAGAAACAAAGAGAGGGGGAGGGGGAGGTAGGGAGCAATAGATGAGTTGGGGAACAGAGAGACAGTTGTAAGAGGCGGCTGTGATGATAGATTTCACAGGAGGAGATTAGTTGAGTGAGAGAGAGTGTGCAAATGTGTGTGTAAATGGTTTGGAGAAGGAACGTGACGAAGGGAGTGAGTGTTAAAGAGAGCTTGGATGAGATACTCAGCATGTGCAAGAAGGCGGGTGTGCAAAAGTACGAATTGCGTTTTTGAGAGGAGTGTGTTAGCGGAATCGTGTATCTGAGAGCGAGAGAGCGTGAAGGAAAGACAACGTGTGAGATATGAAGGTAGTGTGCGAGATGGGGCGACTGTGTGATAGGGGAAAAGTGTGAGTTAGGGAGAGTGCGTGAGACAGTGAGGGGCTGTGGGTGACAGAGAGAGTGTGAAAAAGGGAGAGTATGAGAGAGGGAGGAGTGTGTTTAAGAGAGAGTTACAGAGAGACAGTGCGGGAGAGGGTGGGAGGGAGCATGGTGGTGTGTGACACAGGTAGAGTATGTCAAAGAGGGTGAGATGGACAGACAGTGAGAGGGTGGAATATTGTGCGAGGGAGAATGAGAAAAAAGTGAGTGAGACAGAGGGAGATTGTGATAAATGAGGGAGTGTGAGAGGGAGCGGGTGTGGAAGACGGCGAGAGATCGGAAGTGTGAGAGAGTGAAGGAGTGCGAGAGGAACGGAATATGATAGATGGAGAGAGTTTGTGAGGGACAGAGCATGTGAAAGACGCAGACATAGTGCGAGATGGAAAGTGTGAGCGAGGGAGTGTGATACAAGGTGCGAGTGAGAGAGAGGGACAAAGTGTGAGAGAGTTAGAGTAAGAAAGATAGAGATGGTAAGGCATAGATGAGGTGTGCGAGAGGAAGAGAGTGTTAGGGAAGGAGGGGATGGGAGAGAGTGATGGAGTGTGAGAGATTGAGAGATGGAGAAAACGTGAGAGAGGCAGAGTATGAGAGCGGAAGGGTGTGTGAGAGGAGTGTTAGACAGCGAGTGTGAGAAATGGTGATTGTAAGAGAGGGAGCAGTGGGAGGGAGGTGAGAGAGTGAGAGATGCTGTGGCTGTGAGAGTGGGAGTGAGAGAGGGAGAAAGTGCGGGAGTGTGTGATAGAGGGGCCATTCTAAGTGAATGGGGGAGTGCGAAAGAGAGAGTGTGGGAGAGTGAAGGAGTATGCGAGAACGGGTTTGGGATATTGGGAAGTAGTGTGAAAGAGTGTAGGAGTGTGAGAGAGTGTCTGAGAGAGTGAACGTCTCCGAGAGAGCGTTTGCATGAGACAGTGTTTGTGAAATGAAAAATGAAACCAAAATCGCTTATTGTCACGAGTAGGCATTAATGAAGTTACTGTGAAAATCCCCTAGTCGCCACATTCCGACGCCTGTTCGGGAAAGACTGGTACGGGAATTGAACCGTGCTGCTGGCCTGCCTTGGTCTGCTTTAAACGCCAGAGATTTAGCCCAGTGAGCTAAACCAGCCCTTTGTGAGTCTGTGTGAGAGGAAGTTTGAGTGAGAGGATGTGTGTATGAGAGAGCGTCAAATCGTGAATGTCTGAGTGAGCTTTGAGAGGGTGCGCGAGAGTTAGTATGAGAGTGAGTTCGAGAATGTGAAGGCCTGAGCGTGATTGTGAAGGAGAGTTTGTGAGACAGTGAACGTCTGAAAGAGTGTCTGAGATAATAAGTGCGTCGCAGTGTGTGTGAGAGAGGGCGTGTGTGTCAGAGAGGATTAAGAGAGAGTGAATATCAAAGGTAGTAATTGTCGTGGGAATAATAATAGATATAGTCTTCGAGCTTTGCTTCAGGAATATTATTAACACGATATCGTGGAGAGGCTACACTGGTCAATGATCACACATCAGCACTCTGGGATTAGACAGAAAAAAGCATATCTTTATAGTGTGAAATAGTCTCGTCAGCATAATAAGACCAAATCTAAAATGGTGTTTCTAAGCAGGACTTTGGTACATTTACCCAACATTCTAAGATATGAGTAAAAACATTGTTAAAATATAGTAAAGCTATCGCTTAACGCTTTACCAAGTGCATTTTCTTTCATAGCAACTAATGTTAATCTTTTCTCTCAGCGAGCAATTAATCCTCACCTTAATTTCCCTTCTACACACATTAGTTCTGTCGCTGCCAGGACAGGTCAAAGGCTCGGAATCCTACGGCGAGTAACTCACCTCCTGAACTCGAAAAACATGTCCACCATCTACAAGGTGGAAGTCTGGCGTGTAACGGAATACACTCCACTTGCCTGGATGAGCGCAGCTCCTCCTTCCACAAACATTCAAACACTCCACCACGGACGAGCAGTGGGAGCCGTGTGTACTAACTACAGGATGCGCTGCAGTAATTCGCCAAGGCTCCTCAGTAAGCAACTTCCAAATCCACGACCACTACCATCTCGGACAAGAACAGCAGATACCTGGGATCCCCACCACCTGAAGGCTCCCCTCCAAGTCACTTACCAACCTGACTTGGAAATATATCGCCGTTCCTTCACTCTCGCGGGGACAAAATCCTGGCACTTGCTCCCTAACAGCACAGTGGGTGTCCTACATCTGAAGTCCTGCAGCAGTTTATGAAGGCGGCTCAGCACCACCTTATGTAGGTAACTAGGGATGGAAAGTGAACGCTAGCCGATGCAGCGACGCACACATGAAATGAAATGAAATGAAAATCGCTTATTGTCACAAGTAGGCTTCAAATTAAGTCACTGTGAAAAGCTCCTAGTCGCCACATTCTGGCGCCTGTTCGGGGAGGCTGGTACGGGAATTGAACCGTGCTGATGGCCTGCCTTGATCTGCTTTAAAAGCCAGCTATTTAGCCCAGTGTACTAAACCAGCCCCAATTACATCCCGTAATCGAATAAAATAAAATACATAGACGTCAGTCAAGGCCCCAGCAATTTCCTTCTTTGTTCACTTATATTCTCGGATAAATACCACTGGGCCCAGGAGACTGATATATCTTAATGTCCTAAAGGAATAGATTCTTAATGTAGAGAAGCGTGTCTGCAAATGTACAAAGCACTGGTTGAATGGATGCAGTTTCAGTCACCTTATTTGCCAGGAAATAGTTGTCATGTCTATTTTATTTCATTTTTCTCTGTCTGTCTGTCGCCCAGTAGCTCTGGTTCAAGACTATGTTTCTTTTCGCACAGATGCTGCCTCGCCTCCCAGCGTTGTAGCATGTTACGGACCTGATGAGTGCTGAATAGTGCTGAACATTTTGCAAACATGAGCAAACATACCATTTCTGATGTTACAATGGAGGGAAGGTCACTGATGAAGCAGCTGAAGATGGTTGGACATTAACCCTGACGACCCCTGCCAGTGACGTCTGGAAATGAGATGATTGGTTTTCAGACAATCGTCGCATTGGCATAAAGGCTGAAAACCAGAGGATGCGTTTGTGAGGTGAGCGGAACAGAGAGGTGAGGGCGGGGGAACGTTGGGGGTCCTTGGCAGGAGCGTTTGGGCGGGGTTTGCTACGCTGCTAGATAATCATAGAATTTACAGTATAGAAGGAGGCCATTCGGCCCATCGAGTCTGCACCGGCTCTTGGAAAGAGCACCGTACCCAAGGTCAACACCGCCACCCTATCCCCATAACCCAGTAACCCCACCCAACACTAAGGGCAATTTTGGACACTAAGGGCAATTTATCATGGCCAATCCACCTAACCTGCACATCTTTGGACTGTGGGAGGAAACCGGAGCACCCGGAGGAAACCCATGCACACACAGGGAGGATGTGCAGACTCTGCACAGACAGTGACCCAAGTCGGAATCGAACATGGGACCCTGGAGCTGTGAAGCAATTGCGCTATCCACAATGCTACCGTGCTGGGCACGTAGCCATAAGTCCCCGGTAAGGCCGATAAAGTGGAACGTGTGAGAGATCAATGGACCAGTCAAAGGATCTCTGGTCTGTGCGCAGTTTAGGAGCTTGAAAGTCGAGGTGGTCTTTCTGCAGGAGACGCAGTGAAGGACCAGGTTAGGCAACGGAAGGGGTGGGTCGGCTAATCAGCGTCGCGGGGAGTGGCAATATTGATGATTAAGAAAACGCGGTTTAATAGTTGGTGTTGGTCAAACCCACCTCTGGCATTGGGCCAAGTGGCCCCTTGTCACACCGGGAGTTAATGACTTTGGAATGTGTATTACATTGTGGTTCACGGCCAATGTCAAGTCTGAGGATTAACGTCTACATTGTGAGGAAAACGTTTCGCCGTGAACTCGGTTCAATGTGGAGCTGGGCAATGGCCATCGTTGAGATTGAGCTGAAGCTCGGTCAATGTGAACTTGTTTGAACAATAAACATGCTGCCATTGGCCAATCTCTGCCTCCGAAAATGTTTCTCCACCTCCTGCTCCATCCAATCACATCCAATCTGGACAATGGCTGCAGAGAGCCGCGAATGCGCCTGCGCCACAACCCCCTCCGGCGGGTGAACGCCGCCCTCTAGCGGACTGGAGATGAAACAGCAGCAGCCGGAACAGTATCTCCGGAAGCAGAGCAGCGCCTGCTGAAGCTTTGAGCCGCCAGCAGGCGGCAGCCTTGAAGCAGTTGAATCAGCCACACTGACAGAGGTTTGAGACAGAGAGGGTTTCAGTCTTTAATTCATTCGCAGACCCAGAGGAAAGGTGCAGCTGTTTTTCACTGGCATATTCTGCACCCCACACCTTGGAAACACACATGTAGCTGAGGGCCTCATTGATCTGGGTTTGTTCCTGGGTTTACCACGGAGCAGCTCAGCTGGTATAAGATTGCTTAATTTTTATTCCTCATTGTTCTGAAGTTAAATGTTTTGACAATTGCACATCCCGACACTTGTGCCTTTTCTCTCAGAACAGAGTGTCTGTGTCTAACCAATTGTTTTGCTACACTTTTCTTTTCCTTCAGACTTCTAACTTGTACTTGTAGATAATGGAGAGGATGTGGGAGCCAGGAGGTGAGTGTCTTTCCGCAAGATTCCAGGCTTTGGCCTGCTCTGATAGCTTCAGTATTTCCATGACTGGATCTAGTTTAGATTCTTATCAATGGTACCCCCAGGGTGTTAATTGTAGGGGGTTCACATCTCAATGCGAGACAGGAATTTGGGTAGTGTGATGACGGTCTGCCTGTGAATTCTTGCTCTTCGAGCTGGTAGAATTCGTGGTTTGAGAGATGCTGTCGAATTATCATTGTTGAGTTGCAGATTGTTGCGACTTCGTCAATAGGGAGCTGAATGAGGGGGAATAAATGGACAATGCGATCGGTGGCACATCAGTCAAGCGGGCTGCTTTATCACGGAGGCCAAGCTTCCTGAGTGTTTAGGAAGGTGGAAAGGAGCAAGAAGGCACTGTGAAAGTTTCGAGGGTGATAAGGTTTCAGCCTTTGGAGAGTATACCCTTAAATGAATATGAGGTAAGTGAGGGCTTTAGGATGGATTCTCGATGTTAGCTGTTGGCCTCATGTGCCAGCTGGAGACAGCAAGTGTGATCATTCAGTTCCTGTTTGGTTTCCACCACGGAAAACCTTCCCAAAGCAGAATTTTTTTCCAAACTTCTCCCCCACACTCCCCCCCCACCCCCCGCCTCATCCACCCCTAGCTTTACTGAACATGGGGAGTTCTGAACTTGAGAGAGTAAAATACAAGGACTTCACCGGCAGGAAGAACTGCGGGAGCGAGGTGAGCACAACTTTACTCATTTTTGTGCTTCACCCTCTCTCATCAAGTTCTATTTGACCTATTGAGATTTCCCAACTTTTCTGTGTTTAGTTATAATAATGGTGGATTCTGATGTCTGATCTTTCTGTTTTAGTGACAATTCCACTCGAGGAATAATCGCATTTTCTGTCCGGTACTGCCGGGGCTCTCTTGAGTAAGGCAACACTAAGGGAAAACTGAATATACAACTTTGCGGAATAAAAGTGAGAAAGACACTTTAAATTCAGATTAAAGCCTTCAGATCTCCAGATGCCTCCAACGGTCCCGGTTGTCAGAATGACGGCGTGAGATTTAGCTGCTGGGAAAATGCAGTGATCGCTGCTGCTCGGACACATGACGTTCTAGGGCTCAAAAAACTGGAAATGAAGCAGGTAAATAATGCATTTATCACTCCTAATGTTTACGTAATGGTATACAAACAAAGAACAAAGAGCAATACAGCATAGGAACAGGCCCTTCGGCCCTCCAAACCGAAGCCATTCATGAAAGCAACCTTTGCCCAAACCCTCAGGGAGTATAATAATGGAAGGTTTAACAAAATAGTCTTCAAAATGCACCTGACATGAATAAGCATCAGTTCTTTAATTATAATACTGGTTCGGTTCCACAATGCAGTGCGTAATGTGGGCAGTGCAAGACTGGATATACATTTTATTTTATTTTTCATTTCTGGTCAGACAGAATGCAGACACTTTCACATAAAATAAGAAGAGAAATATGATTCAATTAAGAAAACACGAAGTCATCTCTCATTGACTCAAATACAACATTTACATCGGACACTAAACCATAATCAAAGCGAAGACATTTTTGGAAAAGTTATGGTGTCTTTCATTAGATTTACCGTTCAATTATACATCTGCGGATGTCACCTCTGGGCGGAGTTGACTATTTTCTGAGAGGAGTGAAAAGACACGTGTTGGGTTAGGCTTACAAGCAATTTCAACATCATCTGAAGGAACCACATCTAATTGTTTTTATCTTTCGGAACATTTCTAATGCAACTGGCCTTTTTGAATTCGATCCAAAACATTCTGCATCTTCCCTCTCACAATATCTCTACCAATAAATCAGTGAGAATACTCCAGGAAACCAGAAATCATATGAGACAGGTCACTCCCCAGCACCACGCCACATACAGAGGGAAATTAAATCAAACATTACTGTTTCATAGAGCAATGCGAATTTGTAAACGTTTGAGGTAAACGATCACTGCCCAATGACGGGCGAATCCCCGGCCTGAGTCACGGATAACATTGGCACTGTTAGCTGGGCGGAAGGAACAGATAGTTCGGGGTCAATGAGGGTGTGGCTGTCGTACAGAGTGGGGATTTCATACTTCAGAGAAACATTGGAATGAAAGTAGGTGCTTTGTTTAAATCCCTTGCATTCGCGACATGAACGAATAACAAAGCACACTTTGTTGCTTGAGCGATTTGAATAGCTTCAATCCAGAGAGAGTTAATTCCGCACAAGAGGGTGGTTGAGGCAATAACCTGTTGTGACAAACCACTCGGAACGCAGTCGCAGTAGCAGACTGCAACAGGGACGTGGACAATTGTATGGGTGTCCTCAAAGCATCCAAGAAAATCCAAACATACGTGAGACCAATGTAAGGTCTTCGAATTGGACAGACAAGAAATGTTAGAAGGGTCACACATTATGGCATGAAGCACATGAAGATTCTTCGAAGAAACACGCAAAGCCGTACTTGAATCGTGAAAAGTGTATGATCCTCCAGTTAAGCAGCCTGTTTACCCAACCCATCATGCGCCGCCTGCCCCAGATGGAGCAGAAGGTTTAGGCGGTCCATTGGGCTAATCAGTCATCCCAGAGACTATCTGAGGAATGTTGGAGAAAATCATCGGCGATACGGAGCGATTGTCAAAGAAGCAGAATAATCAAAGGTTTATCTTCCCCAGAATGTGGAGATCACCGCCCCACTTTCCCAATGTGAAGAGATCATCAGACCCAGAAAGCTGCAGCAGGCGTCCACCCTGAGAGTCAATGGTATCAGTCACAGCATCGTCATAGTCGGCAGAATCAGGAGCTTCGAGGCACAAGTGTTTGTAATTGAAGGTTAATTATGTGCAGTTATTATTATGGCAGTTAGATTTATATACACTAATTCTACAGAGGCTTCTGGAGAAACACCAGGAGCCGTTTATATTTTAATTTATTTATATTACTGGAAGAAATGATAAGACGTTGTTTCAGACTCCAAGTGCTTTCCGTGTTTCTGTTACTGAAATCATTGTGCAATATCTGTGATCCTTGGATCTCTCATTTCATGATCCAGACGTTTGTGTATTTCAGATATTGTTTCAGATATTACAGAGTGAAGTCGTGAAACAAAATGGTGGGAAGTAAATTTCTACCGACCCCGAATATTAGAGCATTCAACGTCAGGATATACGGATCCTGGATCTGTGTCAACCAAACTGTGACTGGCGTAATATTCAATCTCATTGAGGGAGTCGATGGTTGCAGAATCTGCTAAGCACAAAATGGTTCCTTAATGGATCAATTGCCTGTGGTGGAGTCAGTTTAGCACAGGGCTAAATCGCTGGCCTTGAAAGCAGACCAAGGCAGGCCAGCAGCACGGTTCAATTCCCATATCAGCCTCCCCGAACAGGCGCCGGGATGTGGCGACTAGGGGATTTTCATAGTGACTTCATTTGATGCCTACTTGTGACAATAAGCGATTTTCATTTCATTTCATTCATCATAAAGTAATCATGACACAGAATACTTCAGCCCATCGCAGACGAAATGACAATACCTTCGCCATCTCTGTGACAATGTCCTGGAATTGATACATGACGCCACTTAGGGAGAACATTCAGCTTTGGGAGATCAACGTGAAGGACCTGCACCAACTGATCAGGAAAACTAAGTAGAGGAACATATAAAGATATAAAAATATGGACAGTAGGATTCCGGAGTATGACCTGCGACCTTTCGGCCCTTCTAATTCATTCTGGAAATCATTATATGTTTTGGCCCCAACCGCCTTCTGAAGTAGCGAATTGCACCGGATCACAACTCTTTGGGTGAAGGAACTTCTCCTCCTTTCACTCCTAAATCCTTTATCCCCTATGCTCAGACTGTGAGCACTAGTTATGGACGGCTCCACCATCGGGATAGTTCATCCTGCAACTACCCTGTCTAATCCTGATACATTTTATAGTTTTAAGATAAATCCCACAACTGGTCCTCATTCTGCTGAGCTCCAATTAATATAATTGTAATGCACTCAATCTCTCCTGACATGTTACTGTCGCCTTTTCATGAATACATCTGGTAAACATTCGATGCACCCCCATTATAGAAAGAAAATCCTCCCTCAGCTAAGGAGACCGAAACTGCACACAATAGTCATAGAATCATAGAACTTAAAGTGCAGAAGGAGACCATTCGGCCCATAAAGTCTGCACCGGCTCTTGGAAAGAGCATCGCACCTATGCCCACGACTCCAGCCTATCCCCGTAACCCACTAACCCTACCTAACCATTTTGGACAAAAGGGCAAGTTAACATGGCTAATCCACCTAACCTGCACATCTTTGAACTGTGGGAGGAAATCGGAGCACCCTGAGAAAACGCAAGAATACACGGGGAGAAAGTACAAACTCCGCCCAGGCAGTGACCCAAGCCCGGAATCGAACCTGGGACCCTGGAGCTGTGAAGCAATTGTGCTAACCACTGTACGGCCGTGCCCCCTACTGTGCTACCGTGCCCCCCTACTGTGTTACCGTGGCCTCTCCTGGTTGTTGTTCCTGGTGCAGACTCACTAAGGCCGTTTATACTTGCGGCAAGACATCCTGTTCTGCTACTTGAATCCTCTCGCTACAATGGCCGGCAACCCATGTGCCTCTTTTACACCTTCTGTACCTGCAGGATTACCTTCAGCGACTGGTGTGAGAAAACACCCGGGTCTCTTTGCACATATCCCTCCTCAATTTAGAGTCAATCGGGTAATAATCTGCCTCCTTATTTTTGCTGCCAACCTCATATTTATCCAGAGAACACTGCATCTTCCATGCATTTTCCCACTCAGCTCGGCCAAATCACACAGAAACATCTTTGTATCCTCCTTACAGCTGACACTCTCACCCAGCTTGTGTCTTCTGCAAAGTTGGGCATAATGCATTCTCGCATTCATCTATATCATTATCCGTTATTGTGAACAGTTTGCGTCCGAGCACCAAACGCTGTGACGCCCTAGTGAGCACTGCCTGCCATTCTGAGAAAAAACATTTCTTTATTCCTACACTTTTTTTCTTCTCTGCCAAACATTTTTCCATCCATTTCAATAACTACAGCTGATCGCGTGCGCTTCAATGTTACTTGCTAATAATCTTGTGAGGCACATTACCGCAGGCCGTATGCAAGTCGAGATAAACCAGTCCCGCAGCCCCAACTGATCAATTCCATTAATTATATAATCAAATAATTCCAGTTGATGGTTCAAACATGCTTTCCAGTAAATCCATGCTGAATCTGTCCGATTCTAATTGTTTTACAAATGGTCTGCTATTAAATCTTTCATAATGACTCGAGAAGTTTCCCCATTACTGGCGTCAGGCATACTGATCTATTATTTCCTCCATTTACGCTACCTCTCCTTTTCAATAGTGGGGTTACATTAGCAACCCTCCAATCCGTTCAAACTGTTATAGAATATAAAGAAACATAGAATATAACTGACATTGAAATCATTATATCTAAGGCCACGTTAGTAAGTGCTCTGGAATGTAAATTGTCAGCTACTGGTATTTGTCCGCCTTCACTGCCATCAATTTCCCCTCCCCACTTCCTTGCTAGAACTGATAAATTCAGTTCCTCCCTTTCATTAAACCCTGTGTTGCAGAAAGGTTATGGTCCGTTATTTGTGTCCTTCACGTGCATAATAATTGTCACTCCTGCCATCGAACAGTTCAATCCGTGTGTCCAGTTAATGTTGCAGATATCCGACCGGAGGAAATAATATAAGTCATAATCAGTGACCTTAAGCAAGGAACTTAAGCAAGGAGTCAGGAGGGCCAGAAGAGGTCACGAAAAGTCATTGGCAAATAGGGTTAAGGAAAATCCCAAGGCTTTTTACACGTACATAAAAAGCAAGAGGGTAGCCAGGGAAAGGGTTGGCCCACTGGAGGATAGGCAAGGGAATCTATGTGTGGAGCCAGAGGAAATGGGTGAGGTACTAAATGAATACTTTGCATCAGTCTTCACGAAAGATAAGAAATTGGTAGACGTTGAGTCTGGAGAAGGGGGTGTAGATAGCCTGGGTCACATTAAGATCCAAAAAGACGAGGTGTTCGGTGTCTTAAAAAATATTAAGGTAGATAAGTCCCCAGGGCCTGATGGGATCTACCCCAGAATACTGAAGGAGGCTGGAGAGGAAATTGCTGAGGTCTTGACAGAAATCTTTGGATCCTCACTGTCTTCAGGTGATGTCCCGGAGGACTGGTGAATACCCAATGTTGTTCCTCTGTTTAAGAAGGGTAGCAAGGATAATCCAGGGAACTACAGGTCGGTGAGCCTTAATTCAGCGGTAGGGAAATTACTGGAGATAATTCTTCGAGACAGGAGCTACTCCCATTTGGAAGCAAATGGACGTATTAGTGAGAGGCAGCATGGTATTGTGAAGGGGAGGTCGTGTCTCACTAACTTGATAGACTTTTTCGAGGAGGTCACTAAGATGATTGATGCAGGTCGGGCAGTGGATGTTGTCTATATGGTCTTCAGTAAGGCCTTTGACAAGGTACCTCATGGTAGACTAGTACAAAAGGTGAAGTCACACGGAACCAGGGGTGAGCTGGCATGGTGGATACAGAACTGGCTATGCCATAGAAGGCAGAGAGTAGCAATGGAAGGATGCTTTTCTAATTGGAGGGCTGTGACCAGTGATGTTCCACAGGAATCAGTGCTGGGACCTTTGCTGTTGGTAGTATATATAAATGATTTGGAGGAAAATGTAACTGGTCTGATTAGTAAGTTTGCAGACGACACAAAGGTTGGTGGAATTGCGGATAGCGATGAGTAGTGTCAGAGGATACAGCAGGATTTAGCTTATTTGGAGACTTGGGCGGAGAGATGGCAGATGGAGTTTAATCCGGACAAATGTGAGGTAATGCATTTTGGAAGGTCTAATGCAGGTAGGGAATATACAGTGAATGGTAGAACCCTCAAGAGTATTGAAAGTCAAAGAGATCTAGGAGTACAGGTCCACAGGTCACTGAAAGGGGCAATACAGGTGGAGAAGGTAGTCAAGAAGGCATACGGCATGCTTGCCGTTATTGGCCGGGGCATTGAGTCGAAGAATTGGCAAGTCATGTTGCAGCATGTTGCACACCCAGAAGGATGTGGAGGCTTTAGAGAGGGTGCAGAAGAGATTTACCAGGATGTTGCCTGGTATTGTGGGCATTAGCTATGAGGAACGGTTGAATAAACTCGGTTTGTTCTCACTGGAACGAAGGAGATTGAGGGGCGACCTGATAGAGGTCTACAAAATTATGAGGGGCATAGACAGAGTGGATAGTCAGAGGCTTTTCCCCGGGGCAGAGGGGTCAATTACTAGGGGTCATAGGTTTAAGGTGAGATGGGCAAGGTTTAGAGTAGATGTACGAGGCAAGTTTTTACGCAGAGGGTAGTGGGTGCCTGGAACTCGCTACCGGAGGAGGTGGTGGAAGCAGGGACGATAGTGACATTTAAGGGGCATCATGACATAAACAGGAATAGGATGGGAATAGAGGGATACGGACCCAGGAAATGTAGAAGATTGTAGTTTAGTCGGGCAGCATGGTCGGCACGGGCTTGGAGGGCCGAAGGGTCTGTTCCTGTGCTGTACATTTCTTTGTTCTTTGTTCTTTGTTTGTCTCTCGGTTTCAAACCGTCTCACTCACATCTATGTAAATCTCTTCATTTGTCCGTCTGTTCGTGTCCTTTGTGTGTGCGCACGTGTGTACCTATATACGTCACGCCTTCTGATTTGGTTCCATATTTATAACTAAATCTCTCTTTCTAAATGTTTATCTCTAAAATTGCAATGCAACATAGGAACTGGAATAGGTCATTCAGCCCATCGAACCCGCACTGCCATTAAATAGCTGATGCATGGCCGAAGTCAATTAGATTTGATTTGGCGGTTTGTTGATGAGGAGTGATCCTTGGACCATTTCCATGAATACATTTACTCTGCAACTATTTATCTATCTCAGATTTAAATTAACAGCTGATCGAGTACCAATGGCCATTGGTGCAATGGTGATCCAAATCTCTGCCACACTTTTTGTAGAGCATTGTGTCCTAACATCTGCAAGCAGTGGAAACACTTTAACTTTATCGAATCTGTCTTATGGTGTTCATATATTCACTAAGTCAATCAGATCACCTCTTTTCCTTCCAAATTCTGAAGAACATTTGTCTAATCTCTCCTCAGAACCTAACCCATGAAGTGAAAGTATCATTTTCGTAAACGTAAGTTCGACTCCCTACAAAGCCAAAATATACTTCCTGGAGTGTAATGGCCAGATCTGCCCACAGCAATCAAAATGGGGTATAATAAGAGTTTTGTAAAGCTGCAGCATAACTCCTGCATATCTATATTCCAGTCCTCTAGGTATAAACGACAGCATTCCAATAACCTTCTTGATTACCTTTTGCACTTGTACATGGAATATGAAGTCTCTATAACCTTTCGAAAAGGTAGTGAGGGACAGGATATATGCATATTTGGAGGAAAATGGACGAGTTAGTGACAGGGACCATGGTATTATATGGGGAGGTCATTTATTACCACCGTGGTTGAGTTTTGGAAGCGGTGACAAAGAAAATTGATGCGGAAATGGCTGTGGGTGTAGTTTATATGGATCTTCGTAAAAACAAAATTCAAATGGGATTCGGGGTGGGCTGGCCAGATGGTTAGGGAACTGGTGTGGTTAGAGAGGACAGAGAGTAGCGGTGAAGGAGCGTTTTTAAGGTTGGATATCTGTAGCCGGTGTGCTTTGCAGGGATCAGTGTTGGGACCTCTGTAATTCGTAGTTTACAAAAATGATCTGGAGGAAAATGTGGTTGGTTTGATCTGTACGTTTGCGGATGACAAGAAGATTGGCGAAGTTGATGGTAGTGCCAAAGATTGTTATAGGATACAACAGGATATATATAAATTGGAGACTTGTGCAGAGAAATGGCCGATGAATTTTAATCCGAAAATATACGAGGTGATGCATTTTGGAGGATCAAATCTAGGTATGAATTAAACTGTAAGTCGCAGAACCCCCATGAACATTGACATACAGAGGGATCTGGGCGTTCAGTTCCACAGTAGATTAAAGTGGAAACACAGTTGGCCAAGGTGATTAAGAAGGCATATGGCATGCTTGCATTCATCAGCCGGGGCATTGAGTACAGGATTTGGGAAAGAAATTCGGAACGATATAAGACCTTGGTTAGGCTGCATTTGGATCATGCGTGTCGTTCTGGTCACCACATAGGCTGCATTTGGATCATGCGTGTAGTTCTGGTCACCACATTATCAAAAGGACGTGGAAGCTTTGGAGAGAGTGCAAAGAAGGTTAGCCAGGATGTTGCCTGAACTCGAGTGTATTGACTATGAGGAAGGGTTCAATAAATTAGGAATGTTTTCACTGGGAAGACGGAGGCGGAGGGGAGACCAGTTATAGGTTTACAGAATTGTGAGAGGCATAGACAGTGTGGACAGTCAGAAACTTTTTCAAAGGGTGAAAAGCCACTTGCAAGGGGTAACAGTACGAAGTCTTACAACACCAGGTTAAAGTCCAACAGGTTTGTTTCGATGTCACTAGCTTTCGGAGCGCTGCTCCTTCCTCAGGTGAATGAAGAGGTATGTTCCAGAAACATATATATAGACAAATTCAAAGATGCCAAATAATGCTTGGAATGCGACCATTAGCAGGTGATTAAATCTTTACAGATCCAGAGATGGGGTAACCCCAGGTTAAAGAGGTGTGAATTGTGTCAAGCCAGGACAGTTGGTAGGATTTCGCAGGCCAGATGGTGGGGGATGAATGTAATGCGACATGAATCCCAGGTCCCGGTTGAGGCCGCACTCATGTGTGCGGAACTTGGCTATAAGTTTCTGCTCGGCGATTCTGCGTTGTCGCGTGTCCTGAAGGCTGCCTTGGAGAACGCATACCCGGAGATCAGACGCTGAATGCCCTTGACTGCTGAAGTGTTCCCCGACTGGAAGAGAACATTCCTGCCTGATGATTGTCGCGCGATGAATGGACACAATTCACACCTCTTTAACCTGGGGTTACCCCATCTCTGGATCTGTAAAGATTTAATCACCTGCTAATGGTCGAAATCCAAGCATTGTTTGGCATCTTTGAATTTGTCTATATATATGTTTCTGGAACATACCTCTTCATTCACCTGAGGAAGGAGCAGCGCTCCGAAAGCTAGTGACATCGAAACAAACCTGTTGGACTTTAACCTGGTGTTGTAAGACTTCGTACTGTGCTCACCCCAGTCCAACGCCGGCATCTCCACATCAAGGGGTAACAGGTTCAAGGTGAGAGGAGGGAAAGTTTAAGGGAGATGTACCTGGTACGTTTTTCACACATAGAGTGGTAGGCGCCTGGAACGTGTTGCCAGAGGATGTGGTGGAAGCAAGCACATTGGAAACATTAAGAGGCATCTGGATGTGCACATGAATAGAGATGAAATACAGGGATTCTGACTGACTAAGGGCAGAAGTTTATTTTTTAGTTAGAGCATCATGATCGGCACAGGCTTGGTGGGCCGAAGGGCCTGTGACAGTGCTCTACTTTTCTTTGTTCTTTGTACTATGCACCTGAACTCACAGGAACCACCCATTATTCACCATATCTGCAATGTTGCCTTAGTCATTGACTATATCCCCATTGTCTGTCTTTAGCGGGCCAATAGTGCTCCTGATCGCCGGCTTTCCTTTTATGTCGCTATTAAACTTATTCTCTTTTTTATTGATGCCCCTTACAAGCTTCATTTCATTATTTCTGTTTGATAGCCCGTATAAGCTGCTTTATGGCCCTTTGAAAGCTTTGTGCTTCTTTCACAAAGGCGCCTCTGCAGTATCTGATCACAATGCTGTAGAACCTTGAGTACTGAATTATAAACGCACAAAATAAAATACTTGGCTGACGGAAATAACCTTGCAACATCTTTGGAGCGAATCATGTACCCTAAAATGACGAGGTGCCTTCTCAGACAAAGAAAATCCAGATTCAGAAAAAGGAAATTTCGCACAGGAACAACAGCTCTGTCTGTCAGCGAGAGCCGTGGGTGAGATGGAACTCTCACCTGAAATGAAGCAGGCATCGGAAGAATAAGTGGGGTTTACTTCGCCGCCTAAATGATGAATTTATAATGGGGAAACAACACATCTGCAGGAAAACCTGAACACAAAGTAAAATTAAGCTCGAAATGGATCATTTTATCATCCTTATTTAAAATATCATATTAAACCTGGCCGGTCAATAGGCTCAGAGCCAGCTCACCGATTATGAGTGAAATTTGTCAGATTTTGTACTTTAAACTTATTGTAACATTTGTTTCCACGTCCTGATTGCACTCGGTGTTTGCGCTGACAGCGTGTGGTTTTGTCTTTTCAATGTCCATCACAGAATTCAAAATCTGTTGCCGAATGTTCTGTCCTTAAAAAAAATCCAAATAAAAGCTTAACCTGACACACACGGAAATTTTCCACCGTGTCCTCAATAAAATTGTAAAATGACAGAGACGGTGATGTGAAATGCCTCCTGACAACTTTTCTTTCTCTTCCGAAGTATAAAAGGGCCAGTTTTAAACTGTTCTTTGATGTAAATGACTCTGGCTCTCGATGTTGCCGTATGTTTCAAATAGATGTTGTGTCAAATTTAGTGTATTTTCCTGCATTTTCTACGATAGCAAATCAGTTGTATTGGTGAAATATGTTGAGGATTATTGTCGGTGATACTGTCCAGGGATAGCTAAATATTTTAACGTTTTTATAATTTAGAGTACCTAATTCATTTTTTCCAATTAAGGGGCAATTTATCGTGGCCAATCCACCTGCCTTGCACATCTTTGGGTTGTGGGCGTGAAACCCACGCAAACACGGGGAGAATGTGCAAACTCCACACGGACAGTGACCCAGAGCCGGGATCGAACCTCGGACCTCGGCGCCGTGAGACTGTTGGGCTAACCCAGGGTGCCACCGTGCTGCCCTGGGATAGCTAAATATTTGTAGATACATTACAGATCATAGGTCCCCAAAAGACGTTGATTGAGAAGTAGGCCATTTATCCGATCAAGTCCGTTCCACAATTCAATAAGAACAAGACTGATCTGGTATGAGAATCCTCTAGACCACTTTCCGCGTTATCCCCATATTCCTTGATACCCTTATTGATTAAAATTATATCCATCTCAGCGTTGAACATACTTAAAATGATGTGATGCAGTTCAGCTAAGGATTTCAGACACGTATTGTGTTTGACATGACTTTCAGTCTAAATGTCTGCTCAATCTCAATTAACTTCAATTTGCAGCGATTTATTGCAGACATACGTTATTAAATACTTCATTTAAAATATAGTCATTCATAAATTGAATTTAATTACTTTTGGAACAGACGATGGAGGCCAACATTATATTTCTCAGCCATTTTTCTGCCTTTGCCCAGTTTAAAGTGGCAGAGTATGTCAGGACCATGCCCACAGAAATCTTTCATTATTAATGCACCAATACTCTTGCACCTTCATGGATCAACTTGCCAGTCAGTTGAGTAAAGGTGCGGCGATATTTACCCAGTCTCTTGCAGAGTAGCAAAGCCCAGTTGCAAACAGGAAGAGAAATGTTGCTGAGAAGCTGACCAATTGGCATTGAGTTGTATTTCGGGTAATCCTAAAGCAGCTTTGAGTCTGCCGAGCCTCACAACAGTCGCTGTGTGTGTTCCTGTTCTGCTCAACTGACAGGAAGCATCGAGCGTTCTGGGCATGTCTGTGTTTGCATTTCAGTCGCTGCTCTTCGCTAGTCTTGCCACGCTGCTACTGAACATTATTTTCTTTAATACATTTAGTGTACTCAATTCATTTTTTGCAATTAAGGGGCAATTTAGCGTGGCAAATCCACCTAACCTGCACATCTTTGGATTGGGTGTGTGTGTGGGGGGGGGGGGGGGGCGGGGGGGGGACCCACGCTAAACTACCTGCTATTGAACATCCTAACTTGTGCCGGGCAATGTATCAGGGTACGTTCAACTGCAAAATTTTAACAATTCACTGGCAACGTCTGAAAGCATGGCCTCCATAGAAAATCCTCCAGTGATCGCAACAAATGAGTCAGGGAACTGTGTGTTTTTAATCCGTGTTAAGTTTCACTCCTCTGCGACAACAATATGATCTGTGTTTCCGAATTTAAAAGATTGCCGAGTCTTTGACAATCAACCGGCTACACATATACCTTGTCCTGCTTAGTTGAACGGTGCCCACGATTCAGCTGGAAATTAACATCCCAATATGCTTTCTTACTGAATGGAGCATGCCGGATGGACCTTTCCATTGATCCCGTTGAGATGAGAGCAGAAAAGTACTTGGGACTTTCCTTTCGTTGCTGGGTGTGATTACGGTTTTTGGGTCATTTGAATGTGGCTGCCAGTTCTCTCTCTGATATATTTCAATACACAGCATGACAAATACTGACCACGTTGCGAGTTCCCAGAAGTTGTGTCAGTAACATTGGGACCGCTCGGTAACCTGGTCATTCCTGTATTCCTTCATTATCGAGAGGGCCACATATTCACTCGTAACTTTGTTCAGCGGTGAATTCTGAAACAGTGTCTGGATGTTGTGAAAAGTAGGTCTTCCGATAACAATTTTTTATTATTCCGGAGGATGTTTCATTTTTGTGCCATGTACTAGTTAGTTGAACAGTCCTGTTTTTGTCAAGTCACATTGAGAATGTTAATTCAGCAAGTGTTCGGTGCGTTTGGGCGTCATTAGCATTTCTCTTTCCAATTGGCAATACCCGGATGCCAAACATAAATTTCTCACGTCTGCCAGCTACAGACAAAAGTACTTTGGGGATTTGACTGTTTTTTTAAACCAGTGTGTTATGCGTTGCTGAAGAATTTTGTAAGTATTAACTAAAGTTCCAAAATACATACAGTGGCCGGCACAGCAGAAGCCACAGAGTAACATATGTTTCACTTCTGTCGGAACAGTGACACTCTCTGCTAGCCGTCCTGAACAATTTTCAACCAAATATTTTACTATTTGAAGACTGCCAAACTGTTGTACATCTCTGATGTATCAATATTCATAAGTATCATATAAATTCGGTTGCCTCTTCTGAGAGTCCAGCAACATTTTATTATCAAAAGACAAAATTCTGGAATATCTCAGCACGTCTAGCAGATTCCGTGAGGAGAGAAAAGAACTGACGTTTCGAGTACACATGACCCTTTGTCAAAGGGAAAAGGCATAGAAAGTGGGAGATATTTATACTGTTGGGTGAGGACATGAAAGATGCGTCATAAACACAGAAACCAGGCGGAAAACGTCCTTATAGCAGTTCCCAGAGCGAATAAAAGGCGTGAACGGTTAAATAGCAGAGAAATTTAAATCAGAAGATAAGCTGTGAAAGTTGTAGATGTCGGGGAGGGGTGACATGGGTGGGAGAGAGGTAAAATAAAAAAACGTGGGGAACGGGGAAGTAAAGGGGAGATAACGCAAGGGGGGGGGATAAGTTAGGGGGAAAGAGAGGAGAAAATATATGTAAAGAAAGACAAGAAAGAACTAAAAGGTAAAAGACAGTTCAAATATAATGGAATGAAAACAAATGGGCCGAGGTCGGGTAAAGCAAATAATCGGGAGTTGCTGAATTCACTGTTGTGACCGGAAGGCTGCAGCGTGGCAAACTTGAAGATGGAATGTTGTTCCTCCAGTTTGCGGTGAGCTTCACAGGAACACTGCAGCAGGCCGAGGATAGACACGTGGGCATGGGAGCAGTGTCTTGTGTTAAAATCGCAAGCAACGGGAAGATCAGGCTCCCGAATGTACACAGACCGAAGGTGCTCTGTAAAGTGTTCACCCAGTCTACGTTTGGTCTCTCCGATATAGAGGAGGCCACATTGGAAGCAGCGAATGCAATGGACCAAATACAAAGAGGTGCAAGTGAAACGTTACATACCCTGGAATGAATGTTTTGGGCCTGTGATGTTAAGCATGGAAGAGGTGAAGGGGCAGGTGTTACGCGTTCTGAAATTGCATGGGAAGGTGCCATGGGTGACGGGAGAGGTGTCCAACGCCGGCATCTCCACACCATGCGTGATGAAAGAGGTGTTGGGTATGGTGGAGGAGTGAACTAGATTATCCCGGAGGGAGCGGTCTCTGCGGAATGCTGACAGAGGTAGTGAAGGAAAGATGTGTTTGGTGGCGGCATCACGCTGGAGTTGGCGAAAATGGCGGAGGATTGGGTGCCTGGTGGGGGGGAATGTGAGAACGAGGGGACTCTATCACTGTTTTGGGAGGGAGGGGAGGGTGCGAGGGTAGTGGTGCGGGAGTTAGACCACACGCTGTTGAAGGCCCTGTCAAAAACTGTCGGTGGCAAATCACGGTTGAGGAAGAAGGAACACATTTTCGAAGCATCACTTGGGAAAGTGGCATCATCGGACCAAATTCGACGTATGCAAAGGAGCTGAGAGAAAGGGATGGAGTCCTTACAGGCTGTATGGTGCGAAGTGCTGTCGACAAGATAGCTGTGGGAGTCATTGGGCTTGGAATGGATATTAGTCGACAGTCTATTGACGGAAATGGGGACAGAAAGATCATGGAAGGGAAGCGAAATATCTGAGATGGACCAGGTGAAAGTGGTGGAGGGGTGGAAACAGGAAACGATGTTGATGATTTTTTCCAGTTCCGGACGAGAGCATGAAGCGGCACTTATATAGTCATCGACTTAGCTGTAAAGGAGTTGTGGGAGGAGACCCGGGTAGGCCTGAAGCAAGGAATGTTTCACATACTCCATAAAAAAGGAAGCGTAGCTAAGACCCATGTGGGTACCCATTGCTACACCTTTGGTTTGGAGAACGTGTGATGAGTTAAAGGAGATGTTTCTAAGACATCGAACGAGTCCAGCCTGGTGGAGAAGAGAGGAGGTGGATGGGAATTGTCCAGGCCTCTCAGACCATCCTCGTGTGGGATGGAGGTATAACGAGATTGCCCGCCAATGGTGAATAAGAGGCGGTTAAAGGTGTCAACTGGAAACTGGCAATATAAGGCTTGGTTCCTGAGAGATGGCGCCGTCACTGGCTAATGTGGCCCAGGTACAGAGGGTGGTGCCACAGAGCGAAGGGTGCACGTTAGGTGTATTGCACATGCCAAATTGCGCATTAGGGGGAGGTTACAGTGTTGGGGAGTAGAACCTAGGTAGCCTTGTCTTTCAAAGGATGTGTAACAGGCCAGATAGGCCGAAGGACCTCATTCTGTACTGTAGGGATTCTATGATCTTCCGGATACCGAAATTCCGCTCGATCACGTCCCTGGTCGCGCCATTGACGTCATTGTAGTGGGTCTCAGGTCGGACTTTCGGCTTGGGGTGAACGTCATTGGCCACTACCGCCGCCTAACATCGCTGTTACCCAGGAGCCAAACTCGCAGCTGCGGATATGCCTCGAATAGGTCTTGAACCGTAGCGTGTGCCAGGATGATGCATCGTGCAAACAACCACCTGGTTATTGGGCGCAGACTTGCATGATGCGCAGCTCATGGTCACACACCAGCTGAACGTTCATTGAGTGAAACCCCGTTCGGTAGATGAAGATTGCCCTGCCATCTGCAGGTACTCGTAGGGTGACATTCATTCTGCAGAATGGCGGCGAGCCCCGTTGCCCAGGACTCATGGTGGGCTCGATCCACATTGAAATTAATATATTATGTCCAACGGACATACAGGGAGACCGTAATGGCACGGATTCCACTGAACACCGAGGTCTGTTAGATTCCAGACAGGTCACCATTTAGGCCTGGAGGGACCCCGCAGCATGAAGGTTCATTGTGATCATCACCTTGACGGCCGACGGGAGCGGGTGTCAACACGCTTCGAGGTGCGCCACAATGTGTAAGATATGTCGCATTGCCCCCCTGCTCAGCCGGTGTATTCGACGACATGGCCGGAGGCGACAGGTCCGCGAATGACAGGCTTTGCCGGTAAACACGAGGATTAGGTCAGCGTCCTTCCTACTTGATCCTCGTCCGCTTGGGCAACCGGCTCTCCAACATCGCTAGCTGGCTCCTGTCCCTCTGGGGCAGTCCCCGCTGCTGCATGGTCCTCCTCTTCAATCAGCTACCGGTCATATACCTCAGTACATCTGAGGCGACAATAGGGAAGGTCACATTTCCTGGAGGAATTCCAATATCTATTGTCTGCAGGGGTTGAAAGGGAGACGTGTTGGCACAGTGCGTCCCCCGTGCCGAAACACGTCAAACGGCTAATATAGTGGCCACGGTTTGCCCTGCGGAATATGTACCTCATGTTTCTCCTGCCCTATCCTCATAAGCACCCAAAGCCATTCTCCCTGGCATTCTGCCCTCTACACCGCTGGCCCCGTCTGTGCCTGCAACCATTTGGGACATCTGGCGCCGGCACCCATCCCTGTTGCGACGATTGTATATTTTCAAGAGGGAGGTTTGTATAGCACCTGGGTGAAGGGGTTCAAAGGGTATGGCAGAAAGGGGAAAGGGTTAATTGAATTGGATGATTACCCACGTTCATAAAGAATGTTGAATAAGGCAGGAAGGGGCGAATGGCCTTCTCCTGCTCCTCGATGCTATGTTTCTATGTTTCCATATGACCAGGTCATCACAAACCCCTGTCAGTATTTATCCAGGTCCTTGAGAAACTACTATTGGATCTATTCCCATCGTGTCTTCAGACAGTCTATTCCAGAGTATAACAATCCCCTGTCAGTATTTATCCAGTTCCGTTGTGAAATTTACTAATGAATCTGCTGCTGCCGGATGTTGAAATACTGGCGAACACGGACTAGATCAACAAGTAAACGATTTGTTGACGTTAGTTACTATTTACAGAGTGTTGGATAAAGGCTTCCGTCCTCCACGACTCCAGAGTCCAAACTGCAAAAGTAACAACTCAGCTCATGGTAGACTGGTACAAATGGTGAAGTCACATGGGATCAGGGGTGAGGTGCTAAGATGGATATAGAACGCGCTCGGTCACAGAAGGCAAAGGGTAGCGGTAGAAGAGTTGTTGCTGCATGGAAGGTTGTGTCTTCTGGTCTTCCACTTGGATCGGTGCTGGGGCCTCTGTTGTTTGTACTATACCTAAACGATTTGGAGGAGAATAAGCCCGGTCCGATTAGTACGTTCGCGGATGTCACGAAGGTTGGTGGAGTGGGAGGTAGATTTGAGGAGTGTCATAAATAAATGCAGGACATAGATAGGTTGGAGACATGGGAAGAGACGTGGCACATGGAGTTGAAATGGATAAATGTGAGTTAATGCATTTTGGTAGATCTAAAATAGAGGGGAAATATACCGGGGAATATGGAAAGTCAGAGGAATCTGGGCGTGCAGGTCCATAGAACTTTGATTGTGGCAACACAAGTGGGCACCGTAGTCAAGAAATCATACGGAATACTTGCCCTCCTTGGACGGGAATTGAGCATAAAAACTGGCAAGTCATACGGCAGTGTTATAGAACCTTGGTAAGGCCGCATTTGGAATATTGGCCACATTTCTGTTCGCCAGACTACCAGAAGAATTTGAAGACATTCGACAGGGTGCAGAGGAGGTTTACCGAGATGTTGCCTGGTCTGGAGGGTGTTAGCTATGTTGAAAGGCTGAAGTGACTCGGGTAGTTTTCATTAGAAAGACGGAGGCTGAGGGGTGAACTGACAGATCTATACAAGATTATGAGGGGCATGAATAGAGTAGAAGGCTCAAAGTCGCATCAGCAAATTAGACTTCGCTCCCACTGTCTGGCAGCACGGAGAAGCCAATAAGGAGAAGGAACATCTGACGACAGGCGCATGAGCCAAACAGCACCTCGAGATATTGACTGACAGATCGTTCAGCCAATAAGAGACTTCGGTATCATCGGGAAAGCCGCCGTAATCAATCACATTCTCCGCTTTCAGACGGAGAGTTGTCACAGCCAGTTTTGGAGTTCTCAATACAAATTGGCAGACTCCTTAGCCAACCAGAGACTCTGCTTTCAGACTAGTCGCTGCTACAGCTAATCAGGAACCTCCATCTGCAAGCGGAGAGTCATCTCAACCAATCAGAGTGTCCGGTTTCAGACTGATTGATGTCACAGCCGATCAGAGAGGTCTACCTGCAGGCCTGGAGCCACCTGCCAATCAGAGATCCCGCCCTCGGACTGACAGCTGTGTGAGATGATCAGGTTATTCATCGGCCATACCGATAGACGCGTCAAACTATCAGGGAAATCAGAACACTGACGGACTGCCACCGTGGTCAATGAGGGACGACGCTTTCAGAGTGAAGGGCACCGTAGCAAATCAGGGACCAGCACCTGCTGGTTAAGATCCACCTCAGCCAATCAAAGATTGCGCTTTCAGACTGTCAGCCGCTGCAGTCTATCTGGGAGCTCCAAGTTTTGGCGGAGGGCGAACTCAGCCAATCAGAGATTCCTCCGCTGCTTCATCCCTTGATGGACCAATCTGTGACGGTATCCTCCTCAACCTATTATCGTGCCTGAACGCAATCACTGAGAGACTCATGAGCAAATCGTTGGGCTTCGCCTGGTGCCTCAGCCAATCAGCCGAGCCCACCTAATATTCGCTGTCTTGCGAGAATTGTTGTGCAAACATCGGTTTAATGTCGAAGCCACAGGTGATAAGAAAGACAGATATCCCCTAAAGTTTAATGGATGTGTCGCCTGTACAATATATAACCTACCAGTGGATTCGCTTTGAAATAACAGGCTCATTCCCCTTTCAATGCGTCAATTGAACCGGTCTTTACCACACATTCAGTCAGTGGAATCCCCATCCCTACCACTCGCTGCGGGAAAATGTCATCGTTTATTTCGTCATTCCTTCATTTACTCATTCATTTAAACCACAGCCGCTCATGCTCAAACTCTTCATTGATGGGAACCTTTTCTCCCCATCTCCTGCAGACCACTTATGATGCTCGACGCTTCAAACAAAACTCTTAAACAACTCTTCTCCAACGAAAACCCACCTAACTTCCCCAATCGCTCAAATAACTGAAGTTCGTCAGCACTGAGAACACTCCGGTGAATCCTTGCTGTACGCTATACAATACCGTTAAATACTTCCTCAACTGCAGCGCCCAGAACCGGACGCAATTCTCCAGGATTCTACAAGTTCGATGTAACTAATGTTTTCTTGTATACTATTCCTCTATCAATGAAGCTGTTTAAATGATATTGGATTCTATATTCACTCCAATAGTCCGACTAGTCAACTACTATCCGTTCTGCTCTTGCTGGTTTTGTTGGTGTTCCCCTTATGTTAAAACGTTTCTACATATTCGCCCGACTGAAATGACTGGCCCTGGGAAGATGCCCCTAAATTGTTAGATTTCAAACAGGGTCCCACATTTTTATGCTCCCGTGTGAGGAGAGATGTGCTGTTGCCGCTTTTTTTCTTCAACACCCTCGTTTGGTTTAAACGAATATAACTTAATAGGAACCCCATCCGCCGTGGCTAAATTTTGAAACATCTTGTTTTTTGTTTAAAAAAAGGGCCAATAAAACCAGCCTTTCCTCATTCATGGAAAGAGTAAATGTATTAGAACAGCAAAGAAATGTACAGCAGAGGAACAGGCCCTTCGGCCCTCCAAGCCCGTGCTGACCATGCTGCCCGACTAAACTACAATCTTCTACACTTCCTGGGTCTGTATCCCTCTATTCCCATCCTATTCATGTATTTGTCAAGATGCCCCTTACATGTCACTATCGTCCCTGCTTCCACCACCTCCTCCGGTAGCGAGATCCAGGAACCCACTACCCTGTGTGTAAAAAAACGTGCCTCGTACATCTCTCTAAACCATGCCCCTCTCACCTTAAACCTATGCCCCCTAGTAATTGACCCCTTTACCCCGGGGAAAAGCATCTGACTATCCACGCTGTCTATGCCCCATATAATTTTGTAGACCTCTATCAGGTCGTCCCTCAACCTCCTTCGTTCTAGTGAGAACAAACCAGGTTTATTCAACCGCTCCTCATACCTAATGCCCTCCCTAACCAGGCAACATTCTGGTAAATCTCTTCTGCACCCTCTCTAAAGCCTCCACATCCTTCTGGTAGTGTGGCGACCAGAATTGAACACTATCTCCATGTGTGGCCTAACTAAGGTTCTGTGTAGCTGCAACATGACTTGCCAATTCTTCTACTCAATGCCCCGGCCAATGAAGGCAAGTATGCCGTCTGCCTTCTTGACTACCTTCTCCACCTGTATTGCCCCTTTCAGTGACCTGTGGACCTGTACTCCTAGATCTCTCTGACTTTCAATACTCTTGAGCGTTCTACCATTCACTGTATATTCCCTACCTGCATTAGACCTTCCAAAATGCATTACCTCACATTTGTCCGGATTGAACTCCATCTGCCTTCTCTCCGCCCAAGTCTCCAAACAATCTAAGTCCTGCTGCATCCTCTGACAGTCCTCATCGCTATCCGCAATTCCACCAACCTTTGTGTCGTCTGACAACTTACGAATCAGACCAGTTACATTTTCCTCCAAATCATTTATATATACTACAAACAGCAAAGGTCCCAGCACTGATCCCTGTGGAACACCACTGGTCACAGCCTTCCAATTAGAAAAACATCCTTCCATTGCTAGTCTCTGCCTTCTATTTCCTAGCCAGTTATGTACCCACTTTGCTAGCTCATCCCTGATCCCGTGTGACTTCACCTTTTGTACTCGTCTACCATGAGGGACCTTGTCAAAGGCCTTACTGAAGTCCATATAGACAACATCCACTGCCCTACCTGCATCAATCATCTTGGAGATCTCCTCGAAAAACTCGATCAAGTTAGTGAGACACGACCTCCCCTTTACAATACCATGCTGCCTCTCACTATTACGTCCATTTGCTTCCAAATGGGAGTAGATCCTGTCTCGAAGAATTCTCTCCAGTAATTTCCCTACCACTGAAGTAAGGCTCACCGGCCTGTATTTCCCTGGATTATCCTTGCTACCTTTCTTAAGCAGCCGAACAACATTGGCTATTCTCCAGTCCTCCGGGACATCACCTGAATACAGTGAGGATCCACAGTTTTCTGTCAAGGCCTCAGCAATTTCCCCTCCAGCCTCCTTAAGTATTCTGGGGTAGATCCCATCAGGCCCTGGGGACTTATCTACCTTAATATTTTTTAAGACACCCAACACCTCGTCTCTTTGGATCTCAATGTGACCCAGGCTACCTACACACCCTTCTCCAGACTCAGACACAACATCAACCAATTCCTTCTCTTTGGTGAATACTGATGCAAAGTACTCATTTAGTGCCACGCCCATTTCCTCTGGCTTCGCACATAGATTCCCTTGCCTATCCTTCAGTGGGCCAACCCTTCCCCTGGCTACCCTCTTGCTTTTTATATACGTGTAAAAAGCCTTGGAATTTTCCTTAACCCTATTTGCCAATGACTTTTCGTGACCCCTTCGATCCCTCATGACTCCTTGCTTAAGTTCCTTCCTACTTTCCTTATATTCCACACAGGCTTCGTCTGTTCCCAACCTTTTAGCCCTGACAAATGCCTCCTTTTTCTTTTTGACGAGGCCTACAATATCTCTCGTTATCCAAGGTTCCCCAAATTTGCCGTATTTATCCTTCTTCCTCACAGGAACATGCCGGTCCTGAATTCCTTTCAACTGACACTTGAAAGCCTCCCACATGTCAGTTGTTGATTTGCCCTCAAACATCCGCCCCCAATCTAGGTTCTTCAGTTCCCGCCTAATATTGTTATAATTAGCTTTCCCCCAATTTAGCACATTCATCTAGGACCACTCTTATCCTTGTCCACCAGCACTTTAAAACGTGCTGAATTGTGGTCACTGTTCACAAAATGCTGAAACTTCTACCATTCCTAAGTCCCGAGAAAAAAAAAGAAAAACGTAACAAATATGACTAGATATGAACTAAAATGTTAAGATTTGACATTAACGTTAAATATATATGTGTATCGGAATGCACCCTTAGCTTGTTCGTGATGTATGTTCCGGCAGTTAAGATGGGTAATTCCAGAACAGCTACCAGCCAGAATCCCAGTCAGTCAGAGGCATTTTTCTTCTCCTTGGTAGCTGAAGGATCGTCCTGTGACCTTTGGATTGTGGTGTCAAATCAGCCTTGCTTCATGCAAAGCTGAGGGTCTTTGCCTAAAAATTACAAGGGATGGCTTGATGGCGATTGGTCTTCTTTCTGTGTCACTCACAGACTAATCAACACACTAGCACACGGGTCAGTTCTGCAGAATCGTTTCACTCATTTCTCAGTGTATTCTGTAAGGGGTATCTTGCAGGCAGAGTCTGTCTTATTTCATCTTGGATTATTTCCACTCTGAGATGGAATTCTACATGTGATGGATTTCTCAAAAACTGCTGGGATGTGACATACAGCTTCCATTGTCCATTCAACGACAGCAGATCAAAGGTCAACCTTTTTCACTCGATCGAACTTCATACTGGTTCTACACGCTCTTTATTTCTCTTTCTCTCTGACCTGCTCTCTTTGTCCTTTTATCTCTCAACAGTTTCTCTATTTGTTTCTCAATCCTCTGTCCATACATATATTTTCACTCGATCCTATTATCTCTCTTTTGTCTTTTCTTCGATCTATTTTGTCCTCCGCCCAGTCAGATTGCATCTCATTCCCCGGTCAAAGTTTTCCTCCTGCAGAATGCCCCTCGACCAGATTCCTCCCACAACAGTGATTCCCCAAACAAAATTTCTCCTCCATCAGATTTCCCCCATGCCACCCAACCCCCCCCCCCACACACACATACAGACATCACTCCAACCCCACACGCTTTCTTTAACTTCTCCCTAATCTATTCCACAACTTAATTAATTTTTCTCTACTCTCCTTATCTTACTCACCCCTAATTGCCCCGATCTCCACAACATCCTCTCGCCCCCAATTTCCACTCCTCTAAATCACACTTGCCCCACCTCTAACTCCAACTGTCCTCTACTAAATAACTCAATCACCTACCACCTCTCACGCACACTAGCTCTGACTGTCCAACACCCTAAATCCCTCCAGCACCCCATGTTCCATCAAACCCCTCCCCTAAATCTCTTTAACACCCCGTAACTCCCTCTGACAGCCCATAAATCCCTCGGAAACGCCCTTCACCCGATTCCTGCGGTATTCTCACGCCCTCCTCACACTCTAACTTCACTTTACGTCTAAATCTCACGCCTCATCCAATTACCCCTATCCCTCACAGGCCCTAGAATTTACCCTCTGCTTTAAACGCCCCTTCTAATTCAAATTGCCCCCAACCTCATGGACTCTTACCACCCTCGCCTCTAACCCCAATTCCCACGCACCTCCCGACAGACGATCCTAAGACACTCTAACTTCCATTTCCTTTAACTCTAACTACATCTATAATTTGCACTCTCCCTCTCAAAGTTATTTTTCTCATACTCCACTTTACTCTCGCACCCCTCCATTTAACTCCCTCACACCCATAAAATCACGCTTGCTCTCACTCTGTAAGAACATCCTAATCTGCCCCTTCAAACTAACTCTCTCTGTGAACAGCCCCTACCCTGAATAACTCCCTTTCCCTGTGAATAGCCCGAACTCTGACTAATTCCCACTCCCTATGAACAGTATCTACCCTGATTTATACACCTCGCTGTGTTCAGCTCCTCCCCTGACTAATTCCCCTCGCTGTGTTAAGAACGTCCCCTGACTAATTCCCCACGCTGTGTTCAGAACCTCCTCTGATTAATTCCCCTCCCTGTGAACAGCCCCTTCCTGACTAATTCCCCTCGCGGTGAACAGCACATACCCTGAATAATTCCCCTCGCTGTGAACAGCACCTACCCTGAATAATTCCCCTCCCTGTGAACAGCCCCTTACCTGACTAATTCCCCTCCCTGTGAACAGCACCTACACTGACTAATTCCCCTCCCTGTGAACACCCTACAAGACTAATTCCTCATCCCCGTGAGCAGCCCCTACCCTGTCTAATTCTCCTCCCCGTGAACAGCCTCTACACTGACTAATTCCCCCTACCTGTGAACAGCACATACCTGACTAATTCCCCTCCCTGTGAACAGGCCCTACCCTGACTAATTCCTCTCCCTGTGAACAGCTCCTACCCTGTCTAATTCCCCTCCCTGTGAACAACCCCTACACTGACTAATTCCCCTCCCTGTGAACAGCACCTGCCCTAACTAATTCCCCTAGCTGTGAACAGCCCCTACCCTGACGAATTCCGCCAGCTGCGAACAGCACATACCTGACTAATTCCCCTCACTGTGAACAGCCCCTACCCTGATTAATTCCCCCTCGCTGTCAACAGCCCCAACCCTGACTAACTCCCTCTCCATGTGAACAGCCGGAACTCTAACAAATTCCCACTCCCTGTGAACAGTCTCTACCCTGATTTATATCCCTCGCTGTGTTCAGCACATTCCCTGACGAATTCCCCTCCCTGTGAACAGCCCCTACCCTGACTAATTCCCCTGTCTGTGAACAACACATACCCTGACTAATTCCCCTCGCAGTGAACAGCCCCTACACTGACTAATTCCCCTCCCTGTGAACAGCCCCTACCTGACTAATTCCCCTCCCTGTGAACAGTCTCTACCCTGATTTATTCCCCTCGCTGTGTTCAGCACATCCCCTGACGAATTCCCTCCCTGTGAATAGCCCCTACCCTGACTAATTCCCCTCTCTGTGAACAACACATACCCTGACTAATTCCCCTCGCAGTGAACAGCCCCTACCCTGGCTAATTCACCTCCCTGTGAACAACCCCTACCTGACTAATTCCCCTCCATATGAACAGCCCCTACACTGACTAATTCTCCCTCCCTGTGAACAGCCCCTACCGGACTAATTCCCCTCCCTGTGAACAGCACATACCCTGACTTATTCCCCTCGCAGTGAACAACACCTACCCTGACTAATTCCCCTTCCTGTGAACAGCCCCTACCTGACTAATTCCCCTCGCAGTGAACAGCACCTACCCTGACTAATTCCCCTCGTAGTGAACAGCACCGACCCTGACTAATTCACCTCGCTGTGAACAGCTCCTACACTGACTAATTCCCCTCGCTGTGAACAACTCCTACCTGATTAATTCCCCTCGCTGTGAACAGCCCCTACACTGACTAATTCCCCTCCCTGTGAACAGCCCCGACACTGACTAATTCCCCTCGCTGTGAACAGCTCCTATCTGACTAATTCCCCTCGCTGTGAACAGCCCCTACCTGACTAATTCCCCTCGTTTTGAACAGCACCTACCCTGACTAATTCCCCCTTCATGTGAACAGCCCCTACAAGACTAATTCCCCTCCCTGTGAACAGCACCTACCCTGACTAATTCTCCTCGCTGTGAACAGCCCCGACCCTGACTAATTCCCCTCCATGTGAACAGCACCTACCTGACTAATTCCCCTCCTTGTGAACAGCCCCTACCCTGTCTAATTCTCCTCCCTGTGAACAGCCCCTACCCTGACTAATTCCCCTCCCTGGGAACAGCCCCGACACTGACTAATTCTCCTCCCTGTGAACAGCTCCTACCCTGTCTAATTCTCCACCCTGTGAACAGCCCCTACCCTGACTAACTCCCTCTCCATGTGAACAGTCCATACCCTGACTAATCTCCCTCCCAGTGCATAGCCCCTACAATGACTAATCCCCCTCCCTGTGCACAGCCCCTACCCTGACCAGTTCCCCTCCCTGTGAAGAGCCCCTACCCTGAATAATTCCCCTCGCTGTGAACAGCACCTACCCTGACTAATTCCCCTCTCTGTGAACAGCATCTCCCCAGAATAATTCCCCTCCCTGTGAACAGTCCCTACACTGACTAATCCCCCCTCACTGAGAGCAGCCCCTACCCTGACTAATCCACCTCCCTGTGAACAGCGCCTCCCCTCACTAATCCCCCTCCCTGTGAACAGTCCCTACACTGACTAGCTCCCTCTCCCTGTGAACAGACCCTACCCGGACTAATCCCCCCTCACTGTGAACAGCCCCTATTCTGAATAGTCCCCCCTCCCTGTGAACATTCCCTACCCTGACTAACTCCCTCTCCCTGCGAACAGTCTCTATCCTGACTAATTCCTTCGCTGTGAGCAGCACCTACCCTGACTAATGCGATTATCTGTGAACAGAACCTAACCTGACTAATTCGTCTCGCTGTGGACAACACCTACACTGTCGAGTTCACCTCGATGTTAACAGCACCAACACTGACTAATTCTCCTTCGCTGTGAACAGCACCTACTCTGATCATTTCGCCTCGCTGTGAACAACCCCTACCCTGACTAACTCCCTCTCCCTGTGAACAGTCTCTACCCTGACTAATTCCCCTCTCTGTGAACAGCAGCTACCCTGAATAATTCCCCTCCCTGTGAACAGCCCTAACCTGATTAATTCCCCCTCCCTGTCAACAGCCCAAACCCTGACTAACTCCCTCTCCATGTGAACAGCCCGAACTCTAACTAATTCCCACTCCCTGTGAACTGTCTCTACCCTGATTTATACCCCTCGCTGGGTTCAGCACATCCCCTGACGAATTCCCCTCCCTGTAAACAGCACCTCGCTTGACTGATTCCCCTCGCTTTGAACAGCCCCTCCCCTGACTAATTCCCCTCGATCTGAACAGCCCCTACCGTAACTAATTCCACTCCTTGTGAACAGACAATATCCTGACTACTCCCCCTCCCTGTGAACAGCCCCTCCCCTGACTAATTCCCCTCCCTGTGAACAGCCCCTACCTGACTAATTCCCCTCCCTGTGAACAGTCTCTACCCTGATTTATACCCCTCGCTGTGTTCAGCACATCCCCTGACGAATTCCCCTCCCTGTGAACAGCCCCTACCCTGATTTATACCCCTCGCTGTGTTCAGCACATCCCCTGACGAATTCCCCTCCCTGTGAACAGCCCCTACCCTGACTAATTCCCCTCTCTGTGAACAACACATACCCTGACTAATTCCCCTCCCTGTGAGCAGCCCCTACCTGAGGAATTCCCCTGCCTGTGAACAGTCTCTACCCTGATTTATTCCCCTCGCTGTGTTCAGCACATCCCCTGACTAATTCCCCTCTCTGTGAACAAAAAATACACTGACTAATTCCCCTCGCAGTGAACAGCCCCTACCCTGACTAATTCCCCTCCCTGTGAACAGCCCCTACCTGACTAATTCCCATCCCTGTGAACAGCACATACCCTGACTTATTCCCCTCGCAGTGAACAGCACCTACCTTGACTAATTCCCCTCCCTGTGAACAGCCCCTAGCTGACTAATTCCCCTCGCAGTGAACAGCACCTACCCTGACTAATTCCCCTCGCAGTGAACAGCACCGACCCTGACTAATTCCTCTCGCTGTGAACAGCCCCGACACTGACTAATTATCCTCCCTGTGAATAGCTCCTACCCTGTCTAATTCTCCTCCCTGTGAACAGCCCCGACCCTGACTAACTCCCTCTCCATGTGAACAGTCCCTACCCTGACTAATCTCAATCCCTGTGCATAGCCCCTACAATGACTAATCCCCCTCCCTGTGCATAGCCCCTACCCTGACTAATTCCCCTCCCTGTGAACAGCCTCTACCCTGACTAATTCCCCTCGCTGTGAACAGCACCTACCCTGACTAATTCCCCTCTCTGTGAACAGCACCTCCCCAGAATAATTCCCCTCCCTGTGAACAGTCCCTACACTGACTAATCCCCCCTCACTGTGAGCAGCCCCTACCCTGACTAATCCACCTCCCTGTGAACAGCGCCTCCCCTCACTAATCCCCCTCCCTGTGAACAGTCCCTACACTGACTAGCTCCCTCTCCCTGTGAGCAGACCCTACCCGGACTAATCCCCCTTCACTGTGAACAGCCCCTACTCTGAATAATCCCCCCTCCCTGTGAACAGCCCCTACCCTGACTAACTCCCTCTCTCTGTGAACAGTCTCTACCCTGACTAATTCCCTCGCTGTGAGCAGCACCTACCCTGACTAATGCGATTATCTGTGAACAGAACCTAACCTGACTAATTCGTCTCGCTGTGGACAACACCTACACTGTCGAGTTCCCCTCGATGTTAACAACACCAACACTGACTAATTCCCTCTCCCTGTGAACAGTCTCTACCCTGACTAAGTCCCTCTCCCTGTGAACAGTCTCTACTCTGACTAACTCCCTCTCCCTGTGAACAGTATCTACCCGACTAATTCCCCTCTCTGTGAACAGCACCTACACTGAATAATTCCCCTCCCTGTGAACAGCCCTAACCTGATTAATTCCCCCTCCCTGTCAACAGCCCAAACCCTGACTAACTCCCTCTCCATGTGAACAGCCCGAACTCTAACTAATTCCCACTCCCTGTGAACTGTCTCTACCCTGATTTATACCCCTCGCTGTGTTCAGCACATCCTCTGACGAATTCCCCTCCCTGTAAACAGCACCTCGCTTGACTAATTCCCCTCGCTGTGAACAGCCCCTCCCCTGACTAATTCCCCTCGCTGTGAACAGCCCCTACCGTGACTAATTCCACTCCTTGTGAACAGACCATATCCTGACTACTCCCCCTCCCTGTGAACAGCCCCTCCCCTGACTAATTCCACTCCCTGTGAACAGACCCTACCTTGACTAATTCCTTTCGATGTGAACAGCACCTCCCTGACTAATCCCCCCTGTCTGTGAACAGCCACTACCCTGACTAATTCCCCCTCCCTGTGCAGCCCCTACCCTGACTAATACACCATCCCTGTGAACAGCTCCTAACCTGACTAATCCTCCCTCCATTCGAACAGCCCCTACCCTGACTAACTCTCCCCTCCTTGTGAACAGCCTCTACCCTGACTAATTCCCCATCCCTGTGCGGCACTTAGCCTGACTAATCATCCCTCCTTTTGACAGCCCTACTCTGTCTACTCCCCCGTCCCAGTGAACAATTCCTAACCTGACTAATTCCCACTCCCTGTGAACAGCCTCTACCCTGACTAATTCCACTCCTTGTGAACAGTCCCTACCTTGACTAATTCCTTTCGATGTGAACAGCACCTCCCTGACATTCCCCGTCCCTGTGAACAGCCACTACCCTGAGTAATTCCCCCTCCCTGTGCAGCCCCTACCCTGAATAATTCCTCCTCCCTGTGAACAGTCCCTACACTGACTAATCCCCCCTCACTGTGAGCAGCCCGTACCCTGACTAATCCACCTCCCTGTGAACAGCGCCTCCCCTCACTAATTCCCCTCCCTGTGAATAGTCCCTACACTGACTAATCCCCCCTCATTGTGAGCAGCCCCTACCCTGACTAATCCACCTCCCTGTGAACAGCGCCTCCCCTCACTAACCCCCTCCGTGTGAACAGTCCCTACACTGACTAGCTCCCTCTCCCTGTGAACAGTCCCTACCCGGACTAATCCCCCCTCACTGTGAACAGTCCCTACTCTGAATAATCCCCCCTCCCTGTGAACAGCCCCTACCCTGACTAACTCCCTCGCCCTGTGAACAGTCTCTCCCCTGACTAATTCCCTCGCTGTGAGCAGCACCTACACTGACTAATGCGATTATCTGTGAACAGAACCTAACCTGACTAATTCGTCTCGCTGTGGACAACACCTACACTGTCGAGTTCCCCTCGATGTTAACAGCACCAACACTGACTAATTCCCCTTCGCTATGAACAGCACCTACTCTGATCATTTCGCCTCGCTGTGAACTACCCCTACCCTGACTAACTCCCTCTCCCTGTGAACAATCTCTACCCTGACTAACCCCCTCTCCTTGTGAACAGCCTCTACCCTGACTAATTCCCCTTCGCTGTGAACAGCACCTACTCTGATCATTTCCCCTCGCTGTGAACAACCCCTACCCTGACTAACACCCTCTCCCTGTGAACAACCCCTACCCTGACTAACTCCCTCTCCCTGTGAACAGCCCCTACCCTGACTAACTCCCTCTCCCTGTGAACTGTCTCTACCCTGACTAATTCCCTCGCTGTGAGCAGCACCTATCCTGACTAATACGATTCTCTGTGAACAGAACCTAACCTGACTAATTCCCCTCTCTGTGAAGAGCACCTACACTGTCTAATTCCTCTCGATGTGAACAATACCTACACTGTCTAATTCCCCTCGCTGTGAACAGTACCTACACTGTTTAATTCCTCTCGATTTGAACATTTCCCCTCTGTGAACAGCCCCTTCGCTGACTAATTGCACCTCCCAGTTCACTCTTCCTCACATGATGTATTCTCCTCTTCCTTTGAAAATTCTTGAACCTGACTAAATTACCCTCTCTGTTAGCAGCCCCACCCTTACCAATTCGCCCTCGATGTGACTTGTCCCTCACTGTTCAATGCATCTACCGGACTAATTGAACCTCTCTTTGAAATGCACCTGCACTGGTGCATGCCCCGTCCCTATGAATATGTGCTACACTACTGGATCCTCTATCCGAAAAAACAGCCCTTACACTCATAATTCCCCCTTCATGTTAACAGCAGCTACACTGACTCACCCACACTACCTATGACCATCGCCTACCGTGACTATTTCAATCTAAAAAGCCCCAATCATGACCCCTCCCACTCCCTGTGATCAGCCCTTTCGTGAATAAGTGTGTTTCCCTGTGTCCCAAAACTGACTAATTCCGCTCCCTGTGAAAACCCCCAACCCAGACCCATGTCCGTGAACAGCCCTTCCATGACTAACTATGTTCTTTGTAAACAGCTCCCTTCTGACCAATTTCACTGTCCCTGTGAGCAGCCAAGGACTCATGTCCTTGTCCCTTTGAAGGGCTCTAGCCTGACTAATTTCCCACCCCTGTGAACAGCGTCTGCACTTACTGCCACTCACTGTAAAAAGTCCCTCCCATGACTAATTTCCCCTCCGTGTGGCCAGTCCTGATATTGACGAACTCCCCTCCCTTACGAACAGCCCATTTTATAACTAGTAGCCGTCCGAATGATCAGGACCTCCCCTGAATAATTTCCGCTCCACTTGAAGTGCCCCTCCCCTGACTAATTTCCCAGCCGTGTCAAGATTTCAACAATGACTAATCTACCCTCCATATGAACAGAGCCTCCTCTGACTTATATTCTCTAGATGTGGACACCGCCTACATGGTGTTACTGCACCTCCATGTGAAGAGAACCAGCTATGAATAAGTATATTACCTTGTATACCTTGCATGACTAATTGTCCTCGTTTTCAACAGTTCCTGCCATGAGTAATTCCGCATTCCAGTTTACATCCCATAAATTGACGTGTTCCCCTCTCCCGGTGAAAACCCTCTGTGTTCAGTTCTGGTCACCTCATTATAGGAAGGATGTGCAAGCATTGGAAACGGTGCAAAGGAGAATTACGAGGATGCTGCCTGTATTGGAGGCTAGGTCTCATGAGGAACGGTTGAGGGAGCTAGGGCTTTTCTCATTGGAGCGAAGGAGGATGAATCGTGACTCAATTGAGGTGTATAAGATGATGAAAGGGATATATAGACTGGACGTTCACGAAATTTTCCTCTGGTGGATGTAGCTTTTACAAGGGTGCATAACTATAAGCTTCATGGTGGAAGATATTGGAGGGATGTCAGATGTAGGTCCTTTACTCAGAGAGTGGTTGGGGCCTGGAACGCACTCCCAGCTATGGTAATGGAGTCGGATACTTTAGGAACATTTAAGCAGTTATTGGCTAGGCATATGGAGTGCACTAGAATGATTGGGGGTAGGTTGATTTGATCTTAGTTTCAGACTAGTTCGGCACAACATTGTGGGCCGAAAGGCCTGTACTGTGCTGTACAGTTCTATGTTCTATAATTAAATACCCCTCCCTATGACCAGCCGTACAATGACCAATTCGGCTTCCATGCGAACATGCTCCATTCACTGACTTCTACCCCTCTCCCTCTGAAACAACCTCTACCGTGACGAAATTCCCCTCCCTGTGAACGGCCTTACACTGACCAATTCGTACTTCATTTGAACAGCCCCCACCATGATTACTTACTCCTCACTGCGAACAGCCTCTACCAGAACTAATTACCCTTCTCTGACTACTGCCCCTTTCATGTGAATAGCCACTGACATAACACATTCCCCGTGCATATTGACAGCGCTTCAAAAGACAATTTCCCCTTCCAACATGAACAGCACAGACACCTACTCACTCAGACTTCTCTTGATATGCCCGGAACCTGAATAGCCCCCCTGCCTGGGAATATTCCCACCCTCACTAATTCTCCTGCCAGTGAACTGCCCCTCCCCTGAGTAATCCCCACTCTCTGTGATTGGACCCTTAACTGACCGATGCACGATCTCTGTTAAAACCCCCTACCGAAACTAATTATCACTCCCTGTGAACATTATGTCTCCCAACTAATCTCTCCTCCCTCTGATCAGCTCATAGACTGTCTCATTATACCTCCCTGTGAACATCCCAACCCTGACTAATGCCCGCTTCCTCTGAAAAGCCCCTAACTTGACTAATTCGCTACTTGTGTGAAGTCTGCACTCTATCTATTGCCCAGTTCCTCTATAAAACCCCTAACCTGTCTACTTCGCTCAGTTTAATCAGCCCCTATCGTGACCATGACCAAAACCCGGTTTACATCCCTAATCTCATTCCCCGTCCCTGTAACCAGCCCCTAACCTGACTTCTCCTCCGTCTCTGTGAACAGCGCCTCCCTCATCTACCCTCCCTGTGATCAGTCCCTAACCTGACTTCTCCTCCGTCACTGCGAAAAGCCACCTGCCTAATTTACGCTCCCTGTGACCAGTCCCTAACCTGATTTCATAGATTATCATAGAATTAACAGTGCAGAAGGAGGCCATTCGGCCAATCGAGTCTGCACCAGTTCTTGGAAAGAGAACCCTACCCAAGGTCAACACCTCCATCCTATCCCCATAACGCAGCAACCCCACCCAACACTAAGGGCAATTTTGGACACTAAGGGCAATTTATCATGGCTAATCCACCGAACCCGCACATCTTTGGACTGTGGGAGGTAACCGGAGCACTCGCAGGAAACCCACGCACACACGGGGAGGGTGTGCAGACTTCGCACAGACAGTGATCCGAGCCGGAATCGGACCTGGGACACTGGAGCGCAGAAACAAATTGTGCTAACCATAATGTCACCGGGCTGCCTTCCTCCGTCCCTGTGAACAGCCACTTCCCCAATTCACCCTCCCTGTGATCAGTCCCTCACCTGACAATTCCTCCGTGTCTGTGTAAAGTGCCTCCGCCGAAAGTCAAAAACCTGTACCTGACTAAATTCCCCTCCTTCTGAACAGCCCTACCATGTCCAATTCTCCCTCTATGTGGACTGCCCGTATCCTTCCGAATCTCCCCTCCCTGTGAACCGCCGCTAACCTGACTTATTCTCGTTTGATATGACCAGAAATTACACTGACTAATTGCACCATAATATGAACAGCACATACACTGACTCAGTCACCTCCTTGTGACCAGCCCCTAACCTGACAAATTCTCATTTCATGTGAAAGGCCCTAATCAAGACAAAATTGCCCCCCTGTGAAGAGCCACGACCCTGACTGAGAGTTCATAAGTTACAAGAACAGAATTAGGCCATTGGGCGCTTCGAGTCTGCTCCGCCATTCTACCATGGCTGATATGTTCCTCATGTGCTACCGACAATGTTACAGGCAAAGAGTTGGATTGTGTAATCAGCCAGAGCATCTGCTCCCTCGAACACATGACCTTGGAGTGGCAGCAGGAAATTCAACCTCCCGAGCCTGAACTCCCTCAATGTGATCATGGCTGATGCAATCCAGCCTGAACACCACCGCCGTGCCTCTTCTCCATAACCCTTCAACCCGTTACCAATCAACATCTGCCTAACGCTTCCAAAAATTTACGCTCTGCCCCTGCATCCACCGCACTCTGGGGTAGAATATTCCTTAGATTCACAACCCTTTGGGAGAAGTAGTTTTTTCTCAAATCTGTTTCAAATTTGCTACCTCGTCTTCGAAGATTTTGACCTCACGTTTTATAATGCCCCACAGGAGGAAACATCAGCTGCACGTCTACTTTATATATAACTTTTATCAGCTTGTATATCTCAATTAGTCATCCGCACATTCTTCTAAACTCTGGACAGTTTAGGTCAAAACTGTTCAATATCTCTCCCAGGAATCAATCTAGTGAACCTTCTCTGAGCTGCCTCTAACGCCACTACATCTTTCCTCAAATAAGGGACCTAAACTGTGCACAATACTCCAGGTGCGGTCTCACCAATGCTCATTATAGCTGCAACAATACTTCCTTGTCTTTATACTCAATTACCTTTGCTATAAATGCCAACATGCAATTTGCTTTCCTGATTATCTGCTGCACCTGCATGCTCCTTTACGAATCAACCCCATGCAGGAGGGAACGGCGCCAGGCCTAGATGTATTTCCGGCAGAATTCTGCAAGAAGTATAGAACATAGAACATAGAACAATACAGCGCAGTACAGGCCCTTCGGCCCACGATGTTGCAGCGAAACAAAAGCCATCTAACCTACACTATACCATTATCATCCATATGTTTATCCAATAAACTTTTAAATGCCCTCAATGTTGGCGAGTTCACTACTGTAGCAGTTAGGGCATTCCACGGCCTCACTACTCTTTGCGTAAAGAACCTACCTCTGACCTCTGTCCTATATCTATTACCCCACAGTTTAAGACCCTCACCAATAAATTCTGGTGGAGAGGAAACCCATTGGTGTGAGGTAAGTACCATATTTTATTATTGTTATTAATATTTTTTTTTATATAAAAAATGTAATTTAGTTGTTAGCCAGATCTTGGTAGAAAGTTAGAGGGATGGCAGGGAAGGGAGTGCAATGTTCCTCCTGCAGGATGTTTGAGGTGAGGGATGCCGTTAGTGTCCCTGCTGATTTTACCTGCAGGAAGTGCTGCCATCTCCAGCTCCTCCAAGACCGAGTTAGGGAACTGGAGCTGGAGTTGGAAGAACTTCGGATCATTCGGGAGGCAGAGGGGGTCATAGATAGCAGCTTCAGGGAATTAGTTACACCACAGATTGGAGGTAGATGGGTAACTGTAAGAGGGACTGGGAAACAAACAGGCAGTGCAGGGATCCCCTGCGGTCGTTCCCCTGAGAAACAAGTATACCGCTTTGGATACCTTTGGGGGGGACGACTTACCAGGGGTAAGCCATGGGGTAAGGGCCTCTGGCACGGAGTCTGTCCCTGTTGCTCAGAAGGGAAGGCGGGAGAGGAGCAGAGTCTTAGTAATTGGGGACTCGATAGTCAGGGGCACAGATAGGAGATTTTGTGGGAGCGTGAGAGACTCACGTTTGGTATGTTGCCTCCCAGGTGCAAGGGTACGTGATGTCTCGGATCGTGTTTTCCGGGTCCTTAAGGGGGAGGGGGAGCAGCCCCAAGTCGTGGTCCACATTGGCACTAACGACATAGGTAGGAAAGGGGATAAGGATGTCAGGCAGGCTTTCAGGGAGCTAGCATGGAAGCTCAGAACTAGAACAAACAGAGTTGTTATCTCTGGGTTGTTGCCCGTGCCACGTGATAGTGAGATGAGGAATAGGGAGAGAGAGCAATTAAACACGTGGCTACAGGGATGGTGCAGGCGGGAGGGATTCAGATTTCTGGATAACTGGGGCTCTTTCTGGGGATGGTGGGACCTCGACAGACAGGATGGTCTACATCTGAACCTGCGGGGCACAAATATCCTGGGAGATTTGTTAGTGCTCTTTGAGGGGGGGGGGACTAATGCAGCAGGGGCATGGGAACCTGGATTGTAGTTTTAGGATAAGGGAGAATGAGAGTATAGAGGTCAGGAGCTCAGATTTGACGTCGCAGGAGGGGGCCAGTGTTCAGGTAGGTGGTTTGAAGTGTGTCGACTTCAATGCCAGGAGTATACGAAATAAGGTAGGGGAACTGGCAGCATGGGTTGGTACCTGGGACTTCGATGTTGTGGCCATTTCGGAGACATGGATAGAGCAGGGACAGGAATGGATGTTGCAGGTTCCGGGGTTTAGGTGTTTTAGTCAGCTCAGAGAAGGAGTCAAAAGTGGGGGAGGTGTGGCGCTGCTAGTCAAGAGCAGTATTACGGTGGCGGAGAGGATGCTAGATGGGGACTCATCTTCCGAGGTAGTATGGGCTGAGGTTAGAAACATGAAAGGAGAGGTCACACTGTTGGGAGTCTTCTATAGGCCTCCAAATAGTTCTAGGGATGTAGAGGAAAGGATGGCGAGGATGATCCTGGATAAGAGCGAAAGTAACAGGGTAGTTATTATGGGAGACTTTAACTTTCCAAATATTGACTGGAAAAGTTATAGTTCGAGTACATTAGATGGTTCGTTTTTTGTACAGTGTGTGCAGGAGGGTTTCCTGACACAGTTTGTATGACAGGCCAACAAGAGGCGAGGCCACATTGGATTTGGTTTTGGGTAATGAACCAGGCCAGGTGTTGGATTTGGAGGTAGGTGAGCACTTTGGGGACAGTGACCACAATTCGGTGACGTTTACGTTAAGGATGGAAAGGGATAAGCATACACCGCGGGGCAAGAGTTATAGCTGGGGGAAGGGAAATTATGATGCCATTAGACGTGACTTGGGGTGGGGGGATAAGGTGGAGAAGTAGGCTGCAAGTGTTGGACACACTGGATAAGTGGAGCTTGTTCAAGGATCAGCTACTGCGTGTTCTTGATAAGTATGTACCGGTCAGGCAGGGAGGAAGGTGCCGAGCGAGGGAACCGTGGTTTACCAAAGAAGTGGTATCTCTTGTTATGTATGTGCCAGAACTAGCCCCCTCCCAGCTTTCGAGGGCTGTTTGCAAACTCTCTCGTAACCAAGAGTCTCAGTATCGCTGATAACTAGAAAGGTCAAATACCCAACGGAGTTCCGATCAAATAGACACATCTCACTACTTGACGCACGACGCAAGAATCCTGGCGAAGGCACTGGCGAGACGGCTGGAGACCTGGCTTCCCGAACTAGTCACAGACGACCAGACGGGAATTGCCAAGTACAGGCAGCTGACATGGAACATGAGATGCTTGCTGAACGTGATGCCTATCTCATCCGGGGATCCGGAGGAGCACGGTAGCATTCACTCAATGTTCTAACCCCAATTGATTCCCCGAGAGTACACGTTCTTGTCTAAATCATGTTATCGTGCCGTGCTTCCCCGAAAATCTTCGGATGATTTTATATATTAACATTTACTGAACGGCGACGTGTCTATTTATCTCAACTTTTTCAAAGAATCAATCAGTTTTCAAAATGGTTACCCACTCTTTTAGACTTAAGGTTGATTACTCCTATATATTTGGACTGTACGTGATTTTCAATTTCTGAAAAAAGTCTTGCAAACCAGGGCACTGTTGTGCAACGTGAACATACAACGAGTAGCCAATCTAGATATTTCTTATATTCTTGACAAAACACAAAGATGTGTGGCTGGCAAATGGAAGAACTGTTGTCAGCGTACAGTAGAAATGTTCTAAAGAAGGGTGTGGGGAGCAGTGTGTTCGGAGCAGATGCGTCCAGATGATGTTACAGTGCGACAGCCCGATTCTATTCAGGGTGGACACGATTGTTCGGACAAGGATTAGTACCTGCCAGGTTCAAAAAGATCGGTTACAATACACCTGATTTAATTTTCCCAGTCTTACAACATCAGTTTAAAGAACAGCAGGTTTGTTTCGAATCACTAGCGTTCGGAACACAAATCCTTCATCAGGTGAGTAAAGAGGTGATATCCACAGTCCTATATATATACAAAGTCAATGGTACAAGGCGATACTTTGAATGCCAGTATTTACAGGTGAGTAAGTATTTACAGCTCCAGACAGAGCGACTGGAGACAGTTTAAAGAGGTGAGAATTGTCTCAAGCCAGGCGAGTTGGTAGGATTTCGCAAGCTGAGGCCAGATGGTTGGCTGGGGGTGGGAGGGGTAAATGTATTCAGACATGAATCCAAGTCCAGTTCGAGGCCGTACTCATACGTGCAGAAATTGGCTATCAATTTCTGATCGGCGATTTTGCTTTGTCACGTGTCCTGAAGGCCGCCTTGGAGAGCGCTTACCTGAAGATCAGAGGCTGAGTGCCCTTGACTGCTGATGTGTTCCCCGACTGGAAGGGAAGATTCCTGCCTGTCGATTGTCGCGCGACGCCCGATGTCCCGTTGTCGCAGCATCTGCATGGTCTCGCCAATGTACCACGCTTCGGGACATCCTTTCCTGCAGCGTATGAGGTAGACAACGTTGGCCGAGTCGCACGAGTATGTACCGCGTACCTGGTAGGTGGTGTTCTCACGTGTAATGGTGGTACCCATGTCGATGGTCTGGAACGTCTTGCAGAGATTGCCATGGCAGGGTTGTGTGGTGTCGTGGTCGCTGTTCTCCTCAAGGCTGGGTAGTTTGCCGCAAACAATGGTCTGTTTGAGGTTCCGCAGTTGTCTGAAGGCAACTAATGGGCATGTGGGGATTGCCTTGGCAAAATGTTCGTCTTCATCGATGACATGTTAAAGGCTGCGAAGAAGATGTCGTAGTTTCTCCGCTCCAGGAATGTGCTGGACGACGAAGGGTACTGTGTCGGTTGTGTCCCGTGTTTTCCTCTGAGGACATTGTGGAGCATTGGAACTGTGAAACGCCGTATCCCGTTCTTACGGGGACGTCATTCAGCGTCTGTAGATGAACATTACGTTTCTCCTCATCTGAGCAGATCCTGTGTATAGGGAAGGCTCGTCCATAGGGGATGGCTTCTTTAATGTGTTTAGGGTGGAAGCTGGAGAAGTGGAGCATCGTGAGGTTATCCGTGGGTTTGCGGTAAAGCGACGTGCTGAGGTGACCGTCCTCGAAGGAGATGAGTGTGTCCAAGAATGCAACTGATTTTGGAGAGTAGTCCATGGTGAGTCTGATGGTTGGATGGAACTTATTGATGTCATTGTTTTGGTCTTTCGGGCTTTCACCTAGTGTTGTAAGACCTCGTTCTGTGCCCACACCAGTTCGCCAATTCAAAGAGGATAAATTGGAGACCTACGTGGCCGCGGATCATGTGATAAACTTGCTCTTGCTGCGTTAGCCTGGGGCCTCCAGCGTCTGGTCTGTGCAGGCTCCAGCGCGGCGCATGAGGTGAGAAGTCCCGCCCTCTTAAGACAGCGCCAGTTTGGGAACGGATGTGTTTAACAAGCTGATTAATTTCCCGACAATTGACAACATATTTACCACGTTTTTTAAGAGTTAACTTTCTCCCAGTGGCTGCGTGGGATTCCTCCAGGTGCTTTGGGCAGCACGGTAGCAAAGTGGTTAGCACTGTTGGTTCACAGCTCCAGGGTCCCACGTTCGATACCCGGCTTGGGTCACTGTATGTGCGGAGTCTGCACACTCTCCCAGTATGTGCGTGCGTTTCCTCCGGGCGCTCCCGTTTTCTGCCATTATTCCCGAAAAACGTGTTGTTAGGTGAATGGGACATTCTGAATTATCCCACAATGTACCCGGACAGATGCTGTACTGTGGCTGCTCGGGACTTCTCACAGAAACCTCATTGCAGGTTAATGTACGGCCCCTTGTGACAATAAAGATTATTATTATTAATGGTTTTCTCCAATAGTCCAAAGATTTGGAGATTAGGTGCATTGATCGTGCAAAGTTGTCGTTAAAGTCCAGGAATATACAGGTTCGGATCTGAGAATGTGGTGTGGGGTGCCTAGGTAAGGTACTCTTTCAGATTGTCCGTGCTGACTCGTTGGACCGAATGACCTAAGTTTGCACTGTAGTGATTCTATGGCTCTACTCCGTGGTCCAGAAAACCGATGAAAACCCGAGGAGAATGTTCCAACGCCACAAAGTCACTCATGTCCTAATTGAACATGGATTCCTGGTGCTGTGAGGAAGCAATTCCAGCCAGTGTGCCATCGTATTATCTTATGATTCTGCCTTGTTCATTTCAATTACCTTCATCGCTCATAATTATCTTATTATTAAAAGTTGTGTTGTGGTGTTTCAGTAGGACGTTGGTCGAAGCTTGTCAATTTTAATGGAAAAGATTTATTGATAATTTAAAAAAAATAAAATACAAACTATCAAAATAGAATGCATTTTAACTTTGTCAGCTGAACAAGAACATTAAACAACCTCAACTTTTGCAACTGTTAACAATAAACTGTTTGTTCTCACGTAAACAGAACGGTCAAGAAAACGTATGTTCCACACATGCAGATTGGTTCTGCCGATTTGTAAACAGTGAGAGGGGGGAGTGGGTTTTGACACATAATTCGTTAATATTACAAATTCAAAATATGAAAGCTACCACTGATTAAGCACAGTGACCTGGCACAGTTCTCCTCTGACATAATTTCGGGATGCCCTTTGGCAGTGTAGTCCTAGCAGTGGCTAATAGCTTCTCTGCAATACCTGTCAGACAGATAGTTCATATTACCCGAAAAGAGGTTTGCATATGTCAAATAAGGCATTGAAATTTTTTAAAGCATTTGAAGTAATGCCCGAGGCTTTAAAAGATGAACATTACATGAGGGAGATACTTAAAAAACACAACTTAAAATATGTTGCAAAAAGCAAAAGTACTTTATCTCTGAATCAGCTGGAAGGGCAGGCGTACTAACATTGGTGTCCCAATACGAGTCAACAGAAACAGTATCAACGCCATGATCATCCGATCCAACTCCAGTGGGTGTCCCAGATGTTGAGCATGACAGAGCACCGACAGCCAAAGCAAATCTTTTTCATCCATCTTAAGGAACAATCCTGAACAAGAGGAGGACAAAATGAGCTATTCAAAGATACATTGAGGGCTTAGCTCAAGAAATGGAACATAGACGTTAAAGCTTGTGAGATGTTTCCTCAGATGAGACACATCTGGGAACCTCTTGGTTGAGGGGTCAGAATTCGTCTAGAGACGGAGCCTGACAAAGGAATTCCCGGGGCCGAGAGTCTAAGAGCCGAACCCACATTTTGTAAACTGCTCCATTGTAAGTGATTGAAGATGTGGCTCTAGAATCGGACTCATCATCCACAGAAGAATTACAGAATCAGTGAACATGACCACCGAGTGTCCTCTCTGGACAATAAGATCCGTTAGTGTGTGATCACCAAATTCTGTCCATCATAGTTCCATTAATGGAATAACACCCTCGATGTAAATCAAAGTTAAAAACAAATCGTTCTTTCACTGGCTGTGACTCCAGAGACGTTTATACAAAATACTTCCTCTTCATAAATAAGTATCATATTAATAAATAGGCATATTTGTAAACGCTAAACATTAATTACATGAACCATTAACGACCCAAAATGGCAGCCGATGTGTCATCCATATGCTCGATTAGCCTGGACCGAGAAATAAAAGTGCAAATCAAAAGATGTAAAAACCTTCCGAAAATAGGGGCTGTCGACCAAGTTAACGCTGTCCTTCGATTTTTCGTTTAGCGCAGCGCAGGAGTTCCAGCTGTTACAAAATCCGTCTGGGAGCATGAATTGTTTCGCGTTTCGAGTGCGCATGCCCATGCGTCACGGCCTCCTGATCACCTCGCCACGTATGTACAGTGGCCCAAAGATTAAGTCATGGACGCGCAAAAGGAAGTTAGACCATAAGATCGTAAGCCATAGGAGCAGGATTAGGACACTTCGCACATCGAGTCTGCTCCGCCATTGAATGATGGCTGATATTTTCCCATCCCAATTCTCCTGCTTTTCCCCATAACCCCTGATCCCCTTATTAATCAAGAACCTATCTGTATCTGTCTTGAAGGCACTCAGTGATTTGGCCCTTACAGCCTTCTGCGGCAAAGGGTTCCACAGATTACCACCCACCACCCTCTGGCGAAAGAAATTCCTCCTTTTTCTGTTTTAATGGATCGTCCCCTTAGTCTGAGAATGTGCCATCTGTTTCTAGTTTTTCCTACAGCTAGAAACATCTTCTCCACGTCCTCTCTGTCCAGGCCTCGCGGTATCTTGTAAGTTTCAATCAGACCCCCCCCCATCCTTCTAGACTCCAACGAGTACAGACCCAGAGTCCTCAACCGTTCGTCATACGACAAGCTCTTCATTCCAGGAATCATTCTTGTGAACCTACTCTGGACCCTTTCCAAGGCCGGGACGCCCTTACTTAGATACCGGGCCCAACACTGCTCACAGTACTCCAAATGGGGTCTGATCACAGCCTTGTACAACCTCAGAAGTACATTGCTGGTCTTGTATTCTAGCCCTCTGGACATGATTGCTAACATTACATTTGCCATCATAACTGCAGTCTGAACTTGCACATTAACGTTAAGAGAATCGTGAAAAAGGATACCCAAGTCCCTTTGTTATGCTGATTTCCTAAGCATTTCCCCATTTGGAACTTAATCTATGCCTCAATTCCTGTTACCAAAGTGCATAGCTTCACACTTTTCCACATTGTATTTCATTTGCCACTTCATTGCCCACTGTCCTAGCTTGTCTAAATCCTTCTTCAGCCCCTCAATGGTATCTGTGCCGCGACAGATCTTTGTGTCATCTGCAAACTTACCAGCAGTGCATTCAATTTTCTTCTTCCAGATAATTAATGCATATTGTGAAAAGTTGTAGTCCCACCACAAATCGCTGAGGCACACCACGAGTCAGCATCTGCCATTTGCAACAGCCTTTATCGCCACTCTCTGCCTTGTGCCAGTCACCAATCCTCTATCCATGTCTGGATTTTACCCGAAACACAATGGGCTCTTAACATTTTTAACAGTCTCCTATGCGGCATCTTGTCGAAGGCCTTCTGGAAATCTAAAGAAATCACGTTCACTGGTTCTCCTTTGTCTAACTTTCTTGTTACATCCTCAAAGAACTCTAACAGTTTTGTCAGACATGACTTTCCTTTGACACGGCCGGTACTCTGTCTTATTTTAGCATGCACTTCCAAGTAATTCGCGATCTCATCTTTAATAACAGACTCTAAAATATTACCAATGACCGACGTCATGCTAACCGGCCTATAATTTCCCGTCTTCTTCCTCGCTCCCTTCTTAAACAGTGGTGTGACATTAGCCATTTTCCAGTCCTTTGGGACCGTTCCTGCCTCCAGTGATTTCTGAAAGATCATCACCAATGCCTCCACAATGTCCTTAACTATCACTTTTAGGACCCTGGGGTGTAGTCGATCCAGTCCAGGTGACCTTCAGACCTTTCAGTTTCCCTAGAAACGTCTCCTTAGTGATGGCCACCGCACTCACCATGCCCCCTGATACTCCTGGAGCTCTGGCACCCCACCGGTGTCTTCCATCGTGAAAAATGATGCAATGTCACGATTATGTTCGTCTGCCGTTTTTGTTTCCTATTATTACTGAACCAACCACGTTTTCCAGTGTCCACTGTCTATTTTTGCCTCTCTCTTACTTTTTATCTGTTGAAAGAAACTCTTCCTATCTTCTTTTATATTGCTAGCTAACTTGGACTCATATTTCATCTTCTCCCCCCCCCCCTTGTTCATTTGTTAGTTGTCCTCTGCTCACTTTTAAATGTTTCCCAACCCTCTCACTTCCCTCTAATCCTTGACACTTTGTATGCATTTTATTTTGCTTTTATGCTGTCCTTGACTTCCACCGTCACCCATAGATGCCTTGGCCTGCCCTTAGCATGTATCCTCCTCCTTGGGATGAATTTCTGCTGTGCCTCCCGAATAACCCGCAAAAACCTTTGCTATTGCAGTTCCACTCCCTTCTCTGAGAGTCTCCTTTTCCAATCAACTCTGGCCAGATCCTCCCTCATGTCTTTGTAGTTACCCCTGTTTAATTGTAATACTGTTATATCTGACTCCAGCTTCTCCCTCTCAAACTGCAGGGTAAATTGTACCATATTGTGGCCACTTCTCCCTAAGGTTTCCTTCACCTTAAGATCCCTAATCAAGACTGCCTCGTTACACATCACTAAATCCAGAATTACCTGATCCCTGTTGAGCTCTTGCATACGCTGCTCCAGAAAAACACCTCTTAAACATTCCACAAATTCCTGTTCTTAGGGTCCACTACAAACCTGATTTTCCCAGCCCATGCATATCTGGACAATTTATGTCTGATCTGTCTCTCTGATATGTTAGCTTTCTCTAGCTTTCATAGTTTTGACACCCAGTGGTCGATTGTACAACTACAGTAGAGCAAGCCACATAGGGTTAAGGAAAATCCCAAGGCTTGTTACACGTACATAAAAAGCAAGAGGGTAGCCAGGGAAAGGGTTGGCTCACTGAAGGATATGCAAGGGAACCTATGTGTGGAGCCAGAGGAAATGGGCGAGGTACTAAATGAATAGTTTGCATCAGTATTCACCAAAGAGAAGGAATTGGTAGATGTTGAGTCTGGAGAAGGGTGTGTAGATAGCCTGGGTCACATTGAGATCCAAAAAGACGAGGTGTTGGGTGTCTTAAAACATATTAAGATAGATAAGACCCCAGGGCCAGATGGGATCTACCACAGAATACTGAAGGAGGCTGGAGAGGAAATTGCTGAGGCCTTAACAGAAGATTTGGGATCCTCACTGTCTTCAGGTGATGTCCCGGAGGACTGGAGAATACCCAATGCTGTTCGTCTGTTTAAGAAGGGTAGCAAGGATAATCCAGGGTACTACAGGCCGGTGAGCCTTACTTCAGTGGTTTGGAAATTACTGGAGAGAATTCTTCGAGACAGGATCTACTCCAATTTGGAAGCAAATGGACGTATTAGTGAGAGGCAGCACGGTTTTGTGAAGGGGAGGTCGTGTCTCACTAACTTGATAAAGTTTTTCGAGGAGGTCACAAAGATGATTGATGCAGGTAGGGCAGTGGATGTTGTCTATATAGACTTCAGTAAGGCATTTGACAAGGTCCCTCATGGTAGACTAGTACAAAAGGTGAAGTCACACGGGATCAGGGGTGAGCTGGCAAGGTGGATACAGAACTGGCTACGTCATACAAGGCAGAGAGTAGCAATGGAAGGATGCTTTTCTAATTGGAGGCCTGTGACCCGTGGTATTGCACAGGGATCATTGCTGGGACCTTTGCTGTTTGTAGTATGTATAAATGATTTGGAGGAATATGTAACTGGTCTGATTAGTAAGTTTGCAGACGACACAAAGGTTGGTAGAATTGCGGATAGCGATGAGGACTGTCAGAGGATACAGCAGGATTTAGATTGTTTGGAGACTTGGGAGGAGAGATGGCAGATGGAGTTTAATCCGGAGAAATGTGAGGTCATGCATTTTGGAAGGTCTAATGCAGGTAGGGAATATACAGTGAATGGTAGAACCCTCAAGAGTATTGAAAGTCAGAGAGATCCAGGAGTACAGGTCCACAGGTCACTGAAAGGGGCAACACAGGTGGAGAAGGTAGTCAAGAAGGCATACAGCATGCTTGCCTTCATTGGCCGGAGCATTGAGTATATGAATTGGCAAGTCATGTTGCAGCTGTATAGAACCTTAGTTAGGCCACATTTGGAGTATAGTGTTCAATTCTGGTCGCCAGACTACCAGAAGGATGTGGAGGCTTGAGAGAGGGTGCAGAAGAGATTTACCAGGATGTTGCCTGGTATTGAGGGCATTAGCTATGAGGAGCGGTTGAATAAACTCGGTTTGTTGTCAATGGAACGAAGGAGATTGAGGGGCGACCTGATAGAGGTCTACAAAATTATGAGGGGCATGGACAGAGTGGATAGTCATAGGCTTTTCCCCGGGGTAGAGGGGTCAATTACTAGGGGGCATAGGTTTAAGGTGAGAGGGGCAAGGTTTAGAGTAGATGTACGAGGCAAGTTTTTTACACAGAGGGTAGTGGGTGCCTGGAACGCGCTACCGGAGGAGGTTGTGGAAGCAGGGACGATAGTGACATTTAAGGGGCATCTTGACAAATACATGAATAGGATGGAAATAGAGGGATACGGACCCAGGAAGTGTAGAAGATTCTAGTTTAGTCGGGCAGCATGGTCGGCACGGGCTTGGAGGGCCGAACGGCCTGTTCCTGTGCTGTGCATTTCTTTGTTCTTTGTTCTTTGTATAAGCGGTAACTATCAGCGTTTTAAAATGCTCAAGATGCGAAGTGAGGACACAGCAGAGATTATGAATGAGTGTTGCACTTGGAGAGGCTCCTTCTGTTGAAAACTGAGTAATTATTACGTTGATCAGTTTAATGAGCAGACAGCTGAAAATGTTATATTCCGTGGAGGAGTGTAATTTCGCTGCGAAACCGTCCCATGTCAAAATGCGCCAGAGGGTTAAAGAGTAAATCTTCCTCTTCACTGTTTCGTCACATCCTGCGAGGGAATTGAGAGGGATTAGGTACAGTATATGTTTCCCTCCCTGGATAACGGTTTCAACTCTCCTCTATCCTTTGGATACTGGAAGAGACAGAGAGAGAATAAAAATGGAGCTAGAACACGGAGAGTGCGGAGGCTACCTACAGTGTGAGTGTGGAAGGCAGAGACGTATCAGTTGTGATGGAGGCTGGTCGTCAGTGTTCCTGCAACGCTAAGTGCAGTGACTTGGAAGATCCGATGCAGATGAGAAGAAAAATGAGAAACAGTGCGCCAATCTGCCCCTCAAACTTACTATTCCAGTCGGGAAATCTGACATTGTTTTAATTCCACGTTCCTGTCTTCAGGGCATCAAGTTCTAGGCCAGGGTGAAAAGCAACGCTCTCCAGCTCGCTAGCTACTCGTATATTGTTAAAATATTGTGAACCAACATGGAGGAAAGAGTGGATATTCATAAACACTGACATGGTAATTATTGTGGTAGTCTGACCGCCAGGAAGCAGCCATTTGTGTCATGGAATACGGACTCCGTCTGATAGGTGCCAGGGAGCGGACTGACGCATATCGCAAATCCGGCAAATATGAGTTCAGTCCTGAAAGCCAGAGCCTCCTGGAAATTCTATGTTGTTTCATAAAACAATACAAAATAGGAGCAAAACAAGGTCAATCGCCTCTTCAAGCAGTCGCCGTCATTCGACATGATAACGGCTCATCCTTTAATTCAAGGCCATACTCCCCTGCGCTTCCCCATACTCATTGACACATTGAGAGTGTAGAAATCGATCTATTTCCTGCGAAAATATGTTCATCGACTTGTTCGCCACAGCGATTCTGTGATTGAGAATACAAAGGGCCCGTCAGGCTCTGAATAAATCTTCATTCAGTTCTAAGAGGCCTGCCCCGTAAACAGAGACGCCTTGTCCCTGACAGCATCCACTCCCCCCTCCTCGCCAGCAGCCAAGGTTGTCACTACAACCAATCCCTCCTAACCCATCATAATTGAACAGGTTTCAATGAGACACCCGATATAAAGACCAAAGCGGTACACAGTACTCCAAGTGTTGTCTCATCAAGGCCCTAGACTGATGCCCTATGATCTCTGCGATACTGCACTCTGATCCTTCACCTTGTACTTTTCTTGTGATGCCATTCACTCGAATGTATCGATTCAGATATTAACAAGTGTCCCTATCATGACTACTAAACTTTAATTTGGATTTACTGGGAAACGAACATATATTCGTACGTTCCCTTTTACCTGTTATACACATTAGATAATTATCCTGTTCCTTGAATTTTACTTCCAAGGTGGATGACCTCACATTTGCCAATATGTAAAATTACCGTTCCTTTTCAGAGTTCAGCGGTGAGAGCGCCACCAATGCTGATAATCATTAAAGATTCTGAGTCCGAGAGCTCATTTTATCAATGAGGACTGAACGCTTTTAATCAGCAAACATTAATGAAACCAGATTAATGACTTGCAATAAAGTTATAAAGGGAATCGGTTCAATGAATTACATAACATCAGCTTCCACAAAAATAGCGGCCTCCGCAGGGTTCTCCGGTGGGCCCTTGGTCTTTGTGGTGACCGTTCATGATTTGGACTTAAATGGAAGGTAAAGTCGTCCGAGTGACAGACGACCATGAGATACTTTCCCGTTTGAGTGGGAGAATTGATTTGTGGTGATTAACCTGATGTGGGCATCTCGGTAGCAGAGTGGTTAGCACAGTTGTTTCACAGTTCCAAGGTGCCAGTTTCGATTCCCAGCTTGGGTCATTGTCTGTGGCGTGTCGGTACGTTCTCCCCGTGTCTGCGTGGGTTTCTTCCGGGTGCTCCGGTTCCTCCCACAGTCCAAAGATGGGCAGATTAGGCGCATTTGCCATGTTAAATTTCCCTTAGGTTGGGTGGGGTTACTGGTTTGCGTGGATAGGTTGGAGCTGAGGGCTTAAGTGGGGTGCTCTTTCCAAGAGCCGGTGCGGATCCGATGGGCCATATGGCCTCCTTCTGCCCTGTAAATTCTATGATCTGTGGTCTTTGATCACCGCAGCGCAGGCGACGGGCGAGGTTGAGAAAGCGGGGCCTTCATGAATACCCTCAGCCGGAGATTGGAGCACTAACGGTTCAGTAAGAACTTGATACTTGTGTACATGTTTATGAACTAAGAAGTCTTACTACACCAGGTTAAAGTCCAACATGTTTGTTTCAAACAGGAGCTTTCGGAGCGCTGCTCCTTCCTCAGGTGAATGAAGAGGTATGTTCCAGAAACATATATATAGACAAATTCAGAGATGCCAGACAATGCATGGAATGCGAGCATTAGCAGATGATTAAATCTTCACAGATCCAGAGATAGCGGTAACCCCAGATTAAAGAGGTGTGAATTGTCTCAAGCCAGGACAGTAGGTAGGATATCGCAATCCCACGCCAGATGGTGGGGGACGAATATAATGCGACATGAATCCCAAGTCCCGGTTGAGGCCGCACTCATGTGTGCGGAACTTGGCTATAAGTTTCTGCTCGGCAATTCTGCGTTGTCACGCGTCCTGAAGGCCACCTTGGAGTATGCTTACCCGGACATCAGTGGCTGAATGCCCTTGATTGCTGAAGTGTTCCCCGACTGGAAGGGAACATTCCTGCCTGGTGATTGTTGCGCGATGTCCGTTCATTCGTTGTCGCAGCGTCTGCATGGTCTCGCCAATGTACCACGCTTCGGGACATCCTTTCCTGCAGCGTATGAGGTAGACAACGCTGGCCGAGTCGCACGAGTATGTACCGCGTACCTGGTGGGCGGTCTTCTGATGTGTAATGGTGGTATCTATGTCGATGATCTGGCACGTCTTGCAGAGGTTGCCATGACAGGGTTGTGTGGTGTCGTGGTCACTGTTCTGAAGACTGGGTAGTTTGCTGCAAACAATGGTTTGTTTGAGGTTGCGCGGTTGTTTGAAGGCAAGGAGTGGGGGTGTGGGGATGATTTTGGCAAGATTTTCAGCTTCGTCGATGACGTGTTGAAGGCTGCGAAGAAGATGTCGTACTTTCTCCGCTCCGGGAAAGTACTGGCCGACGAAGGGCATCTGTCGGCTGTGTCCCGTGTTTGTCTTCTGAGGAGGTCGGTGCGGTTTTTTGCTGTCGGAACAGTCGATCGATGAGTCGAGCGCCATATCCCGTTCGTACGAGGACATATTTCACTGTCTGTAGATGTCTGTTACGCTCGTCCTCGTCTGAGAAGATCCTGTGTATACGGAGCGCTTGTCCATAGGGGATGGCTTCTTTAATGTGTTTAGGTTGGAAGCTGGAGAAGTGGAGCATCGTGAGGTTATCCATGGGTTTGCGGTAAAACGAAGTGCTGAGGTTTCCGTCCTTGATGGAGACGAATGTGTCCAAGAATGCAACTGATTTTGGAGAGTAGTCCATGGTGAGTCTGATGGTTGGATGGAACTTATTGATGTCATGGTGCAGTTGTTTCAGTGATTCTTCGCCGTGGGTCCAAAGGAAAGAAATGTAATGGATGTATCTGGTGTATAACGTCGGTTGAAGGTTCTGTGCGTTGCGGAGGTCTTTTGTTGAAACTTGTGCATGAAGATGTTGGCGTATTGGTGTGCGAATCTGTTCCCCATGGCTGATCCGTGCGTCTGGATGAAGAACTTGTCGAAGGTGAAGACGTTGTGATCCAGAATGAAGCGGATGAGTTGCAGAATTGCGTCTGGAGATTGGCAGTTGTCGGTGTTGAGAACTGAGGCTGTTGCAGCAACGCCGTCGTCATGGGGGGTGCTGGTGTAGAGTGCCGAGACGTCCATTGTGACGAGGAATGTTCCCAGTTCAACTGGTCCATGGGTGCTGAGTTTCTGTAGGAAGTCCATCGTATCGTGACAGAAGCTGGGCGTACCATGTACCATGTGCGATGGGATTCAAGATACCCGCGATGTAGCCAGAGAGGTTCTCACACAGGGTCCCAATGCCTGAAACGACAGGACGGTTTGGTGTGTTAGCCTTGTGTATTTTCGGTAGGCAGTAGAGATCTCCAATGCGGGGTGTACGTGGTATGAAAGCACTTAGGGTGCTCTAAAGGTCTGGATCCAAGGTATTGATCAGTCTGTTGAGTTGGCGGATGTGTTCCTTGGTCGGATCTGCGGTTAACTGTCTGTAGTATTCCTGATTGTTGAGTTGCTGGTACACTTCTTTGCAGTAGTCCATTCTGTTCAGTATGACGGTGGCCCGTCCTTTATCTGCTGGCTAGATGTCGATGTTGCGGTTGGTCTTCAGAGCGCAGATGGCGTTGCGTTGTGCTTGGGTGACGTTCGGCGCTGTCTTGTGAATGTGACTGATGAACCTGGCATTGACGCAACTCCTGACAGCTTGAGTATACATGTCGAGTACAGGGGAGCGGCCTTCCAGAGGCGTCCAATTCGACCCTCCCCTCTTCGTTTGCCGCATTACAGATCTCTCTGTCTGCTGTTCCTGTTCATTGTTAGTCTCGTTGGGTTCGTTGTCGGCCTCCTGGTGTCTGTGAAAGAATTCCCGGAGCCTCATTCACCTGATGCATTCCTCCGTGTCTGCTGCGAGACGGATGGGTTTTTATTTTGGTGGTGGTGCAGAAATTGAGCCCTCTGCTGAGGACTTCGATTTCGTCTGGCTGAAGGTTGTAGTCCGACAAGTTGACAATAGATTTATCTGTATTATTTTCTACTGCGGTACCGTGGGAGGCTTGCTTGCTGCTGGTGGTGATGCCGAGTTTCTCAAGCTTCCTGTTCTTGGTGTGCATATAGGTGGCATAGTATTGTTGTCTCATCTGGTTGGCGGTGTTCCGCAGCTGGTCTGCTGCATCCTGAGCGCAAGTTGAGAATATGGCCTCTATCTTGTGTCATGTGAGAGTGCCTTTAAGAAATGGATGTTTAAACAATGTACTTTTAAGAAAGAGTGCTGATCATATTACTGAAGTGATGTCAGAGGGTGGGCGGAGCTGAGCTGAGCTCACTTCTGCTTTTGGTTTCAGTTTGAGGAGACAGCTTGGAGTGTCTGTGTGTTTTGCTGAGAGCTGCTTGAAAGGAGAAAGCCAGTCCTGAGAAAGCATTTTGAGAAGTGCCTGTGGTGGCTGGGTGCTGCATTAAAACGTGCTGGAACTGCAGGCTGATATATCTTTCCCATCCAACAGAAAATATATATTAACTGTAACGTGGTCTTGCTGTTTTTGTGAAGGTGAAGCCGTTTGGATGTGTACAGGAACAGTGTGCAGGATTGGGTAGTGTTGTATTATTTTCGGGGTTATCTTTGAAGTAAGGGATGTTAAGTAATGCAATGTTTAGTTAAAAGGTTAAGTTGAGTTCATGGAATAAACATGGTTGTGTTTTTTAAAATCCCGTGTCCATGATTGTAATACCACACATGGGGAACAAGCCGTGTGCTTCAAAAGCAACAATCCATTAAAGGGGGAGGTTGGTTGAACTCCATTATATATTTTGGGGTTCTGAAAACACCTCGCCCATAACAATTGTGGGCTCTAGGGGGTAAAAGTCTATCTACTGGATTGGCTTTTGTGAACTTATAGGCTGTGAAGGATTGTTGCTTTTCCGGTGTTGTACTTTAGTTTATGTGGGGAGAGTGTTGTGAACAATGGCTCTTTCGGAGGCTCAGAGGTTTTTGGGGGTGGACACGGTACTGCGTGTAAACTTACGGACAGAGACTAAAAACAGACTGTTAGGTTTGGCAAACGCATTGCAGTTAACACTGCCTCTCAAAATACGAAAATATGAGGTACTGAACGCGGTATGTACGCATTTAGGTTTGCCTGTGATACATTCTGACTCATTAGATATGGCCACGCTCCAGTTGCAGATTAAGCAATTTGATCATGAAAAATAGTTCAAGCAACTTGAACATGAAAAAGAATTAAAGAGACTTGAACATTCAATGAAAGAACAAGAAAGAGATAGAGATAGAGAGGAAAAAGAAAAGGAGAGAGAAGACAGAAACAAAGAAAGAGATAGAGAGGAAAGGGAAAAAAGATAGAGAGTTTGAACTTCGGAAAATGGCTCTGCAACATGAAAATCAGTTAAAATTGGCAAACGCAATGGGACACGTACAGTTGGTGGAGATGGGCGAGGATAATGAGACAGAGCGTCATAGTTAAAGACGTGGTGGGGATCTATTTAAATATGTCCAAGCATTGCCAAGGTTTAATCAGAAGGAGGTAGAAGCCTTTTTCATTTCATTTGAGAAGATAGTTCAACAAATGCAATGGCCACAGGGCATGTGGCATTACTGATTCAAACAAAGCTGGTAGGTAGGGCTAGTGAAGTGTTTGCATCACGACCGGAGGAGGTATCTAGAACGTTTGAGGAGGTGAAGAAATCCATCTGAAGTGCATATGAGCTACTGCCTGAAGGTTACAGACAAAGGTTTAGACATTTAAGGAAATAATTTGGTCAAACATACATGGAGTTTTAAAGGCTCAAACAGAGTCATTTTTATAGGTGGATAATGGCTTTGAAATTAGAACAATTGTATGAAGCTCTCAGAGGAATTTTACTTTTGGAGGAGCATACAAATTCAATTCCTGATGTAGTGAGAACTCGTGTGGGCGAACAGAGGGTTAATACTGCGAGATTAGCAGCAGAAATGGCAGCTGATTATGAATTAGTTCATAAATCAAAGATTGTTTTCCGACATCAGTTTCAGCCGGTGAGGGATAGAAACGGGGGACATGAGAAATACTCAAGTGGTAAAGGTAAAGGTGATCTGATTGGAGACAATAAAGAGAGTGTACCCCAGATTAAAAAGGGAATCCAGGAGGGTGGAAAACAAATGAAAAGTTTCAAATGTTTTCACTGTAATAAACTAGGCCATGCAAAGTCACAGTGTTGGTGCTTGAAGAAAAGCACAGGGAAGGCTGATGTGGTAAAACAGGATAAGATTTATTAGAGTGGTTCAGGAAAGTCCAAGGGAAGCAAAGGATTGTACAGCCTGTTCAAGAAGTAATTGATATGAAGGTGCCAGATGTCTTTAAAGAATTTACATGTGTGGCCAAAGTTTACTCATGTGTATCAGGAGGAGCAGGTAAAGAAGTCACAATGTTAAGGATACAGGGGCTAGTCAATCTTTCATGGTAAGAGATGAGGAATGAAGTCGTTTGGGAAGAATGTTGCCAGAAAAGGTGGTGATATGTGGAATTCAGGGTGAGATGAGTAGCGTTCCATTATGTAAGTTAAGCCTAGAAAGTCCAGTGAAGAGTGGCGAAGTGGTAGTAGGAGTAATAGAGAAACTAACTTGTCCAGGAATACAGTTTATCTTGGGTAATGATATAGCTGGATCGCAGTTGAGAGTTATGCCTACTGTGGTTGATAAGCCAGTGGAAAATCAGACAACTGAACTGTTGAAGGACGAATATCCTGGGATTTTTCCGGATTGTGTAGCAACCAGGTCGCAAAGTCACAGGTTGAGACAAGAGGAGCATTCAAAGAGTTAAGATGAAGTTGAAGTGCAATTATCAGCAACGAGTTTGATCAGATGGCTGAAAAAGAACAAGAACGGGTGGAGGATGAGGCTGATATTCTGAGTTCAGGAAAATTGGCGCAGTTACAACAGAAAGATGTAGAAATAAAACGGATACATCAGAAAGAATATACGGAAGAGGAATCTGAGAGTATACCAGAGTGTTATTACCCAAAAAGTGATGTCTTGATGAAGAAATAGAGACCTGTACATATGCAGGCGGATGAAAAGTGGGCAGAAGTTCATCAAGTAATATTTCCGGTAGGGTATAGGAAGGAGGTGTTGCAAGTTGCACATGAACTCCGGTGGGAGGTCATTTGGGAAAAACGAAAACTCAAGCTAAAATCCAGAAACATTTTTATTGGCATGGACCACATAAAGATGTAATTAAATTTTGTCAATCATGTCACACATGGCAAGTGACAGGGAAACTTCAAGCAGTGATAAAACCAGCGCCCTTAATACCATTCCAGCATTTGAGGAACCTTTTACAAGGGTCCTAATTGATTGTGTAGGACCGCTTCCTAAAACCAAAAGTGGGAATCAATATCTTTTGACTATGATGGATGTGTCTACTAGGTTTCCAGAGGCCATTCCAGTACGTAAAATTACAGCTAAAAGGATTGTGGAGGAGTTTCTTAAATGTTTTTCTAGATATAGACTACCCTCAGAAAGTCAATCGGATCAAGGATCGAATTTTACTTCAAAGTTATTGAAAGAAGGTATGGATAGTTTCGGAATAAAACAATTTAAATCAACTACGTACCATCCAGAATCGCAGACATTAAAGACAATGTTCAGGGCGTATTGTCAAGATTATCCAGAGGATTGGGATAAAAGAATCCCATTCGTATTGTTCGCAATGAGTCTACCAAATTTAGTCCTTTTGAACTAATTTTTGTTCATGAGGTGAGAGGACCACTTAAATTGATTAAGGAAAAATTGGTGGGTGAGAAATCGGAAATTACACTATTGGACTACGTGTCAAATTTTAGGGAACGGTTAAATAGAGCAGATGAATTTGCTAGACAACTTTTGAAAGTTACACAAATTGTGATGAAACGGGTAGCAGACACGAAATCCAAATTCCGTAGATTTGCCAGTGGGGATAAAGTTTTAGTGTTGTTACCAGTGGTAGAGGAGCCTTTAAAAGCTAGGTTTTGTGGACCGTATCAGGTTCAAAGGAAATTAAGTGTGGTGAATTATGTGGTAAAAACACCAGATAGAAGGAAGACTCACCGAGTGTGTCATGTGAATATGCTTAAAATGTACTTAAAATGGAAGGAGAGAAAAGGGAGGTTTTAATGATTCTAACTCAAAGTGACGAACCAAATCCAGATGACTGTGAATTTGACATACCTCAAATTAAATTGGAAAATGAGGATGTTTTTAAAATTGGGATGAATTGTTAAGTTACCTTCCAGAGGAAAAACGAACTGACCTGAAAGAGTTATTGATATCACATGGGCAAGTTTGTAGAGATAAAACAGGAAGTAATAAAATGGCTATACATGATGTAGATGTGGGAAATGCTGTTCCTATCAAACAACTTCCATGTAGACTTAACCCTTTATAATTGTCACAGGTTAACAGAGAGATTGAGCGTATGCTTAAAAATGGCATAATTGAAGAGGGTTGCAGCCAATGGAGCTGACCCATAGTGATGGTATCTAAACCAGGCGTGTGTGGACTATCGAATGGTGAATGCAGTATAAAGAACGGACTTTTATTATAACCCACGTTTGAAGGATTGCCTTGAGAAAGCCGGACAATCTGCTTTTCTTGGAAGTTGAGTTCATGGAATAAACATTGTTTTGTGTTAAAAAACACGTGTCAATAATTGCAATACCACACCGAGGGAACAGGCCGTGTGCTTCAAAAGCAACAATCCATTAAAGGGGGAGGTTGGTTGAACTCCATGATACATTTTGGATCCTGAAAACACATCTCCCATAACAGTTGGTTTCCAGGTTGCGTCGTCTGCTGTGGAGCTGGCGTGCGAGCTGGTTGAGGAGTGTGAGAGAGGTGCGACGGCAGAGTCTCTCAGCGTAGTCTGTGTTGTAGGTCGACTTGAGTGGGTTTCTGACCTAAATTCCTTTCGGGATCTCGTCTGCTTTCTTGCATCTTTGTAGAAACTTAATGTCAGTGTCTAAATGCGCAATCTTCCTGGAGATATTCTACACTTTGAGCCGCCAGTTTGCGGTGTCAATGGTAGCCATGATGTGGAGATGCCGGCGTTGGACTGGAGTGAGCACAGTAAGATGTTTTACAACACCAGGTTAAAGTCCAACATATTTGTTTCAAACACTAGCTTTCGGAGCGCTGCTCCTGCCTCAGCTGCATGAAGAGGCATGTTCCAGAAACATATATACAGACAGATTCAAAGATGCAAGACAATGCTTAGAATGCGAGCATTTGCCGGTCATTTTGTCTTTACACATCCAGAGATAGGTAACCCCAGGTTAAAGAGGTGTGAACTGTCTCAAGCCAGGACAGTTGGTAGGATTTCGCAGGCCAGATGGTGGGGGATAAATGTAATGCGACATAAATCCCAGGTCCTGGTTGAGGCCGCACTCATGTGTGCGGAACTTGGCTATAAGTTTCCGCTCGGCGATTCTGCGTTGTCGCGCGTCCGGAAGGCCGCCTTGGAGAACGCTTACCCGGAGATCAGAGGCTGAATGCCCTTGACTGCTGAAGTGTTCCCCGACTGGATGGCGTTGCGTTGTCCTTGGGTGACATTCGGGGATGTCTTGTGAATGCGACTGATGAATCTGGCATTGATGCGACTCCTGACGGCTTGAATATACATGTCGAGTCTAGGGCAGCGGCGTTCCGGAGGGGTGCAATTCGACTCTTTCATCTTCGGTTGCCGCACTGCAGATCTCTCGGTCTGCTTTTCCGGCTCATTGGCAGTCTTCTTGGTTTCGCTGTTGGCCTCTTGGGATCTGTACGCGCCACAGCAAGAAACCGCACCGAGCTCCTCAGAAGACAAACACGGGACACAACCGACAGAATACCCTTCGTCGTCCAGTACTTCACAGGAGTGGAGAACCAACGACATCTCCTTCGCAGCCTTCAACACGTCATCGATGAAGATGAACATTTTGCCAATGTCATCCCCACACCCCCACAATTTGCCTTCAAACAACCGCGCAACCTCAACCATATCATTGTTTGCAGAAAACTACCCAGCCTTGGACGAGTAACCACGACACCACACAACCCTGCCATGGCAATCTCTGCAAGATGCGCCAGATCATCAACATGGATACCACTAATACACGTGAGAACACCACCCATCAGGTATGCGGTACATACTCGTGCGACTCGGTCAACGTCTACCTCATATGCTGCAGGAAAGGATGTCCCGAAGCGTGGTGCATTGGCGAGGCCATGCAGACGCTGCGACAACGAATGAACGGACATCACGCGACAATCACTAGGCAGGAATGTTCTCTTCCTGTCGCTAAACACTTAGCAGTCAAGGGCATTCAGCCTCTAATCAGCGGGTAAGCGTTCTCCAAGGCGGCCTTCAGGACGCGCGACAACGCAGAATCGCCGAGCAGAAACGTATAGCCTGGTTCCACACACAGGAGTGCGGCCTCAACCGAGACCTGGGATTCATGTCGCATTACATTCATCCCCCAACATCTGGCCTGGGCTTGCGAAATCCTACCAACTGTCCTGGCTTGCGGAAATTCACACCTCTTTAACCTGGAGTTACCCCTATCTCTGGATCTGTAAAGATTTAATCACCAGATAATGCTCGCACTCTAAGCATTGTCTGGCATCTTTGAATTTGTCTATATATATGTTTCTGGAACATACTTATTCATTCACGTGAGGAAGGAGCAGTGCTCCGAAAGCTAGTGTTTGAAACACACATGTTGTACTTTAACCTGATGTTGTAAGACTTCTTACTGTGCTCACACAAGTCCAACGCCGGCATCTCCACATCAGGAAAAGAAAGCAGTCGCCATCGTGCCACTCTTCATTGATCAGGCATTCTTCCGATCTGCAGCTTCCTCCATTTATGCAGCAATCAGCCAGTGAACCTGGAGCAGCAAGGGCGATTTCGTTGACGGTAGCATTCAGAATCTCGAAAAATAACGTGAGTTCTCAGAAAGGTGTACGCAGGCTACAGCAACGCACAATAAAGTGTGATATCATAAAGGTTTATACAGGCTTGAACAATGCCATTGAAGTGTGATCTCAGAAAGGTTTATACAGACTACAGCAAAGCACAATGAAGTGTGATCTCAGAAAGGTTTACACAGACTAGAGCAAAACACAATGAAGTGTGCTTTGAGAAAGGTTGGTATAGACCAGAGAAAAACACAATGAAGTGTGATCTGAGAAAGGTTTATACAGACTAGAGCAAAACTTAATGAAGTGGGATCTCAGAAAGAATGATACCGACTAGAGCAAAACACAATTAAGTGTGATCTCAGAAAGATTTATACAGACTAGAGCAAAACACAATGAAATGTGATCTGAGAAAGGTTTATACAGACTAGAGCAAAACTTAATGAAGTGTGATCTCAGAAAGAATTATACCGACTAGAGCAAAACACAATGAAATGTGATCTCAGAAAGTTTTATACAGATTAGAGCAAAACACAATGAAGTGTGATCTCAGAATGTTTTATACAGACTAGAGCAAAACACAATGAAGTGTGATCTCAGAAAGTTTTATACAGACTAGATCAAAACATAATGAAGTGGGATCTCAGAAAGAATTATACCGACTAGAGCAAAACACAGTGAAGTGTGATCTGAGAAAGGTTTATACAGACTAGAGCAAAACTTAATGAAGTGGGATCTCAGAAAGAATTATACCGACTAGAGCAAAACACAATGAAGTGTGATCTGAGAAAATGTCACGCAGGCAAAAACAATGCACGATGAAGTGTGATGTCAGAAAGATTTATTCAGACTGCAACAAAGCACAATTAAGTGTGACATCTGAAAGTTTTAGACAGGCTTGAACAATGAACTGTGAGCTCAGAAATGTTTCTAGAGGCTGCAACAGTGCATAATAAAGTGTGCTCTCTGAAAGGTTTATACAGGCTAGAACAATGTCCAATGAAGTGCGATATCAGAACGTTTTATACAGGCTGGAGCAATGCATAGTGAAGTGTTTTCATAGAAAGCTTTATACACACGAGAACAACGCACAATGAAGTGTGATCTCAGAAGCGTTTATACCGGCAAGAAAAATGCCCAATGAAGTGTGATATCAGAAAGGTTTACACAGGCTAGAACAATGCACAGTGAAATCTTATCTCAGAATGGTTCATGCAGGCCACAACAATTCACAATGAAATATGATCTCAGAAAGATTTGTACAGGCCAGAGCAATGCACAATGAAGCGTTATCCCAGAAAGTTTCACAACTAGATCAAATCATCATGAATTCTGAAGTCAGAAAGTTTCAAAAAGGATCACACAGGCTGGAACAAAGCACGATGAAATGTGATCTCAGAAAGGTTTCTACAAGTGTAACATGCACGTTGAAATGCGATATTAGAAAGGTTCATACAGGCTAGAACAATGCGCAATGAAGTGTGATCGAATAAAGTTGTATACAGGCCTGAATAAAGGTCAATGAAGTGCGATCTCAGAAAGGATTATACAGGCTTGACCGATGCACAATGAAATCTGATCTCAGCAAGTTTTACACAGACTAGAATAATGCGCCATGAAATGTGTTCCCAGTAAGGTTTAAGAAGCTAACCAAGGCACAATGAAATTTGATCAAATAAAGTTTTAAACAGGCTCGAATAAAGGTCAATGAACTGCGATGTCAGAAATATTTATACAGTCTATAATAACGCAGAATGAAGTGTGATCTCAGAAAGTATCATTCTGGCACGAGAAATGCACAATGAAGTGTAATTCAGAAAGGTTTATACAGTGTACAACAATGGGCAATGATTTGTGATCTTAGAAAGGTTTACCCAGGCTAAAACAACGCACAATGAAGTGTAAACTCAGAACGTTTTATACAGGCTACAACAAAGCACAATGAAGTGTGTTTTCAGAGAGGCTTATTCTGGCTCGAACAATGCACAATAATGTGTGATTCAGGAATATCTCTACAATGTAGAACAATGCACAATGAAGTGTGATCTCAGAACGGTTCATACAGGCTAGAACAATGCACGATGAAGTGTGATCTCAGAAAGGGTTATAAAGGCTAGAACAATGCACAATGAAGTGTGATCTCAGAAAGGTGTATACAGGCTGGAACAATGCACAACGAGGGGTGATCTCACAATGGTACCTATAGGCTGCAATAATGTATAATGATGTGTGATCTCAGAAAGGTTTATACAGGATAGAACAAGGCAAAATGAAGTGCGATCTCGGAAAGTTTTATACAGGCTTGAACATTGGAGTGTGATCTCAGAAAGGCATATACAGGCTCCAACAATGCACAATGAAATGTGATATCAGAATGTTCCATGCAGGCTCGAACAATACGCAATGAAATTTGATCTCAGCGAGCATAATAATGGTTAGAATAAAGGTCGATGAAGGGTAATCTCAGAAATGTTTATCCACATTAGAATAATACACGATGAAGTGTGGTCTCAGTAAGTATTATACAGGCCAGAACAATGCACAATGTAGTGTGATTTCAGAAAGGTTTATACAGGCTAGCACAAAGCATCTTCAAGTGTGATCTCAGAAAGGGTTACACAGGTTAGAACAATGCACAATTAAGTTAGATCTCAGAAAGGTTTATACATGCTGGTACAATAGACAATAACGTCTGATCTCAGAAAGGTTTATTCACGCAGTGACAATGGACAATGAAGTGTGAACTCAGAAAGGTTTATACAGGCTAGAACAGTGGACAATGAAGTGTGATCTCAGAAACGTTTATACAGGCTAGACTAATGCACAATGAAGTCTGAGTTCAGAAAGCTTTATACAGGTTGAATCAATTCACAATGGAGTGATCTCAGAAAGGTTTTTACAGGATGGAACAAAGTACAATGAAGTGTGATCTCAGAAATGTTTATACAGGCTAGAACAACGCATAACGGAGTGGATCTTAGTAAGGTTTATCCAGGCAAGAAGAATGCACAATGGAGCGTGATCTCAGAAAGGTTTATACAGGCTAGAACGAAGCAAAATAAAGTGTGATCTCAGAAAGGTTTATTCTGGCTCGAGCCAGAAAGTGTGACTTCAGAATGATTCATAGAAGCTGGTACAGTACAGAACAGAACACTCAAATCTGAACACCGATACATATATAGTGGCTGGGACAATGCACAATGCTCTCAGCGTGGCCAAAGGCCGGTGTATTCAAGTCTCCGAATGCACTACGTAGGTGTATTGGAGGGTTGCTAATATCTCAGAAGATAATCAGGTTCGAGGACATTGTAGCGATAGGAAATGGAGCGAGCACTGGGGATCTCAGGAAAATATAACAATAATGGATAATATCACTGTGCGGTAGCCTGTAGATGGGAAGGATGGCACACCATATATAGATACTCCGACAATAATACCTGAGACGGGGTAGATTTTTAATGTTCTTTTTTTCTGAATGCAAATAAATTAGTTATGTATATTGATGTTTAATTTTTCTTTCAGGCACTGCCAACGATGATTGTGTATTAATGGAAAGGTACACTTGTTCCTATTAAAGGACAGCGCAGGCTCGAAATGTCGAAAGGCTTGGAAGCTTGAAGGTCTCGTTCTGCCTCTCCAAATATTTCTATTGCTGAATAAATGAGGGCAGAACAGACCTGTCAACCCAGCTCTCGCGTGCAGTCCTTTCCCAGCGGTGGGAGCGGGGCGGGTGGAGGGGTGGGGTGGGGGGTGGGGGGTGGGGGCGGGGACTGTATCAGCACAAGGTCTCCAAATAACAAGAGCAATTCTCCCCACATTTCCTGCTCAGTAACTGCGAGTCTAATTGAGATGCTTGGAGCATAGAAGGTGAAATCGGCCAGCGCTCTTTGGTTAATAATCACATGGAAAAGGCACGGACTGACTCCTGCTTGGTGATCTCTTTCTCTGTCTCTCTCGCGCGCACGTACGCTCTCTCTCTCTCTCTTTCTCTCGCTCTCGCTCTCTCGCTCTCAACATACTCAGCTGTCTTTGCCACTGTGTGTTCATTCCATTCGGTACAGTCTCTGATTATTTGAAATTCCTCACTCCCATATCTGAATTTTCTTCTCATGCTATCTCTGATGCTCTCCTTCACTCTGCATCACACATGTTCCAAGATGGTTAAACATATCTATGTTTAAGCTTTTTTCAGTTTATTATGTATTGCTTGTTGGTCAGCACTGATCTGCTCTCACGTTTTAGCCAAGCTTACCGAATTCATTAAGTTGCAAATATTAATCAGACCAGGAATATGACCCGCCATCTCACTCCCTGTATATCGGAGTAATAAGGATAGACAGTGTCCATATGGTATTCTCGCTGGACTCGTAATCCAGAAACTCAGAGCCATGCTCTGGGGCCAGGTGTTCGCATCCTGCAGTGGCAGATGGTGAATTTAAAATCCAATCAAAATCTGGAATTCAAAGTCTAATGGTGACCATGACATTTCGCATGCTGTGAAAACCCATCGAGTTCACAATGCCTTTTTCGGAAGTAAACCTTAATGGCCTACAAGGGACTTGATCCACAAGACAAAATGCCGGCCCAAGACTCTTAAATGCCCTCAGAAATAAATGGTATCCCAGCCAGCGACACCGACATTATTGAGCGAATAGAAAATACATACATTTCTGAAATTCAGTACAGAGACACGCACTGATCGGCACAACACACTTGATCTGCAGCATGTATGTAACTTTATTTTGTACCCTATCGTTTTATTTGCTGAAACTTACTGCATTTAAACAGGTTTGTTTAAACTTACTGCATTTAATCAAATGAACTCATCGATATTTTCCATGTACTTAATTTCGCAAACCTGATTAACATTGATCACTGGTTACCAGATCTCCAATTTCCAAAGCTCACTATTGAGAGAGGGACTCTGCACGGGATCAGCGGCTGCCTCGACAATAGATTGAGTCAGCTTGTCTGACCGGTACTAATTCAGTGATGATTTCGTTTGTGCTGTCGCAAGATCACAGTTACATCAGTGACGGTACCATCCTCAGTTGCATTAGATATAAATCAATATGGTTAGATATTTCTAAATTTTGGACGTGCCGCAGTTGTTGAATATTTACCTCTGACACGGAATTGCATTCTCCTCAGTCGCCATCGAGTCGGGCACCGTTTAGCAAGTTGTAAGGAAGGAGCTGCCGCTCAGCATTATCCAAAAGATGACAGCCTGCCTGTGAGCACAGTGCACAACTGTCATACATTAACAGACCCCATAGTAAATGCGACATCAGGTTATTAATATTCCGCCGAAGGCAGTGAAAGCTGAATGCTGTCAACTGTGAATTGTGGACCTCAGAATGGAGCCGAGACGGATCATTCAGTCAGCACGTTTGGCAGAACTAATTAGATTCATAGAATCATAGTTATTTTCAGCATGGAAACAGGCCATCTGAACCAGCTTGTGCATGCGCCCCAGTGTCTATCTCTAAGCTAGCCCCTCTTGCCGCATTTTGCCCATATCGCTCCATACCCACCCTGCACATGTAACTGTCTGACTGTTAAACATTGTCCCCGCCTCTTCCTGCTCATTCCAGATGTACATCACTCTCTGTGTGAAGAAATAACCCGCTCTGGCCACAATTGTATCGCTCCACTCTCACCTTAAACCAATACCCTCTAGTTCTAGACTTCTCTAACTGTGGGAAACGATGTTGACTATTTATCTTATCTATGCCCCTCATTATTGTATACACCTCTATAAGATCACCCCTAAACCTCCTACGCTCCAGGGAAACAAGTCCCAGCCTATCCAGCCTCTCCTTATAACTCAGACGATTAAGTTCTGGCAGCATTCTCTTATATCTCGTCTGCACCCTGTAATATCCTCCCCACAATAGGGTGACCAGAACTGAAGTTATCATTCCATGTGTGGTCTGACTATTGTCTTATACAACTTTAACATGCCATCCCAACTCCTGTATTCACCATTCTGACCAATAAAACCTAGCATGCTGAATGCATTCTTCAACAACCTGTCTACTTGCGACTCCACCTTCATGGAGTTATGAACCTGTACCCCTAAACCTCTTTGTTCTGTAACAATCGCCACGTCCCTACCATTAACTGAGTAGGTCCTGCCTTTATTTGATCTACCAAAATGCATCCCCTCACATTAATCCAATTTAAACTCCACCTGCCATTCATCCGCCCACTGGCTCAATTGGTCAAGATCCTGTTGCAATCTTATATAATCTTTTTCACTGTCCAATATGTCACTAATCTTGGTGCAATCTGCAAACTTACTAACCATGCCTCCTACATTCTCATCCAAATCATTAATATACACAACAAATAACAGTGGGCCCAGCACTGATCTCTGAGGCACACTCCTGGTCAGGCCTCCAGTTAGAAAAACAACCCTCCACCACCACCCTTTTGCTTCGGTCGCCAAGCCAATTTTGAATCTAATTGGTTACCACCACTGGATTTCGTGAGATTTAACCTTTTGAAACAACCTACCTTGTCAAAGTCCTTGCTAAAGTCCATAGAGACAACGTCAACAACACTGCTCTAATCTACCTTGTTTACCCCTTCAAAAAACTCAATCAGATTGGTGGGACATGATTTTCCCCTTACAAAGCCACACTGACTTTCTAAATCATCTCTTGCCTGTCTGAATGCCTGTAGATCCTGTCCCTCAGAATACCTTCTAAAATTTACCCACTGCAGAAATAAGGCTAAATGGTCTCTAGTTCCCAGGCTTATACCTACTGCCCTTCACAAACAAGGGCACAGCATTTGCTACCCTCCAGTATTCAGCAGCTTTACTGGCGCTGTCGATGATTTAAGTATCTCAGCCAGGGGGCTGGCAATTTCCTCGCTAGCCTCCCACAACCTTTTGCGATACATTTCATTAGGTCCCGGGGATTTGTCTATCTTGACGTGTTTTAATGCCTCCAGCATCTCCTCTTCTGTAATATGTGCACTCCTCAAGACATCACTGTTTAATTCCCCAATTTCACCAACATTCGTGCCTTTCTCAACAGTAAATACTGACGAGAAATATTAGTTTAGGACCTCTCTCCCATCCATTGTGGATCTGCACATAGATAACCTTGTTTTCCCAAAGAGGCCATACACTCTCCCCAGTCACCGTTTTACCTTTTATGTATCTGTAAAAGCTCTTTGTATTTTCCTTTGCCTTGCCTGCCAAGAGAATCTCATGGCCCATTTTTGCCCTCCGGACTTCTCTCTTAAATCTACTCCGACAAACCCTATACACGTCATGGGATCCATTTGATCCCACCTGCCTATACATGTCATTTGACTCCTTGTTCCTTTTGACCAATGCTTCAGTATCCCGAGTCATCTGGGGATCCCTCCTTCGATGAGCCTTACCCATCACTCTAAAAGGAATGTGCTCACCGTGAACCCTACTCAACACCTTTTTTGAAAGAATCCCACGTAGCAGCTGTCCCCTTGCCTGCAATAGGCACCCCCAGTCAACTTTTGAAAGTTCCCGCCTAATACCCTCGAAATTGTTCTTGACCCAATTTAAAATTTTAATTTTTGGCCTAGAGCTATCATTCTCCATAGATATTTTAAAACTAATGGAATTATGGTCACTGGTCCCAAAGTGATCACTCACTAAAACCTCCGTCACCTGCCCTTCCACATTTCCCAAGTAAGAAGTTCCACGACACCAGGTTAAATTCCAACAGGTTTGTTTCGAATCACTAGCTTTCGGAGTACTGCTACTTCCTCGGGTGAATGAAGAGGTAGGCTCCATAAACATACATATATATATATATATAGAAAAGTCAAAGATGCAAGACCACACTTTTAATGCGAGTCTTTGCAGACAATTAAGTCATTACAGGTCCAAACAGAGCCACTGGAGAGAGGGATAACCATTGATTAAAGAGGTCTGAATTGTTTCAAGCCAGGACATATGAGTCCGGCCTCAACCGGGACATTGAATTCATGTCGCATTACATTCACCCCCCCCCCCCCCACACACACACACACACACAAGCTGGCCTGGGCTAGCGAAATCCTACCAACTGATCTGGCTTGAGACACTGGAGATCGTCTTGCGAGGGTTGCCATGTATCGCTTCTTTATTCGATGACGTCTTGAGGATAGAGGTTTCGGAGCGAGAACATTGAGATAATTTGAATGGTTTAAGCGCCTCACAGATGTTGAATTTCGCGTACGTCACACAAAGTGCATCTTTCTGGCAAAGGCAATGTTCTGCTTTAGTTATCGGTTGGACCGTGGAAGTTTGTACCCCGTCGCGGAGAAGCTGAACAGTCCAACAACACCCCGCCCCGAAAGGTCACTCGGGTTTTCGCAGCTTCAAAAATTACTGCTGGAAGTTTCTCCCTAATCGGGCTGCCGCGTTCCCCTCATTACGCCTTCTGCTGAAAAAAAAAGCACGTCTGGGTTTGGGGTCAGCCGCAAAAAACGCTTTTCTGCAGGTAAAGCAACAATTGTCGCCATCCGGGCTACTAACCCACTATGATCTTGAAAAACCTTTGCTCATTGTGTGCCACGCCTCTCCCATTGCGAATAAGGTGACACCTTTTCAGATATGTAAAAAGGCCGTATCAGAACCGTCCTGTCCCACAACATGGCGAACAGAGGGAAACATCCAATAGCTTATGCGCCCCGGACATTAACTGTAGCAGAGAGGAGTACACGCAGATTTAAAAGGATGGCCTGATAGTGATCCCTTTGGTGTAACGTTTCTATTAATATGTGTATCGCCACCACTTCAGTACCGTGACCAACAATAAGCATCTACATGGACCATTTGAGAGGATCAGCCAATTCCGCCCATTGCTTGGACACGGATCCAGAGCTGCGCTTTGCTGCTTGCTGCCTACAGATATTCTTTGGAGCATAAGCCACGATTGAAAATTGTGAATGCCGCTGCAGTGGGTCGTCAACCAGCCGCTTGACGACCCTCACGACCAAAGAGGTGGTTGTGTTCCTATACTTTATGGACTGTTTGCCTATCGCGGCATTACGGATCTGTCAATAGACCCAAACAGTCCCAGTGCTATCCAAGGTTCGGCAGGTAGTCTTAAATGTCGAGCAGCAACTGCATCTCCCAAGCGAGTTGCGGGCATTTACTTCAAACTCTTGGAATTCAATGTCGAAGATGGTATTATATTATGGGGGGGGGGGGCGGGCGGGGGAGGGACATACATGTCATTGCCCCAGAAACGGTTATCCGTGCCAGTCCCCCAAAATGAATATGTTGGCATGGAGTTATGTCTGGTCGTCAGGCCTCGACGCCGACATTGATAAGATGGATCAACGCTGATCCATTTTTCACGATTATCAGAAGAGCGTTAGCACTGGTATAACCTGCGAAGTGCATTTAGTCATGGGAGGTGTTCTTTACAGCGAGGGGAATTAGTCAGGGCAGGGGCTGAGCACAAGGGAGGAGAATTAGTCATTTAGATTCTGTTCACAGAGAAGGAGATTAGACAGTGTATTGGTTTTTCACAAGGGAGGGGAATTAGTCGTGGTAGAGTTCGTTAACAGGGAGTGCGGGTGAATCAACGAATGCAGTATTTGCATGGAGTAGGAATTAATCAGGGTAGGCGCTGATCGCAGGGAAGACTATTAATCAGGGTAAGGACTGGCACAGAGACGGTAGAAATAGTTAGGTTAGGATTGTTTACAGGAACGAAAACTTAATCAAGTTAAGAGCTTCAACCAGAACACAGAATTAGTGAGGTGGGCACCTTTCACAGGAAGGGGCTGGTCACATGGAGGAATAATTAATACAAATATGGGATATTCACCAGGACGGGGCGATAAGGGAGAGTATCAAATTGAAGGAAAAAACATACAAAGTAGCAAAGATCAGTGGGAGACTAGAGGACTGGGAAATCTTTAGGGGGCAACAGAAACCTACTAAAAAAGCTAAAAGAAGAGTAAGATAGATTATGAGAGTAAACTTGCTCAGAATATAAAAACAGATAGTAAAAGTTTCTACAAATACATAAAACAAAAAAGAGTGGCTAAGGTAAATATTGGTCCTTTAGAGGATGAGAAGGGGGATTTAATAATGGGCGATGAGGAAATGGCTGAGGAACTGAACAGATTTTTTGGGTTGGTCTTCACAGTGGAAGACACAAATAACATGCCAGTGACTGATGGAAATGAGGCTATGACAGGTGAGGACCTTGAAAGGATGGTTTTCACCAAGGAGGTAGTGATGGGCAAGCTAATGCGGCTAAAGGTAGACAAGTCTCCTGGACCTGATGGAATGCATCCCAGAGTGCTAAAAGAGATAGCTAGGGAAATTGCAAATGCACTAGTGATAATTTACCAAACTTCACTAGACTCTGGGGTGGTCCCGGCGGATTGGAAATTAGCAAACGTGACACCACAGTTTAAAAAAGGAGGTAGGCAGAAAGCGGGTAATTATAGGCCAGTGAGCTTAACTTCGGTAGTAGGGAAGATACTGGAATCTATCATCAAGGATGGCATCTGGATGGAAATTGTCCCATTGGGCAGACGCAACATGGGTTCATAAAGGGCAGGTCTAACTAATTTAGTGGAATTTTTTTAGGACATTAACAGTGCGGTAGATAACGGGGAGCCAATGGATGTGGTATATCTGGATTTCCAGAAAGCCTTTGACAAGGTGCCACACAAAAGGATGTTGCATCAGATAAATATGCATGGCATTAAGGGGAAAGTAGTAGCATGGATAGAGGATTGGTGAATTAATAGAAAGCAAAGCGTGGGGATAAATGGGTGTTTCTCTGGTTGGCAATCAGTAGCTAGTGGTGTCCCTCAGGGATCAGTGTTGGGCCCACAACTGTTCACAATTTACATAGATGATTTGGAGTGGGGGACCAAGGGCAATGTGTCCAAGTTTGCAGACGACACTAAGATAAGTGGTAAAGCAAAAAGTGCAGAGGATACTGGAAGTCTGCAGAGGGATTTGGGTAGGCTAAGTGAATGGGCTAGGGTCCGGCAGATGGAATACAATGTTGACAAATGTGAGGTTATCCATTTTGGTAGGAATAACAGCAAAAGGGATTATTATTTATATGATAAAATATTAAAACATGCTGTTGTGCAGAGAGACCTGGGTGAGCTAGTGTATGAGTCGCAAAAAGTTGGTTTGTAGATGCAACAGGTGATTAAGAAGGCAAATGGAATGTTGTCCTTCATTGCTCGAGGGATGGAGTTTAAGACTAAAGAGGTTATGCTGCAATTGTATAAGGTGTTAGTGAGGCCACACCTGGAGTATTGTGTTCAGGTTTGGTCTCCTTACTTGAGAAAGGACGTACTGGCACTGGAGTGTGTGCAGAGGAGATTCACTAGGCTAATCCCAGAGCTGAATGGGTTGGATTACGAGGAGAGGTTGAGTAGACTGGGACTGTACTCGTTGGAATTTAGAAGGATGAGGTGGGATCTTTTAGAAACATATAAGTTTATGAAGAGAATAGATAGGATAGATGCGGGCAGGTTGTTTGCACTGGCGGGTGAAAGCAGAACTAGGGGGCATAGCATCAAAATAAGGAGAAGCAGATTTAGGACTGAGTTTAGGAGGAACTTCTTCACCCAAAGGGTTGTGAATCTGTGGAATGCCTTGCCCAGTGAAGCAGTCGAGGCTCCTTCATTCAATGTTTTTAAGATAAAGATAGATCGTTTTTTGAAGAATAAAGGGATTAAGGGTTATGGTGTTCGGGCCAGAAAGTGGAGCTGAGTCCACAAAAGATCAGCCATGATCTCATTGAATGGTGGAGCAGGCTCGAGGGGCCAGATGGCCGACTCCTGCTCCTAGTTCTTATAAGTCAGGCTGGGAACTGGTTCGATGTACTGGGAATTAGTCAGCTAACGGGCTGCTCATATGGAGAGAGGAATTAGTCAGGAAGTGGCTGTTCACAAAGGGCGAAAGTTGGTCAGTGTAGTGTCTCGTTTTAAATTACGTTTGGAGTACTCAATGATTTTTCCCGATTAAGCGGCAATTTAGTGTTGCAAATCCACCTAACCTACACATCGTTGCGCGGGTGAAACCCACGCTGACACGGGAGAATGTACAAACTCCACAGAGACAGTGACCGGCGCCCGGGGTCGAACGCAGGTCCTCAGAGTAGCGTCTATTAACAGGGAGGACGGGATTATTCACGGTTGACGCTGTTCACATGGAGGGCCATTGGCCAGTGTAGTTACTTTTCTTATGGAAGCATAATTACTGAATTGCTGTTTCTGAACAAAAAAAAGTTTCAAATGTTAGCCACTGGGGATGGGGTTCCTGATAAATTATCCTTTATTAAGCCAAACGAGAGTGTTGACTAAGGCAGTAGAGACAGATTATTCGTCTTCACCCCAAAATATGGCAAAACTGGGGTCCTGTTTGAGAACTTTACAATTTACAGACTTCTCCCCAGGACCGGTCACATCAGTCCGACTAATTGTATCACATAAAGGGCACAGCAATAGAACGAGCACGAGCAGAAGGATTGCCGTTTAATGTGGTGGGACATTTTGAGTGAACATAATATCCAATATTATTCAATTGATTTCATAGAATACAAGAGCAAAGAGGTTACGGTGAACTTTCAAATGTCTGGACTGGAGTGCTGCGTCCAATCCCGGGCTTCATAGTTCAAGAAGGATTTGTAAATATTGTACAGAGTACAGAACAGATCACCAGAATGTTGTCAGTTATTCAGCTATTTGGAAACATTGAGACATTAGGTGAGTTTTCCTTGGCTAATAAAAGTTTGAGAGGCGATTTCACCGAGGTATCCAGAATCACAAGTGGTCTGGAGGAGATGAGGAAAAAGGGTTGCCATTGGTGAAACTATTGAGAACTAGCGACTCTGGTTTAAACAACAGAGTAAGTGAACCAATGATGACATGAACGGTGACATTTTCACACAGCGAGTATTGAGGATTGGGAATCCACTGCCTGAGTAAGGAGTGAAGGCCGGTTCAATTGGAGCGTTCAAATGGGAATTAGACTGTGATCTGAAAGTGAATCCAATGCAGGGTTATGTCTTGGACAGGCGATAAATCCATCAGACTAAAGGGAATCTTTGTATTTCAATTCAGCTCTGGCGCAACAGCCAGTCGATGATTGGACCAGAATCCTTGCCAGAGGGCGCTCATGAGCTGGCAACGGATGTTTGTCTGAGGCACCAGGCGGAGCTGGATGATTGGCTCACGAGGCTGATTGATCGAATTCAGGATCCTTCATAGGCTGACGCAGGCTCCGGTCAGAGCATGAGCTCACTGATTGGTTGAATCTTCTGCGTCTCACAATAAATCTCAGTGAGTGGGTGGAGCCGAGAAGCGGGGCGAAAGTCTCATTGGCTGAGGTGGGTTTTAGCCGGATGGTTTAGCCCCCGACAGGCTACGGCAGCTGTCAGTCTGAAACCAGAGTATCTGATTGGTTGCGGCCAGTCAGTGTTTTGAATTCAGTGTTTGGCTGGAGGGTCAGTCTCTCACCGGCTCAACAACCTGATTGGCACACACAGCTGTCAGTCAGAAACTGGAATGTCTGATAGACTGAGTTGTCTGTGGTCAGCAGGTAGACATCCGTGATTTGTTGCGACAGCTGTCTGAATGAAAACGGTATCTCATACTGGTTAATGTGGATATGAGCCTGCGGATGAAGCTCCCTGATTCGTTTCGGCAGCTGCTAGTCTGAAAGTGGACTCTCTGATTTGCTACGCCAGCTGTCATTCTGAAAGCAGGGTCTCTAATTGGCTACGACGTCTGCAGCTCAGAAAGCAGAGTTTCTGATTGGCTACATGTTCTGTTATTGACAGTTCTGAGTTCCCTGGATGGCTCACCCAGCGGTCAGTCAGCAATTCGTGCCTCTGATTCTCTTAAAGGTGCTGTCAGTCAGTTAAGAGCTCTGTTTGGCTGAGGCGACTCCCAGCCTGCAGATGGACTTATATGATTGACTCAGCCGCTGTCACTCCACGTTTGGAGCTTCTGCGTTTCTGAGCGAGGACTGTCAGTCCGCGGACGGAGCGTCTGAATCATTCAGAGCAGCTGGAGCTCCTGATTGGCTGGGGGAATCCCAGTCGGCAGCTAGAGCTCCTGATTGGCAGAAGGGCTGTCAGTCAGTTTTATTTATGTATTAATTTCATAATTGATGTAACCGGATATTTCACCACGAACTTGATCTGCTCCCTGAACCTGGACTGAGTCACCACATAAATAAATGTATTAATGCAGCAATTTAAATCCCGTAGCATGAATCCGACTTGTTGCAAATAATATTGAGCATCGGTGAGGTAAATTACTCCACTCAGCTCGAAATAGAAAAACCTAATTACAAAGACCATCCAGAGGAGAATGAAAGCTCCGGAGATGCTGAAGAGTAAAATCATTGACTTCCTTCTGCTCTCCATCACTGGGTCTGAGCGATTGTCTCCCTGACTGTGAGCCTTCAGTGTCTTTCGGACTCGACTGCTGAGTAAAATGTGTCTGACTGTCAGAGCGTTGATCAACAGGATTGAAAAGAATGGAATCAATGGGGTTAAAACCTGATCAAACCAGATAAATAAAATCCAACCGGAGTTACTGAAGACGCTGCTCTTTGTCTCACAGAACCACTGCACATTGTCGATTATATTTCTCGGTTCATATATGAAGTAAAAAGGGATGTTTTTTACACAGAGCAGAAGGCCGGTTGTTGACAGAACCACAGCCGCAGTTTTCCCGGTGCAATATTTAGTTTTCAGTTTCTGGCAGCGAATGGCCACAAATCGATCGAAGGAGAAAGTGAGAGTGAACCAGACTGTACAATCTCTGGCTGCAGTCAGCAGGACACCTTTAACACTACACACAGGAGTGAGGAACATAAAGTTCCAGGGGAAATAATAACGATTGATGTGGGTGAGTATGGGGTTAGTTATAATAAACAAGAGGTCCGCAGTTGCCATGGCCATCAGGTAGCGAGTGGTGCAGGTAGAAAGGCCGCATTTTCCCCGACACAGAATCGGAATTCCCAGCAAATTAACTGTCAGAGAGAGAAGGGAGAAGAGCGAGGAAATTATTGATTAAACATTCTCCGTGTCTGTACCTGGACAGAATTTCAGCATCAATAACCTGGACAGTGGGTGGCTGGGGGAGCAAGTGGATGAGTGGGAACAGAGATTAACATTATAGAGAGGAAAGTATAAAAATAGCCACAGTACTTCAGACCGGGGAGGGGGTAAACAAGTGAAATTCAGCCTTGTCAGTTTGATGAAAGTGGTATGAAAATGTTCACCAATCAACAATCTCCAGGAATGGTTTCATTTGCAGGATTAAATCAGTATTGACAGTTTCCCAGAAAACAAACATACCACAGATTGTCACCCTCACTCGCAACTATTGGTCCACAGCCCGGATTGGAACGGCCCTTGGTTTGAGATGCATATGGATTTGCACACTACGCCTGGATTATTGGAATCCTCAATCATCAACGGAAAACTATAACACGCGCAGGGCACCTCCAGTTTCAGTAATGGAACGAAAAGAGCCTTCCGTGTCTCCAAAGGATTGCCAGGGCGCACCCTTCTCAGTGTCTATCACGTCTAAGGCATCGCCTTCCAGAAATATCCTATTAACATCTTCTGAACACTCCCAAATCATCCTCTAGCCAGGAATACATTCTCTACCGGTTTGGAAACAATCGTTGAAAAGCTTTTCTCAGTAATACTCCCACTCCGGTAATGGAACTCCGAGGGTTCACTTGAGGAGAATAAGCTCGCTCCATATTCCCACCCGTATCATTCGGTTAACAGGATGGGCAGGCGGATTCTCCATTCCCGAGACAAATTGTTGACACCAGGGCGGATTACTGCAGTTCGGCCACAGCAACACTGGCGCCGCATTTGGACCAATTTAGCCGCCGTTCATGGGCTCGCAATGGCGACAAGTGGCAAACGATCAATTCCAATGGAAACGGTTTCGGATTCCCCGTGATCGGGATCGGTACGCGAGAGGCTAACAAGCTGCAGCTTCATATTAGCTCGGTGCGCCATAAACACTCATCCCAGCCAAGACGGTGGCACTGGTTATGCTGGAGCGCGCTCAACCCGTTGACGGGTCACCTGGGGGCAGAGGGTACTGGGAGGGGGGGGTGGGGTGTATCAGTGGGGGAGTGAGAGGGTGACCTATGCCGCTACATTCAGTGTGTGCAGTCAGCGGCATGCTCAGCCTCATTGCTGCCTGCACGTTGAGGCAATGATGTTCCGTGCCCGTCCGAGCAAGTACCACAAACTACCTCATGGCCACCAAACGCCAACCACCAACACTTCCCCTTGCAGAAGCGTCTGGCGAGCGGCCCAACCGTGAGCACACTATAGCGACGTTGGACAATATCCAAACCCTCACTCTCTCACTCAGAATCCACGGCGCCTGTTGCACGACTTTTGTAAGCACAAATGCTCTTTACCGTTAGGAATTCAGCAACCACTTTAGCCCGGTGGAGCCGGGAGATCGCGGTGTCCCAGAGAATACCGGGTCAGACCTGCTAAGATTATTCCAACTGCGTTTACTGTAGGCGCAGAGTGGAACGTATTGGCACCGGAGACGAGATGCAGTAAAGCTGTGAGTGTCAAGAATCGGCACCCACAACGATTTTTGCATCAAAACACATTCTTCGTCCAGTTGCGTTTCCTGATTGTCGTGTGAGCCGGCGGAGAGTCGCACACGCGATATTCCAAAAACAAGGACGTTAAGATGATGGAGGCTGTTCCCAGACTAAAGATGGTGAACTTCAATTTGAGTCCCATTGGGTGTAACGCGCCTCATTGAAAGATGAGATGCTGCTCCTCAAGCTTGCGTTTGACGTCACTGGGTCGTTGCAGCAGGCCCAGGACGATATGTTGGCAAACGAGCAAGGCGCCGAGTTAAAATGGCACGCCACAGGAAGGGTGAGGTGAGGCATTAAGGCTGAGTGGAGGTGGTCGGAAAAGCGGTCACACAGTCGGCGCTTCGTCTCACAAATGTAGAGGAGACTGCACTGGGAGAAGTGAATGCAGGAGACCAAACTGGCGGAAGCAGAGGTGAAACGCTGCCTCACCAGAAAGGAGAGTTGGCTGCCGAGAGTCATGAGACGCGACGAGGTAAAGGGACAGTTGTTACACATTCTGCTGTTGCAAGGGCATGTGTCGTAGGGAGGGGAGGTGGTGTGGTGGAGGAGTGGACAAGGATTTAACGCAGAGCCAGTACCTGAGAAATGAAAAATCTCGATGAGAAAATAATTTCCCGACAGCTCAGTGCCGCTGCTGCATTTTCATCAGATCAATAAGTCTCCCAGTCACCTTTCCTTTATCGGGATTACTCCATCCTCTCTTTGGTTGAGACGCCTCTCATAGGCAGAGGAGTCGAGGTCGGGGGTCAGGTTTCCGGGTCCGGATTCATGGTCGGGGTTAACAGCCGGGGCTGGGTTAGTAGTTGTGGTCATATTAGGAGGCAGGGTCAGGAGCCGAGGTCGGGATTAGGAATCGGTATTGGGACCGTGTTTGGAGTCCGGATCGGGTTTGTGTCCGGGTCGGGTTAGGAGTCTGGATCGGGTTAGGAGTCGGGGTCGGGTGAGGAGTACGGATCGGGCTGGGGGTCGGACTCAGTTCAGGAGCCGGGTCGGTTTAGGACTCCTGGTCGGGTTTGTATCCGGGTCGGGTTAGGAGTCTGAGTCGGGATAGGAGTCCAGGTCGGGTTAGGAATCGGGGTCGTGCAAGTAGTCGGGGTCGGCTGATGAGTCCGAGTCGGGATAGGAGTTCAGGTCGGGTTAGGAGTCGGGGTCGTGTTACGCGTCGGGGTAGGGTTAGGAGTCGGGGTCAGATTAGGAGTCGACGTCATATTAGGAGCGGGGGTCGGGATCGGGTTCGGAGTCAGGGTCGGGTGAGGCATTGGGGTCGGGTGAGGAAGAAGGGTCGGGTTAGTAGTCGAGCGTCGGGGTCGGGTTAGGAAGCATGTTTGCGGTAGGAGTCGGGTTGAGGTAGGAATCGGGGTTGGTTAGGACTGTCGGGGTCGGGATAGGAGTCGATTTCATTTTTGGAATCGGGGTTGGGTTAGGAGTCGGGGCGGGTTAGGAGTTGGCATCGGGTTAGGAGTCTGGATCGGGTTAGGAATCTGTTTGGGGTTCGGAGTCGGGATCAAGTTATGAATCGTTTCAGGTTAGGAATCGGGATCGTGTCAGGAGTCGGGCTTGGGTTAGTAATCGGAGTCGGGATTGGAGTCGAGGGTCAGGTTAGCAACCGGGTTCGGGGTAGGAGTCGGGGTCGTGTAGGAATCGGGTTCGGGGTAGGAATAGGGTTCAGCTTTGGAGTCGGGGTCGGGGTCAGAGTCGGGGGCGGGTTAGGAATCGGGGTAGGGTTAGGAGTCGGGTTCGGGTTAGTAATCGGGTTCGTGGTATGAGTCGGGTTCTGGTTCGGAGTTCGGTTCGGGTTAGGAGTCGTGGTCTGGGGAGGAGTCTTGGTCGGGATAGTTGTCAGGGAGGGGGTCAAGAGTCGGAGGCGGGATTAGGATTCGGGGTGAGGTGTCAAGGTTAGGAGTGAGGGTCTGGGTAGGAGTTGCGGTCGGCTTCAGCAGTCGGGGTCAGGACTGGGGTCAGGAGTCAGTGTTCGGGTTCAGAGTCGGTGTCCGGATTAGCAGTTGGAGACGGGTTTCGGACTCAGGGTTAGGATTCGGGGATCTGATTTGTGGCCATGAGTCGGTGTCGGCTTTAGGAGTCAGTGTCGTGGTTAGAGGCCAGGGTTAGGAGTCCCTGTCAGAACTGGGGTCAGGAGACGATGTCAGGGTTAGGAGTCGGTGTTGGGGTTAGCAGTTCGGGTCGGGTTTGGAGTCGGGGTTAGGATTAGTGGTCGCGGTTAGGACTAGGTTTAACTGTTTGGGAACTGGTTTAGCAGTGAGGGTCGGGTTTAAGAATCGGGGTTAGGAGTTGGGGTCAGGATCGGGGTGGGATTTAGGTGTCAGTATCAAGGTTAGAGGTCGGGGTTAAGACCGGGGTCAGGAGTCGGGTCCGATTCAGAAGTCGAGGTCGGCGTCAGGAGTCGGGGATAGGATTCGGGATCAGAACAGTCTGAAATTGCGATTTGCTGGGACGTTTGTGAGGTTCAGAAAGGAGGTCGAAGCGGGAGTTGATGCAGGTGAGTGGGCTTGCGACCCGTCCTATGATGTCCAAGGGGTGTATGGAAGATCTCCACAGTCGATGAGGCCACTGAAAGTCCTGGCAACAAGATCATGATGATTGGAGGTGGGGTCAGGTTCCAGGGGAGATTTGACGGTCAGCATCTGTTAGTATGACAGACAACAAATCACCACACTTGTGACAACTTAGATCACCAGGTCAGCGTTGAACATTAGAACGAGGATAGAGCAAGTTCAGAGGGAGACAGTTTAGAGTGGCTGAGAGGGACAGAAAAATTGAGACGGCCGATATCGCACTGACAGATCTCAATGGAAAGATCAAGGGCAGGTCGGAGGCCAGAGGGTGGTGTATAGGTAGAGGGAGATTACTGGAGGCGGATAGATTTGAACCAGAAATATATATTTAAAAATTGACCTTGAGAAGCAGCAGATACACTATGGTCTAGTGACGAATAAGTATCAGAAGATTACAAACAATTAAACGGCAGCAGTGTATTTCTGTTATACTTGAATTTAAAACAAGTGGAAATAAAATAATTCCACACAACAAAATCCCAGTCACAGCTTCAATATTAGAAAAAAATGGAAAGAAAATTGTGCGGACAAAATTCAGCAAGACAGACTCGGATTATCAGCACAGATTCAAAAATCGATATCATTCCTGACAGATTAGATTTGAATAATTCAAAAACTATCATAAGTTATAGATTTGATAAGTAGGGTGGATGTGAAAGGAAGTGATTTTCTCAAGGCCTTCAATATGATCCTACATAGCAGATTCATGAGTACTGTGAGAGCAAGTGGAGTTGGGGGACACAGCAGAAAGCTGGAGACACACACAGAAAAGAGGGAGAGGGGTTAAAGGCATGTAGACTGATGGGTGGAAGGTGGGGTGTGTTCCACAAAGATCAGCACTTGGATCACTCTCCTTCACCATTCATATCCAAAATATGGAATCGGAAGCAGAACGATAATTACTGAATTTATAGACAAAATCATGTTGAGAGTGACAGTAAATACAGAACAAGAATACAGCTTAATCCAGAAACAGATTAATCACCAATTAGAAACTTGCAAAGTGGTATTTCAATGAGAATTTAATTTTGCGACAGTGCAGTGTCCGCTGCTGCATTTTAGTCAGAACACTAAGTCTCCCAATCACTCTTTGGAAAACAAGTGTCTGAATGGACGGGAGGGATTTCTGGGTTCAGCTGAACATATTCATTATTCGGTGAAGCAGCAACTCAGTTTAAAATTACACCTAAAAATTGAGCTAACATTGGAGTTAATTTCTACATTGATAGAAATCAGAAGGATATCACAAAACTTATGACAATACTGCACTGTGTTTTTAAATGTCAGAGTTTAGATGATATCTGTTGCTGTTGGAGCGGTTCAATAGGAAACAGAGTTCGCGAGACAACACAATAAATGTCAACCACCTTGAAAACAGAGAAAAACTCTTCCTATTTTCAATCTATTCCACAGTTAATACAGTGAGAGAGATAGCTCCATAGAATTGAGCCACTACCAAAAAAAAAAACTTGTCAGAAACCTTCCATCAGAAAGATTGCCTTCATCCAGACCTAATCTAACATTAAACAAGATTGCACTAAATACAATAACTTAATTGATCCTTGATCATTGAGTTACAAACAGAGGTTTGTGGTCAGTTGATGACAGGGATACGAACCATCGACACGTTTAAAGATATTTGGCGAAGTGTATTATATCTTCCATCAGATGCCTATATCAGCGAATGTGACCATTCGCATTTTCAGTCCCAGTTTAAAATCAGAGAGCCGCTCACACACAGATTTACACAAGTTCAATGGTGATAGTCACTTACCAGGAACACCAACAATAGCAAGAATTGTGTAGAATATTTTCTCAGCAATTTGAATTGGAAGAAGCATGCTCACTGTGCAGTTATGTGCCTCTTCGTGCTGTTGGTAGTCTCCCTGTCCTAAACTCTGAGGTTATATATTTCCAAAGCCTTTAATTTATACCCTGTGGAATCACGTCAGTGTTATTAATGTTGCAACATCGTTAAACTTAGAATTCAAAGATATGAACAAACAGATTACGATATCTGTTTCGAAAACAATGTTTTTTTGAATGCGTGACTACTTTCGAAACACTGGGCTGTGTTGATCACATTGTTGAACTAACAATAACAGAAAGGATGTTGTCCACTCAAACACTATCAGTCATATCTCTAGATCTCAGATTGTTGCAGTGATATCCTTCACTCAACCGTGAACATTCAGTGATTCAATTACAATTGCCTGCCTCTTTAACAGTGACCATTCAGTGATTCTGTTCGAATTGTTAGTGTGTTTCGCTGTATGGCTCCACTGCACTTTGAGGTGTAGCATCCTCTTTAATTGTGACCATTCAGTGTTTCAGTTTCAATTGTTAATGTGTTTTTCTGTGGTTCCACTGCACTGCGGCATGTAGCTGCCTCTGTTACTGTGACCATTCAGTGATTCAGTTCCAGTTGTCAGTGTGTTTCTCTGGGTGGTTCCACTGCACTCTGGGGTGTAGCTGCCTCAGTAACTGTGACCATTCAGTGATTCAGTTCCAATTGTCAGTGTATTTCTCTGGTTGGGTCCACTGCACTCTGGGGTGTAGCTGCCTCTGTAACTGTGACCATTCAGTGATTCAGTTCCAATTGTCAGTGTGTTTCTCTGGGCGGTTCCACTGCACTCTGGGATGTAGCTGCCTCTGTAACTGTGACCATTCAGTGATTCAGTTCCAATTGTCAGTGTATTTCTCTGGTTGGTTCAGCTGTACTCTGGGGTGTAGCTGCCACTTTAACAATGACCATTCAGATATTCGGTTACATTTGTTAGTGAGTGTCTTCGGGAGGTCTTGCTACTCTCTGAGATGCTGTTGACCCCTTAACTGTGGACATTCGTTTCTGTGATTCAAGTGGATTTTGAGTGACCTTAAACAGCAAATTTCAATTACTCTAAAATCTGCAACTATTTAAAATCCATGGTAACACAGTGTTACTTCCCGGGTCCCAGGTTCGATTCTCGACTTGGGTCACTGCCTTTATGGAGTCTGCACGTTATCCCCGTATCTACGTGGGTTTCCTCCGGGTTCTCTGGTTTTCTCCCACAGTCCAAATATATGCAGGACAGGTGGATTGGCCATGCTAAACTTCCCTTAGTATCCAAAAAGGATAGATGGGATGACTGGGTGATGGGGAGAGGTTGGACGTGTGGGCTTAAGTAGGATGATGGGCCGGTGCAGACTATAAGGGCCGAATGGCCTGCTTCAGCACTGTAAATTCTATGACTTAAATAATTCCAACTCTTTCGTCTGATGCAGCAGCGCAAACTAAGGTACCATTTTGAAACATTGGAACACCTGTGAGAATTCTGACGCTGCAGCAGATCCACCTAATAAAGCAGCAAAAAGCGCACTGATGTGAGAAACCTCGCACATCGAATCTAACTGATACTGGCCCTGCATCTGACACACAAACCTTAAATGGGAGGCATATTATTTGAGATGGGGAGAAAGAGAGCGAGTACCGAGTTGTGATGTGTGCTGATTTAAGATAGGTTGAGAAAGAAAGAGGGTAAAAGACACTGAATGTGAGAGAGAACGAGAGTGAGAGAGAAAATATTGGAAGATAAAAAGAGTGAGAGAGATAGAGGATGAGGGAGAAATACGGTGAGAAAAAAAGACGATGGGAGTGAAAGACGGTGAAAGAGAAAGAGAGGAATACATTTAGAGAGGAAGACAGTGAGAGGGAAACGCGGTGAGTGAGAAAGAGGAAGAGAGAGAACGATAGTGAAGAATAACGAGAGTGAGAGAGACAGAGGGTGAGGGAGCAAGAAGCTTAGAGAAAAAGGGGGAGAGTGAAAAACTGCCAACTGGATTTATTTTCCAGAACATTGCGCACTCCTCCAATATTTTATACTTGTTGCAGTAATATTATTATGGAATCAAGTTTAAGGTGTCCAAACCGTGAATCTTCTGAAACTATTATTAGGGAGTCATAAAGTGTGTCATTATAATTTATTCTAACTACCTTCTCGTTTTCCAAGTACATCGTTTTTTTCCCGGTTTTATCTGTAGTTTTTATGTGGCGCCGTGATCGTACATTGGTGAATATGAAAAATATGAAAATCGCTTATTGTCACAAGTCGGCTTCAAATGAAGTTACTTTGAAAAGAACCTAGTCGCCACATTCCGCCTGTTCGGGGAGGCTGTTACGGGAATCGAACTGCCTGCCTTGGTCTGCTTTCAAAGTCAGCCATTTAGCCCTGTGCTAAACATTCCCAGAATACTCTGCGTTGTGGCCGCAGCAACCTCGGTTCAAATCCAAGTCACGGCAGCGATTATCTTGCTGTGTTTTGTACAAAATGACCGTATTATGAAATCAAACATATATCTGTAAAGGCGATTTTGTTTCGTGACAAGATCGATTTCACAACTGAGCGCATTCTTCTGCCCTGTTTCATAGAACATAGAAAAATACAACACAGAACAGGCCCTTCGGCCCACAATGTTGTGCCGAACTTTTGTCCAATATGAAGAACAAATTAATCTGCACCCCATCATTCTGCCGTAATCCATGTGCCTATCCAATAGCGGCTTGAAGGTCCCTAATGTTTCAGACTCAACTACTTCCAGAGGCAGTGCATTCCATGCCCCCACTACTCTCTGGGTAAAGACCCTACCTCTGACATCCCCCCTATATCTCCCACCATTCACCCTTTCATGTATGTACGCTTGTAATGGTTTTTTCCACCCGGGGAAAATGTCTCTGACTGTCTACTCTATCTATTCCCCTGATCATCTTATAAACCTCTATCAAGTTGCCACTCGTCCTTCTCCGTTCTAATGAGAAAAGGCCGTGCACCATCAACCTTTCCTCGTAAAACCTAATCTCCATTCCAGGCAACATCCTGGTAAATATCCTTTGCAACTTTCCCAAAGCTTCCACATCCTTCCTAAAATGAGGCGACCAGAACTGCACACAGTACTCCAAATGTGGACTTGCCAAGGTTTTGTACAGCTGAACCATCACCTCACGGCTCTTAAATGCAACCCCTCTGCTAATGAACGCTAGCACACCATAGGCCTTTTTCACAGCTCCTTCCAGTTGAGTGGCAACTTTCAAAGATCTATGAACATAGATCCCAAGATCTCTCTGCTCCTTCACATTGTCAAGAACCCTACCGTTAACCCTGTATTCCGCCTTCATATATGTCTTTCCAAAATAGACAACCTCACACTTTCCAGGGTTAAACCATCTGCCACTCCTCAGCCCAGCTCTGCATTCTATCTATGTCTCCTTGCATCCGCCAACAGCCCTCCTCACAATCCACAACTCCGCCAATCTTCGTATCGTCTGCATATTTACTGACTCACCTTTCAACTCCCTCATCCAAATTATTCATGGAAATCACAAACAGCAGAGGACCCAGAACTGATCCCTGTGGTACGCCACTGGTAGCTGGGCTCCAGGCTGAATGTTTGCTATCCACCACCACTCTCTGTCTTCCATCGGTTAGCCAATTCGTTATCGAAATGGCCAAATTTCCCACTATTCCATGCCTCCTTACTTTCTGCATAAGCCTACCATGGGGAACGATATCCAGTGCCTTACTAAAATCAATGTACACTACATCCACTGCTTTACCTTCATCCACATGCTTGATCACCTCCTCAAAGAATTGAATAAGACTTGTGATGATTAACCCTAATCAAGCAGTGTCTTTCCAGATTGCTCAGAAACCTTATCCCTCAGTACCCTTTCCATTACTTTGCCTACCACCGAAGTAACACTAATTGGCCTGTAATTCCCAGGGTCATCCCAATTCCCTTTTCAGAACAGGGGAGACATTCGCGACTCTAAAATCCCCTGGTACCACCCCTGTTGACAATGAGGACGAAAAGAGCATTGCCAACGGCTCTACAATTTAATCACATGCTTCCCATAGAATCCTTGGATATAGCCCGTCAGGTCCGGGGAACTTGTCTATCCTCAAGTTTTTCAAAATGCCCACACATCTTCCTTCCTAACAAGTATCTCCTCGTGCTTACCAGTCTGTTTCACACTGTCCTCTCCAACAATATGGCCCCCTCTTTCGTAACTATTGAAGAAAAGTACTCGTTCAAGACCTCTCCACTTCTTCATACTCAATACACAATCTCCCGCTACTGTCCTTGGTCGGACCTACCCTCGCGCTAGTCATTCATATATTTCTCACAAATGCGAAAAAGGCCTTGGGGTTTTCCTTGATCCTACCCGCCAAATATTTTAATGCCCTCTCTTAGCTCTCCTAATCCCTTTCTTCTGTTCCCTCCTGGCTATCTGTATCCCTCCAGCGCCCTGTCTGAAACGTGTTTCCTCAGCCTTACGTACGTCTCCTTCTTCCTCTTAACAGGACATTCAACCTCTCTTGTCAACCATGGTTCCTCACTCGACCATCTCTTCCCTACCTGACAGGGACATACATATCAAGGACACGTAGTTTCTGTTCCTTGAACAAGTTCCACATTTCACTTGTGTCCTTCCCTGACAGCCTATGTTCCCAACTTATGCACTTCAGTTCTTGTCTGATAGCACCGTATTTGCCCTCCCCCCAATTGTAAACCTTGTCCTGTTGCACGCACCTATACCTCTCCATTACCAAAGTGAAAGTCACAGAATTGTGGTCACTCTCTCCGAAATGCTCCCCCACTAACAAATCTATCACTTGCCCTGGTTCATTACCATGTACCAAATCCAAATGGCCTCCCCTCTGGTCGGACAATCTACATACTTTATTAGAAAAACTTCCTGGACCCAGTGCCACGCCATCCAAACTATTTGATCTAAGTGATTCCACTCACTGTTTGAGAAGTTGAAGTCACCCATGACTACTACCCTGTGACTTCTGCACCTTTCCAAAATTTGTTTCCCAAACTGTTCCTCCACATCTGTGCTGCTATCTGGGGGCCTATAGAAAACTCCCAACAAGGTGACTGCTCCTTTCCTATTTCTGACGTCAACCCATACTACCTCAGTAGGCAGATCCTCCTCGAAATGCCTTTCTGCAGCTGTTATACTATCTCTAATTAACAATGCCACCCCACCTCTTTTACCACCCTTCCAAATCTTATTGAAACACCTATAACCAGGAACCTCCAACAGCCATTTCTGCCCCTCTTCTATTCAGGTGTCTGTGATGGCCACCACATCGTAGTCCCAAATACCGATCCGTGCCTTAAGTTCACCTACCTTATTCCTGATGGTCCTTACGTTGAAGTATACACACTTCAATCCATCTCCGTGCCTGAAAGTACTCTCCTTTGTCAGTGTTCCCTTCCCCACTGCCTCACTACACGCTTTGGCGTCCTGAATATCGGCTACCTTAGCTGCTGGACTACAAATCCGGTTCCCATTCCCCTGCCAAATTAGTGTAAACGCTCCCGAAGAGTACTCGAAAACGTCCCTCCCAGGATATTGGTGCACCTCTGGTTCAGGTGCAACCCGTCCTGCTGGTACAGGTCCCACCTTCCCCAGAATGTGCTCCAATTATCCAAATACCTGAAGCTCTCCCTCCTACAGCATTCCTGCAGCCACGTGTTCAGCAGCACTCTCTCCCTATTCCTCGCCTCGCTATCACGTGACACCAGCAACAAACCAGAGAAGACAACTCTGTCTGTCCTGGCTTTGAACTTCCAGCCTGACACCCTAATCTCGTTTATTACCTCCACACCATTTCCTACCTACGTCGTTGCACCACAACTTCTGGATGCTCCCCCTCGCCCTTCAGGATCCTGAAGACACGATCCGAGAGATCCCTGGCCCTGGCACCCGGGGGGCAACATTTTTCCGGGAGTCTCGCTCGCGACCTCAGAATCTACTATCTATTCCCCTAACCATTGAATCCTCTATTACTGTTGTTTTTCCATTCTCCCCCTTCCCTTCTGAGCCCCTTAGCCAGACACAGTGACAGAGACTAGGCCGCTAGGGCCTTCCCCCGGTAGGTCATGAACCCCAACAGCATCCAAAACGGTATACCTGTTTTTAAGGGGATCGGCCACAAGGGATCCCTGCACTGTCTACCTGTTCGTTTTCTTTCGCCTAAATGTAACCCAGCTACTCTTGACCTGTACCTTGGGAGTGTTTACCTCCCTTTAACTCTTCTCTATTACCCCCTCTGCCTCCCAGATGATCCGAAGTTCATCCAGCTCCAGGTCCAGTTCCCTAACACGGTCTCTGAGGAGCTGGGGTTGGGTGCACTTCCCGCAGGTATAGTCAGCGGGGACACCGGTGGTATCCCTCATCACGCAGGTCCTACAGGAGTAGCATGCAACTGCCCGAGCCTCCATCTTTGCTTACCTTACAGAATATAGCTGCCCTGTGGACCAACTGGAACTCCGCCCTTCGACTCTGCTCCCAGTCAGCTGCACTCTCTGTAAACTCCTGGCTCCCTCCTCGCTCGTTCAGGAAATGAAATGAAAGGAGCACCTTTCTCCCTCCTCACCTATCTCCCTCAGTCACCAAACTCTCACGAGAGCACTCAAATACACCCAAAATCAGCACTCAGTGCAAACAAAGTCTGCAATGTAGCTGGCTCACTAATATACTGTGAACCATGCCTCTGAAAACTGGCCTAGTCCAATTAACTAATTAACAAGCTCCAGCTGCAAGTACCGACAAGTAAAACCTTTGTTTAAAGCTGATTGAAAATTCACCTTCTTCTCAACCAAACTGCAACGTTTAAGTTAATTAACTAAATAAAAGAAAGAGCAGCCTTTAGATAAAAATGAACCCTTATACTCCCTCAGTCACCAAACTCTCACCATAGTACTCAAATGCACCCAAAATCAGCACTCAGTGCAAACAAAGTCTGCAATGTAGCTGGCTCACTAATATACTGTGAACCATGCCTCTGAAAACTGGCCTAGTCCAATTAACTAATTAACAAGCTCCAGCTGCAAGTACCGACAAGTAAAACCTTTGTTTAAAGCTGATTGAAAATTCACCTTCTTCTCAACCAAACTGCAACTTTTAAGTTAATTAACTAAATAAAAGAAAGAGCAGCCTTTAGATAAAAATGAACCCTTATACTCCCTCAGTCACCAAACTCTCACCATAGTACTCAAATGCACCCAAAATCAGCACTCAGTGCAAAGAACAAATGCTCCAGAATTCAAATTGTTGTGAATCCGAGACTCGCCTCAGCTCACCTACTCTGCTCCGGGTTTATTTTTTAACTGTTACCGTAAAACATCATTCGCCAGTTCTTGCATATTTGGAAGTGACGACATCTCTCTCAATTTCCTCTATCAGCCTTTATGGCGACACATCCAAAAAAGTTTAAGTGCCTCAATATAATGTCCGCGTAAATGGTTTTACCCGAAAGAAAATAATTTAGCTCTCGATCGTGTCTCCATATCAGCAAATTCTCTGATACCTTGTCTTGAGCCAGTGAGGACGAGAGTGCAACGTTCTGGACAATAGATCAAGTTGACAGTGGAGAAAATGGAAATGAAGCGACACACGACACTCAATCTCCAGGTTTCTGAATGTTGAGGAACACTTTGAGAAACTGAATCAGAGAAGAATGAAGGGTGAATAGCCCGACTGATCATAGACAGACAAGCCACCTTTCCCTTGTTTAAAATGATTTGAGAGATTAACTGATATTTGGAAAATAAGAAGATTGTCATTTCCAAGCATCAGAAAATGCAGTTTAATATTGCGTTCTTTCTGAATATCTGGAAGCAGGAATTACAATAAATGTCTCGTACGTAGAAGGCTGGAGGCGAGTTATTGACAGAGATATGGATGTTCGTCCAGTCTTCGTTCTTTGACAAAGAGTAATCAAGGCTTGACTTCTCAGTGATGTAATCAGTCAGTGCGTGCGGTTGCTAACTGAAAAATTGGTGATTCGATCCCACCCAGCGAATAAGTGATTTTTACACTTCATGTCACATCGATTTGAGTAATTTCCTCCCGTTTCAATATCAAACACGCCAAATGCTGTCATTCTGATGTTACCCAGTCAGTTGACAGGCATCTTGTCCGTCAATATATTTTCCAGTATAATCTATCGATATCCACCCGGTTAGCAACAGTGGAACAAGTAAAACGAACGAATGTTAGAATTGCAGCAAAGGACCTTGGAAATCTGAAATGAAAAGATTCATTCGGGCCCGAAACATTTACTGACTCTGGTTTTTTTTATGTCTCTCTCGCGATACATATGCTGTATGGTTTGCTGAGTTTTACCATCATTTTAGAGTTTTATTGCTGGTTGAGACTGTATCGTCGGAGGCAACTCAAATAAAGCGCCACCATTAGATGTCGGCCAAAATTCCCAACAAGAATCTGAAAATGTGAATTAAGGGCAGCAGTCGTCAATTAGGCCCATCGAGCCTGATTCGACATTCAGTGAGATATTGGGTGATTGGATCGTAATATGACCACACGTACCTGCGCACCACCGATAACCTTTCACACTTTTGAAATGTAAGATTCTATTCAACTCTGATGGACTTTCAGCCTCAGCAGAAAATAGTCAATCACTTTGCTCCCGCTGCCTTCTATGGAGTCGAGCTCCGGAGAGTCAGACCCTTCAGGACAATCAGGGAATTATTTTTATTTCTGTCCTTAATTAGCGATTTTTATTGAAAAATACATAAGTATAAAATGAAAGTAAGTTGCAGTTAACTTCCTTGCACCAGATTTCTACTGTAAATGTAAAATGCTAAATTTAAAGTGTTTTTTTAACGTTGCACAGATTCTTGATTAGCCAATCATGTTACAGCCTTTCGGAAATGCCACTTTGATTTGTATACCCCATCGGAACACTCAGTCAGTGAATCAGAGAATTCAATTACATTCCCAGACCTCTGTTCCAGAATATCCCGCTCAGCTCTGCTCACGATGTTCGGTTTCACCTTCTCCCAGTGTCACCTCACTCTCTGTTTTCACCCTACTCCAAATAACTCGTATCTAGCCAAACGGCACTGTCAGTGCGGACAAAGAGCACTGAGCGGCCTCCCTGTTTCTAGGCACCAAATTTCAAAGCTCTCGAAACAGGATTAAACCAGGTGCACAATTTACTATCTACAGTTGAGTGTAACTCAACTGACTCCCGTTTCAGGAATGAGTGTACCAAAAAGAGCAGCTTTGATAACACGATTTAAGACCTGAAGCGAAGATTAATTTCTAATCACCTCCTTGTAACGCGTCACTTCAACTTTTTGTTTCCATCCAACTCCAAAACGCCCTCATTTAACCAAGCTGCACTTACAGTGCAGACAAGCATCACTCTCAGTGCAGACCAGCAGCACTCACAATGCAGACAATCAGCACACACAGTACAGACAAGCAGCACTCACACTACAGACAAGTAGCACTCATAGTGCAGATAAGCAGCTCTCACATTGCTGACAAGCATCACTGAGTGGCTTCCCTATCACATTCGTCTCACAACAATCAATAAACTTCTATTAGGTCTACTGATTCCTTGCTGTACCTGTATGGTGGCCGTTGTGGTTAAATCTCCAGTTTTGTGAATGTTGAGAAACAATTTGAGAAACTGAATCAGTGGGAGAATGAAGGGAGAAGTGCCCGACTGATCAGAGACAGGCATGGCACTTTTCCTTTGTCTAAAATTATGCGGGCTCTTAACTACATTTGGAAACTGAGAAGGTTGTCCTTACAGCACATCAGAAAAAAAAATAGTTCAATATTGGGTTCATCCTGAATATCTGGAAAAAGACAATAAATGCCTTGAATGTAGAAGTCTGTATGCGCGTTATTGACCTGGATATGGATGTTGGTGCAGTCTTCGTGCTTTGACAAGGAGTCATACAGGCTTGAAACGTAAGCTCTGTTCTTTCTCCACATGTATCGTATTTTCCACTGTGAATTGAAACAACCATGTAAGAACCATGTCAGAGAAGGAATAATACCGGGAAAGGGAGAATTGTCGTATTTGGAAAGGCGGGAATGTTAGGTTTGTATCCACTAGAGCTGAGAACTACTGTCGGACTGAGACAAAGTGGATGTGAAGAGGCAGTTGACACTCGTCGGAGGATCTGCAACTCACAATCACTGTGCAAACATAAGTGGTCGCTTAGTTAAGACAGAAGGATACAGGGACAGAGAGATACATAGAGATACAGAGACAGAGAGATACAGAGACAGAGAGGCACAGAGACAGAGAGACACAGAGACAGAGAGATGCAGAGACAGAGAGATACAGAGAGATACAGAGAAAGAGAGATGCAGAGACAGAGAGATAAGAGACCGAACGGTACAGAGACAGAGAGACGCAGAGACAGAGAGATACAGGGACAGAGAGATACATAGAGATACAGAGACAGAGAGACACAGAGACAGAGAGATGCAGAGACAGAGAGATACAGAAACAGAGAGAATCAGAGACAGAGATTTACAGAGACAGAGAGATACAGAGACAGAGAGATACAGAGACAGAGAGATACGGAGACAGAGAGATACAGAGACAGAGAGATGCAGAGACAGAGAGATACAGAGACAGAGAGATACAGAGACGGAGAGATGCACAGACAGAAAGATACAGAGACAGAGAGATACAGAGACAGAGAGATACAGAGACAGACAGAATCAGAGACAGAGATTTACAGAGACACAGAGACAGAGATATACAGAGACAGAGAGATACAGAGAAGGAAAGATTCAGAGACAGAGAGATACAGAAACAGACAGAATCAGAGGCAGAGATTTACAGAGACAGAGAGACACAGAGACAGAGAGATATAGAGACAGAGAGATATAGAGACAGAGAGATGCAGAGACAAACAGACACAGAGAAAGCGAGATGCAGAGACAGAGAGTTGCAGAGACAAAGAGATACAGAGATAGGGAGGATACAGAGACAGAGAGATGCAGAGACAGAGAGATACAGAGACAGAGAGATACAGAGACAGAGATCTACAGAGCCAGAGAGATGCAGATACAGAGAGATACAGTGACAGATAGATTGAGAGACAGAGAGATGCAGAGAAAGAGAGATGCAGATACAGAGAGATACAGAGACAGAGTGGTACAGAGAAAGAGAGATGCAGAGACAGAGAGATACAGAGTTAGAGAGAAGCAGAGACAGAGATATACAGAGACACGGAGATACAGAGACAGAGATGCAGAGACAGAAAGATACAGAGACAGAGAGATACAGCGACAGAGAAATGCAGAGACAGAATGATACAGAGACAGAGAGGTACAGAGACAGGGAGATACAGAGACAGATAGATTCAGAGATTGAGAGATACAGAGAGAGATTTACAGAGACAGAGATATACAGAGACAGAGAGATAAAGAGACAGAGAGATACAAAAACAGATAGAATCAGAGACAGAGATTTACAGAGACAGAGAGATGCAGAGACAGAGAGACACCGAGACATAGAGGTACAGAGACAGAGAGATACAGGGACAGAGAGATGCTGAGACAGAGAGATACAGAGACAGAGAGACACCGAGACAGAAAGATGCAGAGACAGAGAGACACAGAGACAGAGAGATACAGAGACAGAGTTGTCCAGAGACAGAGAGATGCAGAGACAGAGAGATACAGAGACAGAGTGGTACAAAGACAGTGAGATGCAGAGACAGAGAGATACAGAGTCAGAGAGATACAGAGACATAGAGATGCAGAGACAGAGAGATACAGAGACAGAGAGATGCAGAGACAGAGAGATACAGAGACAGAGAGGTACAGAGATAGAGAGATGCAGAGAGAGAGAGATACAGAGACAGAGAGATACAGAGACTAAGAGGTACAGAGAGAGAGAGATTCAGAGACAGAGAGATTCAGAGACAGGGAGATTCAGAGACAGTGATGAAGAGACAGAGATTCAGAGACAGAGAGTCGCAGAGACAGAGAGATACAGAGAGAGAAAGATGCAGGAACAGATGCAGAGAGAGATACAGAGAGAGATATAGGGAGAGAGATACAGGGAGAGATACAGAGAGAGATACAGAGACAGAAATACAGAGACAGAGAGAGACAGAGGCAGAGAGATACAGAGACAGAGAGATGCAGAGACAGAGAGACACAGAGACAGAGAGATGCAGAGACAGAGAGATACAGAGACAGAGAGATGCAGAGACAGAGAGATAAGAGGCCGAAAGATACAGAGACAGAGAGTCGCAGAGACAGAGAGATACAGGGACAAAGAGATACATAGAGATACAGAGACAGAGAGATACAGAGACAGAGAGATGCAGAGAGACACAGAGACAGAGAGATACAGAGACAGAGAGATGCAGAGACAGAGAGACACAGAGGCAGAGAGATACAGAGAGATACAGAGACAGAGAGATGCAGAGACAGAGAGATACAGAGAGATACAGAGACAGAGAGACACAGAGACAGAGAGATACAGAGACAGAGAGATGCAGATACAGAGAGACACAGAGACAGAGAGACAGAGAGATGCAGAGACAGAGAGATACAGAGACAGAGAGATGCAGAGACAGAGAGATAAGTGACCGAAAGATACAGAGACAGAGAGACTCAGAGACAAAGAGATACAGGGACAAATAGATACATAGAGATACAGAGAAAGTGAGATACAGAGACAGAGAGACGCAGAGACAGAGAGACGCAGAGACAGAGAGATACAGGGACAGAGAGATACATAGAGATACAGAGACAGAGAGCAACAGAGACCGAGAGACACAGAGACAGAGAGACACAGAGACAGAGAGATGCAGAGACAGAGAGATACAGAGTGATACAGAGACAGAGAGATGCAGAGACAGAGAGATAAGAGACCGAAAGATACAGAGACAGAGAGACGCAGAGACCGAGAGATACAGGGACAGAGAATTACATAGAGATACAGAGACAGAGAGATGCAGAGACAGAGAGATACAGAGACAGAGCGATACAGAGACATAGAGATTCAGAGACGGAGAGATGCAGAAGAGGAGAGATGCAGAGACAGAAAGATACAGAGACAGAGAGATACAGAGACAGAGAGATACAGAGACAGAGAGATACAGAGACAGAGAGATGCAGAGACAGAGAGAGCATATACAGAGAGATATAGCAACAGACAGAATCAGAGACCGAGATTTACAGACACAGAGATACACAGAGACAGAGAGATACAGAGACAGAGAGATACAGAGACAGAGAGATACAGAGACAGAGAGATACAGAGACGGAGCGATGCAGAGACGGAGAGATGCAGAGACATAAAGATACAGAGACAGAGAGATACAGAGACAGAGAGATACAGAGACAGAGAGATACAGAGACAGAGAGGTACAGAGACAGTGAGATGCAGAGACAGAGAGATACAGAAACAGACAGAATCAGAGACAGATATTTACAGAGACAGTGATTTACAGAGACAGAGAGATACAGAGACAGAGAGATACAGAGACAGGGATACAGAGACAGAGAGATACAGAGACAGAGAGATGCAGAGACAGAGAGATACAGAGACAGAGAGATACAGAGCCGGAGAGATGCAGAGACAGAAAGATAAAGAGACAGAGAGATACAGAGCCAGAGAGATACAGGGACAGGCAGAATCAGAGACAGAGATTTACAGAGACACAGAGACACAGAGACAGAGAGATACAGAGACAGAGAGATACAGAGACAGATAGATTCAGAGACAGAGAGATACAGAAACAGATAGAATCAGAGGCAGAGATTTACAGAGACACAGAGACACAGAGACAGATAGATATACAGACAGAGAGATGCAGAGACAGAGAGACACAGTGACAGCGAGATGCAGAGACAGAGAGATACAGAGACAGAGATATGCAGAGATTGTGAGATACAGAGACAGAGAGATACATAGACAGAGAGATAAAGAGACAGATAGATTCAGAGACAGAGAGATACCGAGACAGAGAGGTACAGAGACAGAGAGATGCAGAGACAGAGAGAAACAGAGAGGTACACAGACAGACAGATGCAGAGACAGAGAGATACAGAGACAGCGAGATGCAGAGACAAAGAGATTCAGAGACAGGGAGAATACAGAGACAGAGAGATGCAGAGACAGAGAGATAAGTGACCGAAAGATACAGAGACAGAGAGACTCAGAGACAGAGAGATACAGGGACAAATAGATACATAGAGATACAGAGAAAGTGAGATACAGAGACAGAGAGACGCAGAGACAGAGAGACGCAGAAACAGAGAGATACAGGGACAGAGAGATACATAGAGATACAGAGACAGAGAGCAACAGAGACCGAGAGACACAGAGACAGAGAGACACAGAGACAGAGAGATGCAGAGACAGAGAGATACAGAGTGATACAGAGATAGAGAGATGCAGAGACAGAGAGATACAGAGTGATACAGAGACAGAGAGATAAGAGACCAAAAGATACAGAGACAGAGAGACGCAGAGACCGAGAGATACAGAGACAGAGAATTACATAGAGATACAGAGACAGAGAGATGCAGAGACAGAGAGATACAGAGACAGAGCGATACAGAGACATAGAGATTCAGAGACGGAGAGATGCAGAAGAGGAGAGATGCAGAGACAGAAAGATACAGAGACAGAGAGATACAGAGACAGAGAGATACAGAGACAGAGAGATACAGAGACAGAGAGATACAGAGACAGAGAGATACAGAGACATAGATATGCAGAGACAGAGAGATACAGAGACAGAGAGATACAGAGACGGAGCGATGCAGAGACGGAGAGATGCAGAGACATAAAGATACAGAGACAGAGAGATACAGAGACAGAGAGATACAGAGACAGAGAGATACAGAGACAGAGAGATACAGAGACAGAGAGTTACAGAGACAGAGAGGTACAGAGACAGTGAGATGCAGAGACAGAGAGATACAGAAACAGACAGAATCAGAGACAGATATTTACAGAGACAGTGATTTACAGAGACAGAGAGATACAGAGACAGAGAGATACAGAGACAGAGAGATACAGAGACAGAGAGATACAGAGACAGAGAGATGCAGAGACAGAGAGATACAGAGGCAGAGAGATACAGAGCCGGAGAGATGCAGAGACAGAAAGATAAAGAGACAGAGAGATACAGAGCCAGAGAGATACAGGGACAGGCAGAATCAGAGACAGAGATTTACAGAGACACAGAGACACAGAGACAGAGAGATACAGAGACAGAGAGATACAGAGACAGATAGATTCAGAGACAGAGAGATACAGAAACAGATAGAATCAGAGGCAGTGATTTACAGAGACACAGAGACAGATAGATATACAGACAGAGAGATGCAGAGACAGAGAGACACAGTGACAGCGAGATGCAGAGACAGAGAGATACAGAGACAGAGATATGCAGAGATTGTGAGATACAGAGACAGAGAGATACATAGACAGAGAGATAAAGAGACAGATAGATTCAGTGACAGAGAGATACCGAGACAGAGAGGTACAGAGACAGAGAGATGCAGAGACAGAAAAAAACAGAGAGGTACACAGACAGACAGATGCAGAGACAGAGAGATACAGAGACAGCGAGATGCAGATACAAAGAGATTCAGAGACAGGGAGAATACAGAGACAGAGAGATGCAGAGACAGATAGATAAAGAGACAGAGAGACACAGAGGCGGGGAGGTACCGAGAGTGAGAGATGCAGAGACAGAGAGATGCAGAGACAAAGAGATGCAGAGACAGAGAGATACAGCGACAGAGAGATACAGAGACAGAGAGGTAAAGAGACGGAGATGTACAGAGACAGAGAGATACAGAGACAGAGAGATACAGAAACAGAGAGGATCAGAGACAGAGATTTACATAGACCGGGAGATGCAGAGACAGAGAGAGACAGAGACAGAGAGATACAGAGACAGAGAGATGCAGAGACAGAGAGATGCAGAGACAGAGTGATGTAAGGACAGAGAGATACAGAGACAGAGAGGTACAGAGACAGACAGATGTAGAGACAGAGAGATGCGGAGACAGCGAGCTGAAGGGACAAAGAGATACAGAGACAGGGAGGATACAGAGGCAGAGAGATGCAGAGACAGAGAGATTCAGAGACAGAGAGACACAGAGACTGAGAGATGCAGAGACAGAGAGATACAGAGAGATACAGAGACAGAGAGATGCAGAGACAGAGAGATACAGAGACAGAGAGACTTAGAGACAGAGAGATACAGAGACAGAGAGATGCAGAGACAGAGAGACACAGAGACTGAGAGATGCAGAGACAGAGAGATACACAGAGATACAGAGACAGAGAGATGCAGAGACAGAGAGATACAGAGACAGAGAGACACAGAGTCAGAGAGATACAGAGACAGAGAGATGCAGAGACAGAGAGACGCAGAGACAGAGAGACGCAGAGACAGAGAAATACACAGACAGAGAGATGCAGAGACAGAGAGATAAGAGACCGAAAGATACAGAGACAGAGAGATACAGAGACAGAGAGATGCAGAGACAGAGAGACACAGTGACAGCGAGATGCAGAGACAGAGAGATGCAAAGACAAAGAGATACAGAGAGAGGCAGGATACAGAGACAGAGAGATGCAGATACAAAGAGATACAGAGACAGAGAGGTACAGAGACAGAGAGATGCAGAGACAGAGAGATACAGAGACAGAGATATGCAGAGATTGTGAGATACAGAGACAGAGAGATACATAGACAGAGAGATAAAGAGACAGATGGATTCAGAGACAGAGAGATACCGAGACAGAGAGGTACAGAGACAGAGAGATGCAGAGACGGAGAGGTACAGAGACAGAGAGGTACAGAGACAGAGAGATGCAGAGACAGAGAGAAACAGAGAGTTACACAGACAGACTGATGCAGAGACAGAGAGATACAGAGACAGCGAGATGCAGAGACAAAGAGATTCAGAGACAGGGAGGATACAGAGACAGAGAGATGCCGAGACAGAGAGATACAGAGACAGAGAGATGCAGAGACAGAGAGACACAGAGACAGAGAGAAACAGAGACAGAGAGATACAGAGACAGAGAGATACAGAAACAGAGAGGATCAGAGACAGTGATTTACAGAGACAGAGTGATGTAAGGACAGAGAGATACAGAGACAGAGAGGTACAGAGACAGACAGATGTAGCGACAGAGAGATGCAGAGACAGCGAGCTGAAGGGATAAAGAGATACAGAGACAGGGAGGATACAGAGGCAGAGAGATGCAGAGACAGAGAGATTCAGAGACAGAAATATGCAGAGACAGAGAGATACAGAGACAGAGAGACACAGAGACAGATAGATACAGAGACAGAGAGATGCAGAGACAGAGAGACACAGTGACTGAGAGATGCAGAGACAGAGAGATACAGAGACAGAGAGACACAGAGTCAGAGAGATACAGAGACAGAGAGATGCAGAGACAGAGAGACGCAGAGACAGAGAGACGCAGAGACAGAGAGATACAGAGACAGAGAGATGCAGAGACAGAGAGATAAGAGACCGAAAGATACAGAGACAGAGAGAGTCAGAGACAGAGAGATACAGGGACAAAGAGAGACATAGAGATACAGAGACAGAGAGATACAGAGACAGAGAGATACAGAGACAGAGAGACGCAGAGACAGAGAGATACAGAGACAGCGAGATGCAGAGATAAAGAGATATAGAGACACGGAGGATACAGAGACAGAGAGATGCAGAGACAGAGAGATACAGAGACAGAGCGATACAGAGACAGCGAGTTGCAGAGACAAAGAGATGCAGAGACAGGGAGGATACAGAGTCGATTTCGGCGGCGTGAGAGCAGCTGGTGAGTCAGTTTCAGCGGGAGCATTGCGGAAGGAGGTTGCTGGGAGATAAGTCAACCTTTAAAAGCACTTCTCTTTGCAGGGGCAGGCCAGTCGATTTCGGCGGGAGTGGAGCTGGCTGGTTAGTCAATTTCAGCAGGAGCTGAGAATTTTTCTTTTTTTTTTTTTAATTAGTTTTTTAGGCGGGATCAGGAAGTCGACCCGCGGACGTCTATGAAGACCCTCACCAATAAATTCTGGTGGAGAGGAAACCCGAGACACTACACGTGTAGTGTCTCCCACCCACCCTCCTCCTCTAACCTAATAATAAAACACATTGGTCTGAGGTAAGTACCATATTTTATTCTATTATTATTATTTTTTATAAACATTTAATTTAGTTGTTAGCCAGATCTTGGTAGAAAGTTAGAGGAATGGCAGGGAAGGGAGTGCAATGTTCCTCCTGCAGGATGTTTGAGGTGAGGGATGCAGTTAGTGTCCCTGCTGATTTTACCTGCAGGAAGTGCTGCCATCTCCAGCTCCTCCAAGACCGAGTTAGGGAACTGGAGCTGGAGTTGGAAGAACTTCGGATCATTCGGGAGGCAGAAGGGGTCATAGATAGCAGCTTCAGGGAATTAGTTACACCAAAGATTGGAGATAGGTGGGTAACTGTAAGAGGGACTGGGAAAAAACAATCAGTGCAGGGATCCCCTGCGGTCGTTCCCCTGAGAAACAAGTATACCGCTTTGGATACTTGTGGGTGGGGGGGGACTTACCAGGGGTAAGCCATGGGGTACGGGCCTCTGGCACGGAGTCTGTCCCTGTTGCTCAGAAGGGAAGGGGGGAGAGGAGCAGAGCATTAGTAATTGGGGACTCTATAGTCAGGGGCACAGATAGGAGATTTTGTGGGAGCGTGAGAGACTCACGTTTGACTGTTGCCTCCCAATGCAAGGGTACGTGATGTCTCGGATCGTGTTTTCCGGGTCCTTAGGGGGGAGGGGGAGCAGCTCCAAGTCGTGGTCCACATTGGCACCAACGACATAGGTAGGAAAGGAGACAAGGATGTCAGGCAGGCTTTCAGGGAGCTAGGATGGAAGCTCAGAACTAGAACAAACAGAGTTGTTATCTCTGGGTTGTTGCCCGTGCCACGTGATAGTGAGATGAGGAATAGGGAGAGAGAGCATTTAAACACGTGGCTACAGGGATGGTGCAGGCGGGAGGGTTTCAGATTTTTGGATAACTGGGGCTCTTTCTGGGGAAGGTGGGACCTCTACAGACAGGATGGTCTACATCTGAACATGAGGGGCACAAATATCCTGGGGGGGAGATTTGTTAGTGCTCTTTGTGGGGGTTTAAACTAATGCGGCAGGGGCATGGGAACCTGGATTGTAGTTTTAGGGTAAGGGAGAATGAGAGTATAGAGGTCAGGAGCACAGATTTGACGTCGCAAGAGGGGGCCAGCGTTCAGGTAGGTGGTTTGAAGTGTGTCTACTTCAATGCCAGGAGTATACGAAACAAGGTAGTGGAATTAGCAGCGTGGGTTGGTCCCTGGGACTTCGATGTTGTGGCCATTTCGGAGACATGGATAGAGCAGGGACATGAATGGATGTTGCAGGTTCCGGGGTTTAGGTGTTTTAGTAAGCTCAGAGAAGGAGGCAAAAGAGGGGGAGGTGTGGCGCTGCTAGTCAAGAGCAGTATTACGGTGGCGGAGAGGATGCTAGATGGGGACTCTTCTTCCGAGGTAGTATTGGCTGAAGTTAGAAACAGGAAAGGAGAGGTCACCCTGTTGGGAGTTTTTTATAGGCCTCCTAATAATTCTAGGGATGTAGAGGAAAGGATGGCGAAGATGATTCTGGATATGAGCGAAAGTAACAGGGTAGTTATTATGGGAGACTTTAACTTTCCAAATATTGACTGGAAAATATATAGTTCGAGTACAATAGATGGGTCGTTTTTTGTACAGTGTGTGCAGGAGGGTTTCCTGAAACAATATGTTGACAGGCCAACAAGAGGCGAGGCCACGTTGGATTTGGTTTTGGGTAATGAACCAGGCCAGGTGTTGGATTTGGAGGTAGGAGAGCACTTTGGGGACAGTGACCACAATTCGGTGACGTTTACGTTAATGATGGAAAGGGATAAGTATACACCGCAGGGCAAGAGTTATAGCTGGGGGAAGGGCAATTATGATGCCATTAGACGTGACTTGGGGGGGATAAGGTGGAGAAGTAGGCTGCAAGTGTTGGGCACACTGGATAAGTGGGGCTTGTTCAAGGATCAGCTACTGCGTGTTCTTGATAAGTATGTACCGGTCAGACAGGGAGGCAGGCGTCGAGCGAGGGAACCGTGGTTTACCAAGGAAGTGGAATCTCTTGTTAAGAGGAAGAAGAAGGCCTATGTGAAGATGAAGTGTGAAGTTTCGGTTGGGGCGATGGATAGTTACAAGGTAGCGAGGAAGGATCTAAAGAGAGAGCTAAGACGAGCAAGGAGGGGACATGAGAAGTATTTGGCAGGAAGGATCAAGGAAAACCCAAAAGCTTTCTATAGGTATGTCAGGAATAAAAGAATGACTAGGGAAAGAGTAGGACCAGTCAAGGACAGGGATGGGAAATTGTGTGTGGAGTCTGAAGACATAGGCGAGATACTAAATGAAAATTTTTCGTCAGTATTCACTCAGGAAAAAGATAATGTTGTGGAGGAGAATGCTGAGCCCCAGGCTAATAGAATATATGGCATTGAGGTACGTAGGGAAGAGGTGTTGGCAATTCTGGACAGGCTGAAAATAAATAAGTCCCCGGGACCTGATGGGATTTATCCTAGGATTCTATGGGAGGCCAGGGAAGAGATTGCTGGACCTTTGGCTTTGATTTTATGTCATCATTGGCTACAGGAATAGTGCCAGAGGACAGCAAATGTGGTCCCTTTGTTCAAAAAGGGGAGCAGAGACAACCCCGGCAACTATAGACCGGTGAGCCTCACGTCTGTAGTGGGTAAAGTCTTGGAGGGGATTATAAGGGACAAGATTTATAATCATCTAGATAGGAATAATATGATCAGGGATAGTCAGCATGACTTTGTGAAGGGTAGGTCATGCCTCACAAACCTTATTGAGTTCTTTGAGAAGGTGACTGAACAGGTAGACGAGGGTAGAGCAGTTGATGTGGGGTATATGGATTTCAGCAAAGCGTTTGATAAGGCTCCCCACGGTAGGCTATTGCAAAAAATACGGAGGCTGGGGATTGAGGGTGATTTAGAGATGTGGATCAGAAATTGGCTAGCTGATAGAAGACAGAGGGTGGTGGTTGATGGGAAATGTTCAGAATGGAGTACAGTCACAAGTGGAGTACCACAAGGACCTGTTCTGGGGCCGTTGCTGTTTGTCATTTTTATCAATGACCTAGAGGAAGGCGCAGAAGGGTGGGTGAGTAAATTTGCAGACGATATTAAAGTCGGTGGTGTTGTCGATAGTGTGGAAGGATGTAGCAGGTTACAGAGGGATACAGATAAGCTGCAAAGCTGGGCTGAGAGGTGGCAAATGGAGTTTAATGTAGAGAAGTGTGAGGTGATTCACTTTGGAAGGAATAACAGGAATGCGGAATATTTGGCTAATGGTAAAGTTCTTGAAAGTGTGGATGAGCAGAGGGATCTAGGTGTCCATGTACATAGATCCCTGAAAGTTGCCACCCAGGTTGATAGGGTTGTGAAGAAGGCCTATGGAGTGTTGGCCTTTATTGGTAGAGGGATTGAGTTCCGGAGTCGGGAGGTCATGTTGCAGCTGTACAGAACTCTGGTCCGGCCGCATTTGGAGTATTGCGTACAGTTCTGGTCACCGCATTATAGAAAGGACGTGGAGGCTTTGGAGCGGGTGCAGAGGAGATTTACCAGGATGTTGCGTGGTATGGAGGGTAAATCTTATGAGGAAAGGCTGATGGACTTGAGGTTGTTTTCGTTGGAGAGAAGAAGGTTAAGAGGAGACTTAATAGAGGCATACAGAATGATCAGGGAGTTGGATAGGGTGGACAGTGAGAGCCTTCTCCCGCGGATGGATATGGCTGGCACGAGGGGACATAACTTTAAACTGAGGGGTAATAGATATAGGACAGAGGTCAGAGGTAGGTTCTTTACGCAAAGAGTAGTGAGGCCGTGGAATGCCCTACCTGCTACAGTAGTGAACTCGCCAACATTGAGGGCATTTAAAAGTTTATTGGATAAACATATGGATGATAATGGCATCGTGTAGGTTAGATGGCTTTTTGTTTCGGTGCAACATCGTGGGCCGAAGGGCCTGTACTGCGCTGTATTGTTCTATGTTCTATGTTCTATACAGAGAAAGAGAGATGCAGAGACAGAGAGATACAGAGGCAGAGAGATGCAGAGACAGAGAGATGCAGAGACAGAAATATGCAGAGACAGAGGATACAGAGACAGAGAGACACAGAGGCAGAGAGATGCAGAGACAGAGAGATGCAGAGACAGAGAGATACAGAGATAGAGAGATACAGAGACAGAGATATGCAGAGACAGAGAGATGCAGACACAGAGAGATAAGAGACCGAAAGATACAGAGACAGAGACTCAGAGACAGAGAGATACAGGGACAGAGAGATACAGAGATATGCAGAGATTGTGAGATACAGAGACAGAGAGATACAGAGACAGAGAGATACAGAGACAGAGAGATACAGAGACAGAGAGACACAGAGACAGAGAGAGCATATACAGAGAGATATAGAAACAGAGAGGATCAGAGACAGAGATTTACAGAGACAGGGAGATGTAGAGACAGAGAGATGCAGAGACAGAGTGATAAAAAAGACAGAAATATGCAGAGACAGAGGATACAGAGACAGAGAGACACAGAGGCAGAGAGATGCAGAGACAGAGAGATGCAGAGACAGAGAGATACAGAGACAGAAATATGCAGAGACAGAGAGATACAGAGACAGAGAGACACAGAGACAGAGAGAGCATATACAGAGAGATATAGAAACAGACAGAATCAGAGACAGAGATTTACAGACACAGAGAAACACAGAGACAGAGAGATACAGAGACAATGAGATACAGAGACAGAGAGATACAGAGACAGAGAGATACAGAGACGGAGTGATGCAGAGACGGAGAGATGCAGAGACATAAAGATACAGAGACAGAGAGATACAGAGACAGAGAGATACAGAGACAGAGAGATACAGAGACAGAGAGATGCAGAGACAGAGAGATACAGAGACAGAGAGATACAGAGACGGAGAGATGCAGAGACAGAAAGATAAAGAGACAGAGAGATATAGAGACAGAGAGATACAGGGACAGACAGAATAAGAGACAGAGATTTACAGAGGCAGAGAGACACAGAGACAGAGAGATACAGAGACAGAGAGATACAGAGACAGAGAGATACAGAGACAGATAGATTTAAAAAACAGAGAGATACAGAAACAGACAGAATCAGAGGCAGAGATTTACAGAGACACAGAGACACAGAGACAGATAGATATAGAGACAGAGAGATGCAGAGACAGAGAGACACAGAGACAGCGAGATTCAGAGACAGAGAGATGCAGAGACAAAGAGATACAGAGAGAGGGAGGATACAGAGAGAGAGAGATGCAGAGACAGAGAGATACAGAGACAGAGAGGTACAGAGACAGAGATATGCAGAGATTGTGAGATACAGAGACAGAGAGACACAGAGACAAAGAGATACAGAGAGAGGGAGGATACAGAGAGAGAGAGATGCAGAGACAGAGAGATACAGAGAAAGAGAGCTACAGAGACAGAGAGATGCAGAGACAGAGAGATACAGAGACAGAGATATGCAGAGATTGTGAGATACAGAGACAGAGAGATACAGAGACTGAGAGATAAAGAGACAGATAGATTCAGAGACAGAGAGATACCGAGACAGAGAGGTACAGAGACAGAGAGATCCAGAGACGGAGAGATACAGAGAGGTACACAGACAGACAGATGCAGAGACAGAGAGATACAGAGACAGCGAGATGCAGGGATAAAGAGATATAGAGACACGGAGGATACAGAGACAGAGAGATGCAGAGACAGAGAGACACAGAGGCGGGGAGGTTCCGAGAGTGAGAGATGCAGAGACAGAGAGATGCAGAGACAAAGAGATAATGAGACAGAGAGATGCAGAGACAGAGAGATAATGAGACAGAGAGATGCAGAGACAGAGATACAGAGACAGGGAGATACAGAGAAGGAGATGTACAGATACAGAGAGATACAGAGACAGAGAGATACAGAAACAGAGAGGTTCAGAGACAGAGATTTACAGAGACAGGGAGATGCAGAGACAGAGAGATGCAGAGACAGAGAGATGCAGAGACAGAGAGATACAGAGACAGAGAGATACAGAGACAGAGATATGCAGAGATAGAGAGATCAGAGAGATACAGAGACAGAGAGATACAGAGACAGAGAGATACTGAAACAGACAGAATCAGACACAGATATTTACAGAGACAGTGATTTACAGAGACAGAGTGATACAGAGACAGAGAGATACAGAGACAGAGAGATACAGAGACAGAGAGATACAGAGCCAGAGAGATGCAGAGCCAGAGAGATACAGAGACAGAGAGATACAGAGCCTGAGAGATGCAGAGACAGAAAGATAAAGAGACAGAGAGATACAGAGACAGAGAGATACAGGGACAGACAGAATCAGAGACAGAGATTTTCAGAGACAGAGATTTACAGAGACAGAGAGATACAGAGACAGAGAGATACAGAGACAGAGAGATACAGAGACAGAGAGATAAAGAGACAGATAGATTCAGAGGCAGAGAGATAACGAGACAGAGAGGTACAGAGACAGAGAGGATCAGAGACAGAGATTTACAGAGACAGGGAGATGTAGAGACAGAGAGATGCAGAGACAGAGTGATAAAGAGACAGAAATATGCAGAGACAGAGGATACAGAGACAGAGAGACACAGAGGCAGAGAGATGCAGAGACAGAGAGATGCAGAGACAGAGAGATACAGAGACAGAGAGACACAGAGACACAGATAGCATATACAGAGAGATATAGAAACAGACAGAATCAGAGACAGAGATTTACAGACACAGAGAAACACAGAGACAGAGAGATACAGAGACAATGAGATACAGAGACAGAGAGATACAGAGACAGAGAGATACAGAGACGGAGTGATGCAGAGACGGAGAGATACAGAGACAGAGAGATACAGAGACAGAGAGATGCAGAGACAGAGAGACACAGAGACAGAGAGATACAGAGACGGAGAGATGCAGAGACATAAAGATACAGACAAGAGAGATACAGAGACAGAGAGATACAGAGACAGAGAGATACAGAGACAGAGAGATACAGAGACAGAGAGATACAGAGACAGAGAGATACAGAGACAGAGAGATACAGAGACAGAGAGATGCAGAGACAGAGAGATGCAGAGACAGAGAGATACAGAGACAGAGAGATACAGAGACGGAGAGATGCAGAGACAGAAAGATAAAGAGACAGAGAGATATAGAGACAGAGATATACAGAGACAGACAGAATAAGAGACAGAGATTTACAGAGGCAGAGAGACACAGAGACAGAGAGATACAGAGACAGAGAGATACAGAGACAGAGAGATACAGAGACAGATAGATTCAGAGACAGAGAGATACAGAAACAGACAGAATCAGAGGCAGAGATTTACAGAGACACAGAGACACAGAGACAGATAGATATAGAGACAGAGAGATGCAGAGACAGAGAGACACAGAGACAGCGAGATTCAGAGACAGAGAGATGCAGAGACAAAGAGATACAGAGAGAGGGAGGATACAGAGAGAGAGAGATGCAGAGACAGAGAGATACAGAGACAGAGAGGTACAGAGACAGAGAGATGCAGAGACGGAGAGATACAGAGAGGTACACAGACAGACAGATGCAGAGACAGAGAGATACAGAGACAGCGAGATGCAGAGATAAAGAGATATAGAGACACAGAGGATACAGAGACAGAGAGATGCAGAGACAGAGAGACACAGAGGCGGGGAGGTACCGAGAGTGACAGATGCAGAGACAGAGAGATGCAGAGACAAAGAGATGCAGAGACAGAGAGATAATGAGACAGAGAGATGCAGAGACAGAGAGATACAGAGACAGGGAGATACAGAGACGGAGATGTACAGAGACAGAGAGATACAGAGACAGAGAGATACAGAAACAGAGAGGTTCAGAGACAGAGATTTACAGAGACAGGGAGATGCAGAGACAGAGAGATGCAGACACAGAGAGATGCAGAGACAGAGAGATACAGAGACAGAGAGATGCAGAGACAGAGAGATACAGAGACAGAGAGATACAGAGACAGAGATATGCAGAGATAGAGAGATCAGAGAGATACAGAGACAGAGAGATACAGAGACAGAGAGATACAGAGACATTGAGATGCAGAGACAGAGAGATACAGAGAAGAGAGATACAGAGACAGTGAGATGCAGAGACAGAGAGATACTGAAACAGACAGAATCAGACACAGATATTTACAGAGACAGTGATTTACAGAGACAGAGTGATACATAGACAGAGAGATACAGAGACAGAGAGATACAGAGACAGAGAGATACAGAGCCAGAGAGATGCAGAGCCAGAGAGATACAGAGACAGAGAGATACAGAGCCGGAGAGATGCAGAGAAGGAAAGATAAAGAGACAGAGAGATACAGAGACAGAGAGATACAGGGACAGACAGAATCAGAGACAGAGATTTACAGAGGCAGAGATTTACAGAGACAGAGAGATACAGAGACAGAGAGATACAGAGACAGAGAGATACAGAGACAGAGAGATAAAGAGACAGATAGATTCAGAGACAGAGAGATAACGAGACAGAGAGGTACAGAGACAGAGAGATGCAGAGACGGAGAGATACAGAGAGGTACACAGACAGACAGATGCAGAGACAGAGAGATACAGAGACAGCGAGATGCAGAGATAAAGAGATATAGAGACACGGAGGATACAGAGACAGAGAGATGCAGAGACAGAGAGATACAGAGACAGAGAGATACAGAGAAAGCGAGATTCAGAGACAAAGATATTCAGAGACAGGCAGGATACAGAGACAGAGAGATGCAGAGACAGAGAGACACAGAGGCGGGGAGGTACCGAGAGTGAGAGATGCAGAGACAGAGAGATGCAGAGACAAAGAGATGCAGAGACAGAGAGATAATGAGACAGAGAGATGCAGACACAGAGAGATACAGAGACAGAGAGATACAGAGACGGAGATGTACAGAGACAGAGAGATACAGAGACAGAGAGATACAGGAACAGAGAGGTTCTGAGACAGAGATTTACAGAGACAGGGAGATGCAGAGACAGAGAGATGCAGAGACAGAGAGATACTGAGACAGAGAGATACAGAGACAGAGATATGCAGAGATAGAGAGATCAGAGAGATACAGAGACAGAGAGATACAGAGACAGAGAGATACAGAGACAGAGAGATACAGAGACTTAGAGATGCAGAGACAGAGAGATACAGAGAAGAGCGATACAGAGACGGAGTGATGCAGAGACGTAGAGATGCAGAGACATAAAGATGCAGAGACAGAGAGATACAGAGACAGAGAGATACAGAGACAGAGAGTTACAGAGACAGAGAGGTGCAGAGACAGTGAGATGCAGAGACAGAGAGATACAGAAACAGCCAGAATCAGAGACAGGTTTTTACAGAGACAGTGATTTACAGAGACAGAGAGATACAGAGACAGAGAGATATAGAGACAGAGAGATACAGAGACAGAGAGATACAGAGACAGAGAGATGCAGAGACAGAGAGATACAGAGACAGAGAGATACAGAGCCGGAGAGATGCAGAGACAGAAATATAAAGAGACAGAGAGATACAGAGACAGAGAGATACAGGGACAGACAGAATCAGAGACAGAGATTTACAGAGACAGAGATTTACAGAGACAGATAGATTCAGAGGCAGAGATTTACAGAGACACAGAGACAGATAGATATAGAGACAGATAGATGCAGAGACAGAGAGACACAGCGATATGCAGAGACAGCGAGATGCATAGACAAAGAGATTCAGAGACAGGGAGGAGACAGAGACAGAGAGATGCAGTGACAGAGAGATACAGAGACAGAGAGACACAGAGGCGGGGAGGTACCGAGAGTGAGAGATGCAGAGACAGAGAGATGCAGAGACAAAGAGATGCAGAGACAGAGAGATACAGAGACAGAGAAATGCAGAGACAGAGAGGTACAGAGACGGAGATGTACAGAGACAGTGAGATACAGAGACAGAGAGATACCGAGACAGAGAGATACAGAGACAGAGAGATGCAGAGACAGAGAGATGCAGAGACAGGGTGAGGTAGAGACAGAGAGATACAGAGACAGAGAGGTACAGAGACAGACAGATGTAGAGACAGAGAGATGCAGAGACAGCGAGCTGAAGGGACAAAGAGATATAGAGACAGGGAGGATACAGAGGCAGAGAGATGCAGAGACAAAGAAATACAGAGACAGAAATATGCAGAGACAGAGAGATACAGAGACAGAGAGTCACAGAGACAGAGAGATACAGAGACAGAGAGATGCAGAGACAGAGAGACAAAGAGACTGAGAGATGCAGAGACAGAGAGATACAGAGAGATACAGAGACAGAGAGATGCAGAGAGAGAGAGATACAGAGACAGAGAGACACAGAGACAGAGAGATACAGAGACAGAGAGATGCAGAGACAGAGAGACGCAGAGACAGAGAGATGCAGAGACAGAGAGATACAGAGACAGAGAGTTGCAGAGACAGAGAGATAAGAGACCGAAAGATACAGAGACAGAGAGACACAGAGACAGCGAGATTCAGAGACAGAGAGATGCAGAGACAAAGAGATACAGTGAGAGGGAGGATACAGAGACAGAGAGATGCAGATACAGAGAGATGCAGAGACAGAGATATGCCAAGATTGTGAGATACAGAGACAGAGAGATACAGAGGCAGAGAGATAAAGAGACAGATAGATTCAGAGACAGAGAGATACCGAGACAGAGAGGTACAGAGACAGAGAGATGCAGAGACGGAGAGATACAGAGAGGTACACAGACAGACAGATGCAGAGACAGGGAGAAACAGAGACAGCGAGATGCAGAGATAAAGAGATATAGAGACACGGAGGATACAGAGACAGAGAGATGCAGAGACAGAGAGATACAGAGACAGAGAGATACAGAGACAGCGAGATGCAGAGACAAAGATATTCAGAGACAGGGAGGATACAGAGACAGAGAGATGCAGAGACAGAGAGACACAGAGGCGGGGAGGTACCGAGAGTGAGAGATGCAGAGACAGAGAGATGCAGAGACAAAGAGATGCAGAGACAGAGAGATAATGAGACAGAGAGATGCAGAGACAGAGAGATACAGAGACAGAGAGATACAGAGACGGAGATGTACAGAGACAGAGAGATAGAGACAGAGAGATACAGGGACAGAGAGGTTCTGAGACAGAGATTTAAAGAGACAGGGAGATGCAGAGACAGAGAGATGCAGAGACAGAGAGATACAGAGACAGAGAGATACGGAGACAGAGATATGCAGAGATAGAGAGATCAGAGAGATACAGAGACAGAGAGATACAGAGACACAGAGATGCAGAGACAGAGAGATACAGAGAAGAGCGATACAGAGACGGAGTGATGCAGAGACGTAGAGATGCAGAGACATAAAGATACAGAGACAGAGAGATACAGAGACAGAGAGATACAGAGACAGAGAGTTACAGAGACAGAGAGGTGCAGAGACAGTGAGATGCAGAGACAGAGAGATACAGAAACAGCCAGAATCAGAGACAGGTATTTACAGAGACAGTGATTTACAGAGACAGAGAGATACAGAGACAGAGAGATACAGAGACAGAGAGATACAGAGACAGAGAGATACAGAGACAGAGAGATGCAGAGACAGAGAGATACAGAGACAGAGAGATACAGAGCCGGAAAGATGCAGAGACAGAAATATAAAGAGACAGAGAGATACAGAGACAGAGAGATACAGGGACAGACAGAATCAGAGACAGAGATTTACAGAGACAGAGATTTACAGAGACAGAGATATACAGAGACAGAGAGATACAGAGACAGATAGATTCAGAGACAGAGAGATACAGAAACAGACAGAATCAGAGGCAGAGATTTACAGAGACACAGAGACAGATAGATATAGAGACAGATAGATGCAGAGACAGAGAGACACAGTGACAGCGAGATGCAGAGACAGAGAGATGCAAAGACAAAGAGATACAGAGAGAGGGAGGTTACAGAGACAGAGAGATGCAGAGACAGAGAGATACAGAGACAGAGAGGTACTGAGACAGAGAGATGCAGAGACAGAGAGATACAGAGACAGAGATATGCAGATATTGTGAGATACAGAGACAGAGAGATACATAGACAGAGAGACAAAGAGACAGATAGATTCAGAGACAGAGAGGTACAGAGACAGAGGGATGCAGAGACGGCGAGATACAGAGACAGAGAGATACAGAGACAGAGAGATGCAGAGACTGAGAGAAACAGAGAGGTACACAGACAGACAGATGCAGAGACAGAGAGATACAGAGACAGCGAGATGCAGAGACAGAGAGACACAGATACAGAGAGATACAGAGACAGAGAGGTACAGAGGCGGAGATGTACAGAGACAGAGAGATACAGATCCAGAGAGATACAGAAACAGAGAGGATCAGAGACAGAGATTTACAGAGACAGGGAGATGCAGAGACAGAGAGATACAGAGACAGAGAGATACAGAGACAGAGAGATGCAGAGACAGGGTGAGGTAGAGACAGAGAGATACAGAGACAGAGAGGTACAGAGACAGACAGATGTAGAGACAGAGAGATGCAGAGACAGCGAGCTGAAGGGACAAAGAGATATAGAGACATGGAGGATACAGAGGCAGAGAGATGCAGAGACAGGGAGATACAGAGACAGAAATATGCAGAGACAGAGAGATACAGAGACAGAGAGACACAGAGACAGAGAGGTACAGAGACAGAGAGATGAAGAGACAGAGAGACACAGAGACTGAGAGATGCAGAGACAGAGAGATACAGAGAGATACAGAGACAGAGAGATGCAGAAAGAGAGAGATACAGAGACAGAGAGATACAGATACAGAGAGTTACAGAGACAGAGAGGTGCAGAGACAGTGAGATGCAGAGACAGAGAGATACAGAAACAGCCAGAATCAGAGACAGGTATTTACAGAGACAGTGATTTACAGAGACAGAGAGATACAGAGACAGAGAGATACAGAGACAGAGAGATGCAGAGACAGAGAGATACAGAGACAAAGAGATACAGAGCCGGAGAGATGCAGAGACAGAAATATAAAGAGACAGAGAGATGCAGAGACAGAGCGATGCAGAGACAGAGAGACACAGAGACAGAGATATGCAGAAACAGAGAGATACAGAGAGATACAGAGACAGAGAGATACAGATACAGAGAGTTACAGAGACAGAGAGGTGCAGAGACAGTGAGATGCAGAGACAGAGAGATACAGAAACAGCCAGAATCAGAGACAGGTATTTACAGAGACAGAGATTTACAGAGACAGAGAGATACAGAGACAGAGAGATACAGAGACAGATAGATTCAGAGACAGAGAGATACAGAAACAGACAGAATCAGAGGCAGAGATTTACAGAGACACAGAGACAGATAGATATAGAGACAGATAGATGCAGAGACAGAGAGACACAGTGACAGCGATATGCAGAGACAGCGAGATGCAGAGACAAAGAGATTCAGAGACAGGGAGGAGACAGAGACAGAGAGATGCAGTGACAGAGAGATACAGAGACAGAGAGACACAGAGGCGGGGAGGTACCGAGAGTGAGAGATGCAGAGACAGAGAGATGCAGAGACAAAGAGATGCAGAGACAGAGAGATACAGAGACGGAGTGATGCAGAGACGGAGAGATGCAGAGACATAAAGATACAGAGACAGAGAGATACAGAGATAGAGAGATACAGAGACAGAGAGATACAGAGACGGAGTGATGCAGAGACGGAGAGATGCAGAGACATAAAGATACAGAGACAGAGAGATACAGAGACAGAGAGATACAGAGACGGAGAGATGCAGAGACAGAAAGATAAAGAGACAGAGAGATACAGAGACAGAGAGATACAGAGACAGAGAGAATCAGAGACAGAGATTTACAGACACAGAGAGACACAGAGACAGAGAGATACAGAGACAGAGAGATACAGAGACAGAGAGAATCAGAGACAGAGATTTACAGACACAGAGAGACACAGAGACAGAGAGATACAGAGACAGAGAGATACAGAGACAGAGAGATACAGAGACAGAGAGATACAGAGACAGAGAGATACAGAGACGGAGAGATGCAGAGACAGAAAGATAAAGAGACTGAGAGATACAGAGACAGAGAGATACAGGGACAGACAGAATCAGAGACAGAGATTTACAGAGGGAGAGAGACACAGAGACAGATAGATTGAGATACAGAGAGATACAGAAACAGACAGAATCAGAGGCAGAGATTTACAGAGACACTGAGACACAGAGACAGATAGATATAGAGACTTGGGAAATGCAGAGACAGAGAGACACAGAGACAGCGAGATGCAGAGACAGAGAGATGCAGAGACAAAGAGATACAGAGAGAGGGAGGATACAGAGAGAGAGAGATGCAGAGACAGAGAGATACAGAGACAGAGAGGTACAGAGACAGAGAGATTCAGAGACAGAGAGATACAGAGACAGAGATATGCAGAAATTGTGAGATACAGAGACAGAGAGATACAGAGACAGAGAGATAAAGAGACAGATAGATTCAGAGACAGAGAGATACCGAGACAGAGAGGTACAGAGACAGAGAGATGCAGAGACGGAGAGATACAGAGATGTACACAGACAGACAGATGCATAGACAGAGAGATACTGAGACAGCGAGATGCAGAGATAAAGAGATATAGAGACATGGAGGATACAGAGACAGAGAGATGCAGAGACAGAGAGATACAGAGACAGCGAGATGCAGAGACAAAGAGATTCAGAGACAGGGAGGATACAGAGACAGAGAGATGCAGAGACAGAGAGATGCAAAGACAAAGAGATACAGAGAGAGGCAGGATACAGAGACAGCGAGATGCAGAGACAAAGAGATTCAGAGACAGGGAGGATACAGAGACAGAGAGATGCAGAGACGGAGAGACACACAGGCGGGGAGGTACCGAGAGTGAGAGATGCAGAGACAGAGAGATGCAAAGACAAAGAGATACAGAGAGAGGCAGGATACAGAGACAGCGAGATGCAGAGACAGAGAGAGACAGAGACAGAGAGACACAGAGACAGAGAGATGCAGAGACAGTGAGATACAGAGACAGAGAGAATCAGAGACAGAGATTTACAGACACAGAGAGACACAGAGACAGAGAGATACAGAGACAGAGAGATACAGAGACAGAGAGATACAGAGACAGAGAGATACAGAGACAGAGAGATACAGAGACGGAGAGATGCAGAGACAGAAAGATAAAGAGACTGAGAGATACAGAGACAGAGAGATACAGGGACAGACAGAATCAGAGACAGAGATTTACAGAGGGAGAGAGACACAGAGACAGATAGATTGAGATACAGAGAGATACAGAAACAGACAGAATCAGAGGCAGAGATTTACAGAGACACTGAGACACAGAGACAGATAGATATAGAGACTTGGGAAATGCAGAGACAGAGAGACACAGAGACAGCGAGATGCAGAGACAGAGAGATGCAGAGACAAAGAGATACAGAGAGAGGGAGGATACAGAGAGAGAGAGATGCAGAGACAGAGAGATACAGAGACAGAGAGGTACAGAGACAGAGAGATTCAGAGACAGAGAGATACAGAGACAGAGATATGCAGAAATTGTGAGATACAGAGAGATACAGAGACAGAGAGATAAAGAGACAGATAGATTCAGAGACAGAGAGATACCGAGACAGAGAGGTACAGAGACAGAGAGATGCAGAGACGGAGAGATACAGAGATGTACACAGACAGACAGATGCAGAGACAGAGAGATACTGAGACAGCGAGATGCAGAGATAAAGAGATATAGAGACACGGAGGATACAGAGACAGAGAGATGCAGAGACAGAGAGATACAGAGACAGCGAGATGCAGAGACAAAGAGATTCAGAGACAGGGAGGATACAGAGACAGAGAGATGCAGAGACAGAGAGACACACAGGAGGGGAGGTACCGAGAGTGAGAGATGCAGAGACAGAGAGATGCAAAGACAAAGAGATACAGAGAGAGGCAGGATACAGAGACAGCGAATGCAGAGACAGAGAGAGACAGAGACAGAGAGGTACAAAGACAGAGAGATGCAGAGACAGTGAGATACAGAGACAGAGATATGCAGAGATTGTGAGATACAGAGACAGAGAGATACATAGACAGAGAGATAAAGAGACAGATAGATTCAGAGACAGAGAGATACCGAGACAGAGAGGTACAGAGACAGAGAGATGGAGAGATGGAGAGATACAGAGACAGAGAGACACAGAGACAGAGAGATACAGAGACAGAGAGATACAGAGACAGAGAGATGCAGAGACAGAGAGATACAGAGACAGAGAGGTACAGAGACAGAGAGATGCAGAGACAGAGAGATACAGAGACAGAAAGATGTAGAGAGAGAGAGAAACAGAGACAGCGAGATGCAGAGACAAAGAGATTCAGAGACAGGGAGGATACAGAGACAGAGAGATGCAGAGACAGAGAGATACAGAGACAGAGAGACACAGAGGCGGGGAGGTACCGAGAGTGAGAGATGCAGAGACTGAGAGATGCAGAGACAAAGAGATGCAGAGACTGAGAGATACAGAGACAGAGAGATGCAGAGACAGAGAGACACAGAGACAGAGAGATACAGAGACAGAGAGATACAGAGACGGAGAGATGCAGAGACAGAAAGATAAAGAGACAGAGAGATACAGAGACAGAGAGATACAGGGACAGACAGAATCAGAGACAGAGATTTAAAGAGACAGGGAGATACAGAGACAGTGAGATACAGAGACAGAGAGATGCAGAGACGGAGAGATACAGAGACAGAGAGATACAGAGACAGAGAGATACAGAGACAGAGAGATGCAGATACAGAGAGAAACAGAGAGGCACACAGACAGACAGATGCAGAGACAGAGAGATACAGAGACAGCGAGGTGCAGAGACAAAGAGATTCAGAGACAGGTAGGATACAGAGACAGAGAGATGCAGTGACAGAGAGATGCAGAGACAGAGAGACACAGAGTCGGGGAGGTACCGAGAGTGAGAGATGCAGAGACTGAGAGATGCAGAGACAGAGAGATACAGAGACGGAGTGATGCAGAGACGGAGAGATGCAGAGACAGAGAGATGCAGAGGCAGAGAGATACAGAGACAGAGATATACAGAGACGGAGTGATGCAGAGACGGAGAGATGCAGAGACATAAAGATACAGAGACAGAGAGATACAGGGACAGACAGAATCAGAGACAGAGATTTACAGAGGCAGAGATTTACAGAGACAGAGAGATACAGAGACAGAGAGATACAGAGACAGATAGATTCAGAGACAGAGAGATACAGAAACAGACAGAATCAGAGGCAGAGATTTACAGAGACACAGAGACAGATAGATATAGAGACAGATAGATGCAGAGACAGAGAGACACAGTGACAGCGATATGCAGAGACAGCGAGATGCAGAGACAAAGAGATTCAGAGACAGGGAGGAGACAGAGACAGAGAGATGCAGTGACAGAGAGATACAGAGACAGAGAGACACAGAGGCGGGGAGGTACCGAGAGTGAGAGATGCAGAGACAGAGAGATGCAGAGACAAAGAGATGCAGAGACAGAGAGATACAGAGACGGAGTGATGCAGAGACGGAGAGATGCAGAGACATAAAGATACAGAGACAGAGAGATACAGAGATAGAGAGATACAGAGACAGAGAGATACAGAGACGGAGTGATGCAGAGACGGAGAGATGCAGAGACATAAAGATACAGAGACAGAGAGATACAGAGACAGAGAGGTACAGAGACGGAGAGATGCAGAGACAGAAAGATAAAGAGACAGAGAGATACAGAGACAGAGAGATACAGAGACAGAGAGAATCAGAGACAGAGATTTACAGACACAGAGAGACACAGAGACAGAGAGATACAGAGACAGAGAGATACAGAGACAGAGAGAATCAGAGACAGAGATTTACAGACACAGAGAGACACAGAGACAGAGAGATACAGAGACAGAGAGATACAGAGACAGAGAGATACAGAGACAGAGAGATACAGAGACAGAGAGATACAGAGACGGAGAGATGCAGAGACAGAGAGATACAGAGACAGAGAGATACAGAGACGGAGAGATGCAGACAGAAAGATAAAGAGACAGAGAGATACAGAGACAGAGAGATACAGGGACAGACAGAATCAGAGACAGAGATTTACAGAGGGAGAGAGACACAGAGACAGATAGATTGAGATACAGAGAGATACAGAAACAGACAGAATCAGAGGCAGAGATTTACAGAGACACTGAGACACAGAGACAGATAGATATAGAGACTTGGGAAATGCAGAGACAGAGAGACACAGAGACAGCGAGATGCAGAGACAGAGAGATGCAGAGACAAAGAGATACAGAGAGAGGGAGGATACAGAGAGAGAGAGATGCAGAGACAGAGAGATACAGAGACAGAGAGGTACAGAGACAGAGAGATTCAGAGACAGAGAGATACCGAGACAGAGAGATAAAGAGACAGATAGATTCAGAGACAGAGAGATACCGAGACAGAGAGGTACAGAGACAGAGAGATGCAGAGACGGAGAGATACAGAGATGTACACAGACAGACAGATGCAGAGACAGAGAGATACTGAGACAGCGAGATGCAGAGATAAAGAGATATAGAGACACGGAGGATACAGAGACAGAGAGATGCAGAGACAGAGAGATACAGAGACAGCGAGATGCAGAGACAAAGAGATTCAGAGACAGGGAGGATACAGAGACAGAGAGATGCAGAGACAGAGAGACACACAGGCGGGGAGGTACCGAGAGTGAGAGATGCAGAGACAGAGAGATGCAAAGACAAAGAGATACAGAGAGAGGCAGGATACAGAGACAGCGAGATGCAGAGACAGAGAGAGACAGAGACAGAGAGGTACAGAGACAGAGAGATGCAGAGACAGTGAGATACAGAGACAGAGAGAATCAGAGACAGAGATTTACAGACACAGAGAGACACAGAGACAGAGAGATACAGAGACAGAGAGATACAGAGACAGAGAGATACAGAGACAGAGAGATACAGAGACAGAGAGATACAGAGACGGAGAGATGCAGAGACAGAAAGATAAAGAGACAGAGAGATACAGAGACAGAGAGATACAGGGACAGACAGAATCAGAGACAGAGATTTACAGAGGGAGAGAGACACAGAGACAGATAGATTGAGATACAGAGAGATACAGAAACAGACAGAATCAGAGGCAGAGATTTACAGAGACACTGAGACACAGAGACAGATAGATATAGAGACTTGGGAAATGCAGAGACAGAGAGACACAGAGACAGCGAGATGCAGAGACAGAGAGATGCAGAGACAAAGAGATACAGAGAGAGGGAGGATACAGAGAGAGAGAGATGCAGAGACAGAGAGATACAGAGACAAAGAGGTACAGAGACAGAGAGATTCAGAGACAGAGAGATACAGAGACAGAGATATGCAGAAATTGTGAGATACAGAGACAGAGAGATACAGAGACAGAGAGATAAAGAGACAGATAGATTCAGAGACAGAGAGATACCGAGACAGAGAGATACTGAGACAGCGAGATGCAGAGATAAAGAGATATAGAGACTAAGAGGATACAGAGACAGAGAGATGCAGAGACAGAGAGATACAGAGACAGCGAGATGCAGAGACAAAGAGATTCAGAGACAGGGAGGATACAGAGACAGAGAGATGCAGAGACAGAGAGACACACAGGCGGGGAGGTACCGAGAGTGAGAGATGCAGAGACAGAGAGATGCAAAGACAAAGAGATACAGAGAGAGGCAGGATACAGAGACAGCGAGATGCAGAGACAGAGAGAGACAGAGACAGAGAGGTACAGAGACAGAGAGATGCAGAGACAGTGAGATACAGAGACAGAGATATGCAGAGATTGTGAGATACAGAGACAGAGAGATACATAGACAGAGAGATAAAGAGACAGATAGATTCAGAGACAGAGAGATACCGAGACAGAGAGGTACAGAGACAGAGAGATGGAGAGACGGAGAGATACAGAGACAGAGAGACACAGAGACAGAGAGATACAGAGACAGAGAGATACAGAGACAGAGAGATGCAGAGACAGAGAGATACAGAGACAGAGAGGTACAGAGACAGAGAGATGCAGAGACAGAGAGATACAGAGACAGAAAGATGTAGAGAGAGAGAGAAACAGAGACAGCGAGATGCAGAGACAAAGAGATTCAGAGACAGGGAGGATACAGAGACAGAGAGATGCAGAGACAGAGAGATACAGAGACAGAGAGACACAGAGGCGGGGAGGTACCGAGAGTGAGAGATGCAGAGACTGAGAGATGCAGAGACAAAGAGATGCAGAGACTGAGAGATACAGAGACAGAGAGATGCAGAGACAGAGAGACACAGAGACAGAGAGATACAGAGACAGAGAGATACAGAGACAGAGAGATACAGAGACAGAGAGATACAGAGACGGAGAGATGCAGAGACAGAAAGATAAAGAGACAGAGAGATACAGAGACAGAGAGATACAGGGACAGACAGAATCAGAGACAGAGATTTAAAGAGACAGGGGGATACAGAGACAGTGAGATACAGAGACAGAGAGATGCAGAGACGGAGAGATACAGAGACAGAGAGATACAGAGACAGAGAGACACAGAGGCGGGGAGGTACCGAGAGTGAGAGATGCAGAGACTGAGAGATACAGAGACAGAGAGATGCAGATACAGAGAGAAACAGAGAGGCACACAGACAGACAGATGCAGAGACAGAGAGATACAGAGACAGCGAGGTGCAGAGACAAAGAGATTCAGAGACAGGTAGGATACAGAGACAGAGAGATGCAGTGACAGAGAGATGCAGAGACAGAGAGACACAGAGGCGGGGAGGTACCGAGAGTGAGAGATGCAGAGACTGAGAGATGCAGAGACAGAGAGATACAGAGACGGAGTGATGCAGAGACGGAGAGATGCAGAGACAGAGAGATGCAGAGGCAGAGAGATACAGAGACAGAGATATACAGAGACGGAGTGATGCAGAGACGGAGAGATGCAGAGACATAAAGATACAGAGACAGAGAGATACAGAGACGGAGAGATGCAGAGACAGATTGATACAGAGACAGAGAGATACAGAGACAGAGAGATACAGAGACGGAGTGATGCAGAGACGGAGAGATGCAGAGACATAAAGATACAGAGACAGAGAGATACAGAGACAGAGAGATACAGAGACAGAGAGATACAGAGACAGAGAGATGCAGAGACAGAGAGATACAGAGACAGAGAGATACAGAGACGGAGAGATGCAGAGACAGAAAGATAAAGAGACAGAGAGATACAGAGACAGAGAGATACAGGGACAGACAGAATCAGAGACAGAGATTTACAAAGGCAGAGAGACACAGAGACAGATAGATTGAGAGACAGAGAGATACAGAAACAGACAGAATCAGAGGCAGAGATTTACAGAGACACAGAGTCAGATAGATATAGAGACAGAGAGATGCAGAGACAGAGAGACACAGAGACAGCGAGATGCAGAGACAGAGAGATGCAGAGACAAAGAGATACAGAGAGAGGGAGGATACAGAGAGAGAGAGAGATGCAGAGACAGAGAGATACAGAGACAGAGAGGTACAGAGACAGAGAGATTCAGAGACAGAGAGGTACAGAGACAGAGATATGCAGAGATTGTGAGATACAGAGACAGAGAGATGCAGAGACAGAGAGACACAGAGGCAGAGAGATACAGAGACAGAGAGGTACAGAGACGGAGATGTACAGAGATAGAGAGATACCGAGACAGAGAGATACAGAAACAGAGAGGATCAGAGACAGAGATTTACAGAGACAGGGAGATGCAGAGACAGAGAGATACAGAGACAGCGAGATTCAGAGACAAAGATATTCAGAGACAGGGAGGATACAGAGAGATGCAGAGTCAGAGAGATACAGAGACAGAGAGACACAGAGGCGGGGAGGTACCGAGACTGAGAGATGCAGAGACAGAGAGATACAGAGACAGAGAGATGCAGAGACAGAGAGACACAGAGACAGAGAGATACAGAGACAGAGAGGTACAGAGACGGAGATGTACAGAGACAGAGAGATACCGAGACAGAGAGATACAGAAACAGAGAGGATCAGAGACAGAGATTTACAGAGACAGGGAGATGCAGATACAGAGAGATACAGAGACAGAGAGATGCAGAGACAGAGAGATGCAGAGACAGAGTGATGTAGAGACAGAGAGATACAGAGACAGAGAGGTACAGAGACAGAGTGATGTAGAGACAGAGAGATACAGAGACAGAGAGGTACAGAGACAGACAGATGTAGAGACAGAGAGATGCAGAGACAGCGAGCTGAAGGGACAAAGGGATACAGAGACAGGGAGGATACAGAGGCAGAGAGATGCTGAGACAGAGAGATACAGAGACAGAAATATGCAGAGACAGAGAGATACAGAGACAGAGAGACACAGAGACAGAGAGGTACAGAGACAGAGAGACACAGAGACTGAGAGATGCAGAGACAGAGAGATGCAGGGAGATACAGAGACAGAGAGATGCAGAGACAGCGAGATACAGAGACAGAGAGACACAGAGACAGAGAGATACAGAGACAGAGAGATGCAGAGACAGAGAGACGCAGAGACAGCGAGATGCAGAGACAGAGAGATACAGAGACAGAGAGATGAAGAGACAGAGAGATAAGAGACCGAAAGATACAGAGACAGAGAGACTCAGAGACAGAGAGATACAGGGAGAAAGAGAGACACAGAGATACAGAGACAGAGAGATACAGAGACAGAGAGATGCAGAGACAGAGAGAGGCAGAGACAGAGAGATGCAGAGACAGAGAGATACAGAGACAGCGAGATGCAGAGATAAAGAGATATAGAGACACGGAGGATACAGAGACAGAGAGATGCAGAGACAGAGAGATACAGAGACAGAGAGATACAGAGACAGCGAGATGCAGAGACAAAGAGATACAGAAACAGGGAGGATACAGAGAAAGAGAGATGCAGAGACAGAGAGATACAGAGACAGAGTGACACATAGGCGGGGAGGTACCGAGAGTGAGAGATGCAGAGACAGAGAGATGCAGAGACAAAGAGATGCAGAGACAGAGAGATACAGAGACAGAGAGATACAGAGACAGAGAGATACAGAAACAGAGAGGATCAGAGACAGAGATTTACAGAGACAGGGAGATGTAGAGACAGAGAGATGCAGAGACAGAGTGATACAGAGACAGAAATATGAAGAGACAGAGAGATACAGAGACAGAGAGACACGGAGACAGAGAGATGCAGAGACAGAGAGATGCAGAGACAGAGAGATACAGAGACAGAAATATGCAGAGACATGGAGATACAGAGACAGAGAGACACAAAGACAGAGAGAGCATATACAGAGAGATATAGCAACAGACAGAATCAGAGACAGAGATTTACAGACACAGAGAGACACAGAGACAGAGAGATACAGAGGCAGAGAGATGCAGAGACAGAGAGATACAGAGACGGACTGATGCAGAGACGGAGAGATGCAGAGACATAAAGATACAGAGACAGAGAGATACAGAGACAGAGAGATACAGAGACAGCGAGATACAGAGACAGAGAGATTCAGAGACAGAGAGATGCAGAGACAGAGAGACACAGGGACAGACAGAATCAGAGACAGAGATTTACAGACGCAGAGAGACACAGAGACAGAGAGATACAGAGACAAAGAGATCCAGAGACAGATAGATTCAGAGACAGAGAGATACATAAACAGACAGAATCAGAGGCAGAGATTTACAGAGACACAGAGACACAGAGATAGATAGATATAGAGACAGAGAGATGCAGAGACAGAGAGACACAGAGACAGCGAGATGCAGAGACAGAGAGATGCAGAGACAAAGAGATACAGAGAGAGGGAGGATACAGAGACAGAGAGATACAGCGACGGAGTGATGCAGAGACGGAGAGATGCAGAGACATAAAGATACAGAGACAGAGAGATACAGAGACAGAGAGATACAGAGACAGAGGGATACAGAGACAGAGATACAGAGACAGAGAGATGCAGAGACAGAGTTAAACAGAGACAGAGAGATACAGAGACGGAGAGATGCAGAGACAGAAAGATAAAGAGACAGAGAGATACAGAGACAGAGAGATACAGGGACAGACGGAATCAGAGACAGAGATTTACAGAGGCAGAGAGACACAGAGACAGCGAGATACAGAGACAGAGACAGAGAGATACAGAGACAGATAGATTCAGAGACAGAGAGATACAGAAACAGACAGAATCAGAGTCAGAGATTTACAGAGACACAGAGACACAGAGACAGATAGATATAGAGACAGAGAGATGCAGAGACAGAGAGACACAGAGACAGCGAGATGCAGAGACAGAGAGATGCAGAGACAAAGAGATACAGAGAGAGGGAGGATACAGAGAGAGAGAGATGCAGAGACAGAGAGATACAGAGACAGATAGGTACAGAGACAGAGAGATGCAGAGACAGAGAGATACAGAGACAGAGATATGCAGAGATTGTGAGATACAGAGACAGAGAGATACAGAGACAGAGAGATAAAGAGACAGATAGATTCAGAGACAGAGAGATACCGAGACAGAGAGGTACACAGACAGAAAGATGCAGAGACAGAGAGATACTGAGACAGCGAGATGCAGAGATAAAGAGATATAGAGACACGGAGGATACAGAGACAGAGAGATGCAGAAACAGAGAGATACAGAGACAGAGAGATACAGAGACAGCGAGATGCAGAGACAAAGAGATTCAGAGACAGGGAGGATACAGAGACAGAGAGATGCAGAGACAGAGAGACACAGAGGCGGGGAGGTACCGAGAGTGAGAGATGCAGAGACAGAGAGATGCAGAGAGAAAGAGATGCAGAGACAGAGAGATAATGAGACAGAGAGATGCAGAGACAGAGAGATACAGAGACAGAGAGATACAGAGACGGGGATGTACAGAGACAGAGAGATACAGAGACAGAGAGATACAGAAACAGAGAGGTTCAGAGACAGAGATTTACAGAGACAGGGAGATGCAGAGATGGAGAGATACAGAGACAGAGAGATGCAGAGACAGAGAGATGCAGAGACAGAGTGATGTAGAGACAGAGAGATACAGAGACAGAGAGGTACAGAGACATACAGATGTAGAGACAGAGAGATACAGAGACAGCGAGCTGAAGAGACAAAGAGATACAGAGACAGGGAGGATAAAGAGGCAGAGAGATGCAGAGACAGAGAGATACAGAGACAGAAATATGCAGAGACAGAGAGATACAGAGACAGAGAGACACAGGGACAGAGGGATACTGAGACAGAGAGATGCAGAGACAGAGAGACACAGAGACAGAGAGATGCAGAGACAGAGAGATACAGAGAGATATAGAGACAGAGAGATGCAGAGACAGAGAGATACAGAGACAGAGCGACACAGAGACAGAGAGGTACAGAGACAGAGAGATGCAGAGGCAGAGAGACACAGAGACAGAGAGACACAGAGACAGAGAGCTACTGAGACAGAGAGATACAGAGACAGAGAGGTACAGAGACCGAGAGATGCAGAGACAGAGAGATACAGAGACAGAGATATGCAGAGATTGTGAGATACAGAGACAGGGAGATACAGAGACAGAGAGATAAAGAGACAGATAGATTCAGAGACAGAGAGATACCGAGACAGAGATGTACAGAGAAAGAGTGATGCAGAGACGAAGAGAGACAGAGAGGTACACAGACAGACAGATGCTGAGACAGAGAGATACAGAGACAGCGAGATGCAGAGATAAAGATATATAGAGACACGGATGATACAGAGACAGAGAGATGCAGAGACAGAGAGATACAGAGACAGAGAGATACAGAGACAGCGAGATGCAGAGACAAAGAGATTCAGAGACAGGGCGGATACAGAGACAGAGAAATGCAGAGACAGAGAGATACAGAGACAGAGAGATACAGAGATAGAGAGATACAGAGACAGATAGATTCAGAGACAGAGAGATACAGAAACAGACAGAATCAGAGGCAGAGATTTACATAGACACAGAGACACAGAGACAGGTAGAAATAAATACAGAGAGATGCAGAGACAGAGAGACACAGAGACAGCGAGATGCAGAGACAGAGAGATGCAGAGACAAAGAGATACAGAGAGAGGGAGGATACAGAGAGGGAGAGATGCAGAGACAGAGAGATACAGAGACAGAGAGGTTGCAGAGACAGAGAGATGCAGAGACAGAGATAACAGAGAGGTACACAGACAGACAGACGCAGAGACAGAGAGATACAGAGACAGCGAGATGCAGAGATAAAGAGATATAGAGACACGGAGGATACAGAGACAGAGAGATGCAGAGACAGAGAGATACAGAGACAGAGAGATACAGAGACAGCGAGATGCAGAGATAAAGAGATATAGAGACACGGAGGATACAGAGACAGAGAGATACAGAGACAGATAGATTCAGAGACAGAGAGATTACGAGACAGAGAGGTACAGAGACAGAGAGATGCAGAGACCGAGAGATACAGAGAGGTACACAGACAGACAGACGCAGAGACAGAGAGGTACAGAGACAGCGAGATGCAGAGATAAAGAGATATAGAGACACGGAGGATACAGAGACAGAGAGATGCAGAGACAGAGAGATACAGAGACAGAGAGATACAGAGACAGCGAGATGCAGAGATAAAGAGATATAGAAACACGGAGGATACAGAGACAGAGAGATACAGAGACAGATAGATTCAGAGACAGAGAGATATCGAGACAGAGAGGTACAGAGACAGAGAGATGCAGAGACCGAGAGATACAGAGAGGTACACAGACAGACAGACGCAGAGACAGAGAGATACAGAGACAGCGAGATGCAGAGATAAAGAGATATAGAGACACGGAGGATACAGAGACAGAGAGATGCAGAGACAGAGAGATACAGAGACAGAGAGATACAGAGACAGCGAGATGCAGAGATAAAGAGATATAGAGACACGGAGGATACAGAGACAGAGAGATACAGAGACAGAGAGACACAGAGGCGGGCAGGTACCGAGAGTGAGAGATGCAGAGACAGAGAGATGCAGAGACAAAGAGATGCAGAGTCAGAGAGATACAGAGACAGAGAGATGAAGAGACAGAGAGATAGAGAGACAGAGAGATACAGAGACGGAGATGTACAGAGACAGAGAGATACAGAGACAGAGAGATACATAAACAGAGAGGATCAGAGAAAGAGATTTACAGAGACAGGGAGATGCAGAGACAGAGAGATGCAGAGACAGAGAGATACAGAGACAGAGAGATACAGAGACAGAGAGATGCAGAGACAGAGAGATGCACAGACAGAGTGATGTAGAGACAGAGGGATACAGAGACAGAGAGGTACAGAGACAGACAGATGTCGAGACAGAGAGATACAGAGACAGCGAGCTGAAGAGACAAAGAGATACAGAGACAGGGAGGATACAGAGGCAGAGAGATGCAGAGACAGAGAGATGCAGAGACAGAGAGATACAGAGACAGAAATATGCAGGGACAGAGTGATACAGAGACTGAGAGACACAGAGACAGAGAGATACAGGGACAGAGAGATGCAGAGACAGAGAGACACAGAGACAGAGAGATGCAGAGACAGAGAGATACAGAGAGATACAGAGACAGAGAGATGCAGAGACATAGAGATACAGAGAGATACAGAGACAGAGAGACACAGAGACAGAGAGATACAGAGACAGAGAGATGCAGAGACAGAGAGACACAGAGACAGAGAGATGCAGAGACAGAGAGATACAGAGACAGAGAGATGCAGAGACAGAGAGATAAGAGACCGAAAGATACAGAGACAGAGAGACTCAGAGACAGAGAGATACAGGGACAGGGAGATACAGAGACAGAGAGATACAGAGACAGAGAGATACAGGGACAGAGAGATGCAGAGACAGAGAGATGCAGAGACAGAGTGATGTAGAGACAGAGAGATACAGAGACAGAGAGGTACAGAGACAGAGTGATGTAGAGACAGAGAGATACAGAGACAGAGAGGTACAGAGACAGACAGATGTAGAGAGAGAGAGAAGCAGAGAGGTACGCAGACAGACAGATGCAGAGACAGAGAGATACAGAGACAGCGAGATTCAGAGACAAAGAGATTCAGAGACAGGGAGGATACAGAGACAGAGAGATGCAGAGTCAGAGAGATACAGAGACAGAGAGACACAGAGGCGGGGAGGTACCGAGACTGAGAGATGCAGAGACAGAGAGATACAGAGACAGAGAGATGCAGAGACAGAGAGACACAGAGACAGAGAGATACAGAGACAGAGAGGTACAGAGACGGAGATGTACAGAGACAGAGAGATACCGAGACAGAGAGATACAGAAACTGAGAGGATCAGAGACAGAGATTTACAGAGACAGGGAGATGCAGAGACAGAGAGATACAGAGACAGAGAGATACAGAGACAGAGAGATGCAGAGACAGAGAGATGCAGAGACAGAGTGATGTAGAGACAGAGAGATACAGAGACAGAGAGGTACAGAGACAGAGTGATGTAGAGACAGAGAGATACAGAGACAGAGAGGTACAGAGACAGACAGATGTAGAGACAGAGAGATGCAGAGACAGCGAGCTGAAGGGACAAAGGGATACAGAGACAGGGAGGATACAGAGGCAGAGAGATGCTGAGACAGAGAGATACAGAGACAGAAATATGCAGAGACAGAGAGATACAGAGACAGAGAGACACAGAGACAGAGAGATACAGAGACAGAGAGATGCAGAGACAGAGAGACGCAGAGACAGCGAGATGCAGAGACAGAGAGATACAGAGACAGAGAGATGAAGAGACAGAGAGATAAGAGACCGAAAGATACAGAGACAGAGAGACTCAGAGACAGAGAGATACAGGGAGAAAGAGAGACACAGAGATACAGAGACAGAGAGATACAGAGACTGAGAGATGCAGAGACAGAGAGATGCAGGGAGATACAGAGACAGAGAGATGCAGAGACAGAGAGATACAGAGACAGAGAGACACAGAGACAGAGAGATACAGAGACAGAGAGATGCAGAGACAGAGAGACGCAGAGACAGCGAGATGCAGAGACAGAGAGATACAGAGACAGAGAGATGAAGAGACAGAGAGATAAGAGACCGAAAGATACAGAGACAGAGAGACTCAGAGACAGAGAGATACAGGGAGAAAGAGAGACACAGAGATACAGAGACAGAGAGATACAGAGACAGAGAGATGCAGAGACAGAGAGACGCAGAGACAGAGAGATGCAGAGACAGAGAGATACAGAGACAGCGAGATGCAGAGATAAAGAGATATAGAGACACGGAGGATACAGAGACAGAGAGATGCAGAGACAGAGAGATACAGAGACAGAGAGATACAGAGACAGCGAGATGCAGAGACAGAGAGATACAGAGACAGAGTGACACATAGGCGGGGAGGTACCGAGAGTGAGAGATGCAGAGACAGAGAGATGCAGAGACAAAGAGATGCAGAGACAGAGAGATACAGAGACAGAGAGATACAGAGACAGAGAGATACAGAAACAGAGAGGATCAGAGACAGAGATTTACAGAGACAGGGAGATGTAGAGACAGAGAGATGCAGAGACAGAGTGATACAGAGACAGAAATATGAAGAGACAGAGAGATACAGAGACAGAGAGACACGGAGACAGAGAGATGCAGAGACAGAGATGCAGAGACAGAGAGATACAGAGACAGAAATATGCAGAGACAGAGAGATACAGAGACAGAGAGACACAAAGACAGAGAGAGCATATACAGAGAGATATAGCAACAGACAGAATCAGAGACAGAGATTTACAGACACAGAGAGACACAGAGACAGAGAGATACAGAGGCAGAGAGATGCAGAGACAGAGAGATACAGAGACGGACTGATGCAGAGACGGAGAGATGCAGAGACATAAAGATACAGAGACAGAGAGATACAGAGACAGAGAGATACAGAGGCAGCGAGATACAGAGACAGAGAGATTCAGAGACAGAGAGATGCAGAGACAGAGAGACACAGGGACAGACAGAATCAGAGACAGAGATTTACAGAGGCAGAGAGACACAGAGACAGAGAGAGCATATACAGAGAGATATAGCAACAGACAGAATCAGAGACAGAGATTTACAGACACAGAGAGACACAGAGACAGAGAGATACAGAGACAGAGAGATACAGAGATAAAGAGATATAGAGACACGGAGGATACAGAGAGAGAGAGATGCAGAGACAGAGAGATACAGAGACAGAGAGATACAGAGACAGCGAGATGCAGAGACAAGGAGATACAGAGACAGGAAGGATACAGAGACAGAGAGATGCAGAGACAGAGAGATACAGAGACAGAGAGACACAGAGGCGGGGAGGTACCGAGAGTGAGAGATGCAGAGACAGAGAGATGCAGAGACAAAGAGATGCTGAGACAGAGAGATACAGAGACAGCGAGATGCAGAGATAAAGATATATAGAGACACGGATGATACAGAGACAGAGAGATGCAGAGACAGAGAGATACAGAGACAGAGAGATACAGAGACAGCGAGATGCAGAGACAAAGAGATTCAGAGACAGGGAGGATACAGAGACAGAGAAATGCAGAGACAGAGAGATACAGAGACAGAGAGATACAGAGACAGAGAGATACAGAGACAGATAGATTCAGAGACAGAGACATACAGAAACAGACAGAATCAGAGGCAGAGATTTACATAGACACAGAGACACAGAGACAGGTAGAAATAGATACAGAGAGATGCAGAGACAGAGAGACACAGAGACAGCGAGATGCAGAGACAGAGAGATGCAGAGACAAAGAGATACAGAGAGAGGGAGGATACAGAGAGGGAGAGATGCAGAGACAGAGAGATACAGAGACAGAGAGGTACAGAGACAGAGAGATTCAGAGACAGAGATACAGAGACAGAGATATGCAGAGATTGTGAGATGCAGAGACAGAGAGATAAAGAGACAGATAGATTCAGAGACAGAGAGATACCGAGACAGAGAGGTACAGAGACAGAGAGATGCAGAGACCGAGAGATACAGAGAGGTACACAGACAGACAGACGCAGAGACAGAGAGATACAGAGACAGCGAGATGCAGAGATAAAGAGATATAGAGACACGGAGGATACAGAGACAGAGAGATGCAGAGACAGAGAGATACAGAGACTGAGAGATACAGAGACAGCGAGATGCAGAGATAAAGAGATATAGAGACACGGAGGATACAGAGACAGAGAGATACAGAGACAGAGAGACACAGAGGCGGGCAGGTACCGAGAGTGAGAGATGCAGAGACAGAGAGATGCAGAGACAAAGAGATGCAGAGTCAGAGAGATACAGAGACAGAGAGATGAAGAGACAGAGAGATAGAGAGACAGAGAGATACAGAGACGGAGATGTACAGAGACAGAGAGATACAGAGACAGAGAGATACATAAACAGAGAGGATCAGAGAAAGAGATTTACAGAGACAGGGAGATGCAGAGACAGAGAGATGCAGAGACAGAGAGATACAGAGACAGAGAGATGCAGAGACAGAGAGATGCACAGACAGAGTGATGTAGAGACAGAGGGATACAGAGACAGAGAGGTACAGAGACAGACAGATGTCGAGACAGAGAGATACAGAGACAGCGAGCTGAAGAGACAAAGAGATACAGAGACAGGGAGGATACAGAGGCAGAGAGATGCAGAGACAGAGAGATGCAGAGACAGAGAGATACAGAGACAGAAATATGCAGGGACAGAGTGATACAGAGACTGAGAGACACAGAGACAGAGAGATACAGAGACAGAGAGATGCAGAGACACAGAGACACAGAGACAGAGAGATGCAGAGACAGAGAGATACAGAGAGATACAGAGACAGAGAGATGCAGAGACATAGAGATACAGAGAGATACAGAGACAGAGAGACACAGAGACAGAGAGATACAGAGACAGAGAGATGCAGAGACAGAGAGACACAGAGACAGAGAGATGCAGAGACAGAGAGATACAGAGACAGAGAGATGCAGAGACAGAGAGATAAGAGACCGAAAGATACAGAGACAGAGAGACTCAGAGACAGAGAGATACAGGGACAGGGAGATACAGAGACAGAGAGATACAAAGACAGAGAGATACAGGGACAGAGAGATGAAGAGACAGAGAGATGCAGAGACAGAGAGATGCAGAGACAGAGTGATGTAGAGACAGAGAGATACAGAGACAGAGAGGTACAGAGACAGAGTGATGTAGAGACAGAGAGATACAGAGACAGAGAGGTACAGAGACAGACAGATGTAGAGAGAGAGAGAAGCAGAGAGGTACGCAGACAGACAGATGCAGAGACAGAGAGATACAGAGACAGCGAGATTCAGAGACAAAGAGATTCAGAGACAGGGAGGATACAGAGACAGAGAGATGCAGAGTCAGAGAGATACAGAGACAGAGAGACACAGAGGCGGGGAGGTACCGAGACTGAGAGATGCAGAGACAGAGAGATACAGAGACAGAGAGATGCAGAGACAGAGAGACACAGAGACAGAGAGATACAGAGACAGAGAGGTACAGAGACGGAGATGTACAGAGACAGAGAGATACCGAGACAGAGAGATACAGAAACTGAGAGGATCAGAGACAGAGATTTACAGAGACAGGGAGATGCAGAGACAGAGAGATACAGAGACAGAGAGATACAGAGACAGAGAGATGCAGAGACAGAGAGATGCAGAGACAGAGTGATGTAGAGACAGAGAGATACAGAGACAGAGAGGTACAGAGACAGAGTGATGTAGAGACAGAGAGATACAGAGACAGAGAGGTACAGAGACAGACAGATGTAGAGACAGAGAGATGCAGAGACAGCGAGCTGAAGGGACAAAGGGATACAGAGACAGGGAGGATACAGAGGCAGAGAGATGCTGAGACAGAGAGATACAGAGACAGAAATATGCAGAGACAGAGAGATACAGAGACAGAGAGACACAGAGACAGAGAGATACAGAGACAGAGAGATGCAGAGACAGAGAGACGCAGAGACAGCGAGATGCAGAGACAGAGAGATACAGAGACAGAGAGATGAAGAGACAGAGAGATAAGAGACCGAAAGATACAGAGACAGAGAGACTCAGAGACAGAGAGATACAGGGAGAAAGAGAGACACAGAGATACAGAGACAGAGAGATACAGAGACTGAGAGATGCAGAGACAGAGAGATGCAGGGAGATACAGAGACAGAGAGATGCAGAGACAGAGAGATACAGAGACAGAGAGACACAGAGACAGAGAGATACAGAGACAGAGAGATGCAGAGACAGAGAGACGCAGAGACAGCGAGATGCAGAGACAGAGAGATACAGAGACAGAGAGATGAAGAGACAGAGAGATAAGAGACCGAAAGATACAGAGACAGAGAGACTCAGAGACAGAGAGATACAGGGAGAAAGAGAGACACAGAGATACAGAGACAGAGAGATACAGAGACAGAGAGATGCAGAGACAGAGAGACGCAGAGACAGAGAGATGCAGAGACAGAGAGATACAGAGACAGCGAGATGCAGAGATAAAGAGATATAGAGACACGGAGTATACAGAGACAGAGAAATGCAGAGACAGAGAGATACAGAGACAGAGAGATACAGAGACAGCGAGATGCAGAGACAGAGAGATACAGAGACAGAGTGACACATAGGCGGGGAGGTACCGAGAGTGAGAGATGCAGAGACAGAGAGATGCAGAGACAAAGAGATGCAGAGACAGAGAGATACAGAGACAGAGAGATACAGAGACAGAGAGATACAGAAACAGAGAGGATCAGAGACAGAGATTTACAGAGACAGGGAGATGTAGAGACAGAGAGATGCAGAGACAGAGTGATACAGAGACAGAAATATGAAGAGACAGAGAGATACAGAGACAGAGAGACACGGAGACAGAGAGATGCAGAGACAGAGATGCAGAGACAGAGAGATACAGAGACAGAAATATGCAGAGACAGAGAGATACAGAGACAGAGAGACACAAAGACAGAGAGAGCATATACAGAGAGATATAGCAACAGACAGAATCAGAGACAGAGATTTACAGACACAGAGAGACACAGAGACAGAGAGATACAGAGGCAGAGAGATGCAGAGACAGAGAGATACAGAGACGGACTGATGCAGAGACGGAGAGATGCAGAGACATAAAGATACAGAGACAGAGAGATACAGAGACAGAGAGATACAGAGACAGCGAGATACAGAGACAGAGAGATTCAGAGACAGAGAGATGCAGAGACAGAGAGACACAGGGACAGACAGAATCAGAGACAGAGATTTACAGAGGCAGAGAGACACAGAGACAGAGATACAGAGACAAAGAGATACAGAGACAGATAGATTCAGAGACAGAGAGATACAGAAACAGACAGAATCAGAGGCAGAGATTTACAGAGACACAGAGACACAGAGATAGATAGATATAGAGACAGAGAGATGCAGAGACAGAGAGACACAGAGACAGCGAGATGCAGAGACAGAGAGATGCAGAGACAAAGAGATACAGAGAGAGGGAGGATACAGAGACAGAGAGATACAGCGACGGAGTGATGCAGAGACGGAGAGATGCAGAGACATAAAGATACAGAGACAGAGAGATACAGAGACAGAGAGATACAGAGACAGAGTGATACAGAGACAGAGATACAGAGACAGAGAGATGCAGAGACAGAGTTAAACAGAGACAGAGAGATACAGAGACAGAGAGACACAGAGACAGCGAGATGCAGAGACAGAGAGATGCAGAGACAAAGAGATACAGAGAGAGGGAGGATACAGAGACAGAGAGATACAGCGACGGAGTGATGCAGAGACGGAGAGATGCAGAGACAGAAAGATAAAGAGACAGAGAGATACAGAGACAGAGAGATACAGGGACAGACAGAATCAGAGACAGAGATTTACAGAGGCAGAGAGACACAGAGACAGCGAGATACAGAGACAGAGACAGAGAGATACAGAGACAGATAGATTCAGAGACAGAGAGATACAGAAACAGACAGAATCAGAGGCAGAGATTTACAGAGACACAGAGACACAGAGACAGATAGATATAGAGACAGAGAGATGCAGAGACAGAGAGACACAGAGACAGCGAGATGCAGAGACAGAGAGATGCAGAGACTAAGAGATACAGAGAGAGGGAGGATACAGAGAGAGAGAGATGCAGAGACAGAGAGATACAGAGACAGATAGGTACAGAGACAGAGAGATGCAGAGACAGAGAGATACAGAGACAGAGATATGCAGAGATTGTGAGATACAGAGACAGAGAGATACAGAGACAGAGAGATAAAGAGACAGATAGATTCAGAGACAGAGAGATACCGAGACAGAGAGGTACACAGACAGAAAGATGCAGAGACAGAGAGATACTGAGACAGCGAGATGCAGAGATAAAGAGATATAGAGACACGGAGGATACAGAGACAGAGAGATGCAGAAACAGAGAGATACAGAGACAGAGAGATACAGAGACAGCGAGATGCAGAGACAAAGAGATTCAGAGACAGGGAGGATACAGAGACAGAGAGATGCAGAGACAGAGAGACACAGAGGCGGGGAGGTACCGAGAGTGAGAGATGCAGAGACAGAGAGATGCAGAGATAAAGAGATGCAGAGACAGAGAGATAATGAGACAGAGAGATGCAGAGACAGAGAGATACAGAGACAGAGAGATACAGAGACGGGGATGTACAGAGACAGAGAGATACAGAGACAGAGAGATACAGAAACAGAGAGGTTCAGAGACAGAGATTTACAGAGACAGGGAGATGCAGAGATAGAGAGATACAGAGACAGAGAGATGCAGAGACAGAGAGATGCAGTGACAGAGTGATGTAGAGACAGAGAGATACAGAGACAGAGAGGTACAGAGACATACAGATGTAGAGACAGAGAGATACAGAGACAGCGAGCTGAAGAGACAAAGAGATACAGAGACAGGGAGGATAAAGAGGCAGAGAGATGCAGAGACAGAGAGATACAGAGACAGAAATATGCAGAGACAGAGAGATACAGAGACAGAGAGACACAGGGACAGAGGGATACAGAGACAGAGAGATGCAGAGACAGAGAGACACAGAGACAGAGGGATGCAGAGACAGAGAGATACAGAGAGATACAGAGACAGAGAGATGCAGAGACAGAGAGATACAGAGACAGAGCGACACAGAGACAGAGAGGTACAGAGACAGAGAGATGCAGAGACAGAGAGACACAGAGACAGAGAGACACAGAGACAGAGAGATACAGAGACAGAGAGATACAGAGACAGAGAGGTACAGAGACCGAGAGATGCAGAGACAGAGAGATACAGAGACAGAGATATGCAGAGATTGTGAGATACAGAGACAGGGAGATACAGAGACAGAGAGATAAAGAGACAGATAGATTCAGAGACAGAGAGATACCGAGACAGAGATGTACAGAGAAAGAGTGATGCAGAGACGGAGAGATACAGAGAGGTACACAGACAGACAGATGCTGAGACAGAGAGATACAGAGACAGCGAGATGCAGAGATAAAGATATATAGAGACACGGATGATACAGAGACAGAGAGATGCAGAGACAGAGAGATGCAGAGACAGAGAGATACAGAGACAGAGAGATACAGAGACAGCGAGATGCAGAGACAAAGAGATTCAGAGACAGGGAGGATACAGAGACAGAGAAATGCAGAGACAGAGAGATACAGAGACAGAGAGATACAGACACAGAGAGATACAGAGACAGATAGATTCAGAGACAGAGAGATACAGAAACAGACAGAATCAGAGGCAGAGATTTACATAGACACAGAGACACAGAGACAGGTAGAAATAGATACAGAGAGATGCAGAGACAGAGAGACACAGAGACAGCGAGATGCAGAGACAGAGAGATGCAGAGACAAAGAGATACAGAGAGAGGGAGGATACAGAGAGGGAGAGATGCAGAGACAGAGAGATACAGAGACAGAGAGGTACAGAGACAGAGAGATGCAGAGACAGAGATACAGAGACAGAGATATGCAGAGATTGTGAGATACAGAGACAGAGAGATAAAGAGACAGATAGATTCAGAGACAGAGAGATACCGAGACAGAGAGGTACAGAGACAGAGAGATGCAGAGACCGAGAGATACAGAGAGGTACACAGACAGACAGACGCAGAGACAGAGAGATACAGAGACAGCGAGATGCAGAGATAAAGAGATATAGAGACACGGAGGATACAGAGACAGAGAGATGCAGAGACAGAGAGATACAGAGACAGAGAGATACAGAGACAGCGAGATGCAGAGATAAAGATATATAGAGACACGGAGGATACAGAGACAGAGAGATACAGAGACAGAGAGACACAGAGGCGGGCAGGTACCGAGAGTGAGAGATGCAGAGACAGAGAGATGCAGAGACAAAGAGATGCAGAGTCAGAGAGATACAGAGACAGAGAGATATAGAGACAGAGAGATACAGAGACAGAGAGATACAGAGACAGAGAGATACAGAGACAGAGAGATACAGAGACAGAGAGATGCAGAGACAGAGAGATGCACAGACAGAGTGATGTAGAGACAGAGGGATACAGAGACAGAGAGGTACAGAGACAGACAGATGTAGAGACAGAGAGATACAGAGACAGCGAGCTGAAGAGACAAAGAGATACAGAGACAGGGAGGATACAGAGGCAGAGAGATGCAGAGACAGAGAGATGCAGAGACAGAGAGATACAGAGACAGAAATATGCAGGGACAGAGAGATACAGAGACAGAGAGACACAGAGACAGAGAGATACAGAGACAGAGAGATGCAGAGACAGAGAGACACAGAGACAGAGAGATGCAGAGACAGAGAGATACAGAGAGATACAGAGACAGAGAGATGCAGAGACATAGAGATACAGAGAGATACAGAGACAGAGAGACACAGAGACAGAGAGATACAGAGACAGAGAGATGCAGAGACAGAGAGACACAGAGACAGAGAGATGCAGAGACAGAGAGATACAGAGACAGAGAGATGCAGAGACAGAGAGATAAGAGACCGAAAGATACAGAGACAGAGAGACTCAGAGACAGAGAGATACAGGGACAGAGAGATACAGAGACAGAGAGAGACAGAGTCAGAGAGATACAGAGACAGAGATATGCAGAGATTGTGAGAGACAGAGAGATACAGAGACAGAGAGATAAAGAGACAGATAGATTCAGAGACAGAGAGATACCGAGACACAGATGTACAGAGACAGAGAGATGCAGAGACAGAGAGATACAGAGACAGAGAGATACAGAGACAGAGAGATGCAGAGACAGAGAGAAACAGAGAGGTACAGAGACTGACAGATGCAGAGACAGAGAGATACAGAGACAGCGAGATGCAGAGATAAAGAGATATAGAGACACGGAGGATGCAGAGAGAGAGAGATGCAGAGACAGAGAGATACAGAGACAGAGAGATACAGAGACAGCGAGATGCAGAGACAAGGAGATACAGAGACAGGGAGGATACAGAGACAGAGAAATGCAGAGACAGAGAGATACAGAGACAGAGAGACACAGAGGCGGGGAGGTACCGAGAGTGAGAGATGCAGAGACAGAGAGATGAAGAGACAAAGAGATGCAGAGACAGAGAGATACAGAGACAGAGAGATGCAGAGACAGAGAGATACAGAGGCAAAGAGATACAGAGACAGAGAGATACAGAGACAGAGAGATTCAGAGACAGAGAGATGCAGAGACAGAGAGATGTAGAGACAGAGAGATACAGAGACAGAGAGATACAGAGATAAAGAGATATAGAGGCACGGAGGATACAGAGAGAGAGAGATGCAGAGACAGAGAGATACAGAGACAGAGAGATACAGAGACAGCGAGATGCAGAGACAAGGAGATACAGAGACAGGAAGGATACAGAGACAGAGAGATGCAGAGACAGAGAGATACAGAGACAGAGAGACACAGAGGCGGGGAGGTACCGAGAGTGAGAGATGCAGAGACAGAGAGATGCAGAGACAAAGAGATGCTGAGACAGAGAGATACAGAGACAGCGAGATGCAGAGATAAAGATATATAGAGACACGGATGATACAGAGACAGAGAGATGCAGAGACAGAGAGATACAGAGACAGAGAGATACAGAGACAGCGAGATGCAGAGACAAAGAGATTCAGAGACAGGGAGGATACAGAGACAGAGAAATGCAGAGACAGAGAGATACAGAGACAGAGAGATACAGAGACAGAGAGATACAGAGACAGATAGATTCAGAGACAGAGAGATACAGAAACAGACAGAATCAGAGGCAGAGATTTACATAGACACAGAGACACAGAGACAGGTAGAAATAGATACAGGGAGATGCAGAGACAGAGAGACACAGAGACAGCGAGATGCAGAGACAGAGAGATGCAGAGACAAAGAGATACAGAGAGAGGGAGGATACAGAGAGGGAGAGATGCAGAGACAGAGAGATACAGAGACAGAGAGGTACAGAGACAGAGAGATTCAGAGACAGAGATACAGAGACAGAGATATGCAGAGATTGTGAGATGCAGAGACAGAGAGATAAAGAGACAGATAGATTCAGAGACAGAGAGATACCGAGACAGAGAGGTACAGAGACAGAGAGATGCAGAGACCGAGAGATACAGAGAGGTACACAGACAGACAGACGCAGAGACAGAGAGATACAGAGACAGCGAGATGCAGAGATAAAGAGATATAGAGACACGGAGGATACAGAGACAGAGAGATGCAGAGACAGAGAGATACAGAGACAGAGAGATACAGAGACAGAAATATGCAGGGACAGAGAGATACAGAGACAGAGAGACACAGAGACAGAGAGATACAGAGACAGAGAGATGCAGAGACAGAGAGACACAGAGACAGAGAGATGCAGAGACAGAGAGATACAGAGAGATACAGAGACAGAGAGATGCAGAGACATAGAGATACAGAGAGATACAGAGATAGAGAGACACAGAGACAGAGAGATACAGAGACAGAGAGATGCAGAGACAGAGAGACACAGAGACAGAGAGATGCAGAGACAGAGAGATACAGAGACAGAGAGATGCAGAGACAGAGAGATAAGAGACCGAAAGATACAGAGACAGAGAGACTCAGAGACAGAGAGATACAGGGACAGAGAGATACAGAGACAGAGAGAGACAGAGTCAGAGAGATACAGAGACAGAGATATGCAGAGATTGTGAGAGACAGAGAGATACAGAGACAGAGAGATAAAGAGACAGATAGATTCAGAGACAGAGAGATACCGAGACACAGATGTACAGAGACAGAGAGATGCAGAGACAGAGAGATACAGAGACAGAGAGATACAGAGACTGACAGATGCAGAGACAGAGAGATACAGTGACAGCGAGATGCAGAGATAAAGAGATATAGAGACACGGAGGATACAGAGAGAGAGAGATGCAGAGACAGAGAGATACAGAGACAGAGAGATACAGAGACAGCGAGATGCAGAGACAAGGAGATACAGAGACAGGGAGGATACAGAGACAGAGAAATGCAGAGACAGAGAGATACGTTGACAGAGAGACACAGAGGCGGGGAGGTACCGAGAGTGAGAGATGCAGAGACAGAGAGATGCAGAGACAAAGAGATGCAGAGACAGAGAGATACAGAGACAGAGAGATGCAGAGACAGAGAGATACAGAGGCAAAGAGATACAGAGACAGAGAGATACAGAGACAGAGAGATTCAGAGACAGAGAGATGCAGAGACAGAGAGATGTAGAGACAGAGAGATACAGAGACAGAGAGATACAGAGACAAAGAGATATAGAGACACGGAGGATACAGAGAGAGAGAGATGCAGAGACAGAGAGATACAGAGACAGAGAGATACAGAGACAGCGAGATGCAGAGACAAGGAGATACAGAGACAGGGAGGATACAGAGACAGAGAGATGCAGAGACAGAGAGATACAGAGACAGAGAGACACAGAGGCGGGGAGGTACCGAGAGTGAGAGATGCAGAGACAGAGAGATGCAGAGACAAAGAGATGCTGAGACAGAGAGATACAGAGACAGCGAGATGCAGAGATAAAGATATATAGAGACACGGATGATACAGAGACAGAGAGATGCAGAGACAGAGAGATACAGAGACAGAGAGATACAGAGACAGCGAGATGCAGAGACAAAGAGATTCAGAGACAGGGAGGATACAGAGACAGAGAAATGCAGAGACAGAGAGATACAGAGACAGAGAGATACAGAGACAGAGAGATACAGAGACAGATAGATTCAGAGACAGAGAGATACAGAAACAGACAGAATCAGAGGCAGAGATTTACATAGACACAGAGACACAGAGACAGGTAGAAATAGATACAGAGAGATGCAGAGACAGAGAGACACAGAGACAGCGAGATGCAGAGACAGAGAGATGCAGAGACAAAGAGATACAGAGAGAGGGAGGATACAGAGAGGGAGAGATGCAGAGACAGAGAGATACAGAGACAGAGAGGTACAGAGACAGAGAGATTCAGAGACAGAGATACAGAGACAGAGATATGCAGAGATTGTGAGATACAGAGACAGAGAGATAAAGAGACAGATAGATTCAGAGACAGAGAGATACCGAGACAGAGAGGTACAGAGACAGAGAGATGCAGAGACGGAGAGATACAGAGATGTACACAGACAGACAGACGCAGAGACAGAGAGATACAGAGACAGCGAGATGCAGAGATAAAGAGATATAGAGACACGGAGGATACAGAGACAGAGAGATGCAGAGACAGAGAGATACAGAGACAGAGAGATACAGAGACAGCGAGATGCAGAGATAAAGAGATATAGAGACACGGAGGATACAGAGACAGAGAGATACAGAGACAGAGAGACACAGAGGCGGGCAGGTGCCGAGAGTGAGAGATGCAGAGACAGAGAGATGCAGAGACAAAGAGATGCAGAGTCAGAGAGATACAGAGACAGAGAGATGAAGAGACAGAGAGATACAGAGACGGAGATGTACAGAGACAGAGAGATACAGAGACAGAGAGATACAGAAACAGAGAGGATCAGAGAAAGAGATTTACAGAGACAGGGAGATGCAGAGACAGAGAGATGCAGAGACAGAGAGATGCAGAGACAGAGAGATGCACAGACAGAGTGATGTAGAGACAGAGGGATACAGAGACAGAGAGGTACAGAGACAGACAGATGTAGAGACAGAGAGATACAGAGACAGCGAGCTGAAGAGACAAAGAGATACAGAGACAGGGAGGATACAGAGGCAGAGAGATGCAGAGACAGAGAGATGCAGAGACAGAGAGATACAAAGACAGAAATATGCAGGGACAGAGAGATACAGAGACAGAGAGACACAGAGACAGAGAGATACAGAGACAGAGAGATGCAGAGACAGAGAGACACAGAGACAGAGAGATGCAGAGACAGAGAGATACAGAGAGATACAGAGACAGAGAGATGCAGAGACATAGAGATACAGAGAGATACAGAGACAGAGAGACACAGAGACAGAGAGATACAGAGACAGAGAGATGCAGAGACAGAGAGACACAGAGACAGAGAGATGCAGAGACAGAGAGATACAGAGACAGAGAGATGCAGAGACAGAGAGATAAGAGACCGAAAGATACAGAGACAGAGAGACTCAGAGACAGAGAGATACAGGGACAGAGAGATACAGAGACAGAGAGAGACAGAGTCAGAGAGATACAGAGACAGAGATATGCAGAGATTGTATGAGACAGAGAGATACAGAGACAGAGAGATAAAGAGACAGATAGATTCAGAGACAGAGAGATACCGAGACACAGAGGTACAGAGACAGAGAGATGCAGAGACAGAGAGATACAGAGACAGAGAGATACAGAGACAGAGAGATGCAGAGACAGAGAGAAACAGAGAGGTACAGAGACTGACAGATGCAGAGACAGAGAGATACAGAGACAGCGAGATGCAGAGATAAAGAGATATAGAGACACGGAGGATACAGAGAGAGAGAGATGCAGAGACAGAGAGATACAGAGACAGAGAGATACAGAGACAGCGAGATGCAGAGACAAGGAGATACAGAGACAGGGAGGATACAGAGACAGAGAAATGCAGAGACAGAGAGATACAGAGACAGAGAGACACAGAGGCGGGGAGGTACCGAGAGTGAGAGATGCAGAGACAGAGAGATGCAGAGACAAAGAGATGCAGAGACAGAGAGATACAGAGACAGAGAGATGCAGAGACAGAGAGATACAGAGGCAAAGAGATACAGAGACAGAGAGATACAGAGACAGAGAGATTCAGAGACATAGAGATGCAGAGACAGAGAGATGTAGAGACAGAGAGATACAGAGACAGAGAGATACAGAGATAAAGAGATATAGAGACACGGAGGATACAGAGAGAGAGAGATGCAAAGACAGAGAGATACAGAGACAGAGAGATACAGAGACAGCGAGATGCAGAGACAAGGAGATACAGAGACAGGGAGGATACAGAGACAGAGAGATGCAGAGACAGAGAGATACAGAGACAGAGAGATACAGAGACAGCGAGATGCAGAGACAGAGAGATGCAGAGACAAAGAGATGCAGAGACAGAGAGATACAGAGACAGAGAGATGCAGAGACAGAGAGATACAGAGGCAAAGAGATACAGAGACAGAGAGATACAGAGACCGAGAGATTCAGAGACAGAGAGATGCAGAGACAGAGAGATGTAGAGACAGAGAGATACAGAGACAGAGAGATACAGAGACAGAGAGGTACAGAGACGGAGAGGTACAGAGACAGAGAGATGCAGAGACAGAGAGATGCAGAGACAGAGAGATATAGAGACAGAGTGATACAGAGACAGAGAGGTACAGAGACAGACAGATGCAGAGACAGAGAGATACAGAGACAGAGAGACACAGAGACAGAGAGATACAGAGACAGAGAGATGCAGAGACAGAGAGACACAGAGACAGAGAGATGCAGAGACAGAGAGATGCAGAGACAGAGAGACAGAGAGATGCAGAGACAGAGAGATACAGAGACAGAGAGATGCAGAGACAGAGAGATACAGGGACAAGAGAGACATAGAGATACAGAGACAGAGAGATACAGAGACAGAGTGATGCAGAGACAGAGAGATGCAGAGACAGAGAGATACAGGGACAGAGAGATGCAGAGACAGAGAGAAGCAGAGAGGTACAGAGACAGAGTGATGCAGAGACAGAGAGATACAGAGACAGCGAGATCCAGAGATAAAGAGATATAGAGACCCGGAGGATACAGAGACAGAGAGATGCAGAGACAGGGACGATACAGAAACAGCGAGATGCAGAGACAAAGAGATACAGAGACAGGGACGATACAGAGACAGAGAGATGCAGAGACAGAGAGATACAGAGACAGAGAGACACAGAGGCGGGGAGGTACCGAGAGTGAGAGATGCAGAGACAGAGAGATGCATAGACAAAGAGAGGCAGAGACAGAGAGATACAGAGACAGAAGATGCAGAGACAGAGAGATACAGAGACAGAGAGTTACAGAGACAGAGAGGTACAGAGACGGAGATGTACAGAGACAGAGAGATGCAGAGACTGAGAGATACAGAAACAGAGAGGATCAGAGACAGAGATTTACAGAGACAGGGAGATGCAGAGACAGAGAGATGCAGAGACAGAGAGATACAGAGACAGAGAGATGCAGAGACAGAGAGATACAGAGATAGAGAGTTACAGAGACAGAGAGGTACAGAGACGGAGATGTACAGAGACAGACAGATACAGAGACAGAGAGGTACAGAGAGAGACAAATGTAGAGACAGAGAGATACAGAGACGGCGAGCTGAAGAGACAAAGAGATACAGAGACAGGGAGGATACAGAGGCAGAGAGATGCAGAGACAGAGAGATACAGAGACAGAAATATTCAGAGACAGAGAGATACAGAGACAGAGAGACACTGAGACAGAGAGATACAGAGACAGAGAGACTCAGAGACAGAGAGACACAGAGACAGAGAGATGCAGAGACAGAGAGACACAGAGACAGAGAGATGCAGAGAGATACAGAGACAGAGGGATGCAGAGACAGAGAGATACAGAGAGATACAGAGACAGAGAGACACAGAGACAGAGAGATACAGAGACTGAGAGATGCAGAGACAGAGAGACACAGAGACAGAGAAATGCAGAGACAGAGATATAAGAGGCCGAAAGATACAGAGACAGAGAGACTCAGAGACAGAGAGATACAGGGACAGAGAGATACAGAGACAGAAAGATACAGAGACAGAGAGAGACACAGAGGCGGGGAGGTACCGAGAGTGAGAGATGCAGAGACAGAGAGATGCATAGACAAAGAGATGCAGAGAGAGAGAAATACAGAGACAGAGAGATGCAGAGACAGAGAGATACAGATACAGAGAGATACAGAGACAGAGAGATGCAGAGACAGAGAGATACAGAGACAGAGAGACACAGAGACAGAGAGATACAGAGACAGAGAGATGCAGAGACAGAGAGACAGAGAGATGCAGAGACAGAGAGATACAGTGACAGAGAGATGCAGAGACAGAGAGATAAGAGACCGAAAGATACAGAGACAGAGAGACACAAGACAGAGAGATACAGGGACAAAGAGAGACATAGAGATAAAGAGACAGAGAGATACAGAGACAGAGTGATGCAGAGACAGAGAGACGCAGAGACAGAGAGATACAGGGACAGAGTGATGCAGAGACAGAGAGAAACAGAGAGGTACAGAGACAGACAGATGCAGAGACAGAGAGATACAGAGACAGCGAGATGCAGAGATAAAGAGATATAGCGAGACGGAGGATACAGAGACAGAGAGATGCAGAGACAGAGAGATACAGAGACAGAGAGATACAGAAACAGCGAGATGCAGAGACAAAGATATACAGAGACAGGGAGGATACAGAGACAGAGAGATGCAGAGACAGAGAGATACAGAGACAGAGAGATACAGAGACAGAAATATGCAGAGACAGAGAGATACAGAGACAGAGAGACACAGAGACCGAGAGATACAGAGACAGAGAGATGCAGAGACAGAGAGACGCAGAGACAGAGAGATGCAGAGACAGAGAGATACAGAGACAGAGAGATGCAGAGACAGAGAGAAACAGAGAGGTACAGAGACTGACAGATGCAGAGACAGAGAGATACAGAGACAGCGAGATGCAGAGATAAAGAGATATAGAGACACGGAGGATGCAGAGAGAGAGAGATGCAGAGACAGAGAGATACAGAGACAGAGAGATACAGAGACAGCGAGATGCAGAGACAAGGAGATACAGAGACAGGGAGGATACAGAGACAGAGAAATGCAGAGACAGAGAGATACAGAGACAGAGAGATACAGAGACAGAGAGATGCAGAGACAGAGAGATACAGAGACAAAGAGATGCAGAGACAGAGAGATACAGAGACAGAGAGATGCAGAGACAGAGAGATACAGAGGCAAAGAGATACAGAGACAGAGAGATACAGAGACCGAGAGATTCAGAGACAGAGAGATGCAGAGACAGAGAGATGTAGAGACAGAGAGATACAGAGACAGAGAGATACAGAGACAGAGAGGTACAGAGACGGAGAGGTGCAGAGACAGAGAGATGCAGAGACAGAGAGATGCAGAGACAGAGAGATATAGAGACAGAGTGATACAGAGACAGAGAGGTACAGAGACAGACAGATGCAGAGACAGAGAGATACAGAGACAGAGAGACACAGAGACAGAGAGATACAGAGACAGAGAGATGCAGAGACAGAGAGACACAGAGACAGAGAGATGCAGAGACAGAGAGATGCAGAGACAGAGAGACAGAGAGATGCAGAGACAGAGAGATACAGAGACAGAGAGATGCAGAGACAGAGAGATACAGGGACAAGAGAGACATAGAGATACAGAGACAGAGAGATACAGAGACAGAGTGATGCAGAGACAGAGAGATGCAGAGACAGAGAGATACAGGGACAGAGAGATGCAGAGACAGAGAGAAGCAGAGAGGTACAGAGACAGAGTGATGCAGAGACAGAGAGATACAGAGACAGCGAGATCCAGAGATAAAGAGATATAGAGACCCGGAGGATACAGAGACAGAGAGATGCAGAGACAGGGACGATACAGAAACAGCGAGATGCAGAGACAAAGAGATACAGAGACAGGGACGATACAGAGACAGAGAGATGCAGAGACAGAGAGATACAGAGACAGAGAGACACAGAGGCGGGGAGGTACCGAGAGTGAGAGATGCAGAGACAGAGAGATGCATAGACAAAGAGAGGCAGAGACAGAGAGATACAGAGACAGAAGATGCAGAGACAGAGAGATACAGAGACAGAGAGTTACAGAGACAGAGAGGTACAGAGACGGAGATGTACAGAGACAGAGAGATGCAGAGACTGAGAGATACAGAAACAGAGAGGATCAGAGACAGAGATTTACAGAGACAGGGAGATGCAGAGACAGAGAGATGCAGAGACAGAGAGATACAGAGACAGAGAGATACAGAGACAGAGAGATGCAGAGACAGAGAGATACAGAGATAGAGAGTTACAGAGACAGAGAGGTACAGAGACGGAGATGTACAGAGACAGAGAGATACAGAGACAGAGAGGTACAGAGAGAGACAAATGTAGAGACAGAGAGATACAGAGACGGCGAGCTGAAGAGACAAAGAGATACAGAGACAGGGAGGATACAGAGGCAGAGAGATGCAGAGACAGAGAGATACAGAGACAGAAATATTCAGAGACAGAGAGATACAGAGACAGAGAGACACTGAGACAGAGAGATACAGAGACAGAGAGACTCAGAGACAGAGAGACACAGAGACAGAGAGATGCAGAGACAGAGAGACACAGAGACAGAGAGATGCAGAGAGATACAGAGACAGAGGGATGCAGAGACAGAGAGATACAGAGAGATACAGAGACAGAGAGACACAGAGACAGAGAGATACAGAGACTGAGAGATGCAGAGACAGAGAGACACAGAGACAGAGAAATGCAGAGACAGAGATATAAGAGACCGAAAGATACAGAGACAGAGAGACTCAGAGACAGAGAGATACAGGGACAGAGAGATACAGAGACAGAAAGATACAGAGACAGAGAGAGACACAGAGGCGGGGAGGTACCGAGAGTGAGAGATGCAGAGACAGAGAGATGCATAGACAAAGAGATGCAGAGAGAGAGAAATACAGAGACAGAGAGATGCAGAGACAGAGAGATACAGATACAGAGAGATACAGAGACAGAGAGATGCAGAGACAGAGAGATACAGAGACAGAGAGACACAGAGACAGAGAGATACAGAGACAGAGAGATGCAGAGACAGAGAGACAGAGAGATGCAGAGACAGAGAGATACAGTGACAGAGAGATGCAGAGACAGAGAGATAAGAGACCGAAAGATACAGAGACAGAGAGACACAAGACAGAGAGATACAGGGACAAAGAGAGACATAGAGATAAAGAGACAGAGAGATACAGAGACAGAGTGATGCAGAGACAGAGAGACGCAGAGACAGAGAGATACAGGGACAGAGTGATGCAGAGACAGAGAGAAACAGAGAGGTACAGAGACAGACAGATGCAGAGACAGAGAGATACAGAGACAGCGAGATGCAGAGATAAAGAGATATAGAGAGACGGAGGATACAGAGACAGAGAGATGCAGAGACAGAGAGATACAGAGACTGAGAGATACAGAAACAGCGAGATGCAGAGACAAAGATATACAGAGACAGGGAGGATACAGAGACAGAGAGATGCAGAGACAGAGAGATACAGAGACAGAGAGATACAGAGACAGAAATATGCAGAGACAGAGAGATACAGAGACAGAGAGACACAGAGACCGAGAGATACAGAGACAGAGAGATGCAGAGACAGAGAGACGCAGAGACAGAGAGATGCAGAGACAGAGAGATACAGAGACAGAGAGATGCAGAGACAGAGAGAAACAGAGAGGTACAGAGACTGACAGATGCAGAGACAGAGAGATACAGAGACAGCGAGATGCAGAGATAAAGAGATATAGAGACACGGAGGATGCAGAGAGAGAGAGATGCAGAGACAGAGAGATACAGAGACAGAGAGATACAGAGACATCGAGATGCAGAGACAAGGAGATACAGAGACAGGGAGGATACAGAGACAGAGAAATGCAGAGACAGAGAGATACAGAGACAGAGAGACACAGAGGCGGGGAGGTACCGAGAGTGAGAGATGCAGAGACAGAGAGATGCAGAGACAAAGAGATGCAGAGACAGAGAGATACAGAGACAGAGAGATGCAGAGACAGAGAGATACAGAGGCAAAGAGATACAGAGACAGAGAGATACAGAGACAGAGAGATTCAGAGACAGAGAGATGCAGAGACAGAGAGATGTAGAGACAGAGAGATACAGAGACAGAGAGATACAGAGATAAAGAGATATAGAGACACGGAGGATACAGAGAGAGAGAGATGCAGAGACAGAGAGATACAGAGACAGAGAGATACAGAGACAGCGAGATGCAGAGACAAGGAGATACAGAGACAGGAAGGATACAGAGACAGAGAGATGCAGAGACAGAGAGATACAGAGACAGAGAGACACAGAGGCGGGGAGGTACCGAGAGTGAGAGATGCAGAGACAGAGAGATGCAGAGACAAAGAGATGCTGAGACAGAGAGATACAGAGACAGCGAGATGCAGAGATAAAGATATATAGAGACACGGATGATACAGAGACAGAGAGATGCAGAGACAGAGAGATACAGAGACAGAGAGATACAGAGACAGCGAGATGCAGAGACAAAGAGATTCAGAGACAGGGAGGATACAGAGACAGAGAAATGCAGAGACAGAGAGATACAGAGACAGAGAGATACAGAGACAGAGAGATACAGAGACAGATAGATTCAGAGACAGAGAGATACAGAAACAGACAGAATCAGAGGCAGAGATTTACATAGACACAGAGACACAGAGACAGGTAGAAATAGATACAGAGAGATGCAGAGACAGAGAGACACAGAGACAGCGAGATGCAGAGACAGAGAGATGCAGAGACAAAGAGATACAGAGAGAGGGAGGATACAGAGAGGGAGAGATGCAGAGACAGAGAGATACAGAGACAGAGAGGTACAGAGACAGAGAGATTCAGAGACAGAGATACAGAGACAGAGATATGCAGAGATTGTGAGATACAGAGACAGAGAGATAAAGAGACAGATAGATTCAGAGACAGAGAGATACCGAGACAGAGAGGTACAGAGACAGAGAGATGCAGAGACCGAGAGATACAGAGAGGTACACAGACAGACAGACGCAGAGACAGAGAGATACAGAGACAGCGAGATGCAGAGATAAAGAGATATAGAGACACGGAGGATACAGAGACAGAGAGATGCAGAGACAGAGAGATACAGAGACAGAGAGATACAGAGACAGAAATATGCAGGGACAGAGAGATACAGAGACAGAGAGACACAGAGACAGAGAGATACAGAGACAGAGAGATGCAGAGACAGAGAGACACAGAGACAGAGAGATGCAGAGACAGAGAGATACAGAGAGATACAGAGAGATGCAGAGACATAGAGATACAGAGAGATACAGAGACAGAGAGACACAGAGACAGAGAGATGCAGAGACAGAGAGATACAGAGACAGAGAGATGCAGAGACAGAGAGATAAGAGACCGAAAGATACAGAGACAGAGAGACTCAGAGACAGAGAGATACAGGGACAGAGAGATACAGAGACAGAGAGAGACAGAGTCAGAGAGATACAGAGACAGAGATATGCAGAGATTGTGAGAGACAGAGAGATACAGAGACAGAGAGATAAAGAGACAGATAGATTCAGAGACAGAGAGATACCGAGACACAGATGTACAGAGACAGAGAGATGCAGAGACAGAGAGATACAGAGACAGAGAGATACAGAGACAGAGAGATGCAGAGACAGAGAGAAACAGAGAGGTACAGAGACTGACAGATGCAGAGACAGAGAGATACAGAGACAGCGAGATGCAGAGATAAAGAGATATAGAGACACGGAGGATACAGAGAGAGAGAGATGCAGAGACAGAGAGATACAGAGACAGAGAGATACAGAGACAGCGAGATGCAGAGACAAGGAGATACAGAGACAGGGAGGATACAGAGACAGAGAAATGCAGAGACAGAGAGATACATTGACAGAGAGACACAGAGGCGGGGAGGTACCGAGAGTGAGAGATGCAGAGACAGAGAGATGCAGAGACAAAGAGATGCAGAGACAGAGAGATACAGAGACAGAGAGATGCAGAGACAGAGAGATACAGAGGCAAAGAGATACAGAGACAGAGAGATACAGAGACAGAGAGATTCAGAGACAGAGAGATGCAGAGACAGAGAGATGTAGAGACAGAGAGATACAGAGACAGAGAGATACAGAGACAAAGAGATATAGAGACACGGAGGATACAGAGAGAGAGAGATGCAGAGACAGAGAGATACAGAGACAGAGAGATACAGAGACAGCGAGATGCAGAGACAAGGAGATACAGAGACAGGGAGGATACAGAGACAGAGAGATGCAGAGACAGAGAGATACAGATACAGAGAGACACAGAGGCGGGGAGGTACCGAGAGTGAGAGATGCAGAGACAGAGAGATGCAGAGACAAAGAGATGCTGAGACAGAGAGATACAGAGACAGCGAGATGCAGAGATAAAGATATATAGAGACACGGATGATACAGAGACAGAGAGATGCAGAGACAGAGAGATACAGAGACAGAGAGATACAGAGACAGCGAGATGCAGAGACAAAGAGATTCAGAGACAGGGAGGATACAGAGACAGAGAAATGCAGAGACAGAGAGATACAGAGACAGAGAGATACAGAGACAGAGAGATACAGAGACAGATAGATTCAGAGACAGAGAGATACAGAAACAGACAGAATCAGAGGCAGAGATTTACATAGACACAGAGACACAGAGACAGGTAGAAATAGATACAGAGAGATGCAGAGACAGAGAGACACAGAGACAGCGAGATGCAGAGACAGAGAGATGCAGAGACAAAGAGATACAGAGAGAGGGAGGATACAGAGAGGGAGAGATGCAGAGACAGAGAGATACAGAGACAGAGAGGTACAGAGACAGAGAGATTCAGAGACAGAGATACAGAGACAGAGATATGCAGAGATTGTGAGATACAGAGACAGAGAGATAAAGAGACAGATAGATTCAGAGACAGAGAGATACCGAGACAGAGAGGTACAGAGACAGAGAGATGCAGAGACGGAGAGATACAGAGATGTACACAGACAGACAGACGCAGAGACAGAGAGATACAGAGACAGCGAGATGCAGAGATAAAGAGATATAGAGACACGGAGGATACAGAGACAGAGAGATGCAGAGACAGAGAGATACAGAGACAGAGAGATACAGAGACAGCGAGATGCAGAGATAAAGAGATATAGAGACACGGAGGATACAGAGACAGAGAGATACAGAGACAGAGAGACACTGAGGCGGGCAGGTACCGAGAGTGAGAGATGCAGAGACAGAGAGATGCAGAGACAAAGAGATGCAGAGACAGAGAGATACAGAGACAGAGAGATGAAGAGACAGAGAGATAGAGAGACAGAGAGATACAGAGACGGAGATGTACAGAGACAGAGAGATACAGAGACAGAGAGATGAAGAGACAGAGAGATAGAGAGACAGAGAGATACAGAGACGGAGATGTACAGAGACAGAGAGATACAGAGACAGAGAGATACATAAACAGAGAGGATCAGAGAAAGAGATTTACAGAGACAGGGAGATGCAGAGACAGAGAGATGCAGAGACAGAGAGATACAGAGACAGAGAGATACAGAGACAGAGAGATGCAGAGACAGAGAGATGCACAGACAGAGTGATGTAGAGACAGAGGGATACAGAGACAGAGAGGTACAGAGACAGACAGATGTAGAGACAGAGAGATACAGAGACAGCGAGCTGAAGAGACAAAGAGATACAGAGACAGGGAGGATACAGAGGCAGAGAGATGCAGAGACAGAGAGATGCAGAGACAGAGAGATACAGAGACAGAAATATGCAGGGACAGAGAGATACAGAGACAGAGAGACACAGAGACAGAGAGATACAGAGACAGAGAGATGCAGAGACAGAGAGACACAGAGACAGAGAGATGCAGAGACAGAGAGATACAGAGAGATACAGAGACAGAGAGATGCAGAGACATAGAGATACAGAGAGATACAGAGACAGAGAGACACAGAGACAGAGAGATACAGAGACAGAGAGATGCAGAGACAGAGAGACACAGAGACAGAGAGATGCAGAGACAGAGAGATACAGAGACAGAGAGATGCAGAGACAGAGAGATAAGAGACCGAAAGATACAGAGACAGAGAGACTCAGAGACAGAGAGATACAGGGACAGAGAGATACAGAGACAGAGAGATACAGAGACAGAGAGATGCAGAGACAGAGAGAAACAGAGAGGTACAGAGACTGACAGATGCAGAGACAGAGAGATACAGAGACAGCGAGATGCAGAGATAAAGAGATATAGAGACACGGAGGATACAGAGAGAGAGAGATGCAGAGACAGAGAGATACAGAGACAGAGAGATACAGAGACAGAGAGATACAGAGACAGCGAGATGCAGAGACAAGGAGATACAGAGACAGGGAGGATACAGAGACAGAGAAATGCAGAGACAGAGAGATACAGAGACAGAGAGACACAGAGGCGGGGAGGTACCGAGAGTGAGAGATGCAGAGACAGAGAGATGCAGAGACAAAGAGATGCAGAGACAGAGAGATACAGAGACAGAGAGATGCAGAGACAGAGAGATACAGAGGCAAAGAGATACAGAGACAGAGAGATACAGACACAGAGAGATTCAGAGACATAGAGATGCAGAGACAGAGAGATGTAGAGACAGAGAGATACAGAGACAGAGAGATACAGAGATAAAGAGATATAGAGACACGGAGGATACAGAGAGAGAGAGATGCAGAGACAGAGAGATACAGAGACAGAGAGATACAGAGACAGCGAGATGCAGAGACAAGGAGATACAGAGACAGGGAGGATACAGAGACAGAGAGATGCAGAGACAGAGAGATACAGAGACAGAGAGACACAGAGGCGGGGAGGTACCGAGAGTGAGAGATGCAGAGACAGAGAGATGCAGAGACAAAGAGATGCAGAGACAGAGAGATACAGAGACCGAGAGATGCAGAGACAGAGAGATACAGAGGCAAAGAGATACAGAGACAGAGAGATACAGAGACCGAGAGATTCAGAGACAGAGAGATGCAGAGACAGAGAGATGTAGAGACAGAGAGATACAGAGACAGAGAGATACAGAGACAGAGAGGTACAGAGACGGAGAGGTACAGAGACAGAGAGATGCAGAGACAGAGAGATGCAGAGACAGAGAGATATAGAGACAGAGTGATACAGAGACAGAGAGGTACAGAGACAGACAGATGCAGAGACAGAGAGATACAGAGACAGAGAGACACAGAGACAGAGAGATACAGAGACAGAGAGATGCAGAGACAGAGAGACACAGAGACAGAGAGATGCAGAGACAGAGAGATGCAGAGACAGAGAGACAGAGAGATGCAGAGACAGAGAGATACAGAGACAGAGAGATGCAGAGACAGAGAGATACAGGGACAAGAGAGACATAGAGATACAGAGACAGAGAGATACAGAGACAGAGTGATGCAGAGACAGAGAGATGCAGAGACAGAGAGATACAGGGACAGAGAGATGCAGAGACAGAGAGAAGCAGAGAGGTACAGAGACAAACAGATGCAGAGACAGAGAGATACAGAGACAGCGAGATCCAGAGATAAAGAGATATAGAGACCCGGAGGATACAGAGACAGAGAGATGCAGAGACAGGGACGATACAGAAACAGCGAGATGCAGAGACAAAGAGATACAGAGACAGGGACGATACAGAGACAGAGTGATGCAGAGACAGAGAGATACAGAGACAGAGAGACACAGAGGCGGGGAGGTACCGAGAGTGAGAGATGCAGAGACAGAGAGATGCATAGACAAAGAGAGGCAGAGACAGAGAGATACAGAGACAGAAGATGCAGAGACAGAGAGATACAGAGACAGAGAGTTACAGAGACAGAGAGGTACAGAGACGGAGATGTACAGAGACAGAGAGATGCAGAGACTGAGAGATACAGAAACAGAGAGGATCAGAGACAGAGATTTACAGAGACAGGGAGATGCAGAGACAGAGAGATGCAGAGACAGAGAGATACAGAGACAGAGAGATACAGAGACAGAGAGATGCAGAGACAGAGAGATACAGAGATAGAGAGTTACAGAGACAGAGAGGTACAGAGACGGAGATGTACAGAGACAGAGAGATACAGAGACAGAGAGGTACAGAGAGAGACAAATGTAGAGACAGAGAGATACAGAGACGGCGAGCTGAAGAGACAAAGAGATACAGAGACAGGGAGGATACAGAGGCAGAGAGATGCAGAGACAGAGAGATACAGAGACAGAAATATTCAGAGACAGAGAGATACAGAGACAGAGAGACACTGAGACAGAGAGATACAGAGACAGAGAGACTCAGAGACAGAGAGACACAGAGACAGAGAGATGCAGAGACAGAGAGACACAGAGACAGAGAGATGCAGAGAGAAACAGAGACAGAGGGATGCAGAGACAGAGAGATACAGAGAGATACAGAGACAGAGAGACACAGAGACAGAGAGATACAGAGACTGAGAGATGCAGAGACAGAGAGACACAGAGACAGAGAGATGCAGAGACAGAGAGATACAGAGACAGCGAGATGCAGAGACAGAGATATAAGAGACCGAAAGATACAGAGACAGAGAGACTCAGAGACAGAGAGATACAGGGACAGAGAGATACAGAGACAGAAAGATACAGAGACAGAGAGAGACACAGAGGCGGGGAGGTACCGAGAGTGAGAGATGCAGAGACAGAGAGATGCATAGACAAAGAGATGCAGAGAGAGAGAAATACAGAGACAGAGAGATGCAGAGACAGAGAGATACAGATACAGAGAGATACAGAGACAGAGAGATGCAGAGACAGAGAGATACAGAGACAGAGAGACACAGAGACAGAGAGATACAGAGACAGAGAGATGCAGAGACAGAGAGACAGAGAGATGCAGAGACAGAGAGATACAGTGACAGAGAGATGCAGAGACAGAGAGATAAGAGACCGAAAGATACAGAGACAGAGAGACACAAGACAGAGAGATACAGGGACAAAGAGAGACATAGAGATAAAGAGACAGAGAGATACAGAGACAGAGTGATGCAGAGACAGAGAGACGCAGAGACAGAGAGATACAGGGACAGAGTGATGCAGAGACAGAGAGAAACAGAGAGGTACAGAGACAGACAGATGCAGAGACAGAGAGATACAGAGACAGCGAGATGCAGAGATAAAGAGATATAGAGAGACGGAGGATACAGAGACAGAGAGATGCAGAGACAGAGAGATACAGAGACAGAGAGATACAGAAACAGCGAGATGCAGAGACAAAGATATACAGAGACAGGGAGGAGACAGAGACAGAGAGATGCAGAGACAGAGAGATACAGAGACAGAGAGATACAGAGACAGAAATATGCAGAGACAGAGAGATACAGAGACAGAGAGACACAGAGACCGAGAGATACAGAGACAGAGAGATGCAGAGACAGAGAGACGCAGAGACAGAGAGATGCAGAGACAGAGAGATGAAGAGACAGAGTGATGTAGATCTAGAGAGATACAGAGACAGAGAGATGCAGAGACATAGAGATACAGAGAGATACAGAGACAGAGAGACACAGAGACAGAGAGACACTGAGACAGAGAGATACAGAGACAGAGAGACACAGAGACAGCGAGATGCAGAGACAGATGCAGAGACGGCGAGCTGAAGAGACAAAGAGATACAGAGACAGGGATGATACAGAGGCAGAGAGATGCAGAGACAGAGAGATACAGAGACAGAAATATGCAGAGACAAAGAGATAAAGAGACAGAGAGACACTGAGACAGAGAGATACAGAGACAGAGAGACTCAGAGACAGAGAGACACAGAGACAGAGAGATGCAGAGACAGAGAGACACAGAGGCAGAGAGATGCAGAGGCAGAAAGATACAGAGAGATACAGAGACAGAGAAATGTAGAGACAGAGAGACACAGAGAGATACAGAGACAGAGTGACACAGATACAGAGAGATACAGAGACAGAGAGATGCAGAGACAGAGAGACACAGAGACAGAGAAATGCAGAGACAGAGAGATAAGAGACCGAAAGATACAGAGACAGAGAGACTCAGAGACAGAGAGATACAGGGACAGAGAGATACAGAGACAGAAAGATACAGAGACAGAGAGACACAGAGGCGGGGAGGTACCGAGAGTGAGAGATGCAGAGACAGAGAGATGCATAGACAAAGAGATGCAGAGACAGAGAGATACAGAGGCAGAGAGATAAAGAGACAGATAGATTCAGAGACAGAGAGATACCGAGACAGAGAGGTACAGAGACAGAGAGATGCAGAGACGGAGAGATACAGAGATGTACACAGACAGACAGACGCAGAGACAGAGAGATACAGAGACAGCGAGATGCAGAGATAAAGAGATATAGAGACACGGAGGATACAGAGACAGAGAGATGCAGAGACAGAGAGATACAGAGACAGAGAGATACAGAGACAGCGAGATGCAGAGATAAAGAGATATAGAGACACGGAGGATACAGAGACAGAGAGATACAGAGACAGAGAGACACAGAGGCGGGCAGGTACCGAGAGTGAGAGATGCAGAGACAGAGAGATGCAGAGACAAAGAGATGCAGAGTCAGAGAGATACAGAGACAGAGAGATGAAGAGACAGAGAGATAGAGAGACAGAGAGATACAGAGACGAAGATGTACAGAGACAGAGAGATACAGAGACAGAGAGATACAGAGACAGAGAGATACATAAACAGAGAGGATCAGAGAAAGAGATTTACAGAGACAGGGAGATGCAGAGACAGAGAGATGCAGAGACAGAGAGATACAGAGACAGAGAGATGCAGAGACAGAGAGATGCACAGACAGAGTGATGTAGAGACAGAGGGATACAGAGACAGAGAGGTACAGAGACAGACAGATGTAGAGACAGAGAGATACAGAGACAGCGAGCTGAAGAGACAAAGAGATACAGAGACAGGGAGGATACAGAGGCAGAGAGATGCAGAGACAGAGAGATGCAGAGACAGAGAGATACAGAGACAGAAATATGCAGGGACAGAGAGATACAGACACAGAGAGACACAGAGACAGAGAGATACAGAGACAGAGAGATGCAGAGACAGAGAGACACAGAGACAGAGAGATGCAGAGACAGAGAGATACAGAGAGATACAGAGACAGAGAGATGCAGAGACATAGAGATACAGAGAGATACAGAGACAGAGAGACACAGAGACAGAGAGATACAGAGACAGAGAGATGCAGAGACAGAGAGACACAGAGACAGAGAGATGCAGAGACAGAGAGATACAGAGACAGAGAGATGCAGAGACAGAGAGATAAGAGACCGAAAGATACAGAGACAGAGAGACTCAGAGACAGAGAGATACAGGGACAGAGAGATACAGAGACAGAGAGAGACAGAGTCAGAGAGATACAGAGACAGAGATATGCAGAGATTGTATGAGACAGAGAGATACAGAGACAGAGAGATAAAGAGACAGATAGATTCAGAGACAGAGAGATACCGAGACACAGAGGTACAGAGACAGAGAGATGCAGAGACAGAGAGATACAGAGACAGAGAGATACAGAGACAGAGAGATGCAGAGACAGAGAGAAACAGAGAGGTACAGAGACTGACAGATGCAGAGACAGAGAGATACAGAGACAGCGAGATGCAGAGATAAAGAGATATAGAGACACGGAGGATACAGAGAGAGAGAGATGCAGAGACAGAGAGATACAGAGACAGAGAGATACAGAGACAGCGAGATGCAGAGACAAGGAGATACAGAGACAGGGAGGATACAGAGACAGAGAAATGCAGAGACAGAGAGATACAGAGACAGAGAGACACAGAGGCGGGGAGGTACCGAGAGTGAGAGATGCAGAGACAGAGAGATGCAGAGACAAAGAGATGCAGAGACAGAGAGATACAGAGACAGAGAGATGCAGAGACAGAGAGATACAGAGGCAAAGAGATACAGAGACAGAGAGATACAGAGACAGAGAGATTCAGAGACATAGAGATGCAGAGACAGAGAGATGTAGAGACAGAGAGATACAGAGACAGAGAGATACAGAGATAAAGAGATGTCGAGACACGGAGGATACAGAGAGAGAGAGATGCAGAGACAGAGACATACAGAGACAGAGAGATACAGAGACAGCGAGATGCAGAGACAAGGAGATACAGAGACAGGGAGGATACAGAGACAGAGAGATGCAGAGGCGGGGAGGTACCGAGACAGAGAGATACAGAGGCAAAGAGATACAGAGACAGAGAGATACAGAGACAGAGAGATACAGAGGCAAAGAGATACAGAGACAGAGAGATACAGAGACCGAGAGATTCAGAGACAGAGAGATGCAGAGACAGAGAGATGTAGAGACAGAGAGATACAGAGACAGAGAGATACAGAGACAGAGAGGTACAGAGACGGAGAGGTACAGAGACAGAGAGATGCAGAGACAGAGAGATGCAGAGACAGAGAGATAAGAGACCGAAAGATACAGAGACAGAGAGACTCAGAGACAGAGAGATACAGGGACAGAGAGATACAGAGACAGAGAGAGACAGAGTCAGAGAGATACAGAGACAGAGATATGCAGAGATTGTATGAGACAGAGAGATACAGAGACAGAGAGATAAAGAGACAGATAGATTCAGAGACAGAGAGATACCGAGACACAGAGGTACAGAGACAGAGAGATGCAGAGACAGAGAGATACAGAGACAGAGAGATACAGAGACAGAGAGATGCAGAGACAGAGAGAAACAGAGAGGTACAGAGACTGACAGATGCAGAGACAGAGAGATACAGAGACAGCGAGATGCAGAGATAAAGAGATATAGAGACACGGAGGATACAGAGAGAGAGAGATGCAGAGACAGAGAGATACAGAGACAGAGAGATACAGAGACAGCGAGATGCAGAGACAAGGAGATACAGAGACAGGGAGGATACAGAGACAGAGAAATGCAGAGACAGAGAGATACAGAGACAGAGAGACACAGAGGCGGGGAGGTACCGAGAGTGAGAGATGCAGAGACAGAGAGATGCAGAGACAAAGAGATGCAGAGACAGAGAGATACAGAGACAGAGAGATGCAGAGACAGAGAGATACAGAGGCAAAGAGATACAGAGACAGAGAGATACAGAGACAGAGAGATTCAGAGACATAGAGATGCAGAGACAGAGAGATGTAGAGACAGAGAGATACAGAGACAGAGAGATACAGAGATAAAGAGATGTCGAGACACGGAGGATACAGAGAGAGAGAGATGCAGAGACAGAGACATACAGAGACAGAGAGATACAGAGACAGCGAGATGCAGAGACAAGGAGATACAGAGACAGGGAGGATACAGAGACAGAGAGATGCAGAGGCGGGGAGGTACCGAGACAGAGAGATACAGAGGCAAAGAGATACAGAGACAGAGAGATACAGAGACAGAGAGATACAGAGGCAAAGAGATACAGAGACAGAGAGATACAGAGACCGAGAGATTCAGAGACAGAGAGATGCAGAGACAGAGAGATGTAGAGACAGAGAGATACAGAGACAGAGAGATACAGAGACAGAGAGGTACAGAGACGGAGAGGTACAGAGACAGAGAGATGCAGAGACAGAGAGATGCAGAGACAGAGAGATATAGAGACAGAGTGATACAGAGACAGAGAGGTACAGAGACAGACAGATGCAGAGACAGAGAGATACAGAGACAGAGAGACACAGAGACAGAGAGATACAGAGACAGAGAGATGCAGAGACAGAGAGACACAGAGACAGAGAGATGCAGAGACAGAGAGATGCAGAGACAGAGAGACAGAGAGATGCAGAGACAGAGAGATACAGAGACAGAGAGATGCAGAGACAGAGAGATACAGGGACAAGAGAGACATAGAGATACAGAGACAGAGAGATACAGAGACAGAGTGATGCAGAGACAGAGAGATGCAGAGACAGAGAGATACAGGGACAGAGAGATGCAGAGACAGAGAGAAGCAGAGAGGTACAGAGACAAACAGATGCAGAGACAGAGTGATACAGAGACAGCGAGATCCAGAGATAAAGAGATATAGAGACCCGGAGGATACAGAGACAGAGAGATGCAGAGACAGGGACGATACAGAAACAGCGAGATGCAGAGACAAAGAGATACAGAGACAGGGACGATACAGAGACAGAGAGATGCAGAGACAGAGATATACAGAGACAGAGAGATACAGAGACAGAGAGACACAGAGGCGGGGAGGTACCGAGAGTGAGAGATGCAGAGACAGAGAGATGCATAGACAAAGAGAGGCAGAGACAGAGCGATACAGAGACAGAAGATGCAGAGACAGAGAGATACAGAGACAGAGAGTTACAGAGACAGAGAGGTACAGAGACGGAGATGTACAGAGACAGAGAGATGCAGAGACTGAGAGATACAGAAACAGAGAGGATCAGAGACAGAGATTTACAGAGACAGGGAGATGCAGAGACAGAGAGATGCAGAGACAGAGAGATGCAGAGACAGAGAGATACAGAGATAGAGAGTTACAGAGACAGAGATGTACAGAGACGGAGATGTACAGAGACAGAGAGATACAGAGACAGAGAGGTACAGAGAGAGACAAATGTAGAGACAGAGAGATACAGAGACGGCGAGCTGAAGAGACAAAGAGATACAGAGACAGGGAGGATACAGAGGCAGAGAGATGCAGAGACAGAGAGATACAGAGACAGAAATATTCAGAGACAGAGAGATACAGAGACAGAGAGACACTGAGACAGAGAGATACAGAGACAGAGAGACTCAGAGACAGAGAGACACAGAGACAGAGAGATGCAGAGACAGAGAGACACAGAGACAGAGAGATGCAGAGAGATACAGAGACAGAGGGATGCAGAGACAGAGAGATACAGAGAGATACAGAGACAGAGAGACACAGAGACAGAGAGATACAGAGACTGAGAGATGCAGAGACAGAGAGACACAGAGACAGAGAAATGCAGAGACAGAGATATAAGAGACCGAAAGATACAGAGACAGAGAGACTCAGAGACAGAGAGATACAGGGACAGAGAGATACAGAGACAGAAAGATACAGAGACAGAGAGAGACACAGAGGCGGGGAGGTACCGAGAGTGAGAGATGCAGAGACAGAGAGATGCATAGACAAAGAGATGCAGAGAGAGAGAAATACAGAGACAGAGAGATGCAGAGACAGAGAGATACAGATACAGAGAGATACAGAGACAGAGAGATGCAGAGACAGAGAGATACAGAGACAGAGAGACACAGAGACAGAGAGATACAGAGACAGAGAGATGCAGAGACAGAGACACAGAGAGCTGCAGAGACAGAGAGATACAGTGACAGAGAGATGCAGAGACAGAGAGATAAGAGACCGAAAGATACAGAGACAGAGAGACACAAGACAGAGAGATACAGGGACAAAGAGAGACATAGAGATAAAGAGACAGAGAGATACAGAGACAGAGTGATGCAGAGACAGAGAGACGCAGAGACAGAGAGATACAGGGACAGAGTGATGCAGAGACAGAGAGAAACAGAGAGGTACAGAGACAGACAGATGCAGAGACAGAGAGATACAGAGACAGCGAGATGCAGAGATAAAGAGATATAGAGAGACGGAGGATACAGAGACAGAGAGATGCAGAGACAGAGAGATACAGAGACAGAGAGATACAGAAACAGCGAGATGCAGAGACAAAGATATACAGAGACAGGGAGGAGACAGAGACAGAGAGATGCAGAGACAGAGAGATACAGAGACAGAGAGATACAGAGACAGAAATATGCAGAGACAGAGAGATACAGAGACAGAGAGACACAGAGACCGAGAGATACAGAGACAGAGAGATGCAGAGACAGAGAGACGCAGAGACAGAGAGATGCAGAGACAGAGAGATGAAGAGACAGAGTGATGTAGATCTAGAGAGATACAGAGACAGAGAGATGCAGAGACATAGAGATACAGAGAGATACAGAGACAGAGAGACACAGAGACAGAGAGACACTGAGACAGAGAGATACAGAGACAGAGAGACACAGAGACAGCGAGATGCAGAGACAGATGCAGAGACGGCGAGCTGAAGAGACAAAGAGATACAGAGACAGGGAGGATACAGAGGCAGAGAGATGCAGAGACAGAGAGATACAGAGACAGAAATATGCAGAGACAAAGAGATAAAGAGACAGAGAGACACTGAGACAGAGAGATACAGAGGCAGAGAGACTCAGAGACAGAGAGACACAGAGACAGAGAGATGCAGAGACAGAGAGACACAGAGGCAGAGAGATGCAGAGGCAGAAAGATACAGAGAGATACAGAGACAGAGAAATGTAGAGACAGAGAGACACAGAGAGATACAGAGACAGAGTGACACAGATACAGAGAGATACAGAGACAGAGAGATGCAGAGACAGAGAGACACAGAGACAGAGAAATGCAGAGACAGAGAGATAAGAGACCGAAAGATACAGAGACAGAGAGACTCAGAGACAGAGAGATACAGGGACAGAGAGATACAGAGACAGAAAGATACAGAGACAGAGAGACACAGAGGCGGGGAGGTACCGAGAGTGAGAGATGCAGAGACAGAGAGATGCATAGACAAAGAGATGCAGAGACAGAGAGATACAGAGACAGAGAGATACAGAGACAGAGAGATGCAGAGACAGAGAGATACAGAGACAGAGAGACACAGAGACAGAGAGATACAGAGACAGAGAGATGCAGAGACAGAGAGATGCAGAGACAGAGAGACACAGAGACAGAGAGATGCAGAAACAGAGAGATACAGAGAGATACAGAGACAGAGAGATGCAGAGCCAGAGAGATACAGAGACAGAGAGACACAGAGACAGAGAGATACAGAGACAGAGAGATTCAGAGACAGAGAGACACAGAGACAGAGAGATGCAGAGACAGAGAGATACAGAGACAGAGAGATGCAGAGACAGAGAGGTAAGAGACCGAAAGATACAGAGACAGAGAGACTCAGAGACAGAGAGATACAGGGACAAAGAGATACATAGAGATACAGAGACAGAGAGACACAGAGACAGAGAGATGCAGAGACAGAAAGTTGCAGAGACAGAGAGATACAGGGACAGAGAGATGCAGAGACAGAGAGGTACAGAGACAGAGTGGTACAGAGACAGAGAGATGCAGATACAGTGAGATACAGAGTTAGAGAGGTGCTGAGACAGAGATATACAGAGACAGGGAGATACAGAGACAGAGAGATGCAGAGACAGAGAGATACAGAGACAGAGAGATAAAGAGACAGACGGATTCAGAGACAGAGAGATACCGAGACAGAGAGGTACAGAGACAGAGAGATGCAGAGACAGAGAGATACAGAGACAGAGAGATACAGAGACAGAGAGATGCAGAGACAGAGAGGTACAGAGACAGAGAGATGCAGAGACAGAGAGATACAGAGACGGAGTGGTACAGAGACAGAGAGATGCAGATACAGTGAGATACAGAGGTAGAGAGGTGCTGAGACAGAGATATACAGAGACAGGGTGATACAGAGACAGAGAGATGCAGAGACAGAGAGATACAGAGACAGAGAGATAAAGAGACAGAAAGATTCAGAGACAGAGAGATACAGAGACAGAGAGGTACAGAGACAGAGAGATGCAGAGACAGAGAGACACAGAGACCGAGAGATACAGAGACAGAGAGATGCAGAGACAGAGAGACGCAGAGACAGAGAGATGCAGAGACAGAGAGATGAAGAGACAGAGTGATGTAGATCTAGAGAGATACAGAGACAGAGAGATGCAGAGACATAGAGATACAGAGAGATACAGAGACAGAGAGACACAGAGACAGAGAGACACTGAGACAGAGAGATACAGAGACAGAGAGACACAGAGACAGCGAGATGCAGAGACAGATGCAGAGACGGCGAGCTGAAGAGACAAAGAGATACAGAGACAGGGAGGATACAGAGGCAGAGAGATGCAGAGACAGAGAGATACAGAGACAGAAATATGCAGAGACAAAGAGATAAAGAGACAGAGAGACACTGAGACAGAGAGATACAGAGGCAGAGAGACTCAGAGACAGAGAGACACAGAGACAGAGAGATGCAGAGACAGAGAGACACAGAGGCAGAGAGATGCAGAGGCAGAAAGATACAGAGAGATACAGAGACAGAGAAATGTAGAGACAGAGAGACACAGAGAGATACAGAGACAGAGTGACACAGATACAGAGAGATACAGAGACAGAGAGATGCAGAGACAGAGAGACACAGAGACAGAGAAATGCAGAGACAGAGAGATAAGAGACCGAAAGATACAGAGACAGAGAGACTCAGAGACAGAGAGATACAGGGACAGAGAGATACAGAGACAGAAAGATACAGAGACAGAGAGACACAGAGGCGGGGAGGTACCGAGAGTGAGAGATGCAGAGACAGAGAGATGCATAGACAAAGAGATGCAGAGACAGAGAGATACAGAGACAGAGAGATACAGAGACAGAGAGATGCAGAGACAGAGAGATACAGAGACAGAGAGACACAGAGACAGAGAGATACAGAGACAGAGAGATGCAGAGACAGAGAGATGCAGAGACAGAGAGACACAGAGACAGAGAGATGCAGAAACAGAGAGATACAGAGAGATACAGAGACAGAGAGATGCAGAGCCAGAGAGATACAGAGACAGAGAGACACAGAGACAGAGAGATACAGAGACAGAGAGATTCAGAGACAGAGAGACACAGAGACAGAGAGATGCAGAGACAGAGAGATACAGAGACAGAGAGATGCAGAGACAGAGAGGTAAGAGACCGAAAGATACAGAGACAGAGAGACTCAGAGACAGAGAGATACAGGGACAAAGAGATACATAGAGATACAGAGACAGAGAGACACAGAGACAGAGAGATGCAGAGACAGAAAGTTGCAGAGACAGAGAGATACAGGGACAGAGAGATGCAGAGACAGAGAGGTACAGAGACAGAGTGGTACAGAGACAGAGAGATGCAGATACAGTGAGATACAGAGTTAGAGAGGTGCTGAGACAGAGATATACAGAGACAGGGAGATACAGAGACAGAGAGATGCAGAGACAGAGAGATACAGAGACAGAGAGATAAAGAGACAGACGGATTCAGAGACAGAGAGATACCGAGACAGAGAGGTACAGAGACAGAGAGATGCAGAGACAGAGAGATACAGAGACAGAGAGATACAGAGACAGAGAGATGCAGAGACAGAGAGGTACAGAGACAGAGAGATGCAGAGACAGAGAGATACAGAGACGGAGTGGTACAGAGACAGAGAGATGCAGATACAGTGAGATACAGAGGTAGAGAGGTGCTGAGACAGAGATATACAGAGACAGGGTGATACAGAGACAGAGAGATGCAGAGACAGAGAGATACAGAGACAGAGAGATAAAGAGACAGAAAGATTCAGAGACAGAGAGATACAGAGACAGAGAGGTACAGAGACAGAGAGATGCAGAGACAGAGTGGTACAGAGACAGAGAGATGCAGAGACAGAGAGACACCGAGACAGAGAGCTACAGAGACAGAGAGATACAGGGACAGAGAGATGCTGAGACAGAGAGATACAGAGACAGAGAGGCACCGAGACAGAGAGATGCGGAGACAGAGAGATACAGAGACAGAGAGATACAGAGACAAAGAGATAAAGAGACATAGAGATACAGAGACAGAGTGGTACAGAGACAGAGAGATGCAGAGACAGAGAGATACAGAGATAGAGAGATACAGAGACAGAGAGATGCAGAGACTGAGAGATGCAGAGACAGAGAGATACAGAGACAGAGAGGTACAGAGACAGAGATGTACAGAGATAGAGAGATGCAGAGATAGACAGATACAGAGACAGAGAGATACAGAGACAGAGATGTTCAGAGACAGAGAGATACAGAGACAGAGAGACACTGAGTCAGAGAGGTACAGAGACAGACAGATGCAGTGACAGAGAGACACATAGTCAGAGAGATGCAGAGACAGAGAGATGCAGAGACAGAGAGATACAGAGACAGAGATATGCAGAGACAGAGAGGTACAGAGACGGAGAGATACAGAGACAGAGAGATGCAGAGACAGAGAGATGCAGAGAAAGAGAGATGCAGAGACAGAGAGATGCAGAGACAGAGAGATGTAGAGACAGAGAGATACAGAGACAGAGAGATACAGAGACAGAGAGGTACAGAGACGGAGAGATACAGAGACAGAGAGATGCAGAGACAGAGAGATGCAGAGACAGAGAGATGCAGAGACAGAGAGATGCAGAGACAGAGAGATGTAGAGACAGAGAGATACAGAGACAGAGAGATACAGAGACAGAGAGGTACAGAGACGGAGAGATACAGAGACAGAGAGATGCAGAGACAGAGAGATGCAGAGACAGAGAGATATAGAGTCGGAGTGATACAGAGACAGAGAGGTACAGAGACAGACAGATGCAGAGACAGAGAGATACAGAGACAGAGAGACAGAGAGGCGGGGAGGTACCGAGAGTGAGAGATTCAGAGACAGAGAGATGCAGAGACAAAGTGATGCAGAGGCAGAGAGATACAGAGACAGAGAGATGCAGAGACAGAGAGATACAGAGGCAAAGAGATACAGAGACAGAGAGATACAGAGACAGAGAGAAGCAGAGACAGAGAGATGCAGAGACAGAGAGATGTAGAGACAGAGAGATACAGAGACAGAGAGATACAGAGACAGAGAGGTACAGAGACGGAGAGATACAGAGACAGAGAGATGCAGAGACAGAGAGATGCAGAGACAGAGAGATATAGAGACCGAGTGATACAGAGACAGAGAGGTACAGAGACAGACAGATGCAGAGACAGAGAGACACAGAGACAGAGAGATGCAGAGACAGAGAGATACAGAGACAGAGAGACACAGAGACAGAGAGATACAGAGACAGAGAGATGCAGAGACAGAGACACAGAGAGCTGCAGAGACAGAGAGATACAGTGACAGAGAGATGCAGAGACAGAGAGATAAGAGACCGAAAGATACAGAGACAGAGAGACACAAGACAGAGAGATACAGGGACAAAGAGAGACATAGAGATAAAGAGACAGAGAGATACAGAGACAGAGTGATGCAGAGACAGAGAGACGCAGAGACAGAGAGATACAGGGACAGAGTGATGCAGAGACAGAGAGAAACAGAGAGGTACAGAGACAGACAGGTGCAGAGACAGAGAGATACAGAGACAGCGAGATGCAGAGATAAAGAGATATAGAGAGACGGAGGATACAGAGACAGAGAGATGCAGAGACAGAGAGATACAGAGACAGAGAGATACAGAAACAGCGAGATGCAGAGACAAAGATATACAGAGACAGGGAGGAGACAGAGACAGAGAGATGCAGAGACAGAGAGATACAGAGACAGAGAGATACAGAGACAGAAATATGCAGAGACAGAGAGATACAGAGACAGAGAGACACAGAGACCGAGAGATACAGAGACAGAGAGATGCAGAGACAGAGAGACGCAGAGACAGAGAGATGCAGAGACAGAGAGATGAAGAGACAGAGTGATGTAGATCTAGAGAGATACAGAGACAGAGAGATGCAGAGACATAGAGATACAGAGAGATACAGAGACAGAGAGACACAGAGACAGAGAGACACTGAGACAGAGAGATACAGAGACAGAGAGACACAGAGACAGCGAGATGCAGAGACAGATGCAGAGACGGCGAGCTGAAGAGACAAAGAGATACAGAGACAGGGAGGATACAGAGGCAGAGAGATGCAGAGACAGAGAGATACAGAGACAGAAATATGCAGAGACAAAGAGATAAAGAGACAGAGAGACACTGAGACAGAGAGATACAGAGGCAGAGAGACTCAGAGACAGAGAGACACAGAGACAGAGAGATGCAGAGACAGAGAGACACAGAGGCAGAGAGATGCAGAGGCAGAAAGATACAGAGAGATACAGAGACAGAGAAATGTAGAGACAGAGAGACACAGAGAGATACAGAGACAGAGTGACACAGATACAGAGAGATACAGAGACAGAGAGATGCAGAGACAGAGAGACACAGAGACAGAGAAATGCAGAGACAGAGAGATAAGAGACCGAAAGATACAGAGACAGAGAGACTCAGAGACAGAGAGATACAGGGACAGAGAGATACAGAGACAGAAAGATACAGAGACAGAGAGACACAGAGGCGGGGAGGTACCGAGAGTGAGAGATGCAGAGACAGAGAGATGCATAGACAAAGAGATGCAGAGACAGAGAGATACAGAGGCAGAGAGATGCAGAGACAGAGAGATACAGAGACAGAGAGATACAGAGACAGAGAGATGCAGAGACAGAGAGATACAGAGACAGAGAGACACAGAGACAGAGAGATACAGAGACAGAGAGATGCAGAGACAGAGAGATGCAGAGACAGAGAGACACAGAGACAGAGAGATGCAGAAACAGAGAGATACAGAGAGATACAGAGACAGAGAGATGCAGAGACAGAGAGATACAGAGACAGAGAGACACAGAGGCAGAGAGATACAGAGACAGAGAGATTCAGAGACAGAGAGACACAGAGACAGAGAGATGCAGAGACAGAGAGATACAGAGACAGAGAGATGCAGAGACAGAGAGGTAAGAGACCGAAAGATACAGAGACAGAGAGACTCAGAGACAGAGAGATACAGGGACAAAGAGATACATAGAGATACAGAGACAGAGAGACACAGAGACAGAGAGATGCAGAGACAGAAAGTTGCAGAGACAGAGAGATACAGGGACAGAGAGATGCAGAGACAGAGAGGTACAGAGACAGAGTGGTACAGAGACAGAGAGATGCAGATACAGTGAGATACAGAGTTAGAGAGGTGCTGAGACAGAGATATACAGAGACAGGGAGATACAGAGACAGAGAGATGCAGAGACAGAGAGATACAGAGACAGAGAGATAAAGAGACAGACGGATTCAGAGACAGAGAGATACCGAGACAGAGAGGTACAGAGACAGAGAGATGCAGAGACAGAGAGATACAGAGACAGAGAGATACAGAGACAGAGAGATGCAGAGACAGAGAGGTACAGAGACAGAGAGATGCAGAGACAGAGAGATACAGAGACGGAGTGGTACAGAGACAGAGAGATGCAGATACAGTGAGATACAGAGGTAGAGAGGTGCTGAGACAGAGATATACAGAGACAGGGTGATACAGAGACAGAGAGATGCAGAGACAGAGAGATACAGAGACAGAGAGATAAAGAGACAGAAAGATTCAGAGACAGAGAGATACAGAGACAGAGAGGTACATAGACAGAGAGATGCAGAGACAGAGTGGTACAGAGACAGAGAGATGCAGAGACAGAGAGACACCGAGACAGAGAGCTACAGAGACAGAGAGATACAGGGACAGAGAGATGCTGAGACGGAGAGATACAGAGACAGAGAGGCACCGAGACAGAGAGATGCGGAGACAGAGAGATACAGAGACAGAGAGATACAGAGACAAAGAGATACAGAGACATAGAGATACAGAGACAGAGTGGTACAGAGACAGAGAGATGCAGAGACAGAGAGATACAGAGATAGAGAGATACAGAGACAGAGAGATGCAGAGACTGAGAGATGCAGAGACAGAGAGATACAGAGACAGAGAGGTACAGAGACAGAGATGTACAGAGATAGAGAGATGCAGAGATAGACAGATACAGAGACAGAGAGATACAGAGACAGAGATGTTCAGAGACAGAGAGATACAGAGACAGAGAGACACTGAGTCAGAGAGGTACAGAGACAGACAGATGCAGTGACAGAGAGACACATAGTCAGAGAGATGCAGAGACAGAGAGATGCAGAGACAGAGAGATACAGAGACAGAGATATGCAGAGACAGAGAGGTACAGAGACGGAGAGATACAGAGACAGAGAGATGCAGAGACAGAGAGATGCAGAGAAAGAGAGATGCAGAGACAGAGAGATGCAGAGACAGAGAGATGTAGAGACAGAGAGATACAGAGACAGAGAGATACAGAGACAGAGAGGTACAGAGACGGAGAGATACAGAGACAGAGAGATGCAGAGACAGAGAGATGCAGAGACAGAGAGATGCAGAGACAGAGAGATGCAGAGACAGAGAGATGTAGAGACAGAGAGATACAGAGACAGAGAGATACAGAGACAGAGAGGTACAGAGACGGAGAGATACAGAGACAGAGAGATGCAGAGACAGAGAGATGCAGAGACAGAGAGATATAGAGTCGGAGTGATACAGAGACAGAGAGGTACAGAGACAGACAGATGCAGAGACAGAGAGATACAGAGACAGAGAGACAGAGAGGTGGGGAGGTACCGAGAGTGAGAGATGCAGAGACAGAGAGATGCAGAGACAAAGTGATGCAGAGGCAGAGAGATACAGAGACAGAGAGATGCAGAGACAGAGAGATACAGAGGCAAAGAGATACAGAGACAGAGAGATACAGAGACAGAGAGAAGCAGAGACAGAGAGATGCAGAGACAGAGAGATGTAGAGACAGAGAGATACAGAGACAGAGAGATACAGAGACAGAGAGGTACAGAGACGGAGAGATACAGAGACAGAGAGATGCAGAGACAGAGAGATGCAGAGACAGAGAGATATAGAGACCGAGTGATACAGAGACAGAGAGGTACAGAGACAGACAGATGCAGAGACAGAGAGACACAGAGACAGAGAGATGCAGAGACAGAGAGATGCAGAGACAGAGGGATACAGAGACAGCGAGATACAGAGACAGAAAGATGCAGGAACAGATGCAGAGAGAAATACAGAGAGCGATATAGGGAGAGAGATACAGGGAGAGATACAGAGAGAGATACAGAGAGATACAGAGACAGAGAGATACAGAGACAGAGAGTCACAGAGACAGAGAGATACAGAGACAGAGAGATGCAGAGACAGAGAGACACAGAGACAGAGAGATGCAGAGACAGAGCGATACAGAGAGACGCAGAGACAGAGAGATACAGAGACAGAGAGTTGCAGAGACAGAGAGATACAGGGACAGAGCGATGCTGAGACAGAGAGATACAGAGACAGAGAGATACAGAGACAGAGAGATTCAGAGACAGAGAGATACAGAGACAGAGAGTTACAGACACAGAGAGATACAGTGACAGAGAGGTACAGACAGAGAGATTCAGAGACAGAGAGATTCAGAGACGGAGAGATTCAGAGACAGAGTGATGAAGAGACAGAGATTCAGAGACAGAGAGATACAGAGACAGAGAGACACAGTGGCAGGGAGTTACAGAGACAGAGAGATACAGAGACAGAGAGGTACAGAGGCAGAGAAATGCAGAGACAGAGAGATACAGATACAGAGAGACACAGAGACAGAGAGATGCAGAGACAGAAAGTTGCAGAGACAGAGAGATACAGAGACAGAGAGATGCAGAGACAGAGAGGTACAGAGGCAGAGTGGTACAGAGACAGAGAGATGCAGATACAGTGAGATACAGAGTTAGAGAGGTGCTGAGACAGAGATATACAGAGACAGGGAGATACAGAGACAGAGAGATGCAGAGACAGAGAGATACAGAGACAGAGAGATAAAGAGACAGACGGATTCAGAGACAGAGAGATACCGAGACAGAGAGGTACAGAGACAGAGAGATGCAGAGACAGGGAGATACAGAGACAGAGAGATACAGAGACAGAGAGATGCAGAGACAGAGAGGTACAGAGACAGAAGGATGCAGAGACAAAGAGATACAGAGACAGAGTGGTACAGAGACAGAGAGATGCAGATACAGTGAGATACAGAGGTAGAGAGGTGCTGAGACAGAGATATACAGAGACAGGGTGATACAGAGACAGAGAGATGCAGAGACAGAGAGATACAGAGACAGAGAGATAAAGAGATAGAAAGATTCAGAGACAGAGAGATACAGAGACAGAGAGGTACAGAGACAGAGAGATGCAGAGACAGATAGATTCAGAGACAGAGAGACACCGAGACAGAGAGCTACAGAGACAGAGAGATACAGGGACAGAGAGATGCTGAGACAGAGAGATACAGAGACAGAGAGGCACCGAGACAGAGAGATGCAGAGACAGAGAGATACAGAGACAGAGAGATACAGAGACAGAGAGATACAGAGACATAGAGATACAGAGACAGAGTGGTACAGAGACAGAGAGATGCAGAGACAGAGAGATACAGAGATAGAGAGATACAGAGACAGAGAGATGCAGAGACTGAGAGATGCAGAGATAGACAGATACAGAGACAGAGAGATACAGAGACAGAGATGTTCAGAGACAGAGAGATACAGAGACAGAGAGACACTGAGTCAGAGAGGTACAGAGACAGACAGATGCAGTGACAGAGAGACACATAGTCAGAGAGATGCAGAGACAGAGAGATGCAGAGACAGAGAGATACAGAGACAGAGATATGCAGAGATAGAGAGATACAGAGTCAGAGAGATACAGAGACAGAGAGGTACAGAGACAGAGAGATGCAGAGACAGTAATATACAGAGACAGAGAGATATCGAGACAGACAGATGCAGAGACAGAGCGATGCAGAGCCAGAGAGAGGCACAGAGACAGAGAGATGCAGAGATAGAGAGATACAGAGACAGAGAGATACAGAGACAGAGAGATACAGAGACAGAGAGATACAGAAACAGAGAGATACAGGGACAGAGAGATACAGAGATATACAGAGACAGAGAGATACAGAGACAGAGAGATACAGAGACAGAAAGATACAGAGACAGAGAGATGCAGTGACAGAGAGATAACGAGACAGAGAGAGACAGAGACAGAGAGACACAGATACAGAGATATACAAAGACAGAGAGATGCAGAGACAGGGATACAGAGACAGAGAGATGCAGAGGCAGAGAGATGCAGAGACAGAGAGATACAGAGACGGAGCGATGCAGAGACGGAGAGATGCAGAGACAGAGAGACGCAGAGACAGAGAGACGCAGTGACAGAGAGATACAGGGACAGAGTGGTACAGAGACAGAGAGATACAGAGACAGAGGGATGCAGAGAAAGAGAGATACAGAATCAAAGGGATACTGAGACAGAGAGATACAGAGACAGAGAAATACAGAGACAGAGAGCTGCAGAGACAGAGAGACACAGAGACAGGGAGATACAGAGACAGAGAGATACAGAGACGAGGAGATGCAGAGAGAGAGATGCAGAGACCGAGAGATACAGAGTCAGAGAGATACAGAGACAGAGAGATACAGAGTCAGAGAGAAAGAGAGACAGAGAGATATAGAGACAGATAGGTACAGACACAGAGAGATGCAGAGACAGATAGATAGAGAGACAGAGAGATACAGAGACTGAGAGGTACAGGGAGAGAGATTCAGAGACAGAGAGATACAGAGTCAGAGAGATACATCGACAGAGATATGCAGAGACAGAGAGATACAGAGAAAGAGAGGTACAGAGACAGAAAGATGCAGAGACAGAGAGATTCAGAGATTGAGAGATACAGGGAGAGAGAGATACAGAGGCAGAGAGATACAGAGACAGAAAGATAAAGAGACAGAGAGACATCGAGACAGAGAGATTCAGAGACAGAGAGATATAGAGACAGAGAGGTATAGACACAGAGAGATGCAGAGACAGAGAGATACAGAGACAGAGAGATACAGAGACTGAGAGGTACAGGGAGAGAGATTCAGAGACAGAGAGGTACAGAGATAGAGTGGTACAGAGACAGAGAGATGCAGAGACAGAGAGATACAGAGTCAGAGAGCTACAGAGACATAGAGATGCAGAGACAGGGAGATACAGAGACAGAGAGGTACAGAGACAGAGAGATGCAGAGACAGAGATATACAGAGATAGAGAGATGCAGAGACAGACTGATGCAGAGACAGAGAGATACAGAGACTAAGAGGTACAGAGAGAGAGAGATTCAGATACAGAGAGATTCAGAGACAGAGAGATACAGAGACAGTGAGATACAGAGACAGAAAGATGCAGGAACAGATGCAGAGAGAAATACAGAGAGCGATATAGGGATAGAGATACAGGGAGAGATACAGAGAGAGATACAGAGAGATACAGAGACAGAGAGATACAGAGACAGAGAGTCACAGAGACAGAGAGATACAGAGACAGAGAGATGCAGAGACAGAGAGACAAAGAGACAGAGTGATGCAGAGACAGAGCGATACAGAGAGATACAGAGACAGAGAGACGCAGAGGCTGAGAGATACAGGGACAGAGATATACATAGAGATACAGAGACAGAGAGATACAGAGACAGAGAGACACAGAGACAGAGAGCCACAGAGACAGTGAGATGCAGAGACAGAGAGATACAGAGAGATACAGAGACAGAGAGATGCAGAGACAGAGAGATAAGAGACCGAAAGATACAGAGACAGAGAAACGCAGAGACAGAGAGATACAGGGACAGAGAGATACAGAGACAGAGAGATACAGAGACAGAGAGATACAGACACTGAGAGATACAGAGACAGAGAGATACAGAGACAGAGAGACACATAGACAGAGAGATGCAGAGACAGAGAGATACAGAAACAGACAGAATCAGGGACAGAGATTTACATAGACAGAGAGACACAGAGACAGAGAGATACAGAGACAGAGAGATGCAGAGACAGTGAGATACAGAGACAGAGAAATACAGAGACGGAGGGATGCATAGACGGAGAGATGCAGAGACAGAAAGATACAGAGACAGAGAGATACAGAGACAGAGAGATACAGGGACAGAGAGATGCAGAGACAGAGAGGTGCAGAGACAGCGAGATACAGAAACAGACAGAATCAGAGACTGAGATTTACAGAGACAGAGATTTACAGAGACAGAGAGATACAGAGACTGAGAGATACAGAGACAGGGAGATAAAGAGACAGAGATATGCAGTGACAGAGAGATACAGAGACATTGACATACAGAGGCGGAGAGATGCAGAGACAGAAAGTTACAGAGAAAGAGAGATACAGAGACAGAGAGATACAGAGACAGACAGAATCAGAGACGGAGATTTACAGAGCCAGAGAGACACAGAGACAGAGACATACAGATACAGAGAGTTGCAGAGACAGAGAGACACAGAGGCAGCGAGATGCAGAGACAGAGAGATGCAGAGACAAAGAGATTCAGGGAGAGGGAGGATACAGAGACAGAGAGATGCAGAGACAGAGAGATGCAGAGTCAGAGAGGTACAGAGACTGAGAGATGCAGAGACAGAGAGATACAGAGACAGAGAGACACTGAGACAGAGAGATAAAGAGACAGAGAGATGAAGAGACAGAGAGATACAGAGACAGAGAGACACTGAGTCAGAGAGGTACAGAGACAGACAGATGCAGAGACAGAGAGACACAGAGTCAGAGAGATGCAGAGACAGAGAGATGCAGGGACAGAGTGATACAGAGACAGATAAATGCAGAGACAGAGAGATACAGAGACAGAGAGGTACAGAGACAGAGAGATGCAGAGACAGTGATATACAGAGACAGAGAGATATCGAGACAGACAGATGCAGAGACAGAGCGATGCAGAGACAGAGCGATGCAGAGACAGAGAGAGGCACAGAGACAGAGAGATGCAGAGATAGAGAGATACAGAGACAGAGAGATACAGAGACAGAGAGATACAGAGACAGAGAGATACTGATACAGAGAGATACAGGGACAGAGAGATACAGAGATATACAGAGAAAGAGAGCTACAGAGACAGACAGATACAGAGACAGAAAGATACAGAGACAGAGAGATGCAGTGACAGAGAGATAACGAGACAGAGTGAGACAGAGACAGAGAGACACAGAGACAGAGATATACAAAGACAGAGAGATGCAGAGACAGGGATACAGAGACAGAGAGATGCAGAGACAGAGAGTTGCAGAGACAGAGATATACAGAGACAGAGAGATACAGAGACGGAGAGATGCAGAGAAGGAGAGATGCAGAGACAGAAAGATGCAGAGACAGAGAGACGCAGGGACAGAGAGATACAGGGACAGAGTGGTACAGAGACAGAGAGATACAGAGACAGAGTGATGCAGAGAAAGAGAGATACAGAATCAGAGAGATACAGAGACAGAGAGATACAGAGACAGAGAGATACAGAGACAGAGAGTTGCAGAGACAGAGAGACACAGAGACAGGGAGATACAGAGACAGATAGTTACAGAGACGGAGAGATGCAGAGAGAGAGATGCAGAGACAGAGAGATACAGAGTCAGAGAGATACAGAGACAGAGAGATATAGAGTCAGAGAGATACAGAGACAGAGATACAGAGACAGACAGATGCAGAGACAGATAGATACAGAGAGAGAGAGATTCAGAGACAGAGAGATATATAAACAGAGAGGTACAGACACAGAGAGATGCAGAGACAGAGAGATACAGAGGCAGAGAGATACAGAGACAGAGAGATGCAGAGACAGAGAGATGCAGAGACAGAGAGATGAGAGACAGAGAGATGCAGAGACAGAGAGATACAGAGACAGACAGATGCAGAGACAGACAGATACAGAGACAGCGAGCTGAAGAGACAAAGAGAAAAAGAGACAGGGCGGATACAGAGACAGAGAGATGCAGAGACAGAGAGATACAGAGACAGAAATATGCAGAGACAGAGAGATACAGAGGCAGAGAAACACTGAGACAGAGAGATACAGAGACAGAGAGATGCAGAGACAGAGAGATGCAGAGACAGAGATATGCAGAGACAGAGATATGCAGAGACAGAGAGATACAGCGACAGAGAGGTACAGAGACAGTCAGATGCAGAGACAGAGAGATACAGAGACAGCGAGCAGAAGAGACAAAGAGAAAAAGAGACAGGGCGGATACAGAGACAGAGAGATGCAGAGACAGAGAGATACAGAGACAGAAATATGCAGAGACAGAGAGATACAGAGACAGAGAGACACTGAGACAGAGAGATACAGAGACAGAGAGATGCAGAGACAGAGAGATACAGAGACACAGAGACACTGAGACAGAGAGATACAGAGACAGGGAGATGCAGAGACAGAGAGATACAGAGGCAGAGAGACACTGAGACAGAGAGATACAGAGACAGAGAGATGCAGAGACAGAGAGATACAGAGACAGAGAGACACTGAGACAGAGAGGTCCAGAGACAGACAGATGCTGAGACAGAGAGACACAGAGTCAGAGAGATGCAGAGACAGAGAGATGCAGAGACAGAGAGATGCAGAGTCAGAGAGATGCAGAAACAGAGAAATACAGAGACAGAGAGATACAGAGATAGAGAGATACAGGGAGATACAGAGACTGATAGATTCAGAGACAGAGAGATACAGAGACAGAGAGGTACAGAGACAGAGAGATACAGAGACAGAGAGATGCAGATACAGAGAGATACAGAGACAGAGAGATACAGAGACAGAGAGATACAGATAGATACAGAGACAGAGAGATACAGAGACAGAGCGATACAGAGACAGAGAGATACAGAGACAGAGAGATGCAGTGACAGAGAGATAACGAGACTGAGAGATACAGAGACAGAGAGACACAGAGACAGACAGATACAAAGACATAGAGATGCAGAGACAGAGAGATGCGGAGACAGAGAGATACAGAGACAGAGATATGCAGAGACAGAGAGATACAGAGACAGAGAGATACAGATACAGATAAATACAGAGACTGATAGATTCAGAGACAGAGAGATACAGAGACAGAGAGATACAGAGACAGAGAGACACTGAGACAGAGAGGTTTAGAGACAGACAGATGCAGATACAGAGGCAGAGAGACACTGAGGCAGAGAGATACAGAGACAGAGAGATGCAGAGACAGAGAGATACAGAGACAGAGAGACACTGAGACAGAGAGGTACAGAGACAGACAGATGCTGAGACAGAGAGACACAGAGTCAGAGAGATGCAGAGACAGAGAGATACAGAGACAGAGATATGCAGAGACAGAGAGATACAGAGACAGAGAGATACATATACAGAGAAATACAGAGACTGATAGATTCAGAGACAGAGAGATACAGAGACAGAGAGGTACAGAGACAGAGAGATACAGAGACAGAGAGATACAGAGACAGATAAATACAGAGACAGAGAGATACAGAGGCAGAGAGACACAGAGACAGGGAGATACAGAGACAGAGAGATACAGAGACGGAGAGATGCAGGGATGGAGAGATGCAGAGAGAGAAGGATACAGAGACAGAGAGACGCAGGGACAGAGTGATACAGGGACAGAGAGATACAGAGAGAGAGATACAGAGACAGAGAGATACAGAGACAGAGATATGCAGAGACAAAGAGATACAGAGACAGAGAGATACAGAGACAGAGTTGTACAGGGACAGAGAGATCCAGAGACAGAGAGATACAGAGACAGCGAGATGCGGAGACAGCGAGATGCGGAGACAAAGAGATACAGAGACAGAGTTATACATGGACAGAGAGATACAGAGACAGAGAGACGCAGAGACAGAGAGATGCAGAGACAGAGAGATACAAAGTCAGGGAGATACAGAGACGGAGAGATACAGAGACAGCGAGATGAAGAGACAGAGAGATGCAGAGACAGAGAGACACAGAGCAATGGAGATACAGAGACAGAGAGATACAGAGACAGAGAGGTACAGAGACAGAGAGATGCAGAGACAGAGAGATTCAGAGACAGAGAGATGCAGAGACAGAGAGATACAGAGACAGAGAGATGCAGAGACAGGGAGATAGATAGACAGAGAGGTACAGAGACAGAGAGATGCAGAGACAGATAGATTCAGAGACAGAGAGATTCAGAGACAGAGAGATTCAGAGAAAGAGTGATGAAGAGACAGAGTTTCAGACACAGAGAGATACAGAGACAGAGAGATACAGAGGCAGACAGATGCAGGAACAGATGCAGAGAAAGATACAAAGAGCGATATAGGGAGAGAGATTCAGGGAGAGATACAGAGAGATAGACAGAGAGATACAGAGACAGATATAGAGAGACATGTAGAGACAGAGAGGTACAGAGACATACACAGAGAAAGATAGAGAGAGAATGATAGAGATAGAGAGGTACAGAGAGAGAGATACAGTGACAGAGAGATTCAGAGACAGAGAGATTCAGAGACAGGGAGATACAGAGACCGAGAGATACAGAGACAGAGAGGTACAGAGACAGAGAGATACAGAGACAGAGAGATGCAGAGACATAGAGATACAGAGACAGAGAGATACAGAGACAGAGAGGTACAGAGACAGAGAGATACAGATACAGAGAGGTACAGACACAGACAGATGCAGAGACAGACAGACACAGAGACAGCGAGCTAAAGAGACAAAGAGATACAGAGACATGCGGATACAGAGACAGAGAGATGCAGAGACAGAGAGATACAGAGACAGAGAGGTACAGAGACAGAGAGATACAGAGACAGAGAGATACAGAGACAGATAAATACAGAAACAGAGAGATACAGAGGCAGAGAGACACAGAGACAGGGAGATATAGAGACAGAGAGATACAGAGACGGAGAGATGCAGGGATGGAGAGATGCAGAGAGAGAAGGATACAGAGACAGAGAGACGCAGGGACAGAGTGATAAAGGGACAGTGAGATACAGAGAGATACAGAGAGAGAGATACAGAGACAGAGAGATACAGAGACAGAGATATGCAGAGACAAAGAGATACAGAGACAGAGAGATACAGAGACAGAGTTGTACAGGGACAGAGAGATCCAGAGACAGAGAGATACAGAGACAGAGAGACACAGAGCAATGGAGATACAGAGACAGAGAGATACAGAGACAGAGATATACAGAGACAGAGATATGCAGAGACAAAGAGATACAGAGACAGAGAGATACAGAGACAGAGTTGTACAGGGACAGAGAGATCCAGAGACAGAGAGATACAGAGACAGCGAGATGCGGAGACAGCGAGATTCGGAGACAAAGAGATACAGAGACAGAGTTATACATGGACAGAGAGATACAGAGACAGAGAGACGCAGAGACAGAGAGATGCAGAGACAGAGAGATACAAAGTCAGGGAGATACAGAGACGGAGAGATACAGAGACAGCGATATGAAGAGACAGAGAGATGCAGAGACAGAGAGACACAGAGCAATGGAGATACAGAGACAGAGAGATACAGAGACAGAGAGGTACAGAGACAGAAAGATGCAGAGACAGAGAGATTCAGAGACAGAGAGATGCAGAGACAGAGAGGTACAGAGACAGAGAGATACAGAGACAGAGAGATGCAGAGACATAGAGATACAGAGACAGAGAGATACAGAGACAGAGAGGTACAGAGACAGAGAGATACAGATACAGAGAGGTACAGACACAGACAGATGCAGAGACAGACAGACACAGAGACAGCGAGCTGAAGAGACAAAGAGATACAGAGACATGCGGATACAGAGACAGAGAGATGCAGAGACAGAGAGATACAGAGACAGAGAGGTACAGAGACAGAGAGATACAGAGACAGAGAGATACAGAGACAGATAAATACAGAGACAGAGAGATACAGAGGCAGAGAGACACAGAGACAGGGAGATATAGAGACAGAGAGATACAGAGACGGAGAGATGCAGGGATGGAGAGATGCAGAGAGAGAAGGATACAGAGACAGAGAGACGCAGGGACAGAGTGATACAGGGACAGAGAGATACAGAGAGATACAGAGAGAGAGATACAGAGACAGAGAGATACAGAGACAGAGATATGCAGAGACAAAGAGATACAGAGACAGAGAGATACAGAGACAGAGTTGTACAGGGACAGAGAGATCCAGAGACAGAGAGATACAGAGACAGCGAGATGCGGAGACAGCGAGATGCGGAGACAAAGAGATACAGAGACAGAGTTATACATGGACAGAGAGACACAGAGACAGAGAGACGCAGAGACAGAGAGATGCAGAGACACAGAGATACAAAGTCAGGGAGATACAGAGACCGAGAGATACAGAGACAGCGAGATGAAGAGACAGAGAGATGCAGAGACAGAGAGACCCAGAGCAATGGAGATACAGAGACAGAGAGATACAGAGACAGAGAGGTACAGAGACAGAGAGAAGCAGAGACAGAGAGATTCAGAGACAGAGAGATGCAGAGACAGAGAGATGCAGAGACAGTGAGATGCAGAGACAGGGAGATAGATAGACAGAGAGGTACAGAGACAGAGAGATGCAGAGACAGAGAGATGCAGAGAGAGATAGATTCAGAGACAGAGAGATACAGAGACAGACAGATGCAGGAACAGATGCAGAGAAAGATACAAAGAGCGATATAGGGAGAGAGATTCAGGGAGAGATACAGAGAGATAGACAGAGAGATACAGAGACAGATATAGAGAGACATGTAGAGACAGAGAGGTACAGAGACATACACAGAGAAAGATAGAGAGAGAATGATAGAGATAGAGAGGTACAGAGAGAGAGATACAGTGACAGAGAGATTCAGAGACAGAGAGATTCAGAGACAGGGAGATACAGAGACCGAGAGATACAGAGACATAGAGATGCAGTGACCGAGGGATACAGAGACAGAGAGATACAGAGACAGAGCGACACAGAGACAGAGAGATACAGAGACAGAGAGATACAGAGACATAGAGATACAGAGACAGAGAGATACAGAGACAAAGAGGTACAGAGAGAGAGATACAGAGACAGAGAGGTACAGAGACAGCGAGATACAGAGACAGAGAGATGCAGAGGTAGAGAGATACAAAGACATAGAGATACAGAGACAGAGAGATACAGAGACAGAGAGGTACAGAGACAGAGAGATACAGAGACAGAGAGATACAGAGACAGAGAGATACAGAGACGGAGATGTACAGATACAGAGATATACAGAGACAGAGAGGTACAGAGACAGACAAATGCAGAGACAGACAGATGCAGAGACAGAGAGACACAGAGACAGAGAGATACAGAGACAGAGAGACGCAGAGACAGAGAGATGCAGAGACAGAGAGATACAAAGTCAGGGAGATACAGAGACGGAGAGATACAGAGACAGCGAGATGAAGAGACAGAGAGATGCAGAGACAGAGAGACCCAGAGCAATGGAGATACAGAGACAGAGAGATACAGAGACAGAGAGGTACAGAGACAGAGAGATGCAGAGACAGAGAGATTCAGAGACAGAGAGATGCAGAGACAGAGAGATGCAGAGACAGAGAGATGCAAAGACAGGGAGATAGATAGACAGAGAGGTACAGAGACAGAGAGATGCAGAGACAGACAGATTCAGAGACAGAGAGATTCAGAGACAGAGAGATTCAGAGAAAGAGTGATGAAGAGACAGAGATTCAGACACAGACAGATACAGAGACAGAGAGATACAGAGACAGACAGATGCAGGAACAGATGCAGAGAAAGATACAAAGAGCGATATAGGGAGAGAGATTCAGGGAGAGATACAGAGAGATAGACAGAGAGATACAGAGACAGATATAGAGAGACATGTAGAGACAGAGAGGTACAGAGACATACACAGTGAAAGATAGAGAGAGAATGATAGAGATAGAGAGGTACAGAGAGAGAGATACAGTGACAGAGAGATTCAGAGACAGAGAGATTCAGAGACAGGGAGATACAGAGACCGAGAGATACAGAGACAGAGAGGTACAGAGACAGAGAGATACAGAGACAGAGAGATGCAGAGACATAGAGATACAGAGACAGGGAGATACAGAGACAGAGAGGTACAGAGTCAGAGAGATACAGATACAGAGAGGTACAGACACAGACAGATGCAGAGACAGACAGACACAGAGACAGCGAGCAGAAGAGACAAAGAGATACAGAGACATGCGGATACAGAGACAGAGAGATGCAGAGACAGAGAGATACAGAGACAGAGAGGTACAGAGACAGAGAGATACAGAAACAGAGAGATACAGAGACAGATAAATACAGAGACAGAGAGATACAGAGGCAGAGAGACACAGAGACAGGGAGATATAGAGACAGAGAGATACAGAGACGGAGAGATGCAGGGATGGAGAGATGCAGAGAGAGAAGGATACAGAGACAGAGAGACGCAGGGACAGAGTGATACAGGAACAGAGAGATACAGAGAGATACAGAGAGAGAGATACAGAGACAGAGAGATACAGAGACAGAGATATGCAGAGACAAAGAGATACAGAGACAGAGAGATACAGAGACAGCGAGATGCGGAGACAGCGAGATGCGGAGACAAAGAGATACAGAGACAGAGTTATACATGGACAGAGAGATACAGAGACAGAGAGACGCAGAGACAGAGAGATGCAGAGACAGAGAGATACAAAGTCAGGGAGATACAGAGACCGAGAGATACAGAGACAGCGAGATGAAGAGACAGAGAGATGCAGAGACAGATAGATTCAGAGACAGAGAGATTCAGAGACAGAGAGATTCAGAGAAAGAGTGATGAAGAGACAGAGATTCAGACACAGAGAGATACAGAGACAGAGAGATACAGAGACAGACAGATGCAGGAACAGATGCAGAGAAAGATACAAAGAGCGATATAGGGAGAGAGATTCAGGGAGAGATACAGAGAGATAGACAGAGAGATACAGAGACAGATATAGAGAGACATGTAGAGACAGAGAGGTACAGAGACATACACAGAGAAACATAGAGAATGAATGATAGAGATAGAGAGGTACAGAGAGAGAGATACAGTGACTGAGAGATTCAGAGACAGAGAGATTCAGAGACAGGGAGGTACAGAGACCGAGAGATACAGAGACAGAGAGGTACAGAGACAGAGAGATACAGAGACGGAGAGATGCAGAGACATAGAGATACAGAGACCGAGAGATACAGAGACAGAGAGATACAGAGACAGAGAGGTACAGAGACAGAGAGATACAGATACAGAGAGGTACAGACACAGACAGATGCAGAGATAGACAGACACAGAGACAGCGAGCTGAAGAGACAAAGAGATACAGAGACATGCGGATACAGAGACAGAGAGATGCAGAGACAGAGAGATACAGAGACAGAAA